>NC_090934.1:742748641-743373641 GCF_040938575.1 Ambystoma mexicanum
CCGATCTGCTGACCATTTCCTTCTCACTTCACCTCCTCCTTCCTGTGCCTCCTCCCGTTTTCGCTCCTTCCAGCTCTTAGCTCCTTTACACTGGAACTCCCTTCCTCTTGCCATCCGTTCTTCCCCCACCTTCCCTTCATTCCGCACTTCCCTGAAATCTCTCCTTCTCCATCCTCCTCCTTGAATCCCCTACCTCCCTTCTACTTCCCCCTTCTTCTCTCTTTCCCTGACTCTCTCCCCTCCCCTCCTCTACCCCCTCTTCCTCCCTCCCTTCCCCCTCTTGCTCTCCTCCTCCTTCACGCCACCCCCAACCTGTCCCATCTCCCTTTCCCCCCACCCCTTTCAGTTAATTGCTCTTTCCATTGTTTTGTTGTTTGATTGATTCATATTGTTATGCTTCAACAGTTTATCGTTCATGTTTTATGTATCATGTTGTTCTTTGTACAGCGCTTTGGCGTAAGGAGCTTTATAAATCAATAAAATACAAAGAAGACCGGTATCAATATTGGCCCTCAATTTATTTTTGGTCTCTGCAATTTGTATACTTATACATTTAGTGTCAATTTCTTCAATTTGAAGTAGCACTTAACTCCGATTGGATTTGACAAATTTCACCAAAAGGTAAAAAATCTTGCTGAGCCATCATTGCCAGCTCCTGGTCATCGAATGATGGCTTAATAAGAATACAAAAACCACGTGATATGCGTCCCACATCCAAATCATTCTGTAGGGAGTGTTACTCCCACCATTAGAAATGTCTCTTTTTTGCAGCTTCTCCATCTGTTTGAGCAATGAAATTTCAACATCCTCACTAATTCTGTTGCCATTGATGGAAATAACAGGATTAGTTCAAGTCTGTTGCTCATCAAATGAGACCCTGGCCCTCATTACGACCCTGGCGGAAATCGAAAAACGATGGCGGAAATGCAATACCGCCATCGAATAGCGCTCGGTGCGATTATGACCCGTCACCGTAAAGTACGATGCCATTAGCGACACCGTAGTGAACGCCAACGCTAACTGCACCAAGTACGCGCGCCATGCGAAACCGTAATTACCACCATGGCGCAACGGTACGCGAATTCTGACCCTAGCGGACATGTACCTAACGCCATCAAGCATGGCGGAAAGTACCATTCCGCCATGGTGAGAAGTATGGCATCGCGAACCAACCGTAAAAGGCCCTACTGAGTGCCTGTACACCACTCCCTGGCCACATTGCACAACTCCTCGTAGGTTGAATGAAGTCACACAATGCAACCAGTGAAATGTACAAGTCACCCATGCATGCCAACGAACAAATGAATGTAGGGGCTCCAAGTGCCTTGTGAGTGGCCATCCATATTTGCCATGGCACCATTGCCGTACTGATGCAGCACAGGCATGTGAAGGTTCAAGTACAGCAACATGAACTGAAAACTGAGACAAACAAAAACAGGCCCCCCATCGCTTGACACCAGTGTAAGGCAACATTCAAAGCAGTATCCTGAGTGAGACTGTACCAGCCCTGTACTTCTGCCAGTAAACAAACCAACCATCAGCATAAGCATGTACCACACAAGTTGGCAGAGTGACTGAGCAGCCAGGCTCATCTCAAGAGGGGCCAATGGGAGCTGCAGGGCACAGATGGCACGAATACAGAAGCTATTCCAATGGACATGACCTCAGTCTCCCTCCAAGAAACGCACGCAAACACAGGCACCTGTGACCAGCCATATTCTGATAATCACATCATTCCACCAATCCACCTGGCTGACCGGCATCTGGTACACAAAAGCTAATCCCCCGCCCATGAGCATGACATCATTAAAACAGTCATAATGGCAGCCCCTATCCCTGACCTTACTGGGCTTCGTAGGCAAACGCGCCCAGTACAGTACCACGCAACTATACTCAGAAGCCGGAACCCAAAGCAGATCTTCTCACAATACATCGCTCCACAAATAGGAATATGCTACATTACTTGCAAAGAATAACGCTACACGGTCAATATCATAATCAAAATTTAATGCACAACAAAATCACCAGGCCCATACAGCTATTAGGTCATGAACTCCAAAATATATTTCATTATTGTGGGCTGCATCCGCAATAAATGACCAGCTTCTTCTTGTGTGACGCCCTGTTCCTTCATGGTACACAGGGGCTACATTCACGTTCAAAAAGCCAACATGGAAGCGCCTAGAACCGCAGGGCCGTCCCATTAGGTAGGCACTAGTCCAGCTGAAAGGTCGATATGTTGCTCCTAGCCCTTAGTACTGCGTAAGGGCATGTGGGCCATTGGCGATCGTCCCATAAGATCGTAATGGTGCTCCACTGATTAACACGAAGCAGCAGGTGTCGGGAGTAAAAGCCATCTGCAGGAGTGGCATACAGATGGCAGCGGCAAAAGGGGAGGAGATACCTGTCACCCAAATGAAATGAAAAAGAATAGTATGGGCATCAGAACTTCATTTGAATTACTCACTTCAATGATCACACTAAATCCACAGCCATATGCATGCTAGCCCACTCAAAAGGATTATTCCCACCCAAAAATCACTTGCGAATCATAACTATATAAATCGAGGTGAAAACACTATTACAAACGAGTGTTTGTGTGCATGCGTCTGTTAAAACAGAATCCATTAGATGGGATTAGTAACGTGCATATACACAAGTGTTTGAAGGCGTGTCGAGACAGCGAGGGTTCAACAAGGGCAGATAGTCGATGGTCCCACTATGGCAGCCCTGCATCACATAGCGCAGGGGAAGTGGATAGATTCCAAAAAGCCATGTACATGGCAAACTCTCTATTAAATCATCTGTCCATGCATCCATACATCATTCCCTCATCCCTGTATGAAAACGCCTGATTATTTACTCACATAACATGTGAAATTTCCATTGAGTCTGTGCGTAATGCAGTCTGCAAAATCCTCTGTGCTCCAGCCCGGAATTCTAGTGCTGTGAAGTAACATGTATTTGGGAACGTCCTGCCTTATCGTCCACTACGCTATTGCGCATCCCATACTATTCATATCAATCATTGCATTCTCGCCATGGCCCCTGTCCCAAGGACATTAAACAATAGAACTTTATATCTGCAGTCAGACCTGTGGGCGTCTCCTCGCCGCTAGCTGGAAACCGAAAGCGCTGTCCTTCGAATTCCTCATTTGCAACATCACGTCGAAAAGGCATCTGTGACCGCTTGAAATCACAAATCCATCCATGTAGTGCGGCAGTGTGTGAAAATGGCAACTGGCTTCACTCACAAATGGGACGCCCCGCCCGTCGGTGAACCGCGGTACAGTGCTGCATGAGGGTCCACCGTTAATCGAGTACTACATTCCACTGACCCTTCACAAGTTTGTTCGCGACTGCAAAGATAGTATGTGAAACAATGGGACCATAGCAGAATGAACATATGAACCAATATCTCACTGCCATCGGGATGAAATACATGATTGTAATAGCAAGATGCCATGCGTCGAATTGCAGCGTTGTGTGCGGGACGTGCTCGCCCAAAGGGGATTGCAGCTTGCACAGGTGGAATGAATCACCACAGGTGGAGGCTATACAGCTTGAAAACACATAAATTGCACACCCAACCCCCTCCCACAACCACACCCACTCCAAAATGCTACCGGCAGGACTAGCGATGTTGGCCCTGGGGGACCTGATAGCACTGCAAGTACTCCAACTTCAAGAAGAAGACGAACAACAACCGGCCGCACAGAGGAGATGCAGGAGGAGGAGGAGGGCAAGGCAGGGCCAGCAAGGCCCACCAGCACAGCCACTACCACCACGCAGGCAGCCCGCAATCCCACGCCTCCGAGCACATCCGTTCAACCTCACTGATGAGCAGATCCACACCCTCTACCGTTTGGACCGGGACACCATAACCGCCATTGTGGACATGACACACGCTGACCTTGTCAGCATGATAGATAGCCCAACCGCCATCGCACCCCTACTGAAGGTGGTGTCTGTACTCCACTTCCTGGCCACAGGCACCTACCAGCACACAGTCGGACAGTTGCATGGCATTTCACAGCCACTGTTGTCACGGACACTATTGCAAGTGCTCGATGCCCTCCTGAAGCACGCAGATGACTACATCTCTCTACCACGCTCGGAGCAGGAAATTACGAACACAAAAGTGGGATTCCATGCACTTGGCGGCATACCGGGTTGCATTGGTGCCATTGACTGCACCCATGTGGAATTGGTTGTCCCACATGCCATGGAGGCCCAGTACCGCAATCGAAAACAATATCATTCTCTTAATGTACAAATGGTGTGTGACTCCAACAGGATCATTACACATTGTTGTGCCCGATTTCCTGGATCAACCCATGATTCTATGGTCTTGCGGAACTCTACAATACCACGCTACATGGAGCGACACGCAGGGAACAGATCCTGGCTACTCGGTGAGTCTCATTTCATGCATGATAATGTGGGGTATGTGATGCGGCAATGACCTGGCAGGAAGGGGGGGTGCGTACATAGCAATGTCATTCCACAAACATCCTTTATTGTCCACATACAGGTGATGCCGGGTATCCACTGAAGAGATGGCTCCTTACACCACTCCGGAACCCACAGAACCAGCATGAGGAGGACTACAACCATGCCCACTCACGTACCCGTGTAGTCATAGAACAGGCATTCGGCCTACTGAAGGGTCGTTTCCGCTGCCTCAGCAGGTCTGGCGGGGCACTCCTGTACCGCCATGAGAAGGTTGCAAAGATGGTCATGGCATGTGTCATGCTACACAACATGTGCGTACGTAGAAATGAGCCCATGCCCCCTGACGCAGAACTGCAAGCACCTGAATATGGTCATGATGAGGGTGGGGATGTGGCAGCACCTCAAGGAGTCCGCGAGGCACAGGAGGGCCGTGAAATTCGTCAGATTATCATAGATTCATGCTTCTAGCATTCACGCCTGGTGGCTGATACATGGACACGGGACTTGTGGCACTGTGTGTGTCTGGAACATGCACAATATGGACTGTACGCCTATAATGGCCTCGTACACAAAGATCAATGTCCACACATCTCATTGGATGATTGTGAAATGTTTATAGCATATGTGAAATTATGTTACACACCCCATCGACCCGCCACCCAAGTAAGCCCAACACACCCCCTCCACCCTCCTACCTCCCCCCCGAACACCAGTGTCCAAAGATGCTCATTGTCAGTGGGCAGACGCTATTGCAAGCCCCCTCTCCGGGTATCAGGGGCACCCCTACCCCTGCCTGTGGAGCGCAGGTTCCTCCCAGATCTACGTTGGGGGCTGCCCTGGACAGAACTTGCAACGGATGATGTCTCTGCCTGCTCACGTCCATGCATGTCCCTAAGGGTTTGTGAGAGCTCAGTGAGCACACGGCGCACAGCGGAAAGTTCAGCACATACGTCTTTGGACGTCGCATGCAGTTCCCCCCTCAGGCTCTCGGTGCTTCTCTCCATTTGTACTCTCAGGCTCTCGGTGCTTCTCTCCATTTGTACTCTCAGGCTCTCTGTGCTTCTCTCCACTTGTGCCCTTAGTGTCTCAGTACATGTTTGTATGGCTGCCTTAGTACCCCCACATTCATCAGCATGGTCCTTGAGGAGCGTGGCCAGTTGCTGCCGTTGCACGATCACCTGGTCGAGGGACTGTTGCCTCTGCTGGGCCATGGCCATTTGCGGTGGTGTCACAGAGGGGCTGATCACCTCATGTTGCCTTGACACAGGGCTTGTGGGGGATGGCCAGTCGTCGTCTTGTGGGTGCCCCTGCGTGGTATCCTCATGGTGTACGGGATGAAACAAACAGGGGGATTGAGACATGTCATGGATGGATCCTACATCGACATCACCGTTTTCTGTGTCGGAGCATGCTGCCATTAATGCAGTGTCACCTATGGTGCTGCTGCCACCAGAAGCAGTGCCTTCTGTGGCATCCATTGGGGGGGCCTGTGGTGGTGCTGTTGTGGGCATGCTGGCTGCTGGGGTGCCTGTTGAAGTCCTCTCCTGTGTGCTGCCACTTGATTTGTGCTGCTGCCGTGTCTTGATCTGTGCAGCTGAGGTGGAGGGTCTTTGGCCGTTGGTCTTGGCCCTCTTTGCAGGTGTGCTGGTAGGGGTGTCCTGGAGCTCGTCGTTTGAATCGGACCCTGTGGTGGAGTAAAGGAGGGCGAGCGTTATTAATGGTTCTGTGGAAATTGGAATGGCAATGTATCACATGCATTGGGGTGGTACCTGAGGGTGATTTGGGTCAGGGCCTTGGAGGTGGTTTCATTTTTGTGTGGATTGAGGATGCAGTTATTTTGCAGCCTGTAGTTAGGGGGTGCCTGCTGCACGTGTAGAGGGTGTTTTTAGGAATTTTAATTATTTATTTATTTAATTTGACTTTTAATGTGCGCTATCAGGCCAATGTATGTGGACGTTCTCCTGGACATGTGTTTCTGTTGCACTATGTGGACACATGGTACTTCACATGATTGGACATTGTGGATTTAGGATTGTTTTATTTGGGACACCTACCTGATTCTTCGGATGGCTGCACTCCTTTCTCCATCCCTCCGACTCCCTCTATGGTCTCCCTTCCAATGGTGGAGGCACAGATTTCTTCCCAGGGGGTCAACTTGATGGGTGATTCCGATCCTCCCCCGGTAGCTGTGGCAATGTTACGGTTGGCGGATAGTATGCTCCGTACGCGTATCCGCAAGTCGTCCCATCGCTTTCTGCATTGCTGTGGGTTGCGGGGTGCGGTCCCCACTGCACTTACCCGCTGTGCCACCAGGGCCCATATGGCCTTCTTGTTCGCAAGTGCCGTCCTGGTCATTTGCGTCGAGAAGACGACGGCAGCATTCTCCTGGAGGGTCTCTGTGAGCACCGTGAGTTCCTCACGGGAGAAGTGGACCTGCCGCTTGTGGTCGCACGCTTTTTTCGCTACTTTACCCATTGTTATTGTTTTCACTAGGGTGGATGACGGGTTGGGATGTGTCTCAGGGTAGTATTTTTAATGGTTGTGTGGAAATTCTGATTTTATAGGTGTACGGCGTGCTGTTTCCCGTTCCGGGACCATGTTTTTGCTTCCGTTTCCGTATATTTACGGTCACCGTATTTTCCGATTGCCGCTCATTACGGTGACCGCTATGATGGGTGGCGGAATTGCACCTAGGTCGCCGTACGACGGCGGTGAGGGGCGTTTTGGGGACATTTCCGCCATTGCGGACTTTGCACTTCCGCCATGGCGTAGTGCTCGTGCCCGATGGGTCAGAATTAGCCGCACTTTACTCCGTCATGCAATGGCGGAAACGCTATTTACGCTATGGCGGTCAGGTCAGTTGCTTTCCGCCAGGGTCGTAATGAGGGCCCCTGACTTTTGTGAGCCTTGCAGCTTGTCTCATGTTTTGCATTTGGTGGTTGCACATGTGTTTTCACAGGCTGAAAGTATAATCATCTAATTGTATTTAGTCAATTAAAAGGGAGATGCAGAAAGAAGGGAGAAGCAGAAAGCCAACGCGTCATCTGGGATGAACGCAAGTCCAACGCTTTCACCTCGCTTTTTCACATAACGTGACATTTGCTGCATAGGTTTGCTGCGGTATACCTCGCAATGACTTGTGATCGAAATGCCTGGCAATCCCAGCAGGCGTGGCATCCTCTAATCTGTTTAAATAAGCTTTCCTCTCCAGCAGCAGACACAACGCATTCCACAAAGCATAGGTAATATTGTGCTGACTGATCATGCTCATGTTTCAGTGGATTTGGATTGGAGTTATACTATGTGTAGACAAAAAACTTGGAGACTAAATACCATATTGTTGGACAATCTAGATGAGATGGACAAAATTGCGACCGAAATAGACTATTTTGTAGTGGAGAATTGTACTGGGGAAGTTGGATCTGATATGATTTGGGAAGCATTTAAGTGCACAGTTTGTGGTATGTTTATTAGTCTGCCGAGTGGTTTGAAAAGGAAATGGGACAATACGCAGAATGTACCGGAACTGAAGATTAAGGATTTGTCAGGGGTTCTGATGGTGGATCCTACTAGAGTGGAATTGATTCCCGAGTTACACAGGCTGAAAAGAGAGTTGAGGGAGTTAATATCTAATAGGGTGGATAAGAAGTATTTCCATCAAAAATGCTCTTATTTTGAACATGGGGAGAAATGTGATCGCTGGTTAGCGTATAGATTGAGGCTGAGAGAGTCTGAACGTTCGATCATGTCTATTACTGATTCAGATGGTCAGGTCACATTCACTCCGGATGGTATAAATGAAGTATTTAGAAAGTTTTATGTGGATTTATATAAGAATGAATCCCATATTGATGCGGATAATGGAGACTTCCTGGAAGGGGTTCAGGTCCCAGTAATTTCAGGTGAGGAAGCTACTTTACTGGAGGAAGATTTCTCGGTGGATGAAGTCAAGCTAGCAGTATCAAAATTGAATGTTGGTAGGTCTCCAGGGCCTAATGGATTGCCAGTCGAATTCTATCGGTGGTTGCCTAATTCGGCGTTGACACTTTTGATGGATATGTATAAGACCTCCAAGGCTAGGGGTATACTTCCAGACTCTACTAGACATGCAACTATCTCTTTCTTTCTGAAAAACAGGGATGAGACATTGGCGTCCAACTACAGACCAATTAGTTTGATCAATGTGGACAATAAGATTCTGGCCAAGATTCTAGCTCTGTGAATGCAAAATCTTTTGCCGGGGCTGATAGATCGCAATCAATCTGGTTTTGTTAAAGGTAGGATGACGTCCAGTAACATGCGGACACTGCTAAATACTATCGCGAAGGCGTCAGAGTTGTCTGAAGACTCGGCTGTCCTATCACTTGATGCAGAAAAGGCATTCAATAGAGTTGACTGGCAATTTATGTTTAAAGTATTGGAAAAGATGGGTTTTAGAATTCAGTTCTGTTCTTGGATTAAACTACTGTATACCAGGCCTACGGCTGATGTCAAAACTAATGGTCAGAGGTCAACACCTTTTGAATTAGAGCGTGGCACGAGACAAGGTTGCCCATTGTCTCCTTTGTTATTCGTACTGAGTATTGAACCTTTGGCTATAGCATTGAGAAATGAGGTAGGTTTACAAAGCATAAGTTGTTGGGGGATGCTACAAAAAATTTGGTTATACGCTGATGACTTGTTATTGGTCCTCAAGAACCTAGGTGAATCAGTGCCGGTCCTTATGAACATTCTCAAAGCTTTTCACCAGTGCGCTTGATACAAGATTAATTGGGCAAAATCAGAGGTTTTACCATTAGTGCCGTTGTGTGACAAACAATTTATTACCCGGTTGGGATTCAAGTGGTGTGCTGAAAAACTATTGTACTTGGGGGTTTGGATTTTGCCTAATGTCGCTGATTTTGTGAGGGAAAATATGTTGATGGTGTGCACTACTTTCAAATCGGATTTGAAAAGATGGAGTTTGTTGCACCTTTCCCTTTGGGGGAAGGTGAATGCTTTAAAAATGGTGTTGACTCCTCGAGTAAATTTTGTTCTGAGTATGATCCCCTTAGATATTGAGAAGCATTTTTGGCGTGAGTTAGATAGACTCATGCAGGACTTTGTGGGGTAATAAACCTCCACGACTGAAGATTAGCAAATTGCAATTGCCTTTGTCTAAGGATGGGCTGGGGGTCCCTAAGTTCAAGGCATACCATCTGGCTTTTATGTCGCAGAATATATTTGATTTTCTCAAATCGGAACATGTGGATTGGATATGTGCTGAGTCTAGCCATATAAGCCCTTTGTCGCCTAGGGCCATTTTGACCAGTAAGCCGCTTCGAGCAAGAGTGGAAGGCCTACTGACTAGGAGTTTACGGAACTCATGGGTGGACTTGTGTGAGTGTTTGGGTTTCAACGCATTAAGAGATCTGAGTGTTTCAATTTGGCTGAACCCGAGCATTACACATGAAGGGAAAACTTTGTTCTGGCAGGATTGGTATCTAGCTGGGGTGCATTGGATTAGTGATCTGTTCAATGGTTTGAATTGGATGACGACTAGGGAAATACGGTTGAAGTTTGAAATTCCTACTTTTTGTTTGATAGACTATCGGAAGATCAGGAAGGCGGTGGGGAGGTGGATTTGGAAAAGGGAATCAACATAGACATGCTTGGTTGGGTGCCTGAAGTGAGTGGATGTGGCTTGGTTAGCTATGTTTATAGACTGGTTGTGTCGAACTATCGGTCTAATGATGCTTTGAGATTGGATTGTAATCAGAGAATTGGTGAGGATATTACGGAGGATGATTGGACACATATTTGTGAGAATGTGAAATTGTGTTCTTTGAGTCTTGCTGATAGGTCTTGTCAGATAAAGATTTTGAATAGAACATACTGGACACTTGAAAGAATGATGAAAAGAGGGATGAGTGACAGCTCTGAATGGTGGGCATGTCAACATGAGGTGGGCACTTTGGAGCATATGCTGTGGGAATGCTCGAGGGTGAGAGGCTTGTGGTTTGAGTTTGACCAGATCTGTGAAAAGATTTTGGAGGAGAAGGTTCATATGGATTTTAAGACAATAGTGTTGGGTAGTGAGGATTTGTTGGATGACCTGAGTACTTCTCAGAAGAAATGGATCTTTCGAGGGGCAATGGTGGGGAAGAAACTAATTTTGAGACATTGGAAAGCATCTAACCCTATTACTATTGAGGAATGGATTTCGGAGATGCACTCTTTAGCGGATATGGAGAAGGTGCTGTATTGGAGAGATAAGAAAAGTGCATTATTTAACAAGATTTGGGGTAAATTTCTTTTACTATATTAGACCAGTTTATTGATTGTTTTGTGACTCCTGGGGGGAGGGTGGTTTTCTGGTGTATATAGTTCGGTTGTCTTTGTTATGATTATCACATGATGTTATATTATGTACAAACTGTTTCTCTGTTATGAACTTTTTGAAAATAAATTTAAAAAAAAAACACAAAGCAATGGCATGCTAATCGTCCGCGTGCACTTCCAAAGAAAAATGAATAAAGAAATGTGGGTGCTGACCCGTGCAGAACACCAACCACCAAACATATACAAAAAAACAGGAAATCTAAAGATGGCTAGGTCGCACAACACACACTGTGGCACCATAACAGACACCATATATAGTCTGATAAAAATATTTTATTGGGACCAGTGTCCACACCAGAAAAACAACAGCTACATGTTGCATGCCCTGCACTTGTGTATATAAATATATATCCATTTTATGTGCATTAACAGTCTCCAATTTGTATCATGCACATCATACTCAACCATAGTTCATACATTACATGTTTCTTTTGAATTAGAAGCTCTTAATTTAAGAGCAGTTTAAAGATGGCTAGGTCGCACAACACACACTGTGGCACCATAACAGACACCATATATAGTCTGATAAAAATATTTTATTGGGACCAGTGTCCACACGAGAAAAACAACAGCTACGTGTTGCATGCCCTGCACTTGTGTATATAAATATATATCCATTTTATGTGCATTAACAGTCTCCAATTTGTATCATGCACATCATACTCAACCATAGTTCGTACATTACATGTTTCTTTTGAATTAGAAGCTCTTAATTTAAGAGCAGTTTCTATCAATACAATAAATGCTATTTCTTTGTTTAAAACAAATAATACACCCTCCACCAATGATAAGAAAGTGGAGATTGAGTTTAACAAACTCTTTATATACTTGGCTATACTTTACTCCCGAAACAAACTAATGCTTCACGCTCAAAAAGCATGTTTTTGAGCGAGCCTTGGGCCAACCCATATGAGCACCCTTTTATTGCAATGAATCATTTACTATCTTTTCATCACAAGAGAAAAAACAAACTCGGTTGGTAACACAAAGAATGTTTGTGTGAGATTAGGCGACGAGGAGATCTTATAAACCTTACATGTTTGTTCCCATATTTCATCTGAATGTCCAATTTCATGACCACAATGCAATTGCTGGGCCTCCTCTGTAATTATTACTCTTCCATTATTCCCTCCACCCGTACCAACTTATTCCACTTAATCCAGAATACTGCTCCTAATAGCTTCAGAATACAGCAAAATAATTTGCAATTCAGAACCTCCCAGTATGTGAACCCTCCAAGCACCCAGGTATCACTCACCCCTAAATAACTGCCCCAAATGCCAATTCCTACTTTTCTGCCTAGCACGCAGGTTGGGGAAGTGTTCCTCGCATCCTTCTTTTTGATTTGTTTGAATTTATAGGTCCTTTGTACATTGTGTAAAAGTGGGGAACCTACCATTTGCCTTTTTAGTATGAGAGACTTTTGTCTCGGATTCACATGGTCTTTTTTTTTTTTTACTTATACGTAAACAAACTAATTAAATTGGGTTTTCGAAAAAGGTTCTATTTCAATTTGTTTTGTAGTTTCTCCTTGCTCATTAGTGCAAACATGGGTACTTCCTGAATTTTTTGTTATCGGGGGACCAGTTTCTGGGGGGGGGGGGTTGCATACAATGTGTAACAAAAAAGGAAACTGGTTACCCCTCCCTTATAGCCACATTACTAGGGAAAGAGTGGCACTATCTAATACTGTATCCTGTTTTGGTATTGTATTCAACCAAACACACTTCTTATTGTAAATATCTCAATTTATTAGAATGATCTTTATATGATTTTTGTAATTCTGATGCTTGTATTATGTGCCAGTTCTTAAGTATCATTCTCCTGAGATTGTTACTAATGGGGTGTACGTGGTGACACAGTTCATTTTCTCCAAAGTTGTCTTCTCTGATGGAATTAGTCAGGATTCTGTGTGGTATGTCGTGCCCTCTTTTGGGCAATATGTACTACGATAGACGGGTACACTCAATTTTTATTTTGAAAATATGTTTTCAGTTCCTTACTGTGTTTCTCAAATTTAGTGGGTTGTGTACAGTTTCTACAAACTCTCAGGAACTAGCCAATGGGTAAACTATTTCTTAAACTACCCGGGTGGAAACTGTCATATTGGAGGAGAGCGCTTTTGTCTGTGGGTTTTCTAAAGAGTGTAGTCTCTGAAGAGTCATTTCCCGACTTTTGAATCATAAGATCCTGGAAGGATAGCTAGTAATGTCCGGAGGGCCCTAACAGCTAACTTTGCATAATTTGGTGCAGATTGGTGAAACTGTTGGAGTGTAGAAGGAACAATGCTTCGCCAAGCAACAAACCCACACATTTTGACTTGCTGAAATCCGGTGAAAGGGGTCGGGTGTCCAGATGTCATGTAGCCAATAATGCCGGAGGGTTCTAACAGGTGACTGTGCAACATTTGGTGCAGATTGGTGAAAGGGTGTGGAATTGTATAGGGAACATGCACAAAGCCACAAATCCAAACATTTTCACTTTTGCTGAAATCTGGGACAAGGGGTGCGGGGGGTGTCCAGATGTCATGTAGCCAGTAATGTCCAGAGGGTCCTAACAGGTGATTGCAAAATTTGGTGCAAATTGGTGAAACAGTGTGGTATTGTATTTTTGTTGTTGTTCATTTATTACACGCTTAATACCAGCGAGTGGTTTCTCAGTGCGGGATCGGGATTCGGACATGTGTTGCCCCGTGTAGTCTTGCTTTCAAGACAAACATGTTGCCCATGAGCTATCCTTCCTCCCCCATATATGGAACATACGCGAAGCCACAAACCCACACATTTTCACTTATAATATATATATATATATATATATATATATTGATGTAGATTGCTGCCAGAATGACATTTCTTGTCATACAGTTTCTATGGGTATTCTTTCAAGAATTCATGTAATTTCTCAGGGTGCAATGCAAGGTTTCACATTCTCGCACAATCTTTCAGTATCCTTCCCATTATATAGCATTAGGGCTTTTTCTCTTTTAATGATGCTTTTCTACTTTCTTTTTTTCCAGCAAATGGCAAGAGGGATAATTTTTCTCTGCATTATGGATGCTTTGGTACTTTGATCACAGTCCAAGATCATTGTCTGTGCTTTCTTCATCTCAGTCTGTATAGAGCACTTTGGTACTTTGACTATCCCAACATGCAGTGTCCAGCCCAACGGTACTTGTTCTTCCTGGGTCTCTCTTTCACTTGGTCTACTCCTCGTGCACCTCGTTCCCTCTCATGTTTCCTCATGGACTTACAACATCTGGTGCTTATCTTGAGAGGAGAATGGTGTGCACTAAGAATCCAAAAATTAGTCATGTCTCCCCATATCTTGTATGACCTTTCATGGATTTCGTGGTGGTATTTCCATCGTCCCTCCCTTCTCAGGTGATGCCGTCCCCTGTATTCTCTACTGAATTTTCTGCCATGGTGCCCACTTTTCAGAACCACTCCAAGAAGCCAGAGTCTCTGGTACTGCCTTCCATCTGTGTTCAGTTTGTGTAAAGTCACAGGGCCTCATTACGAGGTGGACGGAATGGGTTTAACGGCAACGGTAATGGTGCCGGTAAACCCATTCTGCCCTATTACGAGGTTCCCTTGCGGGACCCGCTCTGGACGTCTGGCCCACAGTGTTTCTTAATACAGAAGTGGGCAGTCTCTCCTCCAATCTTTCTGAAGCTCCCATTCGAAGGGATTGTGTCCTCCGACGTATTCCTCATCTTAGATATATCCTTCCAGCTCTGCTGGCCTCGGAACATTTTTTCTAGAGGGCGCTGCGCGTCGACGTCCCTCGAGTCGATGTCCCTCGACAACCGCCGTATCGACGCTCGACGTCATCCTGCCTATAAAGGCCGCACGCAGCATCCGTTGCTTAGTTCCGATTTTCCGCGCTTACTCGGTGCCTCGGAATACCGTTGCTCAGTTCTTAGTCAGATTAATCCTATTTACCTCGAGTTATTCGATCCATACTCGATGGCTTCCTCGTCGGAACCGACAACTCCTCGATCCGGCTTCAAAAAATGTCGAGATTGTGGGAAAAAGATGTCGTTGACCGATCCTCACAGAAATTGTCTGTGGTGCTTGGGAGCTGTACACCATTGTTCGGAATGCGAGGACTGTATGTCCATGACAGCTAAGGACCTGAAGGAGCGTAGGGGGAAGCTGGAGAAAGGTAAGACTTTTAAAGCTTCTTCTTCGTCGACGAAGTTGAGACATTCGTCTCCTCGTCACCATTCGCGCTCCAGGTCTCGGAGTGGGTCTCATCACTCCTCGATATCGAAGCACTCGAAGAGGAGGCGTCGAAGATCCCCTTCTCCGTCTTCCTCTTCCTCTGTCTCGCCAAAAAGAATCCCTTGCCCCACGAAACATAGTTCCCGGGCTGAATGGGAGGAATTCCGAAAGAATATGATGAGCGTCTTCGAGAAAGCGGCCTCGACCCCCTCGAAGACTGCTGAGAGCGATGCTCTGGTCGAAAGACCCGAAGGTCAAAAACGCCGCGAGTCGCAGTACCCGGCGAAAGAAACCTCTCGAGCGCGTTTCGAACCCTCGAGCAGGACTATGACCTCCAAACCTTCCTCGAAGATTCCGTCGACGCCGTCGACGTGGGCGATGTCTTCGGCGCCGTTGTCGAGGGGACCTTCGACACACGGGTCTGTCGACTCGACACCGGCCTCGACACCGGCGTCGACGCCAAGAAAAGTCACGGTGACCACACATCCAGTGACTATCCCCAGGCCCTCGACGTCGATGGCGTCGATATTGTCGAGTAGAATGCCAATTCTGTCGAGGTCCTCGAGGCCT
The DNA here is from genome assembly GCF_040938575.1 of Ambystoma mexicanum. Taxonomy (NCBI): domain Eukaryota; kingdom Metazoa; phylum Chordata; class Amphibia; order Caudata; family Ambystomatidae; genus Ambystoma; species Ambystoma mexicanum. The sequence continues at coordinate 742,764,271 of NC_090934.1, forward strand.
CCACCTCTGTTTTCGACGCCACGCTCGAAGCCTTCGACGTCGGCGTCGACGACATCGACGTTTTCGAGGCCAATAATGACAAGTTCGGCACCCTCTGCCTTGGAGATGGGATTTACTCCCTTTATGAGTTCAGAACAATTGAGAACTATATCCTCAATTTTAGAAGAGGGTGATTTGTCTGAAGAAGACACATTTGAGTTACAGGGACCTGTAACCCCAGTTATAGAGGAATTTTCCTCTGAAGAGCGCAGATTAAAGGATCTTCATGATTCTTTACATGAGGCAAGTGGGTTAGACACTTCCCCTGAGGTGGATTTTGCTAAGCCAGACCCGGGGAGCATGCTGAAACCCCCTACAGAGCCTTAATGGCCAGGATTACAGAGTTCATGGGGTGGTCTGCACCTTCACAATCTTTCCAGCAAGATGACCTCACGGATATTCTTGACAAAGGCCCACAAGAGGATCCTGTGGTGCCCTTTCATAAAGCTCTTCAGGGAAAGATCATGACAAACTGGGAAACCCCAGATGTAATACCAGCAGTAAATAAAAAACTGTCTGCAAAGTACAGGGTATCTTCCACAGACCCAGAGTTTTTGTCTAAACATCCATCCCCAGAAAGTCTGGTGGTACAAGCAGCATCCTCTACCGATGTCAAGGCGGCTTATCCTACAGTCCCACAGGACAGGGACGATAAAAAATATGATGCTATGGCAAAGAAAGTCTTTTCAGCATGTAGCATGGCGTTAAAGTCTGTTAATGCTACTTGCACCCTTGCTAGGTTCAGCCATACACTTTGGGAGTGTGCTTCTACAGCGGCTGACTGCATCCCGGAGGGAGAAGAAAGGGATGCGTTCCTGAATATTATACAGGACGGTAAAGACGCTATGTGCGAATCCCTCCAGACGGGCATTGATTCGGCTGACAGTATCAGCAGAGCAATGGCGGCAAGTACATCAACCAGGAGATTCGCTTGGTTGAGAAAGTCTGGTTTTGCCCCAGATGTGCAAGCCAGGCTCTTGAACATGCCATTCGATGGCTCTTCTTTGTTCGGGAAAAAGGCGGATGACAGTTTAGAGAAACTGCAAACTTCAAAAGCTGCAGCAAAATCCCTAGGAGCTGCAATCCGTCAGGCTCCTTTTCGTCCCACAGAAACCTCTGCGAGGGGCAAGTCCTTTCGCTTCTACTCCGCATTCGGAAGAGGTAGAGGACGACCGGCTCAAAGGGGTCAAAGAAGAACTACGCGAGGTAGGACAGGGTAGATATTCTAAAGCCGCAGCAACAGCAGGTGCCTCTTTACCATCGGCATCTGCATCAGCCGCCCAAAACCACTCTGAGGACTCCCCTCACAGGACACCTGTAGGAGGCAGGTTGACTCAACATCTGACGGTATGGCAGGCTATCACGTCAGATGCTTGGGCATTGGAAACAGTCGACCAAGGTTACTGCCTGCCTTTCCTACGTATACCTCAGAGTCACCCACCGGAATCAGCTCTCAGAAAGCTCCAGATCCGCTCCTCTTGCAGGAAATTTTGGACCTGCTAGAGAAAGGTGCCGTAGAACCGGAACCTGTAGCGGAGAGGGACAAGGGCTGGTACTCCCCTTATTTTCTCATTCCGAAGAAAGACGGAGGACTGAGACCCATCTTGGACTTGCGAGAATTGAACAAATTCCTCAGAAAAGACAAATTCAAGATGGTCACTCTTTCTCAGATCCTCCAGGCCCTTCAGTTTCAGGACTGGTTGGTATCTCTGGACCTTCAGGACGCTTATTTCCATGTGCCTATCCATCTCGAACACAGGAAATACCTGAGGTTCGCAATTGGCAACTCTCACTATCAATTTCGAGTACTGCCATTTGGGCTGACCTCCGCCCCGAGGGTCTTCACCAAGTTAATGTCGGTAGTGGCTGCAAGTCTAAGGAGGGAAGGGATTCACGTCTACCCCTACCTGGATGATTGGCTGATCAGGGCTGTTTCTCCGGAGCAAGCTCAGATCCAGCTAAATCACGTGTGCCATTTCCTTCACAGACTGGGCTTCTCCCTCAATTTAAAGAAGTCACAAATGATACCATCGCAGAGACTCCAGTTCATAGGAGCGATCCTGGATACTTCCCTGGGAATAGCCTCGCCACCAGAGGTGAGGGCTCAAGATATTCTACAGATGGTTACCAAGTTCCAGCATGCCCAACGTCTCCCAGCCTTCGACTTTTTGAGGTTGCTAGGCCTCATGGCATCCTGCATTTTCCTTGTGCGAGAGGCTCGCCTGAGAATGAGATCCCTCCAGTGGGCACTGAGGACTCAGTGGTCACAATTCTCAGGGAGAATGACAGATCTTCTTCAGGTTCCCGGCAGGGTGGCTCGAGACCTTCAGTGGTCGGCCTGTCAGGAGAACATTCTGAAAGGAGAACAGTTTTGGCAACCCTGGCCGGAGATAACAGTAGTCACGGATGCCTCACTCACGGGGTGGGGAGCCCACGCCAACGACTTGACCATCAGCGGTCGTTGGTCTCCATCGGAGTCCGGACTACACATCAACCTGTTAGAGCTGGGAGCCATCAGACTTGCGTTGAAGGCTTTCCTGCCAGCTGTACAAGGGAAGAACGTCCTGATAATGACGGACAACACGGTGGCCATGCATTACCTCAACAAAAGAGGAGGCGTAGGATCACTACCCCTGTGCAGAGAGGCGATGCAGCTCTGGTTTTGGGCAATCCAAGAAGGAATCTCTCTATCGGCAGTTCACCTAGCCGGAGAGAAGAACTTGACAGCGGACGCTCTGAGCAGGCAGAACACAGTCTCCCACGAGTGGGAGCTAGCTCAGGAAGTCCTTCAAGAGATCTTCGCCCTTTGGGGAACCCCTGAGGTAGATCTGTTCGCCACAAGCCTAAACAGGAAATGCGACCTCTTCTGCTCAAGGGAATTTCCTCCGAGAGGAGCTCTGGGAGACGCGTTCATAGTGGACTGGGAGTTTCCGCTTCTGTACGCGTTCCCACCGGTCCCTGTCATTCCTCAAATGATCAGGAGGTTGAGAAGATTCCGGCGAACCATGATCCTAATTGCCCCGGATTGGGCCAGGAGAACGTGGTACCCGGACCTTCTAGCCTTGTCCATCTGCCCTCCAATTCGACTTCCTCTCAGAGAGAACCTACTCTCACAGAAGGGAGGTCAGGTTCTCCATCCAGACATCAAAACCCTCAACCTTCACGCTTGGCTTCTGAACAGCTGAGGTACAAGGATTGGGACCTCCCTGATGATGTTATGGAGGTGTTGCTTTCGGCAAGGAGGCCAGCAACAAAGCCTTTATACCGCTGCCGTTGGAACAGATTTTGGAGCTGGTGTAGAGAACAGAATATCGACCCATTTTCATGTGGTACACCAATGGTTTTGTCCTTCCTACTATATTTGGCAAATTCAGGCCTTCAAGTTGGCACCATTAAGGGCTATCTCGCAGCGCTATCCATCTTTAAGCGTACTGCGGAAGAACCATCCTATTTCAAATTACCCTTGGTAATACAGTTTCTAAAGGGGTTAACCAATGTTTATCCCCCAAGACCATTCCAAGTTCCCCTATGGGATTTAAACTTAGTACTAACTTTCCTGATGGGTACACCTTTCGAACCTCTCCATTCTTGTTCGTTAAGATTCCTTACCCTTAAAACTGTTTTATTAATAGCACTTACATCTGCTAGAAGGGTGAGCGAATTACAAGCTCTTTCTTGTAAACCCCCTCATACAATCTTTCACAAAGACAAAGTTGTCCTGCAAGTGAAGCCTAATTTCCTCCCAAAGGTGGTTTCTGAATTCCATATCACTCAGAAGATTACCCTACCATCTTTCTATCCTCCTCCTCACCCGGGGAAAGAGGAAGAGAGGTTACACAGACTAGACCCTAGGAGGGCTTTAAGTTTTTACATTAGTAGACTAGCCAGGATAAGACAGGCAGACCAGCTGTTTGTAGGTTCTCCAGCATGGGGTCTGGCATGGATTCACATGCTCATGAATATTCCCCGTCGTCAGGCTGGGAATCCTCGGTAAAGAAAAAACCAGTATCAGTTTCGTTTCTGATCTGTCTTTCGTAGTAATAACCAATCACTGGTCTCTGCGTCATACTGACCACAGCCAATGACTGCCCTCTACCTAAGCACCGCCTCTGGCAGCCATCTTCAGATTTTTACCGCACGTTCATGTGTTGGGATCCTCTTGCTATTGCTCTCGAGCGTTAGTGCTATTTTTTTCGCTTTTTCACAAAAAACTTCGATTCTTTCGGTCAAAAGAGCCTCAAGCTCCACCGATCCTACATCCGATCAACGGGGACCCGTGTCGGATTCGTCTGTGCCCCTCAAGGGTGAAGATTCGTCGAGCTACACTTCGGAGGACTTCCAGAAGCTTCTCAGGCCGGTCTCGGAGATGGCCCAGGAGAAGGGAAGCTCGACGCCCGGAAAGCTGTTCAGGGTTTGCCCTGGATGCCAGCTGCAGAACGTCTTTAAGGAGGACGAACACTCTTTCTGCCTTTACTGCCTTCATGAGGACAAAACGCACGTGGAGAAGGACTGTGCGTTTTGCTGCAACATGTCGGAACGGACCATGAAGGACCGTCATCAACGTCTCGCCAACTGGCTGGAGGGTAAGAGCCCGTCTGGCGAGAAGAAGAAGAAATCCGAGCGGTCTTCTAAGACCTTTGAGGGCGCCCCGGCGACGGGGGCCCAACATAAGGCCAAGCACCGCGAGTCCGCTGGCACCGGGAGCGCCGAACGGTCGGGCTCTACGGGCGCCAGGCAGGGCGCACCCTCCCCGGCACCATCAACCACGAGCCAACGCTCTGGGTCGGGTAAGAGGAAGGCCAAGCACCCGGCGAAGCTCCTGGAGAGGCCCCGGTCGAGCTCTAAGGCAGAGGAGGAGCGTGGCAGTGCCCCCTCCCTCAAGGATAAGGCGGTGAGCGCACCTAAGGTGGTGAAGGCCTTGATCCATCCGACCAAGCCCTCTATCGAAACGGTCGCGGCGGCCCTGGCCCAGCCTGTGGAGGCTGCACCAGTGGTGGCGACCTCGGGGCCCAGAATCTCCCTGCCTCCTCGGAGGGAGTCTTCTTTTGTGCCCATCGATAGGACCCCCGTGAAACCCTCCGTGGGGAAGAAGAAGGGGGGGCAGGGCGTCGTCGTAGATTCGGCCTCAACCTCAGAAGAGGAGCTGATCGAGGTCTTAAGCCACGGCCTAGGCGTGGAACAAGACCAGCCCGTCGGAATGGGCCCCGACGCAGGTGACGACGACGACATCGTCGAGGATACCGACGGGGCCCCTGCTCGCCCGTCGGATTCCCCTCTGCCAGCGCCGCGAGACAACTCGGCGGCCATTTTGTTGGCCATACAGTCCTTATGCACTGAGATAAGGACGAGGCTACCGTTACCGACGGAGGAACCTCTCCCTTCGGGGGATCCAGAACCGGGACCTTCTGGTGTTCCCCCTACCAAGAAAAGAAGGATCCATCCTCCACCTCCTTTTCAACCGTCGCGCCCCGTCCCGCCCTCCTCCCCGTCCACCCGAGGGGATGATACGGGGACTGACACGGCGGCGACGGGTACGGACGACGAGGCATACGACGAGGATTTTCCGTCGTCGCCTCCCACCAGGGCTTCTCCGCCCGACGAGATCGGATCTTTCCACTCCATGATCTCCAGGGCTTCCGAGCTTTTCCAACTCTGCCCTGAGGAGAAGAAAAAGGAAGGCTTCCTTTATCAGCGGCGCGAGGCCAAGAGGAAGACGGTCCTCGCAGTGCCTCTATTGGACGACATTTGGGATGAGGGCCTTTCCCTCCTCAAGAACCCTTCCACGACGCCAGCTAGAAGAGACCGGTACGAGAAGAAGTACCGGGTCCCGGACACGGCCCCCCTGTGCCTCCGGGCGCAGCCCACCCCGGACTCCGTCGTCTCCGCGGCAGCCAGGAAGAAAGCGGGGGGGGGGTGCGGCCTCCACATCGACTTCCCCGCCGGACGGCGAGGGAAAGAAATTGGATACTATGGGACGTAGAGTCATCTCGTCGGCAGCGACGACGATTAAAGCGGCCAACGCCTTGGCTATCGTGGCCCGCTACGACAGGGAGCTCTGGTACAAGATGGCTCCCCTGCTGGATTTTCTGCCGGACGACAAGAGGGCGGAGGCCCTTGAGATCCTCCAGGAGGGTGAAGTGGCTTCGGACCACGCCATCACCGTGGCGACGGACATCGCCGACGCGGGGTTCCGCCAGCTGGGCAACGGCGTTTGCCTTCGACGTCGTGGATGGCTCAAAGCTACGGACTTTCGGCAGGACGTCCAGACCAGAGTCCTGGACATGCCCTTCGACGGGAACAACCGGTTTGGGAAGACGGTGGACGATTCCCTCCAGGCCATCAAGGCGGATACTGAGACGGCCCGGGCCCTTGGAGTCCTGCAGCAACGACGGACGCCCTTTCGGAGCGGCGGAGGCAAGGGCGCCTCCAAAGGTTCCGGCGGCGGTTTCTCTTCCTACCGTCAAGCGGCCCGCTCGTCGTCGCAAGAGGCCTACAGAGGACGAGGCAAGTCTAGCGGACCCCGCCGTCGTCGCCAAGGAGGTCAAGGCGGCAAGGCCGCGTCCAAGCAGGATTGAACCGGCCGTGGGGTCGGGCCCCCACCGAAGCACCCCGGTGGGAGGCCGGCTGGCGGGCTTCGTCAGCGTGTGGGAGTCCATCTCCACCGACCGTTGGGTGCTGGACGCCCTGGCCCGGGGCCACGCGCTCGAGTTTCAAAGAAGGTGCCCGCGCGTCCCCCCCGTGGCCAGGAAAGAACTTCACGTCCCTCAACTTCTCCTGGAGGTAAAGGCGATGCTCAGAAAGGGCGCCATCGAACTCGTCCCAAAGAGGCTTCGGGGCTCCGGAGTCTACTCGCGATACTTCCTCGTCAAGAAGAAGACGGGAGGATGGCGCCCCATCCTAGACCTGCGACGGCTGAACAAGTTCATCAAGGCGCAGAAGTTCCGGATGGTCACCCTACAGCACGTCTTGGGTCAACTGGAGGAAGGAGACTTCCTATCGTCGTTGGATTTGGAGGATGCCTACTTCCACATTCCAATCCTAAAGGGGCACCGAAAATTCCTCAGGTTCGTGGTACAAGGGCGTCATTACCAGTTCAAAGCCCTTCCCTTCGGACTACGGTCGGCACCCAGGGTATTCACCAAGTGCCTCGCACCGGTGGCGGCGCAGTTGCGCCGCGAGGGGATCCACGTCTACCCCTACCTGGACGACTGGCTCATCCGCGCCAAGACGAAGGAGCTCGCCGTGGTCCACACAGCAAGGACCGTCCAACTCCTCACGGACCTGGGATTCTCCGTGAACTACGCCAAATCCCACCTGGTGCCCGCGCAAGTCGCACTGTTTCTGGGAGCGAGGCTCGACACAGTGTCCCTTCTGGCCTCCCCGTCGGAGGAGAGGACCAGGACCATCTTGGGCAAGGTGCAACGGATGTTGGTGGCCGACGCGGCCAAAGTGAGATCCATCAAGTCCCTCCTCGGGATGATGTCTTCCTGCATCTACCTCATTCCCATGTGCAGGCTCCGGATGCGCCCGTTGCAAGAATTCCTGGATGCGCGCTGGATCCAGACGACGGGCAGCTTCGAAGAAAGGATCAAGCTCGACGAGAGTTTCCGACGAGCGATACGGTGGTGGGGCACCCGCGCGCATCTGACGGCGGGCATTGACTTCCAGACCCCAGCCCACCAGGAGACTGTGACCACGGATGCCTCCCTGGAAGGGTGGGGAGCGCACACCGAAAATCTGCACGCGAGGGGACTCTTGCTCCCGACGGAGAAGTCCCTGCATATCAACGTCCTGGAGCTCCGTGCAGTGTTTTGGGCCCTCAGGTCCTTCCTTCCGTCCCTGAAGGGCAAGGTGGTGAGGATCTTCACCGACAACACCACCACCATGTTTTACATCAGGAAACAGGGCGGAACCAGGTCCCCAGCGCTGTCCAAGGAGGCGCAGGACTTGTGGCATTGGGCCGTCGCCCAAGGGATTTTTCTGGTGCCGTTTCATCTGGCAGGGATAAAAAACACCATCGCCGACTCACTCAGCAGGGAGCTGCGCTCGTGCCACGAGTGGGAACTACGGCAGGATCTGGTGGATCGCCTCTTCCGACGGTGGGGCATGCCCCAGGTCGACCTGTTCGCGACGGCGACGAACACCAAGTGCCGGAGGTTCGCCAGCAGGTTTCCCCAGACGAGGAGCATGGGCGATGCTTTCTCGTTCCCCTGGGAGGGCCTGTTCCTCTACGCGTTCCCTCCCTTGCCTCTGCTAATCCGGCTCGTCAACCAGCTCAAGAGGTCACGGTGCAGGATGATCCTCGTCGCACCTGCGTGGCCGAGGCAGATATGGTTCCCGGACCTTCTGGACTTGTCAGCGTCCCCGCCGATCAAGCTGCCGGCGGACGCGGACCTACTCTCCAGGGAAGGAGGCGCCATCCTCCACCATGACCCGAAGTCGCTGAACTTGCAGGCCTGGCTCCTGCAGCGCTAGAGTTTGGAGGATACGACATACCGGCCGATTGCAGAGAGGTTCTTGCAAAGGCCAGGGCGTCCTCGACTCTTAAATGCTACGGACACAAATGGAAGAGGTTCTCTGTCTGGTGCCACGCACAGAAGATTAACCCTCTTCGGATTACGGCTCCCCAAGTACTGCCGTACCTGCTGACGCTGGCCAAAGCTGGACTGGCACACGCGTCCATCAAGATTCATCTTGCCGCGATCTCCCGATACACCAGAACCACGGGTCGGACGTCCTTTTGGTCTCATCGTCTGGTGAAAGAGTTCATGAAGGGACTATTCAGATCGTTCCCGCCGGTGAAGGCTCCGGCCCTGGCGTGGGAGCTCAACGTGGTGCTGACCAAGCTCATGGGACCTCCGTTCGAGCCTCTGCACTCGGCCCCGTTGAAGTTTCTATCGTGGAAAACAGCTTTTCTTGTGGCCATCACCTCCGCACGACGAGTGGGAGAGATCCAGGCCCTTTCCTGCAAGGCCCCGTACTTGACTTTCCACGACACCAGGGTAGTGCTCAGGACGCACCCCTCCTTCATGCCCAAGGTACCGTCGGACTTCCATCTCAACAAACCCTTGGTGTTACCTGTGTTCTTCCCGTCGCCTTCGTCGCCGGCTGAGAGGACTTTGCACTCGCTGGATGTAGCTAGAGCGCTGAAGTTCTACGTGGACCGCACGAAGGGTTTTCGGAAGACGTCACAACTCTTTGTGAACTTTGGACCTGTCAATCAGGGGAAGGCTCTCTCGAAGGCTTCCATCTCCAGATGGCTCTCCGGCTGCATCATGTACTGTCACCGGTTGGCAAACCGACCGCTGCCTGGCCGTCCGAGAGCCCATTCCACCAGAGCGATCGCAGCTACCACGGCGTTCCTATCTGGTGTGCCCCTGCTGGACATATGCAGGGCTGCTACGTGGAGGTCGACGCACACCTTCACGAAATTCTACTGCGTCGACCGGGATTCCAGGGAGGAGTCCAGGGTCGGCCAAGCAGTGCTGCGCAACCTGTTCGCCTGAGGTGAGCCTGGTGAGGAGGTAAGATGCTTAATGTTGAGTTTGTGTGATGCTTAATGTTGAGCCTTTACCACCTCCCGTGGTTGTGCATGTGTGTACTGCTATGTATTCTTTATTCATGAGCATGTGAATCCATGCCAGACCCCATGCTGGAGAAGGAACAAGTTACTTACCTGTAACTGTTGTTCTCCAGCATGGGTCTGGCATGGATTCACATGCGAACCCTCCCGCCTTCCCCTCTGCGGCTCTTCACTTGGTCATACTGCCACTTCACGTGCTTCCAAATCTGAAGATGGCTGCCAGAGGCGGTGCTTAGGTAGAGGGCAGTCATTGGCTGTGGTCAGTATGACGCAGAGACCAGTGATTGGTTATTACTACGAAAGACAGATCAGAAACGAAACTGATACTGGTTTTTTCTTTACCGAGGATTCCCAGCCTGACGACGGGGAATATTCATGAGCATGTGAATCCATGCCAGACCCATGCTGGAGAACAACAGTTACAGGTAAGTAACTTGTTCCTTACGCAGGTCACAAGCTGGGGTTACCAATAACTAAGCAGACCATTTCCAGATGGATCATTCTAGCCATTCTGGAATGTTATAAACTGGCAGGGAAAGAGCCCCCTCAAAACCTTACGGCTCATTCGACCAGAGGTATTGCAGCTTCATCGACCCTCAAAAGAGGCGTGCCGGTTAAGGACATATGTGTGGCCGCTACATGGTCGTCTGTCCATACCTTTACACGTTTTTACAATCTGGATTCCTCCTCCAGTCAAGAGACTAGGTTTGGAAGGGCTGTACTGCATTCTATTCATCAATAGAAGACAGCGTGAAGTCAGTACTCCCTCCTCCGAATATAGAATACTGCTATGGGAGCCTATCTAAGATGAGGAATACGTCGGAGGACACAATCCCTTCGAAGAACAAGTTACTTCTTACCTTGTAACGTTCTTTCGACGGGATGTTCCTCCGACGTATTCCTCATCGACCCTCCCATCCATCCCCGCAGTTCTACTTCCCTTGTTGTTGCAGCTTATGCTCCTTCAGGGTGATTAGTCTAGTCCAGACAGTAATACTGTGGGCTACAAAACAGAACTGAGCATGAGCAACAGACGCTACGCGTGGCCTTTATAGGCAGGATGACGTCGAGCGTCGATACGGCGGCTGTCGAGGGACATCGACTCGAGGGACGTCGACGCGCAGCGCCCTCTAGAAAAAGATTTCCGAGGCCAGCAGAGCTGGAAGGATATATCTAAGATGAGGAATACGTCGGAGGAACATCCCGTCGAAAGAACGTTACAAGGTAAGAAGTAACTTGTTCTTCTCCAGCATGGGGTCTGGCATGGATTCACATGCTCATGAATATTCCCCGTCGTCAGGCTGGGAATCCTCGGTAAAGAAAAAACCAGTATCAGTTTCGTTTCTGATCTGCCTTTCGTAGTAGTAACCAATCACTGGTCTCTGCGTCATACTGACCACAGCCAATGACTGCCCTCTACCTAAGCACCGCCTCTGGCAGCCATCTTCAGATTTTTACCACACGTTCATGTGTTGGGATCCTCGTGCTATTGCTCTCGAGCGTTAGTGCTATTTTTTCACGTTTTTTGCTCAAAAACTTCGTTTTTTCGGTCAAAAGAGCCTCAAGCTCCACCGACTATCCATCCGATCAACGGGGACCCGTGTCGGATTTGTCTGCGCCCCTCAAGGGTGAAGATTTCGTCGAGCTACGCTTTGGAGGACTCCAGAAGCTTCTCAGGCCCGGACATGGCCCAGGAGAAGGGAAGCTCGACGCCCGGAAAGCTGTTCAGGGTCTGCCCTGGATGCCAGCTGCAGAACATCTTTAAGGAGGACGAACACTCCTTTTGTCTCTACTGCCTACATGAGGACAAGACGCACGTGGAGAAGGACTGTGCGTCTTGCGGCAATATGTCGGAGCGGACCATGAAGGACTGCCATCAACGTCTCGCCAACTGGCTGGAAGGGAAGAGCCCGTCAGGCGAGAAGAAGAGGAAGAAATCCGAGCGGTCTTCTAAGACCTTTGAGGACGCCCCGGCGACGGGGGTCCAACACAAGGCCAAGCACCGCGAGTCCGCTGGCACCAGGAGCGCCGAACGGTCGGGCTCTACGGGCGCCAGGCAGGGCGCACCCTCCCCGGCACCTTCATCTACGAGCCAACGCTCTGGGTCGGGTAAGAGGAAGGGCGAGCACCCGGCGAAGCTCCTGGAGAGGCCCCGGTCGAGCTCGAAGGCCCCATCGGAGGGGGAGCGAGGCAGTGTCCCCCCCTCAAGGATAAGGCGGTGAGCGCACTTAAGGTGGTGAAGGCCTTAATCCATCCGGCCAAGCCCTTTATCGATACTGTCGCGGCGACCCTGGCTCAGCCTGTGGAGGCTACACCAGTGGTGGCGACCTCGGGGCTCAGAGTCTCCCTGCCACCTTGGAGGGAGTCCTCCTTTGTGCCCATCGATAGGGCCCCCGTGAAATCCCCGGCGGGGAAGAAAAAGGGGGGGCAGGGCATCGTCGTAGATTCGGCTACAACCTCGGAGGAAGAGCTGTTTGAGGTCTTAAGCCACGGCCTTGGCGTGGAAGAAGACCGGCCCGTCGGGATGGATCCCGACGTGAGTGACGACGACGTCGTCGAGGGTGCCGACGGGGCCACTGATCGCCCTCGGGTTCTCCTCTGCCAGCACCGCAAGACAACTCGGCGGCCATTTTGTTGGCTATACAGTCCTTATGCACAGAGATAAGGACGAGACTACCGTTGCCGACGGAGGAACCTCTCCCGTCGGGGAATCCTGAACCGGGGCCTTCTGGCGTTCCCCCGCCCAAGAAAAGAAGGATTCACCCTCCTCCTCCTTTTCAGCCGTCGCGCACCGTCCAGCCCTCCTCCCCGTCCACCCGAGGGGATGATACGGGGACTGACATGGCAGCGACAGGTACGGACGACGAGGTATACGACGAGGATCTACCGTCGTCACCTCCCACCAGGGCTTCTCCACCCGACGAGATTGGTTCGTTCCACTCCATGATCGCCAGGGCATCAGAGCTTTTCCAACTCTGCCCTGAGGAGAAGAAAAAGGAAGGATTCCTTTATCAACGGCGCGAGGCCAAGAGGAAGACGGTCCTCGCGGTGCTCTACTGGACGACATTTGGGATGAGGGCCTCGCCCTCCTCAAGAACCCTTCCACTACGCCAGCTAGAAGAGACCGGTACGAGAAGAAGTACCGGGTCCCGGACGCGGCCCCCCTGTGCCTCCGGGCGCAGCCTACCCCGGACTCCGTCGTCTCCGCGGCGGCCAGGAAGAAAGCGGGGGGGGGGTGCGGCCTCCACATCGACTTCCCCACCGGACGGCGAGGGAAAGAAATTGGACACTATGGGACGCAGGGTCATCTCGTCTGCAGCGACGCCGATTAAAGCGGCCAACGCCTTGGCTATCGTGGCCCGCTACGACAGGGAGCTATGGTACAAGCTGGCTCCCCTGCTGGACTTCCTACTGGACGACAAGAGGGCGGATGCCCTGGAGATCCTACAGGAAGGTGAGGTGGCGTCGGACCACGCCATCACTATTGCGACGGACATCGCCGACACTGGGTTTCGCCAGTTGGGCAACGGTGTGTGCCTTAGGCGGCGTGGATGGCTCAAGGCTACGGACTTCCGTCAAGACGTACAGACCAGAGTCCTGGACATGCCGTTCGACGGGAACAACCTGTTTGGGAAAACAGTGGACGATTCCCTCCATGTCATTAAAGCGGACACTGAGACGGCCCGGGCCCTTGGGGTTCTGCAGCAACGACGGACGCCCTTTCGGAGCAGCGGAGGCAAGGGCGCCTCCAAAGGTTCCGGTGGCGGTTTCTCCACCTACCGTCAAGTGGCCCGCTCGTCGTCTCAGGAGGCCTACAGAGGACATGGCAAGTCTGGCAGACCCCGCCGTCGTCGCCAAGGAGGTCAAGGCGGCAAAGCCTCGTCGAAACAGGATTGAACCGACCGTGGGGTCGGGCCCCCACTGATGCACCCCGGTGGGAGGCCGGCTGGCGAGCTTCGTCAGCCTGTGGGAGTCCATCTCCACCGACCGTTGGGTGCTGGACGCCTTAGCCCAGGGCCACGCGCTCGAGTTTCAAAGAAGGTGCCCGCGCGTCCCCCCCGTGGCCAGAAAAGAGCTTCACATCCCCCAGCTTCTCCTGGAGGTAAGGGCGATGCTCAGGAAGGGCGCCATCGAACTCGTCCCAAAGAGGCTTCGGGGCTCCGGAGTTTACTCGAGATACTTCCTCGTGAAGAAGAAGACGGGAGGATGGCGCCCCATCCTAGACCTGCGACGTCTGAACAAATTCATCAAGGCGCAGAAGTTCCGGATGGTCACCCTCCAGCACGTCCTGGGTCAGTTGGAGGAAGGAGACTTCCTGTCGTCGTCGGATTTGGAGGATGCCTACTTCCATATTCCCATCCTAAAGGGGCACCGAAAATTCCTCAGGTTTGTGGTCCAAGGGCGTCACTACCAGTTCAAAGCCCTCCCCTTCGGACTACGGTCGGCACACAGGGTATTCACCAAGTGCCTTGCACCGGTGGCGGCACAGCTGCGCCGCGAGGGGATCCACGTCTACCCCTACCTGGACGACTGGCTCATCCGGGCCAAGACGAGGGAGCTCGCCGTGGAGCACACGGCAAGGACCGTCCAACTTCTCACGGACCTGGGATTCTCCGTGAACTACGCCAAGTCCCACCTGGTAGCCGCGCAAAACGCACTGTTTCTGGGAGCGAAGCTCGACACAGTGTCCCTTCAGGCCTCCCCGTCGGAGGAAAGGACCAGGTCCATCGTGGGCAAGGTACAGCGGATGTTAGCTTCTGACGCGGCCAAGGTGAGGTCCATCAAGTCCCTCCTCGGAATGATGTCTTCTTGCATCTACCTCATTCCCATGTGCAGGCTCCGGATGCGCCCGTTGCAGGAGTTCCTGGACGTGCGCTGGATCCAAACGACGGGCGGCTTCGAGGAGAGGATCACACTCGACGAGAGTTTCCGCCGCGCCGTCCGGTGGTGGGGCACCCGCGCGCATTTGACGCCGGGCATGGACTTCCAGACCCCAGACCACCAGGAGACAGTGACCACGGATGCCTCCCTGGAAGGGTGGGGAGCGCACACCGAAAGTCTACACGCGAGGGGCCTTTGGCTCCCGACAGAGAAGTCCCTCCATATCAACGTCCTGGAGCTCCGTGCAGTGTTCTGGGCCCTCAGGTCCTTCCTTCCGTCCCTCAAGGGCAAGGTGGTGAGGATCTTCACCGACAACACCACCACCATGTTTTACATCAGGAAACAGGGCGGAACCAGGTCCCCAGCACTGTCCAAGGAGGCGCAGGACCTGTGGCATTGGGCCGTCGCCCAAAGGATGTTTCTGGTGCCGTTTCATCTGGCAGGGATAAAAAACACCATCGCCGACTCACTCAGCAGGGAGCTGCGCTCGTGCCACGAGTGGGAACTACGGCAGGATCTAGTGGATCGCCTCTTCCGACGGTGGGGCACACCCCAGATCGACCTGTTTGCGACGGCGACGAACTCCAAGTGCCGGAGGTTCGCCAGCAGGTTTCCCCAGGTGAGGAGCATGGGCGATGCTTTCTCGTTCCCCTGGGAGGGCCTGTTCCTCTACGCGTTCCCTCCTTTGCCACTGCTAATCCGGCTCATCAACCAGCTCAAGAGGTCACGGTGCAAGATGATCCTTGTAGCACCTGCGTGGCCGAGGCAGATATGGTTCCCGGACCTTCTGGACTTGTCAACGTCCCCGCCAATCAAGCTGCCAGTGGACGCGGATCTACTCTCCAGAGAAGGAGGTGCCATCCTCCACCACGACCCGAAATCGCTGAACTTGCATGCCTGGCTCCTGCAGCGCTAGAGTTTGGAGGATACGACATACCGGCCGATTGCAGAGAGGTTCTTGCAAAGGCCAGGGCGTCCTCGACTCTTAAATGCTACGGACACAAATGGAAGAGGTTCTCTGTCTGGTGCCACGCACAGAAGATTAACCCTCTACGGATTACGGCTCCCCAGGTACTGCCGTACCTGCTGACGCTGGCCAAAGCTGGACTGGCACACGCGTCCATCAAGATTCATCTTGCTGCGATCTCCCGATACACCAGAACCACGGGGCGGACGTCCTTGTGGTCTCATCGTCTGGTGAAAGAGTTCATGAAGGGACTGTTCAGATCGTTCCCGCCGGTGAAGGCTCCGGCCCCGGCGTGGGAGCTCAACGTGGTGCTGACCAAGCTCATTGGACCTCCGTTCGAGCCTCTGCACTCGGCCCCGTTGAAGTTTCTGTCGTGGAAAACAGCGTTTCTTGTGGCCATCACCTCCGCACGAAGGGTGGGAGGGATCCAGGCCCTTTCCTGCAAGGCCCCGTACTTGACTTTTCACGACACAAGGGTAGTGCTCAGGACGCACCCCTCCTTCATGCCCAAGGTACCGTCGGACTTCCATCTCAACAAACCCTTGGTGTTGCCTGTGTTCTTCCCGTCGCTTTCGTCGCCGGCTGAGAGGACTTTGCACTCGCTGGATGTGGCTAGAGCGCTGAAGTTCTACGTGGACCGCACAAAGTGTTTTCGGAAGACGTCGCAACTCTTTGTGAACTTTGGACCTGTCAATCAGGGGAAGGCTCTCTCGAAGGCTTCCATTTCCAGATGGCTCTCCGGCTGCATCATGTACTGTCATCGGTTGGCAAACCGACCGCTGCCTGGCCGTCCGAGAGCCCATTCCACCAGAGCGATCGCAGCTACCACAGCGTTCCTTTCTGGTGTGCCCCTGCTGGACATCTGCAGGGCTGCTACGTGGAGGTCGACGCACACCTTCACGAAATTCTACTGTGTCGATCGGGATTCCAGGGAGGAGTCCAGGGTCGGCCAAGCAGTGCTGCGCAACCTGTTCGCCTGAGGTGAGCCTGGTGAGGAGGTAAGATGCTTAATGTTGAGTTTGATGTAATGCTTAATGTTGAGCCTTTGCCACCTCCCGTGGTTGTGCATGTGTGTACTGCTATGTATTCTTTATTCATGAGCATGTGAATCCATGCCAGACCCCATGCTGGAGAAGGAACAAGTTACTTACCTGTAACTGTTGTTCTCCAGCATGGGTCTGGCATGGATTCACATGCGAACCCTCCCGCCTACACCTCTGCGGCTCTTCAATTGGTCATACTACCACTTCACGTGCTTCCAAATCTGAAGATGGCTGCCAGAGGCGGTGCTTAGGTAGAGGGCAGTCATTGGCTGTGGTCAGTATGACGCAGAGACCAGTGATTGGTTACTACTACGAAAGGCAGATCAGAAACAAAACTGATACTGTTTTTTTCTTTACCGAGGATTCCCAGCCTGACGATGGGGAATATTCATGAGCATGTGAATCCATGCCAGACCCATGCTGGAGAACAACAGTTACAGGTAAGTAACTTGTTCCTTCTGTGTCACCTCTTACAAGACTCTACACCTTCTCTTCTGCTGTGTCTCTTTCCATTCTCATAACTTCCATGACTTTACTAGATTGGTGGTAAGTCCCATGGGTAGTTCTTGCCGGTTGTGCATTGTTCTATTGATCCTTAGCTCCTACTTATTCCTGACATTTAATTGTACTGCCTTCTGATATTATGCTCTAGCTAAGAGAGGTTTATAACCACAGGACACCATCTTGAATTTCTTGTCCAATCCTCTCCGAAGCTGCTTGGTCAGAGGTCAGTGTTCTTTGTGTCTGGTTCCTCCAGGGTTTGCATGCAATAGGGAAGTCCCCTTTTATTGTACTTGCGACACTTGAATTTGGCTGGTTTTACCAGGCGTCCTTACAGGGTTCCGTTAAGGGAACCTCGTAATTGCACATCCCGTAATGAAGGGTGCCGGTCCCGTACCGGCATCCTTCATTATGGGAGCGCAAGCCTCGTAATGAGGCCCACAGAGTTCGTTTGGGTTGCTGTTTTATGACCCCCGCAAACCTATCGAGTGACATTTTAACAGAGAAAGAAAAAGAGAACTGCTGTTCATTTGATGTTTATTTCCACAAGCGGCCCCTTGAACATCAGTTCTACTATATGTGGTCTCTTATAAGCACAAGTTCTGATATACAGGTTGGGAAGACAAAGGAGACTGTATTAATTTCAATAGCCATTATTTCTTGTATTGCTTCATCTTGTATTATCAATGCATTACAACCCAAACAGCTGAAACAGGAGGTTTAAGCAACCGGGCAACTGCCTGGCAGCAAAATGGTAGACGATGTAGAAGAAAATATGCCCCTAAGAAAAGAGGACAATCATTAGGGAGGCACCAGTTTTCCAGCCAAAAGAGCTTATGATGGACCAAAAGGAACTGGTAAGATCCCATGTGCCAGTGGGCTTGTTCAGCAAGATCATGCAGCTTCTTTATTGCTTCACGAACAGAAGTGGAGGGGCCGGGCACATAGACACAGCAATATGCCCCTAGAATTTTGCATAGGCCGTCCTTTTCTGCAGGTTTCATATCTAAAACCAACCTATTTTGCAGTGCCACAAGGTGTACCACCTGTAATTCTACAATGATATTACTCAATATTTCAGTAGTGTCATCAATGGTTACTTCCAACAATCTGGTCAGGCGACGGATGTCTCTAGAGTTTATGGCAGGGCCATACCAAGGGATGATTGTTTTAATGAGATCACCAAATATTTGTGCACCAGTATCATCCTCAATAACAGTTCTGCGATGCCTGGTAGTGCTGTCAACAACAGGGGGTCTAATAGATATGGCTGGAAATACAAATCCTAAATGCCAATGGCCACTCCAGTGTGGAGGTAGCCAATTTTAAGTGTTAAGCCCACAAATGAAATACACTGAGTCGCCAACATAAAAGGGAACATTAGTGTCGTCTCTGGGAATGGTGAATGCCATGTGCAGTTGGTGCTATATCCTAGGACCTTAGAACCATTGTTCTCAATAAAAAAATAGCCCCTAATATGTTTCACAATGATAATGCTGGTCAGAGGGTAAAGTTGCCATCGTAACATTAGGAAAGGGTACAGGTGTATGTTTTATCAAAAGGGGCCAACACATATAACATAATAAAAAAGCACCAAGTAGAACAAGCATGATCCACAAACATAGAAACAGAAAGCACAATCTTGAATGATACCATTTTCTGTCAGTGCGTAATACTTCATATTTGTAGGGCAATGGTCAGTATATCTCTGGATGTGGAAAATATATTTTTGTATTGTCCAAAATACCTGGGTAGTCCTTTAAAGTTGGCGGTCTTGGTTGGGTAGCTGGTCTCTACTGAGAGCTTTCCCAAATAATATATTTTTCATTGACAGTTTCATTGAAGTTTTCGTGGTCTCATATTTTAGCATTGCCCCTATGTTTTTCCTAAAACGTCTTTGGGAGCGCACTGTAGCTGGAGAAAGCAATCCAAGTTCCTTTTTCCTAGCAGACATCTCTGCAGAAGAAAAGACAAGTGGTGCGGCACCACAGCCGTCCTTAGGTTAGTCCTTAGGTTAGTTATGCAGCAGGAAGGGTAGAAGTGCTTTCTTTACATGACTGGCATGGATCCACTGTTTATGACCATCACACTTGACTGCTGTCTGTGTTGCCGGGAGCACTTGCACCAGCCCTTTCCACCTGGGTTGCAGACCAGAGGTACATTGAAAGTTATTAGTAAAAATCCAGTCTCTGGCAAAATAGAGTGCCCCAGCCCCTCCAGGTGCTGGTGCAGGCAGTCCTTGACCTGTTTTTGAATAATGGACACTGCTTTAGTGAGCTCCTTACAATAGTGAATCAGCATAGGGTAGGGCACATTAGACAGTTTCTTTGGGTGAGGCAAGCCCCACACATTGGCTGGGTGGCCCATAACAACCTTGTAGGGGGACAAACCCACTCCTGAATGTGCAACAGTTCTCATAAAGAGTAAAGCTAAAGGTAAGGCGTTCACCCAGTTTAAGTTGCTACTTGCACACTGTTAGGCAGAAACCTGTGCAGTTCCCTCTGGGACCACTGCAAAAGATTTAAGACTACAGGTGTTTGGCAGTAAACCCACTCGGTAGCAGTCTGTACCACACAGATTCACTTGGTAGCTGTGGCTGAGCAGTCAGACTTCCCTCAAGAACAGTTAGGCAGTATACAGAGTATTCACAATAGGTCAAAAGAACACAGTAGAACAAGTAAACACTGACCAGAGCTTGGTGTAAAAGAGATATAATTATTTATTTAAAAACCACATCTAGAAAAACACACAGGCACTAATAGTAAGCAGTTCAAAAACACGGTCACTAAAAGATATACACTCCCTTAGAAGAATATTAGACAAGTCTTAAGTAAAGCCCCACTTATTTTCAGACAGCGGTGAGCGCTTAACGCAGATGGCACTCTAATAATTTGTTTAAAAAGGGAGAGAAAAGCAGAGTATAATTTGAAACAGATCCCAACACTTTCACAAGAACAAAACAAGAGAGGAAGGCAAGTAAAACCGTGAAGTTAGAGTTCAGTAGGCCGGATCCACTTTAAGAGGATCAGAACTAATTGTGTCCAAGGTCACACGGTTGAAGTGCACAAGAGTCTTGCAAAGGTTCAAAAAGAGTTGGACCAAAAGAAAGGGACCAGTTAGAAGGTCAAGGCGGCCAACCCAGTCCAGAAGGTTAAGGGATTATTATTACCTTGTAGCAATCTTTAGAAAGGGAGGCCTGGCGGACATGGTACCTTCAAGTGGTGAGAATACTCCAGCGGGGGCAGTTGTTCCTGGCAGCGGATGCAAGTCGGTGCCTCGTCCGGGGGAAGAGAGGATCTCGTCGGGGAGGAAGGCAGGAGTCCGTTGCACTGCCAGGGAAGAAACCAGCCGTGGAGTTCTCAGGTAAAAGGAGCGGTCCTTTTTTTCGCGGTCCAGTGGTAAGTGGCTATCCGGTTGCCGGGGTGTTTGGCACGGGCAATTCGACCACAAGCCGTCCTGGGATGCGAGGAAAAGAAGGTAAACTGGTTGTGCCCACCAGTCGGGGGAAGAAGCCTCAGTCCCCAAAGCCCTGCTTTTATGCAGCACACCCCCATTCACTCAGCCTAGCTGTCAATTAAACATGCTAAGTGGTGAGCCGACCGGCTCACCACTTGGGCCAATCACACAAGAGTGCGACTTGAGTTACCAAGGTAACTCAGTCCAGGGTGCCTAAACCCCCTCCCGCACCCCCTGTGGTACCCAGACAGAGTGGCACCACTTTTGGAGGCTTCTGTGGAGAAGCCCGCCAAAAAGTGGAACAAAGGGCTCGACTTGGGTTGGAGTCACAGAAGAGAACACAAACGCCATTTTAGAATCGAGTCCTGGCAAAAAATACCAACTGGCGAATTAATATGAAATAAATAAACCAGCGGTATGTTCGAGGCTATGAGAATTAAATAATTAAAGTTGGTAGCCTCGAACAATGGGAAAATCCCATAGGGATATATTTGCGGTAGAATATAAAAAGTAGTATCCACTGCCACCAGCAAAAACTCGATCAGGGGGGACGGAGACGTGCCCCCACGACTAACAGACCCCGGGCAATCGAATTGCCCCAACCAGTACATCCACAATATGATGGTTTGTACTGGTCTCTGTTCATAATTTGTGACTAGTTAAGCCAATGGTGACTTTACATGCCCTGGGAGACAGTAGTCAGTCCCAGGGTATGGAGTCTATGTTGGGGTGTCACTATGACACCCCTGTGTTACTGCACGGAGGGTGCTGTGTAACACACATAGGAACAATACATGAGACCCTATGGAGTTAAGGACCCCATAGACCATAAAACACATTAACAGTCAAAGGAACATCATAAATCATGTCCAAGAGTGGGAGAAAAAGAGTCTCACTCTTGGCAGGAGAAAAAAACGAACTCCAGAAATCCAGCAAAGCTGCTGGGGGACTCACTAGGTTAGGAAATTCAGCCTAAAGAGAGAATTCTCCCTAACACTCACATTTTGGATAGTTTGTTTTTTAGTGTGGCATTACAGCGTTCCACTAAACCTGCTGCCTTTGGGTGATATATTGCATGAAACTTTGGCCTTATGCCCAATGCCTGACATACCAGGTCCATTGTTTAATTCACAAAATGAAACCCATTATCGCTTCATATTTAGCTGGGCAGACCATATCTTGGAAATATTTCTTTGACAAGGGTTTTGGCTGTACTCAGTGCAGTGTTATCTCTCAAGGGAAATACCTCTACCCATTTACTGAACATACAGATGATTACCAAGACATATTAATATTTCTGACAAGGAGGCAACTCTATAAAGTCCATTTGCAGTGCTTTGAATGATAAATCTGGGAGACTAAAATTACCCATTGGTGCTCCTTCTACCTTTCCAACATTGTGTGTAGCACATATAATACAATTCTTACAAAACTCTATTGCTGCTTTGCGAATATTTGGGTTGCTTCAAAGTGCAGTTAATAAATTATTCATACCATCTGCCCCGATGTGAGCCATTCCATGGGCGACTGATATCATCATAGGTACAGATTTGTTTGGCAACATCCATCTCCCCTGTCCACCCAACACCCATCCTCAAAAACGGCATCTGGAGTGGACGCAGAGTAGAAGTAGTTGTCTGCAGGAGTTGGGTGTTTAGCTGTGAGTCTGCTCTCACTATTACCTGTTTGCTGGGAGGAGTCTACAAATACACTGCCCACTCATGGAGCAAAGCAGGGTGGAAGCAGTTGTCTGCAGTTTGCTGCTGTTATCTGCTGCAGCACGTCAGTGACAGCAGATGGCAGACGAGAAAAGAAAATCTAGGAGTCGTAGTTGAGTTTGGAATAAATAACCCTGAGGAACGAGCCACGATCTTTATGGAAAAGCAGCCTTGCGTGCGCCGAGAGGGCAGAAAGAAGCAACACCACCGGCTTACTTGAGGCTGTAAAGACAAGTGAGGTCAGTGACAATTTGGACAAACAAATTGTGAAATATGTGTTTGAGGAACATCGGATGGTTTTAAAAACCAGTGTTGACGACCAACTTGATTCAGATGTTTTTTAATTGCCTTTCATGCCATACAAACCGCTGGCACCACTTATGATTGATGTCTTGGGGACTGCATCGACAGTGTTGTATATAGAAAAATACAGTGCTCTCAAACCCCTCTCAACTCCTGTCCCATTGGACTCCCCCACTCTTGAGAGCAAAAAGGTACAAAAGATCAAGCTGGTGCCGTAGTTGGGGCGAATTAGAAAACTCTGTGTTGCTTTGCAAAGGCGATCTGAAAAAAACATCACCCTCGACCAATGAAGACTCACCCAAAGCTTCATCAGAACAGAGCATTTTGACCAAACCCATCAAGATTCCCCATTCTCTAGACAGAGCGGAACGAGGGGAAACTCCTGGCTCTGGCAGCAAAACCAGACTGATACAGCCTTTGGACCTGGAAAGAGTAGATAGTCAGACAACTAACTTACTTGAACCACTCTATGGTTTGCTAGAGGGGGGCGGGAGGAGCCCAAAGAAAGCACTTGCAATTAAAGTGTACCCAATACTACCCTTGGGGGGCAAACATGGGATAGGGTTTTACCATAATCTCTCCTTTCCCCCCAAGGAAGCTACATATTGGAAAGCTGTAGGTTTGGGAATTAATGTGGGCAGCAACGAACAAAGATTCCATTTATAGAAATGTACCAACAGTTGGAAAACGCAACTGCCTGCCAATAACCCCCTTGAAGGAGTCGAAAATAGGAGAAGTAGAGGACTCTGTCCTCTTAGAGAGTTGGAACCTGTTGGAACGACCCTTGGGAGAGAGTTGAGCATACGCTACTCCTTGTTGTCCCCAGAAGAGAACTAGACCTGAGTGAAGGCCTAGAAGTACCCCATTGAGTAAACCAGGAGGAAGTGACACCGCCAGGTGGTCCACAGACCAGATGTGATTCGCCTCTTTTACCAACCACTTGACGAAGGACAATCAAGGGAATACTGAGCAGAAGAGCACTCAGCAACTGACAAGCACTACCAAAACAACTACATTAATAGAGGATCTGTATCCTTTAAAATGCTCGACAAAGGGGATCAGCATAACCCCCAGTTAACTCGGGGAGAAACAGAGAGAAGGGAAAGGTGAAGACTTGAAACAACTAGTGGAGACTCCAACTCCCCTGTTAGTGTTTCTGCATCCGGGTATATGCCTGACTTACCGATTGTTGCTCCAGACCAGGGGGGACCTCTATTGAAGAACAGGGTGATCGAGCTAAGAATAAACCCTGCAGGGAAAGGTTTAATGCAAGTACCATTGCAATAACTATGGCACCAATCAGAAAATTATATGATTCAACAAACAACCAACTAAGAGATCAAACCACTCAATATATCATGCTCCTCTCAAAAATAGTTTTCGTGGAAGGCTTTGTGAATGCAGTCCAAGAAAAACTGGACAAGAACAGGGAAGAAATTACGAACATACTACACAGTATTTAGACCCTATGATTGAAGAAAAGAAGTTAAGAAGACCATAAAGAGCTTGATGTGACATTGGGACTCAAAGCCCCCCTGGAGTGTACCCTTGTACAGAAAAATGGCCGAATGCAGACTCTAGTGACTTGAACTTGGAAAAACAGCCACAACAGGCCATAGTGACTGACACACAGATTTTGCCATCCAAAGTAGTTCCTAAGGACTGCCTAATAGAGAAATAGGTTATAATAGCAGAGTCAAATGGCCCTAGGACCAACCAATGGCTCCCCAAAGTGGTTGAAGTCCCTTAAAAGCAAAGGATGGGTGGGGAACCTGAGAGGGAGAAAGACCGGACCATCTTAGACCTACCCCCTGTAAAGAACATCAAAGAATACCCAATGTTTTTAGGAACAAAACAAAAAAAATTGACTGAAAGCCACTCCAGAAACGAGAACCAGAAAATGAATAAAGGCAATCACAAATACAAATCTAATGACTCCAGAAAGTTCTTTAAGAACCTAACCATTCCAACAAGTCTGTCCGTAAATAGAGGCAAAACATTGGGGCAAACCGAGGAAGTACAAAGTAGGGGGAGGACAGAAAGAGTGAGAATTGCCTCGCAAAGATCGGATGAGAACAACAATCAAGAAAGAAACGATTGAACAGCTGATGGAACCTTCAACATACACATGTGATGACGAGGAAATCAAAGAGCCCCAGAAGTTCATAGCTCATCATTGGTTGAACATCTCGAAGGTGACCAGAGGAGTTTTATAACAAACAATAAGGATGAAACATTGAGAGCCAGCAGGGAGAAGGCCTACCCTGAGTTCAATACATTGTGTTGTCTTGGAAAATATCTTCCGCATACAGGATGGCCTGATATTGAATAGAGGAAATGTCCTGAAACTACTGCACCACATCCCGAGACTGTGTTTGCTCACATCCAAAGACATTGCTAGGGTGGAATTCCTTAGTGAGGAACGATTGGACAGAGCCGCTATTATTTTGAAATCCAATCTAATCAAGCCGGCTCTCTTGGAAGAGGCCTCACCTTTCCTACCACTTGGGTTTGACCGGATGGAAAACCCTGAGGTAGGGAATGCAAATAGAAAAGCCCTGGAGGGGGAAAATGTACACCTAAAGTAGGCTTCTGTAGCCTTTGTGAACATTAGAAGAGATAAAGAGACCGAGAAATGGTAAAAGAGCTTGTCTTGGGGACGGTCCATAGCCACTTTTAAGAATTACAGTGGGGAAATCTAATGCGGCAGAAAGGGAAGTAACAACATATCAGAACAATATGATAAAAAACGACACGTGTGAATCATGGTTTGCAGAAGCACTCGCAACCAAAAGGAGTGGAACATACCTAGGCCATTGGCAAAACCAGGACAAATGGCCTGTTGGTAGCTGCAATACAAGAGGTTTTGTATACTTGCTTGCCAATAAGGAGTTAATATGGGATGACTACAAGATCATTTGCCTTCAAGAGACTTGGTTGAGAACTCCTCCAGTACTGGATGGTTTCACAGCTTTCTTGAATCCAGCTACAAAGTGCCCCAGGGGTAGACCTGCTTCGGGGTTGTTGACATGGATAGAAAATGGAAGAGTATTCAAAATTATCGAGGTATGGCATCAAAACCCCCACAACCAGGATCTAATAATTCAGACTCCTGGATTAAGCAGATAATCAACTGAATGGTTCATTATATTTAACATCTATTGGAATTCAGTAGGAATGAGTGACACAAATTTCATAAATGGAATCATGGACCTGGTCGATGGTCTTTGTGTACCTTTGGAAGACCCAATAGTAATAATATGTGGTGACCTTAACATGAACATTTTGTAAAATTGAGACGCCGGCAGCAGCAGAAATAAAGGTGGAATATGGGCAGAGGAAGCTGTCCTGCGAGGCCTCCTCTTGCTAAACAGCCAAACCAAGGGCAACATTCTGGCACGTCCAACATGGACTCGAGGTGGCCTCAATAAGGTCCCGGATTACTTCTACGTGTCAGAGAATGTACAGCAGTGGGTGTCTTTACTCAAGGTAATACAGACGATCCAGAGTGATCACAATATCACATGCCATTCAAGTTACAAATTCTTGGAAGAAACCTAGGCTTATACGGTTGATATCACCCAGGTTCAAAATCGGTTAAGAATGGATTAGACAAAAAAACTACTTTTGACCGACAGGCTTGAAGATCTTATGACAAGATAGAAGCAGAATGAGGTTGTGGTCCTTGACCATCGAAAACTCTTGATGTCCTTTGTTGAAAAGAGAAATGCAGGTGCTGAACGACATTTTTCCCAGAAGCATTGCTATGACTCAGATCTAGTTATCCAAAAGAGGCAAGTAAGATCAGATCTGAAGAAGCTAAAAATAAAGGATTGTCCAAAAAGCAAAGCATTGTTTAGAAAAAGAAAACGTTAAATTACAAAATACTGCAGGAAGACGCCAAACAAATGCTGGAAAAAATCTCAAGCAAGAAGACTGGCGAAATTTGGAAATTAATAAACTCTGTGAGCACCATCCCAGTGGGCCTCAAATGGAATGCAGTGGCAGAATCTTAATGGATAGGCCACTTTGCAATGCTGTTTAACATCGAAACCAGCGACAAGAAGAAGGGGGAGGTGAATTCCAAGAGCAAATGGACCTTCCCGACTGAAGAGGAGGATATATTTATGCACATTAAAAAAACTAGTAGATCAAGGAAGGGCTCCTGGCCCCGACAGTTTGACCAATGCCCTCCTTAAAGAGGAGCCGGAATTATGGTCAAGCTTTCTGGGAAAATTGGTCGCCCATATTAAAAGACTAAAACAGGTACCAACATCATGGTAGAGCTCTACAGTGGTGCCAATATTCAAAAAGGGCACTAGGGCGGACCAAGAAATTATAGGCCAATCGCCCTCCTTGATTTCATTGGTAAAATATTGGCCACACTAGTTTTGAGTGGCCTTGAGGACTGGACAGACAAGACTGGACAGTAGGATCTTCCTGGATTTTATCGACCTGGATCAGGCATTTGATTGTATAGATAGAGATTTGCTCTGGACTAAGCTGGAGTACTGGCAGTGCCCACAGGATATCCTGGAAGCCATCAAGGCAGAGTGTGAGCTTGACTCTGCTTGGCCGTGCCATGCTGTGCTGTGCTTTGCTGGAGAAGCGCTGTAGAAAGTCTGCCTTTCATTTCCCCTGATGGAGGAGTTTTCACTTTAAACACTCCACTCCCGAAGCATAGCGTCGCAGAATGTTTGCAGAGTGTGGGCTTGACTCTGCTTAGCGTTCTGTGCTGCGTTTTGCTGGAAAAGTGTTGCAGAAAGTCTGCCTTTAATTTCCCCAGAAGGAGGAGCTTCTACTTTAAACACCCCACTCCCGATGTGGAGCGTCGCAAGGTGTTTGCAGAATGTTCACGGAGGACCCATGGAGGAAACGTTGCCTTGCAAACTCAGAGGGCTGCAAGGACTGCAGATGACCCGCTGCCAAGTAAGAACATTGATGAATTGAGAGATTGGGTGAGCGGAGTAACTTATCTGCCTGCCCGAACCACTATAATTCCAATCATTATAGCCACATATTGACTTGCAACCCCCCCTTACCTTCACCTATAACACACCCTAACAGGGGGCTTGACTCCAATCAGGGGGTAGCCAATGGGAACTGTATGCCTTGAGCGACTTGTGATTCTCTCTTTGACCATGCTATCCCGTCAACCCAGCAGTCGAATAATGAGGAAGCTCGACCTGACTCGCAAAACCTGGCCCCCTGCAGTCATCTTGACATTGACGCGATGGAGGTCTTGATTAAACTAACAACTAAAGAGCTAATCTCTTTGCCTCATTGACCAAGGAAGGAGAAAACCTCAATGCACTTGCAAAATTGACCAGAAAATCTGTTCCCCCCTGGCCCCCACAGACAATATAGGAGCCACAAGGGAGCCTCAGAACAAGGACCAAACCTCCTCAGAGGGGGGTGCATGCAACAGAATCACGGCTCGGGGAGGTGGCGCCCCAACCCTGCTGCCCTTTAGGAAATCACAGAATGGTGAAAACAACAGAGCCCCTGTAGGTGCAGCCTCCACATTGAAAGAAAATAAACCTGTGACCGCTTCCTCCACAGTGAAAGTTGTGATGGGAAAAAGGGGAGAGTGCCACACATCAAAGTCAAGGAGCAAATCCTTCTTCGAATACAAGCACATTAAATGGCACTTCAAACCGAGGGACACCCAGCCTCTTGTACAAGCTGCCAAAGAACACTAATGCAGGCCAGATAAAAACATAGGCAACACTATTGGGAAGCTATCCAAGGATGGAACATGGCTAGATGTATCATATGCTAACTTGTTGCCTATTATG
The DNA here is from genome assembly GCF_040938575.1 of Ambystoma mexicanum. Lineage (NCBI taxonomy): Eukaryota > Metazoa > Chordata > Amphibia > Caudata > Ambystomatidae > Ambystoma > Ambystoma mexicanum. Next base: position 742,792,560 of record NC_090934.1, read on the forward strand.
GACTCCCCAGCTTCACCTCAACTTGAGTGTGAGCAAATAGTAAACAACGTATTGAAGGAGGTGGAGACAGGGTGTTGCCCTCCTGGGGCTGGCAGTTTAATGAGGATCCCCCAGGTGAAATGACTGACCATGCTGAATCCCGACTTGTATATCCAATCGTTGTTCATGAGTGTAGTGAAGACCAAAATGAGAGGCATGGGTCCATGCCAGTGGAAGCTCCAAGCTCAAATATGGAACCAAGAAGGGATCCTGCAAAGGGGGCGCCATTCTCGGTGGAAAATAATATATTGGCAGCATGCCTTGGGAAAGATATTCTATGTCCTTGTCCTGTACTCCCGTATCATACGTGCTCTGTGTTGTTTTCTGCGGGCAGTGCAACTCTTCCTCTTTTTGGTTGTGGTTGTTAGGGAGAATTCTCATAAATGGCTGATTTCCCGTACCTAATGAGTCCCTCAGCAGCTTTGCTGGATTTCTAGGGTTTATTTTTTTCACCTGGTAAGAGTGTGAGCCTTTTCCCCACTCTTACATGTGTTTTGCTGTGTGTGTTTTTACCATTTGTGTGATCTTGGGCTCTGGAGCCTCACATACTCCATGCCCATAAATAGCCACGCGCACCGTCCTTTGCTCAGTTCCATTTTTCCGCGCTTCGTGGTGCATCGGAATATCGTTTCTCAGTTCTTTAGTCAAATATACTTCATTATTCCTCGTGAATACCGACTCGTACTCAATGACTTCCTCATCTGAACCGACGACTCCACGGTCCGGCTTCAAAAAATGTCGAGACTGTGGAAAGAAAATGTCGTTGACGGATCCTCACAGGATCTGTTTGTGGTGCCTGGGAGTCGAACACCATTGTTCGGAGTGCGAGGACTGCATTTCCATGACGTCGGAAGCCTTGAAGGAGCGTAAGGGGAAGCTCAAGAGAAGTAAGGCAGTTAAAACTTCTTCAAAAGTTTCCTCGGCGGAGTCGAGACATTCGTCTCCTCGCCATCACAAAAGACATTCGCGTTCTGGGTCTCGAAGTAGTTCCCATCACTCTTCGAGATCTAAGCATTCAAAAAAGAGACGTCGAAGATCCCCTTCCTCGTCTTGTTTTTCCGTTTCCCCGAAAAGGGTCTCCTGCCCCATAAAACATAGCTCTCAGGCTGAGAGGGAGGAATTCAGAAAAAAGATGCTTAGCGTCTTCGAGAAAGCGGCCTCGACCCCCTCGAAGACTGCTGAGGGTGATACCCTGGGTGAAAGACCTGAAAAGTCAAAACGCTGCGAATCGCAGAACCCCGCGAAAGAAGCTACTCGAGAGCGTCACAAACCCTCGAGTAAAGGCAAGGTCACGGTCTTCGACCTCGCCGTCGAAGATCCCTTTGACGCATAGATCTGCGTCTTCGACACCATTATCGAAGGGTTCTTCAGCGCACAGGTCAGTCGATTCGACGCCGACGCTGACGCAGAGAAAGGACAAACCCACAGCCACCTCACAGCCAGTGGCCATACCCAGAGCCTCGATCACGAGAATGTCATCGACAACCTCAAGTAGAATTCCGATACTCTCGAGTTCCTCAAGGCCTCTACCAACTTTCTCAACGCCTTTATCGATAGCTTGGAAGCCTTTGACGTCCGCGTCGACAACGTCAATGTTTTCTCAGCCAATTATGACGAATTTGGTCCCTTCTGCTCTGGAAATGGGGTTTATACCATTTCCAAGATCTGATCATTCCAGAGCCTTACCATCTATTTATGAAGAAGGGGAGAATTTGGATCAGGAGAAACCTTTTGAGTTGCAGGGATCTGCAACTCCTGTACCAGAGGAATTTACCTCTGAGGAAGGTAGGTTTAAGGACCTCCAAGAATCCTTACATGAAGCAAGTGGGTTAGACACTTCCCCAGAAGTGGAATTTGCCAAACCAGACCCAGGGGAACATGCTGAAACCCCTTATAGAGCCTTGATGGCAAGGATAATAGAGTTTATGGGGTGGTCTACACCCTCACCTGCTTTTCAGCAAGACGACCTCACAGATATTTTGGTTAAAGGTCCACAGGAGGATCCTGTGGTGCCATTTCATGCGGCATTACAAAGGAAAATATTGGCAAACTGGGAAACCCCTGAGGTTATCGCGGCGGTTAACAAAAAATTATCAGCCAAGTATAGGGTGTCTACTGCTGACCCTGAATATTTATCCAAACACCCAACTCCGGAGAGTCTGGTTGTTCAGGCAGCAACTTCATCAGGTAGTAAATCGGCTTACCCTACTGTTCCACAGGACAGGGATGACAAGAGATGTGCCTCTATGGCCAAAAAAGTATTTTCTGCATGTAGCATGGCGTTGAAATCCATCAATGCTACTTGTACGCTCGCAAGGTTCAGCCACACACTTTGGGAGTGTGCTTCATCAGCGGCTGACTGCCTCCCGGAGGGAGAAGAAAGGGAAGCGTTTCTAAACATCATTAAGGATGGTAAAGACGCAATGTGCGAATCCCTTCAAACTGGCATCGATTCTGCTGACAGCATCAGCAGGGCTATGGCGGCAAGTACAACAACCCAGAGATTTGCTTTGTTGCGAATGTCTGGTTTTGCTCCAGATGTGCAAAGCAGACTCTTGAATATGCCGTTTGACGGCTCTTCTTTGTTTGGTAAAAAGGCGGATGACAGCTTAGAGAAGCTTCAAACATCAAAGGCAGCAGCAAAATCCCTGGGAGCTGCAATCCGTCAGACACCATACCACCCCTCAGGAACTTCATGGAGAGGTAAGTCCTTTTGCTTCTATTCCGCATTCAGAACAGGCAGAGGACAGCCGGTTCAAAGGGGTCCGAAAAAATTCACCCGAGGTGGACGGGTTAAAAATACAAAAGCCGCAGCAGCAGCAGGTGCTGCCTCTTTACCCTCGGCATCTGCATCAGGCGCCTCCAAACCGCTCTGAGGACTCTCCTCACAAGACTCCAGTAGGGGGCAGGTTAACTCAACATCTGACGGAATGGCAGGCTATTACGTCAGATGCTTGGGCCTTGGAGAATGTTGCCCAGGGTTACTGCCTGCCTTTTCTACGCATCCCTCAGAGTCTTCCACCAGGGAATAGCTCTCTGAAAGTTCCAGATCCGCTCCTCTTGCAGGAAATTGTAGACCTGCTAGAGAAAGGTGCCATAGAACTGGTACCTGCAGCGGAAAGGAACAAGGCTGGTACTCCCCCTACTTTCTCATCCCGAAGAAAGACAGAGGACTGACACCTATCTTGGACTTACGAGAATGGAACAAGTTCCTCAGGAAGGACATGTTCAAGATGGTAACTCTCTCTCAGATCCTTCAGGCCCTCCAGCTCCAGGACTGGCTGGTATCTCTGGACCTCCAGGATGCTTATTTCCATGTGCCAATCCATCTCAAACACAGGAAATACCTTGGGTTCGCAATTGGCGGCTCTCATTATCAATTTCGAGTTCTGCCATTTGGGCTGACCTCCGCCCGAGGGTCTTCACCAAGTTAATGTCGGTAGTGGCGGCAAGACTAAGGAAGGGAGGGATTCACGTCTACCCCTACCTGGACGATTGGCTGATCAGGGCTGTATCTTCGGAACAAGCTCAGATCCAGCTAGATTATGTCTGCCACTTCCTTCACAAACTGGAAGTCACAGATGATACCATCACAGAGACTCCAGTTCATTGGAGCGGTCCTGGACACTTCTCTGGGAAAAGCCTCGCCACCAGAGGTGAGGTCTCAAGATATTCTGCAGATGGTCACCAAGTTTCAAAATGCCCAACATCTCCCAGCCTTCGACTTTTTGAGGTTGCTAGGCCTCATGGCATCCTGCATCTTCCTTGTGCCAGAGGCTCGCCTGAGAATGAGATCTCTCCAGTGGGCACTAAGAACCCAGTGGTCGCAGTTCTCAGGAAAAATGACAGATCTCCTTTGATTACGGACAAGGTAGCCTGAGACCTTCAATGGTGGGCTTATCGAGAGAACATTTTGAAAGGAAAATTCTTTTGGCAACCATGGTCGGAGATAACAGTAGTCACGGACGCCTCACTCACAGGGTGGGGAGCCCATGCCAACGACTTGACCATCAGTGGTCGTTGGTCTCCATCGGAGCCCAGACTACACATCAACCTATTGGAGCTGAGAGCAATTAGACTAGCACTGAAAGCTTTCCTTCCATCAGTACAGGGAAAAAATGTCCTGAAAATGACGGACAACACAGTGGCCATGCACTACCTCAACAAAAGAGGAGGCGTGGGATCACTGCCACTGTGCAGAGAGGCAATGCAGCTTTGGTTTTGGGCAATTCAAGAAGGAAACTCTCTATCAGCAGTTCACCTAGCCGGGGAGAAGAACTTTGTGGCGGACGCTCTGAGCAGGCAGGGAACAGTCTCCCACGAGTGGGAAATAGCTCAGGAAGTCCTTCAGGAGTTCTTCGCCCTTTGGGGAACCCCTCAAGTGGATCTGTTTGCCACCAGTACCAACAGGAAGTGCGATCTGTTTTGTTCAAGGGAATTTCCCCCGAGAGGAGCTCTAGGGGACGCGTTCGTAGTGGACTGGGAGTTTCCACTCCTGTACGCGTTTCCACCAGTCCCTGTCATTCCTCAAATGATCAGGAGGTTGAGAAGATTCCGGAGGACCATGATCCTAATTGCCCCAGATTGGGCCGGGAGAACGTGGTACCCGGACCTTCTGGACATGTCCATCTGCCCTCCAATTCGCCTTCCACTCAAGGAGAATCTTCTCTCACAGAAGGGAGATCAGGTTCCCCATCCAGACATCAGAACCCTCAACCTTGATGCTTGGCTTCTGAAAGGTTGAGATACAAGGATTGGGACCTCCCTGATGACATTATGGAGGTGTTGCTTTCGGCCAGAAGGCCAGCAACAAAGTCTTTATACCGCTGCCGTTGGAACAAAGCGAATTAAAAGCTCTATCTTGTAAACTCCCTCATACAATTTTTCATAAAGACAAAGTTGTCCTACAGGTGAAGCCTATTTTTCTCCCAAAGGTGGTTTCTGAATTCCACATTACTCATAAAATTACCTTACCTTCATTCTATCCTCCTCCCCATCCGGGGAAAGAGGAAGAAAGGCTACACAGGCTGGACCCAAGGCGGGCTTTAAGCTTTTACATCAGCAGACTTGCTAGGATTAGGCAAGCAGACCAACTGTTTGTAGGTTACTCAGGGCACAAATTGGGACTACCGATAACAAAACAGACCATTTCCAGATGGATTATTTTGGCCATTCTGGAATGTTATAAACTAGCAGGGAAAGAGCCTCCTCAAAAATCGTAGGGCTCATTCAACCAGGGGTATCGCAGCCTTGTCGGCCCTCCAAAGAGGGGTTCCGGTTCGAGACATATGTGCGGCTGCCACATGGTCGTCCGCACATACCTTCACAAGATTTCACAACCTGGATTCCTCCTCTAGTCAAGAGACTAGGTTTGGCAAAGCAGTATTACATTCTGTTAATTCCTAAAGGGAAACATGGCGTTTTTACTCCCACCTCCAATTACACACCACTGCTATGGGAGTCTATCAAAGATAAGGAATACGTCGGAGGACACAATCCCTTCGAAGAACAAGTTACTTCTTACCTGGTAACGTTCTTTCGATGGGATGTTCCTCTGATGTATTGCTTATCGCCCCTCCCATCCATCCCTACAGTAATACTTTCCTTGTGGTTGCAGTTTACGCTCCTTCAAGGTCAATAACCAATTCAGGCATGACTTATCTTATGCTACAAACCAGAACTGAGCAATGGACGCTGTGCGTGGCTATTTATGGTCATGGTGACGTCGGCGCCGATACGGTGGCTGTCGAGGGACACTAACTCGAATGACGTCGATGCGCAGCGCCCTCTACTGAGAACATTTTTTCCGAGGCCAGCAAGCTGGAGACGAATTATCAAAGATAAGGAATACGTCGGAGGAACATCCCATCGAAAGAACGTTAAAAGGTAAGAAGTAACTTGTTCATCTGTTTAAAACACAGAAAGGACCATCTGCCACTGAAGTGGAGGACTTTTACATATAGAAATAGGCGATCTGTTGACCAAGGGGTTAACGAATATAGATGTGATTTAGTTGATTTTAAAATTGTAGAAAGAGTGAATGGTAAGTGGTCGATAGGACCCTGCTCATGCCAGAGGACTATGTAGGTGCTTGTCTGAGAACTACCAGGTTAGCTGGTGGACCTCCCAAATTATCTCCTGTAGGCCTAGTCACCATCACGATTTCAGACAAGACAGCAAAGCTCCCCGTTCTGGTTCAGAACAATGTACCTGCCAACATCCTGTTGGTGAATGATCTAGTGGATTTGGGATTGATCTCAGATGGACTACCCCTGACTGCTGCTGCAGTCACTAGATCTCAGGTCACACAGGGTCTGACTGCTAGTCAGGTACCCAAGCCAAAGGGTAAACCCAAGGCAAGATGGAAGAGCAAGAAGGGCACCTCTGTGAAGGGGGATCCTTCTCTTCCTGCTGCTTCAGCAGCACCCACTGGGATACAGGCTTCTGACGGGCTGGGTGCAGTGGTAATCCGAGACTCAACTCCTGAGGGAGCAGAGCCAGAAGACCCTCCTGCGGGAGATGTCCTCAACCCAGAGGATTACCCTGACCTTCAATGCCTGCTGGCTGAAAGGGGGCCCTCTAGGGGAGATGTCTGCAATGCTCAGTTCCACTCTCTCAAGGGTCTAAGAAAACAGGCCCAGGTGCAAGGTGAAGTGCCTAGGTTGTTCAACATTTATTGGGAGGGTGAGCTCCTTTGTAGTTAGCCCACTAAGCCGGAAACCTGGTGCCCTCAAGAGGTTGGTGGTACCCTAGGTTTACAGGCCCTTCCTGTTGTAGGTGGCGCATGAGGTGCCCTTAGCTGGTCATCTTGGGACCATGTAAACTAAGCAAAGGCTCTCTGCACATTTCTACAGCTTTTCCCTACAAGGGTGTCCCGGCAGTGTGCCAATACCTCCGCCGAAGGGAAAAGCTTTAACACAGGCCATCAAGAACTCCAGGACGGTTGGAGGGGATGTACGCGGCAGTGGGCATCCGTTTCCTATGTGGGTGTACTGTCCACAAGCTCAGCAGCAGCGCCAGGGAGCCACTGGCAGGGTCCCTGTCCCTCCTCAGGAGTAAATTATTTAACACAGCCCAGCCAGCACTCCAGGACGGGCCGGGGTGATGTCCCTGACCTTGGGCTTGGGCGGCTGTCCCCCATGTGGTTTGACCATCCCCAAGCCCAGCAGCGGTTCCAGAGAGCCACAGCAGGGTCCCGACCATTCCCAGCGGGCAAAACCATAACGCAGGCCAGCCAGAGCTCCAGGAAAGTTGGGCGTAAAGTCCCTGGCCTTGGTGGGCTGTCTCCCATATGGGGCGACCATCCCTAAGTGCCGCTGCTGTCCCAGGGAGCCCAGGCAGGGTCCCCATCCTGTCCCCATTACAGAATTTCCCTCGGGAGGGAAGGGGACCCTGCCGGGGCTCCCTCGAGCTGCCGCTGTGCTTGGGGACGGTACACCCACATAGGAAACGGAGGAAACGGTACATCCACATGGTAAATGGATGTCCAAGGCCGGGCACATCACCTCCAACAGTCCTTGAGTTCTGGCTGGGCTGCTTTACAGCTTTTCCCTTTAGGGAGGTATTGGCACACTGCCGGAACTCCATGGTGGGGAAAAGCTGTAACACAGGCCAGGAAGAACTCCAGGATGGTTGGAGGTGATGTCCCCGGCCGTGGGCATCTGTTTCCCATGTGGGTGTACTGGAGCCCCAATGATTTAAAAAAAACAGTGCTTACATAAAGTTGCAGCTGGTCACCCCAGCAAAAACAAATCATAACAGAGTTAGCGTAGAGTTGCAGTCTGCTGCAGTCAACTCTCTTGATCTCCACTGAAGTCTATTGCCTACCTTCATTGACTGTTGGGGAGGAGTTTTCTTCAAATACCACGAGATACCGCGGAGCGGCCACGGAGTTGGCGTAGAGTTGCAGACTGCTGCAGTCCGCAGCATCTGGGCAAGAAGGTTGAGGTTCGCTGACGGTGCAACCACCCTACAATGAATTAACTACCCGACAGAAGGCTCCTAACATCTTCCCCACCATGCGTGCAGACGCAGGCATGCGCCGAGGATTCAAGTACTTTGACCATCGAGCCTGTCCAGACCTCAATATTAGAAAACATTGCAAGTACATCATATAGCGCAATTTCGTGCAACGTATTGAAAGAGCTGGCTCTGTCCTTCATGGCATCACCCCGCCCCCCGGACAATCCCAATTTGAAACTCCCACAAAGTCCCATTCAAGCGGCCTCTAGCACGCAGCAAATCCAACAAGTTGGGCAGAAGATATCTTTTGGGGGTCCCCCTTCAAGGGGAGTGGGCTAGGAGTGGGGCGAGGAGCGGGGGCTAACTCAAAATGTCTTACTTGTCGCTGCAGGCGCTGGCGTTCGCCAATGTGCGAAGGCCGGAACTGCGTCTGACGCATCATCGGAACATCAGGAAGCACTGAGTGATGAAGCCGAGGGGAGCGACGGGAGGGAGGAGCCCGTCGCTGGAGGAGAGGTGGGGATTCAGCTGCGGGACTCGCCCAGGAGGCGGGGACCGCCTCTGGGAAGGCCTCCACTCAGGAGGAAAGTTTCATAGGAGCAGACTTAGAGCCTGTCTCCCACGGGCCTGAAAACCCACCTCTACGACCCGAGGCACTGGAAAATCCTGAACACACTAAGAATGTGCAGGTTGAGGTGCATCTGCAAATCAAATCAGAAGATCTGAAAAGCCCAATTACTGAGGGGGCAGGCGAACATCCTCCAACTGAATTCCCACACATAGGAAAACATAACCCATGCCCCAGGCAGATAGACGTAACAGCTGCGCTGCTCTCTGAACCCTCCCTGACCCTCACTGACCGCCTTTCGGAAAACCCTGAAAACGACCCTGTTCATCTAACAATTACATGGCCTAGCCCTCATAACTGTATTGTATGATGTATTATGTGGTATATCTGATCACAGGTCACTGCCTCACTGTAACCCAAGGCACAACCTGCACACATTGTAACTAAGTCTTCCTTGCAAGTAACAGCGCCACAATGCCCCTGGGCTGCCTGCGCGCTATATAAATTTAATAAATAAATAAACAGACACACCATTGCTGAACAAGACGCGGTTTGCGGCACTGTCTGGGAGTGGGGAGAAAGAGAGCTTGCTGACTTCACCAACAGGATCAGAAAAGCCTGCCGATTGCTCATACGAAGCATTGAGCTTGGATGGTGAGGAAGAGCAGAACTCTCCCTCAGTAAGTATAACGAGTGAAAGTCCAACCTGCAGCAAGCTGACAAAAGAACACCCAGTGGGGAAATAAATAAAAAAACAGGAAAGCAAAGGAGGATACCGACTGGAATAAGGCAGAAAAAAATAGGAAACATTAAAAAAAAGGGGGATGCAAAAGAATAACATCAAAGCCCCCGAACCACGACCTTTTAGAAAAATTCTTCAAGAGGAAAATATTGGAATCAGAGAAAACAGCCAATGAAATCTCGGACAGAGACAACATCTCTCAATCTTGCGCCTCCCCACATCAAACGAGCCAGAGATTCCTGGACACCTTGGCCACCAAACTATCAGCGAATCTCCAGAAGGAAAAAAAAACTCACTCAACATCCACACCAATACGTTGGCATTTCGGCCACGATCCGACGAAAACAGCCCGAACATCCCCTAACAAACCACAAGAGCAATCAATCCCACTAATCGAGCAACTAGCAAAAGCTGCTGGCGGGTTTAAGCCGCGGAACGTACCACATACAACTCTTGAAAACACTCCTGCAGAGGTTACTGTTAATGGCGACGCAGAACAGAGTGGTCTAGATGGTGTGAGTACTGAGCCAACAAAATTCCAATGTATAAGGCCTTCAATGGATCTACGAGCAAAGGGGCCCAGAATTCAGGATGAAAGACTTCGAGGTCCATCAACCCCACCACTGGGTCTAAGAATATCGGGGAGAATTGTGTATCAAGCTACGCAAAGAAAAGACAAACTATTATCACCGCAAAGAAAAACACGAGGTCTGAGTGAGACATCTCAATTGAAAGATACCCTGGTCAAAAAACCCGATCTGTTGAACATAATGGCAGCAATTGCAATTGCACTAGCCCCATTCAGCAAACTTTACAAAGCCATTAATGACACACTAAAGGATCAAACATGGTTGATTGCACTGATGCACACTAAGATAAACTTACTCGAGGGCTTCATCATGGCGAAAGGCTGAGGAACCACTTCAATATACAACCAAAGGCAAGATCAAGACACAAACCTCAGGAAACCACAAAACACCTTTCTGAGCAAGCCAGACAAAGTAAAAGATCCCCTGAAAGAAGTTGTAACGCAAACAGATTTAGCAGGCTCACAAGAACCCACTCTTTGCAAGCAATTGCAACTCCTGATAGATTTGCGAATAATCGCGATCAACAAGCGCTGAAAAAATCAAGTAGGGGTGGGGCAAAAACCCTGCAGATGGTAACCTGCCTGGACAAGACTGAAAATCGAATTGGAAAAAAAATAGGGAAAGGAAATGGCTGCGTCTCCCTGGAACAGGAGAGTATTTCGAGTATAACAAAATCAGCACTCGAAACACAGAACAAAAGCAAAGAACAAAATACGAAAAAGTTCTTTCTCCTTTGGCATTTTCCACCAAATGAAATGGCCAAAGGAACGCTTACGGACAACCAAACCATCATAAGCTTCTGAGAGCTGACAGAAAGAACGGTTGTCTACTAAAAATGCCAGAAGCCTGAGGGAAAAAAGCCATCTGCCCAGAAAGGAAAGACATCAACAGCAGGTCTGCTTCCCTGGTGGAAGATAGCTCTGCATCTACAGTAGACCTGATGAACCTGATCACTTATACAATCGAAGAGTCGGAACCAGAACTAAATCAAGCACTGGAACACAAAAGGAACACAAAAGGAAAGCAGACTCAAATGAAAATAACCTCGTAAATGAGGAACCAAAAAAGTAAGGTTTCATAACTGAACCAGTAGCACCGAAAAAAGGAACGGACCATTCAACTAAAGAGAAGCATATACAACATCTTACAATGAGCCCTAGAAAGGTACCTGTGCCGCTACTGAGACCAGCAAAAGAAAAACCAAGAACACCTTCCCCGAAACACAAAAGTAACGATCGTCAAGAAGTAGCTAACATGAAAAGACGGACAAGGGAGCCAAAAAAATCAATGAGTAGATCTCCAAGTTCCCTCATCAGAGAAAAGAGAGAAAGGAAGAAATTGAGCCTCACCAAAGAGAGGAGCTACTCTCCAGCATAACAAACTGCAAGGCTAGACCCGCGAAACAGAACGACAACTGAACCGGCGAGGAAAATACAAAGTAACTGCATCTTTAAGATGAAGCGAGTCAAAAAATACGACAATTTAACTCTGAATAGAACAACAATATTGAGGCTGTTTCAACAAATCCTGAACCTACGGCAACTACAAAACAAGGACATCTGGATAGTGGAACCATGCCATAGCGGAAGAAGCGACTGCTCCTACCTCCATATCAACTCAAAAATAATAAGAAATCAATTAAAAGAGGCAGGCCAACAGCAGGCCTAATTACAGCAATCCGCTCAGGCTAAGACTTGGACATATGGGCCCAAATCTATACAAGGGGCAGTATTAACATGAAAAAGGCGACCAAGCGCTGAAGGGCCCACAATTTCGGAAGACATCGCCCTGTTAAACACGTACTGGAATCCGAAGAACATGAATGATGATGAATACTTAAAAATAATAACTAACACCCTAGAAGAGGCATCATCGAACTTTCATCTGGACCATGTAATTGTCACACGTGACTTCAATGCGATCTGCGCAGGCATTGGTGTCCAAAGGAACCATCTCCTAAGATCAGCCCCAATTTTTGTAAGAGGAAGACTTTTGGAAAAACGTATGGCCAAAAACGATCTTCACAACCTCCACTGGTCACGACATAGATCGAACCTACATTTACACACCTGGGAACTTAACAACCAATGTAGCACGATCGACCATACCTATGTCTCAAAGGAAATACTTTGCAGTTCTCTGAAGCACAAACAGCGACCATAATATCCTGAAAACAACTTGGTCAGCTCTGAGAGACATAAAGCAGAGAATGTCACACGAACTAGAGACCACGCAGCAAGGAAACAGACTGAAGTTATCTGAAAAGGCAATCACGTCAATTACAAATAAGTACTTGGAATCCACAGAAAATAAAAACGGGACCCAAGGAGTCAGGAGCAATATAATTGACTAGACCCAGGATTTTTTTTTTTATAAAGCACTTTATTGTTTTTTAACAAAACATATAAACAAACCCACAATTAAAGGGACATCAACCCCATCCCATCCTTGCTAACCATTGAAATCACACTTTAATTGAAATAAAAGGGGCCCTTTGCCACATATGTGTCATGATGCCTACTCCCGGAGAACCAGTCCAGGACCAGCGTCCCCGGAAGCAGACATCATGTTCCCGGGGAAAAGGCCAGCAACCCCTTGTAGGGGCCCTTTGGACACTGTCCTGGCACCTTTGGCGCCAGGCTCATTTTGGACCTCAGTCCTGGCGCCATAGGCGCCAGGCTCATAAAGGGAGTGATTATGTGAACTTAACTGATGCAGACCGTGCTGCCAGATCCAGACCTCTTTGAGGCCTGAAAGGGACTATTTTACCTGTGGGACTATTTTGCCACTCGGGCGTGGCCGGGGAAGAATACGTACCTGGAACTACTTTGTTTCCTCTACGCGAAATCTTCACTCAGCACCTGTGATAAAAGGGATAAGAGACAGACTACTGACTATAAAGGCAAATAGAAAAGGAAGCCAACTTTTACAACAGTATACTTACGGCACGTTGCCAGGAAAGTCAAGTAAGCTTTCATCCTCACCAATCCGAACACCAGTGAAGTAACTGGATATAATCGCACCCCTGCACCAGAAGCAGGATGGAGAGCTCGTCCTTTCAAACCTTAAGGTGAGAGTTAACGGGGAATTTCGGAGGTGGTCTGAGGAGAGTGAAAGAGGGAAGTGGGAGGCTGACGCGCTACTCCGCAGGTAGTTAATCCCCTTTCTCCATCTGCAGAAGGATTCTCCTGCGAGTCAGACAAGCGAGATTTGGGGGTCCTGTCCAGTCGGTCTTCCGAGTTCTGCGCATCACCTTAGAAGAGGCCGCAGCAGTCCAGACCTGGTCAGCGTCTCCGTGGGAGTCAGGTGAGCGTTACAATATGGTTACATTCTTGTACATTCGTGTTTGATCAGCTCTGGATCAGGTCGGGAAGGTGGGCCTGCAATGCATGCTTCAGTTGCGTGTAGTGGTATTGTTCGGTCGGGGAAGATTGAAACGGGAAGCCAGATCTACAAACGGGATTATGTTACCTTCCTTCACAACAGCTCCAACTTTTATTATCCCGTGCCATGACCAATTGGGCCATTTAGGGAGTTTGTTCACTCCCGGGAGACTCCTATTGTCCCATAGTGGTTGTACGGGGTTAACTTTTTCCCCCATCTGGCGTAATTGTGTGTGCCTGCCCATGTTTGCGTTATGTGTGATAACATGGTTGGGGAGGCCATTTGTTTTTTTTCGCGGTAGTTATATTTCATAATGGGTCTCTCCAGTATGCCGGGATCTGACAACCTGTTATGCGGTAGTGAGGCATCCCCGTGGAGTTTGTCGTTCACAACCGCCATCTGACTGTCCTAATAGTATGTCTGCAAACGGGGAAGCCCAATCCCGCTCTCCCATATGGATCTTTGAAGGGTAGCGAGTGCCACACGTGGATGGCCCCCGCACCATAGCAATTTCTTAAGTGTTTGGTCTATTTTATGAAATTCGCTTTGCGGAATATATAGAGGAGCATTTTGCAGTATATATAGTAAACTGGGAAGGGCCATCATTTTAAAAAGCGCTGCTTTGCCTAGCAGTGTCAGTGGGAGGGATGTCCAGTGTCGGACATCCTCCTTGAATCTCATCGTTGAGGTTATTCATGATTTGTATGCCCAAGTACCTAAATTGTTCCCTTTCCACTCGGTAGGGGCAATAGCTGGCACTATGTCCTCCGCTTGTCCCAATGGAAACAATGTGGATTTGGGCCAGTTGTCACGCTGACCGCTGAAAGTACCATATCTTTCCAACAGGGGCGACACAGTGGGGCAGGAATTGATCGGATCATTTAAATATATCAGCAGGTCGTCCGCGTACAAGGACACTTTGTCCTCCCAGCTATCCGACCAGCAAAAGCCTTTCCATGTCTCTGTGCTTCTCAGTAATTCAGCAAAAGGTTCAATTGGCAACGCGAAGATCATGGCCGACAGGGGACAACCCTGTCTCGTCCCCTTCCCTAGTACAAAGGGACTTGATACAATTCGGTTCACTCTCGTCACTGCCTCTGGGGATTTATAAAGCAATTTAACCCAGCTCATGAATTGCGGTCCGAAACCAATGCGGTGCATTATTTCCCATATTGCCTCCCAATAGACCGAATCAAAGGCTTTTTCACAGTCTATTGCGAACAGGGCTAAGGGGCCTTGAAGGGCAGTCGTTCTCTCTATAGGCTAGTGTAGCCTATGTATATTCATCCGGTTAGATCTCTGCGGCATGAAGCCCCATTGATCTGAATGGATCAACGAAGGTATAACCTGTTGTAGTCGGTTGGCCAACACCTTTGCAAGCAGTTTGGGCTCGCTGTTTATGAGAGAAATGGGCCTGTACGAGCTGCACTTATCTGGAGGCTTGTCTGCTTTTGGTGGCACTATTATAGTGGCTTTCCTGAGGTCTGGGGGCAGGCAACCCTGAGTGCGTGAATTTTCAAACATTCTCAACAGGTGTGGGGTTATCTCACTCGCTCCTATTTTCTTCCACACTTCAATCGGGAAACTGTTCGGTCCCAGGGCTTTACTAGACTGGAGCTCCGACATGGCTGTCGTTAGCTCATCTTCCGTGATGTCTTTCTCTAACAAATTGAACTGATCGGTCTTGAGGGTAGGAAGGGTGATTTCTGCCAAGATGGACTCTGGTTGGTCAATGGTCAAATGGGCTGGCTCTGTACGTTGCGCACGTGTTTCGGCTTCACGTAGTGCGTTTCGGTGTTTCTTTCTGTGGCCCGTGGTCCAGGAAATCATTTCGCCTCTAAGCACTGTTTTAAATGCCTCCCACAACATCCCTGGGTTATCTACAGAGTCCGTGTTTAATTCAAAATATGTTTTTGTGGCGTTTTGGATTTGTTCCACAAGGTCTGGGAATCACAGATAGTAGTTATTCAATCGCCAGAGGGGCGCGGGCACCGGTCTGTTAGTTTTGAGCCCTATTATTAGGGGGGAGTGGTCCGAAATACCTCTGGGAAGCAGCGGTGCCTCGCATTCTAAGTGCAGATCCACTGATGGGAGAAAGAAGTAATCTAGCCTCGAAATTGTGGTGTGTGCTCCGGAATGATATGAGTATTCCCTTGTATCAGGGTGTACATTTCTCCATACATCAAGCAGCCCCAAGGCATCAGTAAACGTGGCAAGTTTGGTACGCATGGAGGGGTTTCTAGTCCAAATGTGTGTTCGATCAAGTTCTACGTTCATAACTTCGTTGAAGTCCCCTTCTGTAATCATGAGATCCGAGGAGTCTCCAGTGATTATGGGTGTAATGTCATTGGTTAGGTGTAAAGACTGGTATGGGGTGTCTGTACTTCCGCTCTCTATATGGTAGAGGAGAGGCACAGAGGACCCCAGCTAAGATTCTCTATTATTGGTACGTGGACGAGCAATCAAGGCCTAGCTTCTCAGGAGGTGATGCAGGCTGGTTCTTAAGTACAGTGTAGTCCCCGAACCCCCACAAAGGAATGTCCACACACTGTATTACTGAAAACACTGTCTTTATATAATTAATATTCAAAGGTATGTACACGATCACAATAACGCACTTTGTACTCAGAAGTCAATAATGATAAATATATACAATTCTAAAGTGGTACCACTAATGTTATCCAATCTCATTAAAGTGCATCAACTGTACGGTTAAAATGTCACACAGATTAATAACGAGGAAACCAGCAGTAGAGATAGGCAGGAACGTAAGATGGTTGAAACAATAGGCAGAATGCTGACACCGACCACGAGGCACAGTTCTATGTGGAGATCCCCCCGCCTGGGCAACCTGTAAATAAAAGATATATAGCACAAGCCCAGTCCATACGTTCAATAGTCTCACTTCCTCCTATTAAGGTTTTACCCCCCCAATGTACCTGGTGGAGTAGAGGTCTCCGACGATGCGTCGACCGATCCTTCTTGAGTGACTCCCTTTCAGGCAGGAGCCACGGATCGTCGAGAGGTGTCGAGGACCTCGGCGTTCGGTGTCGGGGAATCGACGACCCTTCTTGAGTGACCTCCCTTTAAGGCGGGAGTCAGGGGTCGTCGAGCATCCGACGGTGAACAGGTTGAACTACGGCCGTGAAGTGGCAGCTTCGTTCCTAGCGGTGCTCGTCGACGACAGAGCGTTGGCGTCCTCCAAGGAAGAGGCGTGCGGGGCACCTCGGTGACGATAGTTCTGGACCGCAAAGAGATGATGAAGAACTGTGGCTCAGCAAGGGCGTTGAGTCGTCGGCGTCTCTGTGGTCTTTAGGTGGCGCGAAACCCACCGGTGGATGCTCCTCGGAGGGTTGACGGTGGGGCCTTCTCCAGCGGGAGACAAGCGGATGACGATGCAGACGAGAGCGTCCGATGATCAATTGAAGTTCTTAGGCAAACGGGAGCATGGCGGCTCCTGTCAGCGACGGCGGTCGTCGACAGTGGCGGACAACAGTCCGAGTGCTTTTCCTTGGAGTACCGCAGCAGTCCCCGTATCGGGTCGGCAGCCTGTCGAAGGTTGGTCTACCAGGGAGCGTTGGCAAAGATCAGCTGTGCACGATGGTCCTTCGTAGCTCAGGAAGAGGGCGCCTTACCAGGTCCTCTCTGGGTCAGTCCTTGGAAGCACTGCAGCTTTCAGATTGTGAAGGAGAGCAACAGCAATTCTTCTCGTTCATCAGGGCTTCAAGGTCAAGCGTCAGTTACTCCAGTTACTCTTCATAGTAGACTTCAGCTTCTGAACACGATTCCTAGCAGTGAGAGGTCCCTAGATATGCTGTTGATCTCCCATTCATTCCGCTGGGTCACACTCAAGCATCCAATCACGACTACGGGCATTCATGCAGGCAGGCAGCCAATCAGGCACACAAGGTATTCAGGACATTCACTTCTCTCCAGACACTCACAACAAGTTATGTGTATTGGGACAAGTACCGAGCCATTCAACACTCCAAGCTGCATTCATACCGGTTTCGGGCAGGGCTGTCTCAGTCATTGTGTCAACCACCAGATACTAGACATCCACAACACAGAATGCATATTCGTCACACACTCTATTCACCCGGGTCCCACCCATAGGAGGTACCCACAACATACATCACCGGGAAGGCTCCAGCTAGTCTGGCCGGTACTTCACAACAACACCATATATGGCATTTCCACCCAACAGCCAGTCAGGGGGAAGGGACAGAGTCAGGGCTTCCCAGGACTTTGGGAAAACAAGGTAATGGATAATAGAAAGCAAGAGGCCACCGGGGCCATCTTGTTTTCCATCAGGAATCAACTGATATCAATGGCAGGGCTGGGGTATCCCAAAATGGAGGATACTCCGCGCACCTGTCAAATTCAGCATGGAGCTGCCACCAGCCCATACCCTGCTCTGTGGGCCACCCACAGGTGCCCAAAAACATACACTTGGGGCACAGGGTTGTACCCCCACCCATTGGTGCCATAAGGGTATCCCACGGGTCTGTTCACCAAACCAAAAGAAAGAGAGCTGCACCGCCAGGAGTCCCACATGAGCTCCTGCGCCGAAAATATGACAGAACACACGATAAAAAGCAGTAAAGGACAAGGATATGGAGGCCCTGTCCCTCCGATGCATTTCCAGCATCACATTAGGGAAGTCAGTAAATTTGGCAGTGCACAGACCGCCAGCATGGCGATGGTACGCTCCCAGAGAGTCCCTATTATGTATACGAATCTACCCCCTGTGTCTTGCGTGACAGTAGAAAGGGTAAAGGGGAGCCTCTTATGTATCAAGATAAGTACCCCCGGGAACCCACGGTGAACCCAGCGTGTATCGTTATGCGGTAATTGGTGCGTTTAAATAAGGTGCAATCTGTGCCCACTAGGTGCGTTTCGGTTTGGAATACAGCGTCCGGTGAGTGCTGGTTTAAAAGCTGCAGGACAAGGCGCCTCTTAAGGCCGCTGCCGAGCCCGTTTACGTTCCAGGTCATGATCCAAATGGTTCTGATATCATTCCTGTTGAAGATCACCGCCATCTGGAGTAGAAGCGGAGTGTGTCATAGAGTATTGGTTACCTAATGCTGTGGTGTGTTCTATCAACGTGATGGATGGCATGCTACATTCACATGCAGTGTGACCTGCGGAAGGACCATGTTTACTTGCTGGCGTGATAGGTCTTGTTGATAAGGCGGATTGTGTACTATAACTATTAGACCAGTGTGAACCCAAACATCAAAACTTTGTTCCCCCCACCCTATACGCCACACAACTTGAAGCATTTATCACCTGAACAACAAAGGACAGCTGTCAAAGACGGACAGTTGTCAAGCTAGACATTAACTAATACTGATTTCCCCAGTTGCCCGACATTTCCAAGTCTAGAGGGACCGAGCTCACATTTGATCTGCTGGGGGGGAGGGAAGGGTTTTGCTGCTTTCCATGGCCGCACAGTGGTGGGGACTCCCAGATTACCTGGAACACTGGTAGTCTGGACAAGTTATTGCGTTCCGTTTCTGTGACAATCCTCTATGTGTTAGATAGGTATGCTGGATCGAGCACTACAGTTCTCATTCTTCTTCTCCTGGGGGTTCCCGGGCCGGTGGTTGCGGCTGTATTGGTGGTATTCTCCTGTTCAGATGAAGTCGCAGTTCTCCATTCCTGTTGTTTTGGGGTGTGTCGGTCCAGCGCCATTCCTCTTTGAGGTCACTGAAGTGGACCGTTGTGCTCTTGTGGTATATTTTGAGTTGAGCGGGGAATAGCAGACCGTATTTGACGTTCAATATTTGCAACTGTTTCTTAAGTTGGTCGAATGACTGTCTGGCCTTCTGCACCTCTCTCCTGTAATCTGGAAAGAAGGCGATTCTGGAGCCGTTGTGCGTTATTGTGCCCTTGGTGCGTGCTCGTTGGAGCAATGCATCTTGGTCCCTGTAGTTCAGCAGTTTATCTCTATTACTGTATGTGGGGGGGCTCCAGGCACCGGTCTACCATTTGGAACACGGTGGGCTCTCTCTATGGAGAGAATTTAGGAAAGGTATGCGGTTCAAATAGATCCATGAGCCATTGTTCCGGAAAAAGCTCCATGCTGGAGCACTCGGCCTTCTCCGCCAGCCCGAGTATTCGCACGTTGTTTTGTCTCGATCTCCCTTCTCCTTCAACAAATCTTTCTTCCATCAACTTCAGTCTGGAGCTGACCCTGGTTAGTTGTTGTTGCATAGTTTGCAGTGTGTCCTCCGCGTCGGAGATACGTTGTTCTGCCTCCCCGGCATGCAAGGTCGGTTTTTGTAGCTCATGGCGGAGAAGGGAGACATCCATGCTTATGCCATCCATTTTCTGTTCCATATATGCTCGGGAGTCCGCGATAGCCGCCATAACATCTTTTAGTGACAGTGTATTTCTGGCTTCTGCCATTTGTTCCGGCGGGTCGTGGTGATCCTGCGTCTGCATCGTTGACGTTGTACATTGATCGATTCTGTTTTGAACAGATTGTTTTTTCACTTTATCTTTGCAGATGCCTGACGCCAGTTCTGTACAAGTGCCGGGTCTATTGGACTGAGGATGGTGCTAGTACACGGAACGTTTTAGTGGCATCCGCCATTGGGTCCAGCGCAACGGACTCGGCAGAACAAGGATGTGATCGGATCAAAATGTTGGTTAATGCAGTTCTAGTCCAACAAACCCAGTCGATCCCTCTATTGTGATGCTGTGTTTCACCTCTATTCCATGCTCGATAGTCCAATGTAGCAAAGTAGTATGTACACATTCGACCAGTTCATTACCCTGGGTATTCCCTATGGGCTGTAGGAGGGATAGTTACGGCCTGGTGCTGCTTCCTGAATACTACTTGCACTTGGTCCTTAAAAGCTGTCCTACGTTTTCTGAAAGCGGATATGAGTGACCAGGAGCCTCAGTGTGGTTATCCACAGTGGCCCAGGGATGTAGTTACTTTTACCAGCAAGTGAGATGTTGCTTCTCAACAGCCAGGGTTGGCCTCTCTGAGCGTCAATTTGGTGGTGCGAGCACAGGGTCACTGCGGCATGCCAGGCTGTAAGAGCGCTATGTTGCTGTATCGCAATGTCGCCTCGGGTCCTGTCTTTATTCTTCTCACACTGGAGCAGTACGGTGGGCAGAACCCAAGCAGCACCCAGCCGTGCGCTACCCCTTCTGGAAGCAAGGGGTGTTGTGCCTTGATTGGACACTAGTTAGTAATAGAAGCCCGTGGTCGTACCCGTCAGCGTCTGGCACCACCCCTGAGTGCCACTCGCTCTCCCACCTTTATATTTTTGGGTGGCAGTGTGTATTTAAATGGCCAATCTTTGTAGCAGCGTGCTTCCTCTCACCCTGGGCTGAGTCGATGCTGCCTGGGGCTAAGAACCATCCGCTTTTCCGAACACACACCTGTGGCCCGGTCGTGGCTCAATAACGTACCCTTAATGACCATACCACCATGACAGCTATAATGCACACCAAGCTGTCATATTTAGAAAGCTACATAATGGCAAAGGAAAAAAGAAAATCGAATCTGAGGGATTAAGACACAGAGACCCCCATCTGGATCACCGATGAACACGTGGAGGAACATCAGCAATCTGCTCCGGTCAAAAGAACCCACTGTACTGTTGGTCCGCAAACAATAGAAGATCTCATGGCAAGGCCCTCCAGCATAAATACATTGAGCAATGACTGAGTGGAGCCAGCTTCGAGCAGCCTCACAACCTTACAACAAAATGTTAAGCTAAGGCCAAAACAATGTGTAACCGACCAGCTAGCTAAAAGGTCAAAGTGGGCTCTGAGCAGCAACCAATCCACTTCAGGAAAGAAGAATCACAACGGCTGTATAGCTTTTGATCCTCCAGCTCAGCTCTTAAACATGAATGTGTGAAACCGAGCTTCGGACAAAGAAATTTCTTCTAAAGCAATAGCTAATCAACACACAAGTTTTGTCATCTTCACTCAGCGAAAGAATATAAGCTCAGAGATTCAGACATCAAAAACCCTAAATAGGGCCCCTGAGGACTAACCAATAGCGACCACAGTTAAGCATGCGAGAATTGACTTAACTACAACCTCCCAACCTGCCCAAAAGATACTTAGTGATGGGGAAAAACCAAGGGGGGCAGTCCCAGTGTTAAATACTAGCGACAAGAGAAACACACAAAAAACGATGTCCCCTATCCCTTTAGAGGATCACGACTCATCAATGGACCTGATGGACATCAGTCTACACACGGTGGAAGAATCTGAGTCAGAATTGCTTTATCTACCTCGGAAGAAAAGAAAAGCAGACGACTCCCAGCAAAACACACCACTCCTCGAACCAAGAAGGAAAATCATGTTAATTGAGCCGCCTTCAATGGTCTTCTTAACCATGGATGGCGAATGCGAGAGGACGCTAAAGAAGCAGGGAAAAACAACCACTCTGACTCACCTTAGAGATTTAACACCAAAAAAGAATAAAATAAAGAACGACTCGAAGCTTGAACGAAAACCCTTGCTGAAGCCTAAAAGAGTGCAGTCCACATACGAGCGCAAGAGAGAATCAAGTTAATCTTATCGTAAATCTCCTCTAGCATGGACTGATACCCAGGCTCAAAGAGAAAAAGAAAGGTACGGCTCTGGAAAATTACGTGATCCAAGGATTCTAACGCAAGATCGAGGGGTAGGCCCCACAGCAATAACAACAGTAAACTTCTTAATAGCTGCACCTTCAAGCTTGAACATTTATTGGACATAGACGACAATTTGATCTTGACTAGGTGAACAATAATCAAGCTCTTCAATCACATCCCGAGTTTAAGGCAAATACGCACAGATGACTTAAAGATCGTGGAATTCTGCCAGAATGGACGCACGGACTGTTCGTATCTCCACATTGACTCACTTATGGTGAAGACACTGCTAATCAATGCAGCAGAAAGCCTCTGCATCTTGGGCTAGGACTTGCACAAATTAAACCAGGTCAAAAGGGAACAAGAACACTACCGCTCAAGGGAACCCAAATACAGATCTAGACATTCCCCCTCAAGGAGTAGCAGTGCGACCAAGAGAGTGCACAATAAGCCAAGAGCAACGACCTTGGCCACCGCCAAGTTCACAAACAAAGATTCATTAGAACTCCACAGGACCAAAATCAAAAGGGAACATACTCCCTGGATAAGAAGAGGTGGATATACCAAAGGCCGACATGACAAGTCCTGTTCAAATAGTCCTGTTGCAAAGGATTCTCAAGGTGAGCTTCTGGATGCAGGACGGATGCCCCGAGGATCCCTGCCTAAGCTGAAAATAACATTCGAACAAGATCTTGGGACAAATAAATCACTATAACAACTGGCACTCTATCAAAAACAACAAATGACGAAGAACAAAGAAAGTAGGCTTGGGTACCAGAGGCCCTTGCAAGCAACTCACATAATTAGCCACCAAGATTCATGAACCTCCAACAGGAACCAAGGGTGAAGTTTTAACGTACCCAACCGGCCACCAACAACTTCATTGTGTGGTCTTGGAATACAAGAGGCTTCGGACATCTCACCTCACAAAGCAACATCAACCTGGGAAGGTTCGACGTTCTATGCATACAGGAGACATGGCTGATGTCCAGATCCAACCTTAATGGGTACGTAATTGTCTTCACGCCCGCCCAAAATGTCTCCAAAGGCTGCCAACAGCCGGTCTTTTAACAGCTATCATTCAGGTTGTGGCTTACACATTGAATCTACGATCCTTTCAACTGTACTGATACCGGCCTCGTTGGTCACTTGGCGTTACTCAAATCACTTGAAGGTTGAAGACTGGATAGATAACATAATGATTGTCAACACTTACTGGAATCCTAGTGCCACATCAAACGAATCCTCCTTGAGAGCAATGGAAAAAACAATTGATGAGGCTTACACGATCCACCAAGTTGACCACATCATAATAAACGGAGATCTAAACGCAATCTGCCCTGAAATTGGTGACCAAAAGCTGCACTTAACAAGATCCTCTCCAGTATTCGAGAGAGGTAGACTATGGGCAGCTCTAATGGACTCCAGAGATTAACACAACCTTCACTGGATGAGAGACAAAACCAATGTAAACATCTATACATGGGAGCGGGAAGGCCAAGGAGGTACAATCGAAAACACCTATGTATCGAGATAACTATTATCTTTGATCAACACCTTCAAAGTGAAAAGAACACTAAACAGTGACTATAATATGCTGATTACATCATGGCAATCACCCCAGGCACCTCGTTTACCAATGCAGGATCACATGGAAGACTGTGAAGGTGGCATTCGCCTTAGATTAACTGAGAAATCAATCACACAAATGACAAAGGCATATCAGGGAAATGGCAACTCCCTGGACAAGATCAACAACCAATTGAAACCTGAAGTTGACCATTTACTACTACTCACAGTCTACCGATCTAAAAAGGTAGCAAGGGATCAATCATCAAAACCATATACCCACATGTACAACCAAAAGTTGGTTGAAAAAATAAGAATCCTGCAACAAATAAAGCATGCAGCGAGCAAAGTAACTTCTGTTGAAAACCTGGAAAAGATCAAGACGGCAGAAAAGGCTCACAAAGGGGGCGCTGATGTGCGCCAGCGAAGATGGCTGCTTGATGTGAGTGCTCACTCCGTAACTCACAACATCCTGACATTACGATCCTGCGGAGTGGAACTCATGCTGGGGTGAGGAAACATGGGAATGAACGTAATCCATTCAAGAACATGCAGTGAAAGTTTGAGAGAGAATCAAGCCTTCTGGCACCCGTGGCGAGCTGCGTTGTGGCGGGCAGCTGTAAACACTGACAGCGTCTTGCGCGCAAAAACCACCCGTCCCTGAAAACTACAACGGACCGCTGGCCAGGGGCAGAATGTGAAGCCGAGTTGAGCAGGTGTCCAGAGGCATAGCAAGCAAATTTTAAATAGCTGCTCAGCAACAACCTGTGGCACAAGGTCGGAGTGAGCACGGCTGTCACTGATACGCCGCTGAGGAAGGAAAACACAACTGTCCAGGCCGGCGCGGGAGGCTCAGACGCACTGGAGCAAACTTTGCCAGGCTGCTAGTGGTGTAGGGTGACAGGAGTCCTTACCTTATGACGCCGCCGGCGGAACCGAGTTGCAGCGGGCAGCAGTAAACCCTGTGGGCATCCCATACACCAACATTTGCCCACTCCTCAGAGCTCGCCTCGGCCCCTCCTCCCCCCTGATGACTGGTGGCTCCGGGTGTAGAGGGAGGCCGGCTATTTGGGCACCCGCTAGCCATCTCGCTGGGTCTGCCAATCCAGCATCCTGCGGAGTGGTTGAGGGAGAAGAGGTACCGCAACCACACTTCAACTGGTGAAGGTACTTGAACTGGCCGGGAGGAGGTGTGACCCCTGTGTGCTGTGTGCTGCTGCAGCCCCACTGGGCTGATCCCGGGGCCTCATCATACCCTCGGGGGATGGCCGGGGGCTGCAACATTCTTAGGTATCGATTCCCCCCTGTGGGGCTCATCATTGCCCTTTGGTCCCACGGATCCCCTGACCACCACCGCTGCTCTGGAGCAAACATCCACCCACGTCAGGTGGAATTGGTGGTGAGGGGCTTGCGCGCCCAGTGTTACACAGGTGAGGCAGGGGCACCTGGGGGCTCCTCACTGAAGCTAATACATAACGAGGCCAGCTGTGAGAACTCACCACCCGGTCTTGAGCCGGGCAGCCGCCACAGGCCCCCATCACTACATCTAAGAATCCAACCCATAACTAGTAATACGTGATTGTGTTCACACCCCGGGCCCACGCGGAAAACGGAGTCTGTGCCCCGAGGTCGCTGGCATGCCAAGGGGAGCCAGGGGCAACAGAAGGGGGCCAATGGACGACTTTACCAATACAGCAGGTGTGATGGAATCCCAGGACCCCAGTCTCGCCCCCCCAGGCACCACCCAACCACACACAGAACCAAACATGGACCTGTACATGTCCGCGCTGCAGGCTGCCTTTGCAGCCATCAACAACAAACTGGACGAAATAGGAAGCACCATAACCTGAAAGCGAATGCCAGAGAATCTGAGGCAAAAGAAAGAGTAAGCAACCTGGAGGACACGTCGACCATGCAGGGCAAACCAATTGAGGAGATCCAAAGACACCTTGGGCCTCATTACGAGAATGGAGGTAATGAAAAAAGAAGGCGGAATGGTAATACCGGCATCGTTAACGGGTCTGGGGCATTACGACCCAACAACCCGCCAATACCGGCAGCGCCCGTACCGTGCCCCCTCATACCGACATGGGCGCATACACGCACCCCTTCGGGGAGTAAATACCGGAATGCCGGTAATAGGAGGACATCACAACCCACATGGGCATGCAAATACCGGCATCCCGAAGGCGGTAACCAGGGCCTGCACGATGGCGGCCATACAGGCATTGCGGACCGCCCATAAACAGCAATCAGCAGTCAAGCCAACTGCCACAGGTGCACACAATCACCACAGGTGGACTCCATGGAGCCTGGCCCAGTATAAAAGGAGTACACCCACACACCATACCCCTTCCTACACCAAAATGATACCACTAGCTGTTGCAATCATGGCGCTGGAGAACATGCCTATACTGCTACAACTACAGCAACAACAGCAACTACAACAACTACAGCAGCAACAACAGGCAGCACAGAGGAGATGCAGGAGGAGAAGGAGGGTGAGACAGGCCCAGCAATTACCACCAGTGCAGCCAGTAGTACCTCGTAGGCAGCCACCAATCCCTCGCATCAGACCCAGGCCATTCAATCTAACCCCTGACCAGATCCACACCCTGTACCGTTTGAACCGGGACACCATCACCACCATAGTGGACATGATAGGCAACAACATTGCCAGCCTCATAGAAATACGCACTGCCATCCCCCCGCTACTAAAGGTGGTGTTTGTGCTCCACTTCCTGGCCACAGGCACCTACCAGCACACAGTGGGCCAGCTGCATGGCATTTCACAGCCACTATTTTGACGCATACTGACCTAAGTGCTGGATGCCCTCCTGAAGCACGCTAGCACCCACATATCCCTACCACGGACTGCCCAGGAGATAGCCGACACCAAAGTAGGCTTCCATGCACTGGCAGGCATGCCCAATTGTGTTGGTGCCCTGGACTGCACCCATGTAGAATTGGTAGTCCCCCATGCCGTAGAGGCAGTGTACGGCAATCGTAAGCTATACCACTCCATCAATGTGCAGATGGTATGTGACTCCAGCAAGATCATCACACATTGCAGCACCCGATTTCCCGGATCAACACATGATGCCATGGTGCTGCGTAACTCCACGCTACCCCATCACATGGAGCAACATGCTGGACCACGTGCCTGCCTGCTTGGTGAGTTGCCTGACGGTCCCATGGCAGTGCATAAGGGTAGTGATGTGTGGGGATGCATACTGCACCTGGGTGGGAATGGGTGGGGACGCATACTCCACCTGGGTGGGAATGGGGGGATGCATACTCCACCTGGGTGGGAATGGGGGGATGCATACTCCACCTGGTTGGGAATGGGGGGGATGCATACTTCACCTGGGTGGGAATGGGGGGATGCATACTCCACCTGGGTGGGAATGGACTTTGAGTGGAGAATGCACGCAGAACTAATGACTCCTGACCGGAACCTCCCAACCCCAACATGACACATCACTGGCACACATCTGACCAATTATATATATCAATGACCACATGTAAGATACAAAACCTGGCCACCATGTGTATGTCAAGCAATGCATGACTAAACAGTATTGCAACTGTGCCAATGTGGCTAGTGTGACCATGCACAGTATAGTATACACAGCAAAAATGGGAGGCAAAACATTGTCGTACAACCACAGTACATCCGCATCAGCATGCATCATTTCACCCTGCATCACCTGTACAATGCCATCCAGACTACCTCACCATATTGCAGTATCGAATGCATCTAAACAATACTGGTGCATACGTACAGGGACATGTGCAGGTCCACAGCAAATAGCTGTGCCCATGACTCTGTATCCTGAAGGTGGCAGCTCAGAGTGACTCACATAGGCCTATCTGTATTCTCTTGCAGGTGATGGAGGATATCCCTTGAAGCCGTGGCTACTTACCCCTGTGCGGAACCCGCGGAACAGCCATGAAGAGGAGCACAATCCGGTACATATCCGTAGCCGTGTTGTGATTGAGCAGACCTTTGGCCTGTTGAAGGCGTGGTTCCGCTGCCTAAGCAGGTCTGGTGGAGCACTCCTTTATGCACCTGTGAAGGTGGCAAAGATAACCATGTCCTGTGTCATGCTGCACAACATGTGCATCCGGAGAAATGTACCACTGCCACCTGACATTGACATGCATGCACCGGGTGAGGATGATGCAATGAGGATGAAGATGGAGGAGAAGCAGCACCCCTGCCAGTACGTGATGCACAGGATGGACGTGCAGTATGCCAATCATTGATTCACAAATACTTCTGACCCACAGGGACCTTGATAGATATGTGTCAGTGACACATTGTACACGGTGTCCATGTGGACATGCAAACAGGGAATGTGGGGAGTTGGCCACTGTACACCGGCATACATTAAATTGATACACACTAAAAGATGAATGTCAAGCCATTGAATTTTTTTTAACACAACAGTGTATTGATATCAACTGAAGAAAGTGCAACCTCCCCAACCCCCAGTGAACTCCCAAAACCCCCCAGTGAACTCCCAAAACCCCCCTGTGAACTCCCAAAACCCCCCTGTGAACTCCTAAAACCCCCCAATGTCCTCGCAAAACACCCCAATGTACTCCCCCTAATACTCCTATTCACCGCCAACACCATTTGACCCACTCCAATAGTTCTCCCACACTACTTCCAGGACTTCTTGCTGTCCGAGGGCGGCATTTCAGTGTGCCGTGCACTCCGCCGTGTTTGACGCACAGGGCTGGAGGGTCCAGAGGAAGTGGGGGCAGAGGAAGCGGGTGTGGTGGATGGGGAGGAAGCTCTGGTCATTTGCATGCCTGGTGCGGGTTGTAGCTGCTGCATGTGCAGCTGGATATATGTGAGGACCTGCGTGATGGCCCCCAGACAGTCTCTCATCAACAATGCCGAGGTATTGACGGCGGCTGTGTTGGCGGCTATGGCGGCTGTGTTGGAGGCTATGACGGCTGTGGTCCCCGCTATGGCCTGGGCTATCCCACGCCTCATGTCCTCCCCATCCGCGATATATTGCCAGAGCAGGTCCAACATAGACTCCTGTCTGGCTTCCACCCTCATTAGCCGTGCCTCAAGGCTGATGGTGGGAGCAGCAGTGGTTGAGGGTGCTGTGACGGGGCCTGCAATGGCAGTGCTGTCCTCATGGATGCTGCTTAGGTCTGAATCGTGCAGGCAGGGGTCTGCACTGCTGCAGGTGGGTGAGAGTTGAATGTGGGGTGGGGGGTTGGGCACGGGGCTTGGAGAGTGTGGACATGCCACATGCGTCAGTCCTTCCTGGTCCACATGCTCCTCCACTGCATCACCAGTGTTGGTCAGTGGTTCTACGGCCTCGCCTTCCACTGGTGTAGGTGTAGGCAGCTCAGTGTCCACGTTGTCAGGCGCACTGGGTGTTGGTGTGGGCTGCAAGGCTGCCCCAGAGGTGGTGTTGTCGCTGGCCATTGTCTTTGGCCGGGATGTGGATGCCCTTGTGGTGGGATCCTGGCTGGCATCTTCTCCATCGGTGCCTGGGGAGGTAGAAGAGATGCAGGGCATCAGTGATGGTGTTACATGCTAGATGCATTATATGGTGCTGTGGAGTATTTCATTTTTCATGCATTCATATCTTACAGGTGTGTCACACAGGGTAGTATGAAGGGGGCATTTTGGCGTTTGCTGCATGGCAGGTGGCATGCCGTTGCTTTGGGGTTTGTGTGATGTATTACATGGCACGGTCTGTGTGTGTTGGCTGTGTGTTGGTAATGGGATTGGCACTCAGCATGCATTTCAGTGTGGCAGTGTTTGGCCCTCCATCTGGACAAGAATTTGTTAATGTGTGTTTTGGGACATGGATTGCCTTGCCTAGACTCTCTTCCACATCACTTGTGCTACGTCATGGTTTCCCCTACAGGGATCTGCAGGGTCACTCACCTCCATCCGCAGATGTTGCCGCACCCGTCTCCATAGCCCCAAATCCATTGATGGACACCATCTGGATGAACGTGCTTGCCATCTCCTCCCAGCTGGTCAGTTTGGCAGCAGAGTGGGGACCCCCGCCTGTAGCCATGGCCTCCCTCCTGTTGCTTGCCAGGATATTACGAACCCTGAGGTGGAGGTCATCCTACCTCTTTTTGCAATCCTTCACTGCCCTTGGGGTGGTTCCGACAGCCGAGACCTTGCGGGCTACCTCCTCCCAGATCTCCTTTTTGTGCTGCTGAACCTCACGCTTCAGGTTCTGCTCATTTATCTCATCAGAATGTGCGGCAAGGGTGTTCGGTAGCATGTTAAGTTCTGCATCCGAAAAGCACTTTTTGCGCAGGCGGGGGGTAGTTTTCCGGATTGCCTTCAACATGGTGAAAGGATTGGCACTGGTCTCCTGAAAACAACTGATGGTTTGGGAGGATTGCAATGGATTGTGTTTTTAAAGATGGCCGCCGGCGCATTTCCCATTTCGACGCGATGACGTTACTTACGGGTCCGGTATTACGAGCCCGGTATTAGCATGTTGTTATTACCAGGTCGGTATTAAGGGGTTCCTCCTAGGCGGAGGCGGTATTGGCGGGTCCCGTGATGGAGCTATCGGGGGGTTGGAGGGCCTTTAGCGGCATGCCGGTATGGCCATTACGGGCATGGGGGTTCGCGCGTGCTCGCGCACTCGTAATCACCAGCTATTAGCGGCGTCATATGAGCACGGACCTGCTAGTACCTCCATGCCGGTAATGACCCCGTTTTTACCACGCTCCTCGTAATGAGGCCCCTTATGTCAATCCGAGATAAGATTGAGGATCTAGAATCAAGGTCCCATCGCAATAACATCAGGGTGGTAGGAATAGCAGAGAGACCCATAAGTGTACCAATGGAGCAGTTCCTTGAAGAAGTCCTACGCTCTGTTAAGGATTTCAATCAGGCGATATACTGCCCTCTTGGCCTAGTGTACAGTGCAATGGAAACACTTATTTGATATATAGATTCAATTATTTGAAAGATGTACCATTCGTATCACACACTTACTTAAAAATACCCCGGGTCACGCTGGACCAGGAATCAGGCTGGTTTGTAAAAGGTATTGTTTATTTATTTATTTAAGATCAAAATCACAATATATATTTGAATAGATACAACAATCACCAATGGGGTGACAGAACACGGAATAATATCTTTAAAGCACTAGGAATAAGCAATGAGCAGAACAAATGCAGCACAGAACATAATACTTTTGTGTTGGTTCAGATCAGATAGCACTATGGTTAGAGGTTCCCCCTGCATACCCCTCAACCCCCAACAGGCAATGCAAAGAGATGGAAGGAGAGAGCAGGTATTCAGGAATAGTACAGATCAAACAGTGTCTCACTTCCCCCTTACACAGAAAGAGAAAAACGAAGTGGGCTTTGCAACTGTTAGAATTACTTTTAAAGTGGCTGAGCAAGAACTCCAAATGTGTGGAAAAATGCTTAAATTCTTCTAAATTCCTATGGGAGCCACTTTGAGCAGTTGCACACAAGCATAAACAATGATTTAGTCAGCAGAAAAGATTTGCAATCTTAAAATCCCAGTCGGAAACAAATGGAAGCTATTTCACACGTGTACACATTTCTCAAAATGGGAATTTGCGGCAAACCTTTCCGTGCGCGATATTCGCGATAACGGGAGGACCACACTATTTTGGGTTCTACGGATAGCTATGGATGTTAGGTACCAGTAGGAGTTGAAATTTCGTTTCTATCACAAAAGCTGAGGGAGTTATAGAGGTTTTAGTAAAGGTTGTTTTTGCGAGATAGGCGCGAGAATGGAAAGAGGCTTCAGTTTTGAAATCAGAAAAATATTGACTATGGCCTAGAGCATCTAAGCTAAGCCACCAGGACGGCACAACATAAGAGTCAGGAGTGGTTCCTTGCTGTCCACCTTGGAGCGCTAGGCTGGTCACTCGAATGAAATAGATCAAAGTTGACAAAATGACTAGGAAAAGGATGCTTTTACAGATAGACAGAATAAGATTTCACTACGGATTTAAACAATATTACTGATTATGGAAGTAAGGATAGTTCAGAGGTTAGGAGGGGACAAGATAATGTACGAGAATCAACAGTTCCTAGCTTTCTGTTAATACTCAGAAAACAAAATGGATTTAAGATTTTGGACCGTCAGGATTCTGGACTGTCAGGATTCTGCACCGTCCGGATTCTGGACCATTGAATCGGATCTATCAGGGGCTGACAGCTGGGCACATCGGACTGGACAGGGTCAGCAAGGCGCTCTGGTCACAGCATGGCACAGCACAGGATCTGCCGTTCTTGGTTCTGAGGAGATTTCAATTCAGCAGGCAAGCATTAACAGCACGCCCGGCTGTATTATGATGCTTCCCCTAGGCTTTTGGGGTTCTGTTCTAGAATTTGAGGCCTAGCTGAGAATGGTTCAGCAATGCATGGGCCTTTGCTTTGCCAAGTTTCTGGAGTCTGGAAGAAGGAAGGTGTAGATTTCAGCAGCAGGGTGCTCCGCCAGCAGTCAGGAGAGTGATTGGATCTGTCTGTCCAATGTGTTGTCAGCTGTCTCTATTTATGCTATAAAAATGACATCACAAAGTGGGTGTAGGGGCTGGCTTAGCTAAGCTTGCCCCTTTGAGCTGGGATGGGGTCAATACTTCATCTCCGCCTTGCATTTGGGGTGATTGGATCAAGGCCGGCTGATGTCACATTTTATGATTTGCTTTACAGTCCTAAGAGACCTCCCTTTAGCCACTGGTCTCAAAATCGGATTTTACACTAAACACACATTTCTACATTAGTCACTTTTATACAAATGACACACAAAGATGCCATATTTTATGTAGCATCTTTTCATCAAAATCTTGCAGCTGTAGGATCTGGTATCAACTTTGTACAGAATTTTGTCCTTTTCGCAATGAACATTATTTCCAATGTTTATGGAACTTTCCACAAATGTGTGTGTTAAACATGGGAATGAGTGTATAAAGTTTCACAATTCTAGCAGAAATACAGACCACATAAACCCACATTTATTGCCATTCCTGTTCAGAATAAGCTACACGGTTGTACTAAGTTTTCAAAGGTAGTGCTAAAAATTAGGTTAATTAATCTACCATTTTCAGATTTTGCACCCCTTTTGATAATAAGCTTCATCCTTTCTAAAAATGTCCATTACATATCCTGTTAACACCAAATGGTCAGTATTTGTCACTCCTTGAAGCATGCGGTGGCCCCCTCTTTTGGAATTTGTTTTTGTCAGCCAGGAGTTTCTTGGGCTGCAGCAGTTTTACGGCCTTTCACACCTTCCATATCCTGGGTTGGAGGATGTCCATTGTCCCTTAGCTTTCTATAGACAAAAGTCAGGGCTAACCAGCAATTAACACCTCCCCGTGAGTTTCTGCTGAGAATAAGGCCCTCCTTCCAGGGGAAAAACCTGCTTTTCCAGTTCTCGCAGTCCCAGCCAGGCTAATTAACTTTTAAATCCAGCAAAACCAACTTTGTTGCATCAAACATAAGTACATTATTTTCTCAGCCTTAAAATCTATGGGATAAAAACACAACTAAGATCTGTATTCCTTTTTTGGCAACAATCCTTTTTCTGTTTGATAATCCAGCAGGCTTTTGAGTTTTAGCTCACTTTTAAAGTTTCATCAGTAACTTCTCAGACAGCTGTCATTCAGGCGGCTCAGGGTACTGCACCCAGATTGTGGCATAGATGCAGTCAGTTTACAGACGATCCAGTTTTCTGATGAATGCTTTGCTCTTCATATTAGGACTTTTTATATTCACAATGCTTCATTAGATACATGAATTTTAGCACCAGGCAAGATTTTAAATGTAAAAGTGTTTTGTTAAAGGCATTTTGGAGTTTTTAGCAACAAAGCAAATGACATTTGTAGGCACATTTTGGAGTCTCACTGGCAAAGTGCTGCTTCTCTCTCTGCACTCTGTTTGCTGGTCATGGGACTCACTGGCACATTTCTTCAGGGTGTGCCTCCCTCTTTTTGTGTGCTGAAGCACACGGTTTTGGTAGGTTTTTGGCACGCACAAGGATGTTGCCGCCATTGTTGCTGTTTCTTTCCCCATAACTGGCATGGTGATGCCGCATAGCATAGCGGAGTGGGTCAATACATCCCACAGAGCCCCCCTTCCCGACTTGTTTTTGACCCCCTGTCAAGGGAAAGTGGGAAGATTGGGATGTTATTTTCTTTTGTCCATGTGGAGAAATTCAGTTGCTTCTCCCGTCAGTGCTGGAGGCGACCCTCTCTCCTCGCCGGTTCTGGTCAGGAGTATTGCTGGTTCTGGTTGGGAGTATGGAGCGGCACTCCGGGCTCCTTGGGTCTTTCCTCCCGGTCCCCGAGTGGTCCTCCTTGGTAATCCTTGGGATGGTTCTTAGTCCAGATGCTAGAAGATAGAACATAGCATGGTTATAGATATTTTCCCACTCCTGTGTCCACACGTTATTTAGGGATGTCAGCAATGGGAAAGACACGTGCATGGATTATGTAATTGATTTCAACCCGGCACTCCACCTAAGTCAATGCCTAGCATGTGATGCACAGCTGCAACCCTTAATTATATATTTGTGTCTATAAGTTCTTTTATTTCTGAATGATGTACCCTTATATCACGCCCCTCTCTTTGAATCCCCCCGGTCTCACTGAACCAGGAAGCAGGCTGTTTTGCAAAATTAAAATATTTATTTTATGAATTTGAACAATATATATATATCACACTATTTAATATTTATACAAGGATCACCATTGGGGTGATGTTACAATCAACAATCTCTTTAATCAGAAGGAGTATGGACAGGAAAAATAATGCAGCATAGAATAAAGCTTTGTGTGGGCTCAGTCAAATGCAATGTCACTTTTTCCCCCTGTACACTACTCAATCCCCCCAATATGCAAGATAATGAGATGGAAGGAGAGAAAACAGGTTTCAGGAATACAAACTCAACAAATACAGTTTCAATCCCAATTTCCCCCAGCAAGCAAAGAGAGAGAAACAGGAATGATTGCAAACAGGTCAAATGCTTTTGAATGTGGCTTTGAATGAATGGTCAAAAACACTGAAAAATGGATTTAATTTACTAAATTGGATTCAAAACTAGTGGGAGCCACTTTCTATAGTTTCAGATAAACACTAGCAATGATGATTGAATAACTAGCAGGTTGATAACTGAATTCTGAGGTCGGATGCAAAGAACAGCTGTGATGAAATTTAGCCAAATGAAAAATGTACGGCAAACGTTTCCGTGCACGATTGCATGGTACTGAAGTTATGAAGGTTTTAGTAGAGGTCGGTTTTTCTCAGAAAGAGTCAAGATTTTCAAATGAAAGATGCGCTCTTGAATTACAAATAGGATTTCTTTAGACTAAGGAGTCTATGAAGATACAAGATACCCAACGGTACAACCACCAGATCAGTGACGCCTCTGTCTAGCTTTTGCCCGCTGAGACACTTGTCTTTCTTCAGTAAATATATTAGCGCAAAGATGATATTATCACTACAATTAACAAAGGCCTATAGGGATGAGGGAAAGATTCAGGAAAACAAGAGATTTTCTATAATGCAGTTCTGGATATGATAGAATGGTTTGGATACGATTACTTAAGGATAAAAGATAGGCTATGGACAATTGTATGTTATAGATACTCACAACTACTGTTTGGAATAGGCCCGTCAGAGATCTTGTCAAAAGATTTCTGGACTGGAATTCTACTAGCCCACCGGACAGGATTCAGGGCGCTCGGTTCTGCACTCAGCACAGCACTCTGGACACTGCACGGCCTCTGGACTGGATCTGACGGGTTGGTTCTGGGCTGCAGCTATCAGGTTACAGCTCTGCTCTACTGGTTTGGATCTCTGGATTCTAGCAAGAGTTCTTGGCGAGAAAGCAGAAAACAGCACAGCCAGGCTGTTCTTTTTGTGGTTGTTCCCCTTGGAATTCTGGGGTAAAATCAGGTTTCAAAATTTTAAAGGCCAAGCTGATAAGGGTTCAGCTTTGGAATTGGGCCTCTCTGCTTTCAAAGTTCTGGAGTCTTGGATAGGGGTTTCTCCTGCAAAGGGCTTCGCCAGTAAGCAGTTGATGGGTGAATCTGTGTGTCCCTAGGTCCTAAGCTGTCTCTATTTATGTATTTCCCTAAGGGGTGGGTAGGCTGAATTATTCTAGGCACACCCTCTAGGAATCCTATTGGTTATAGTTTGTCCTCTCTCCTGATTTGAGAATGAACTCTGGTGCCATGGTGATGCTGTATTTTATATTCCAGGGAGAACCCCCCTTTGTTTCTGTACAGTAAATCTATTTTTCATATAAAACATATTTACAATACAACCAACTTGCTAGCAAAACATATTTACATCACAGATTTAGTAGAGGAAGTATCCGTCCAAGTCCCATCTCAGTGAGAGCTTTAGTTCAGATTTGACAGTTTTTCACACTTTTGGTTGGGTACCCAATGTCAGATTTGTCCACATTTTTCAACATATATGCGCATGACATCTGGGCATAATCCTGTGAAGTTTTATATTTCTAGCATCATCACAATTGCTACAAAATTACAATTTCTGTAGTCCTGTCTCTGAACATAGTACCGAGTTCAGAGTAGTTTCAAACTGTGAGCAGAATTTTCAGGTTAACAACCTATATTTTACAGATTTTTACAAATTTTGCACTTTTCTCTGTGAGTCTTTTTCAAAAAGATATTTACTTGTGGGTTAAGATACACAAATTTGTCTGGTCCCGCCCCCATGGTTTTGCTGGGCCAAGAGAAATCCAGGCCTCTCATCCTGCTGGCAGTTAGTTTCTTTTGACACTTGAATTTGCATTCCCTTTCAGTCCAGGAAGCGTATTGTCTCTCCCCAGAGAAGCAGAGCAAAATCTCTTCCTCCTTTCATTAGCATCCAACTGAGAGTTCCCGGGCATAGAGCAAAAGGAAGGCACCTTTGTTTGGGGTAAACTGTGGAATGTGCTTTGAAGTCCTCTGGCTGGTATCAGTTCACTTAAAAACACCTTGTTTAAAATTGTGTTTGCTAAAACACTTCACATTTTCAACAAGTATACACACAAATCTATAATTCCAGTCTTTTTAGAACATAGAGATTGAATAGTAGCAACCTATATTGCTTTTGATGGCAAGTCACTTCTTTTCAACAGTTTGATTTTAATGCACAAGTTCTAAACTGCCAGTGTAATTAAATGACAGTTTTGACACAGGTGGGCGGCGGTACTGCGCCCATATTCTGACAGATTTTTCCAGGCAAGCCTTTTTTTTAATGTGGATATTCTTGTGATGAAATCTGCTTCTACTGACATTGTGCTTATGGGGATTCCTTAAATAAGGTGATGGCTAACACCCAACAAGGATGTTGGATCTTTTCTGATGTTTGGGAACCATGATTATGCAATTTCAACAGCCAAGGAAAAATGGATTTTAGAACACTTTTGGGTTTTCCTGGCAATGCAGCACTGCCTTTTCAGGTAGTTCCATTTCACTCTGTGGTTAGCCTAATGACAGGTTTTGGCAGTGTTGTCTCCTGTTCTACCACTGACACAGGCAAAATAGATTGGCAGCCTATTTTTCCGGATTCCATGCGCACTTCTCAGAGGTTATTAGTGCGCATAGGGCTTTTTGGTGGCCATTCTGTTGTTTCTGGTGAAAGCAGCACACAGTGATGTCGCAGGGCAGAGCCGAGTGGGTCAATGCATCCCACAATTATAGTCGACAATATTCCCCATCTATGTTTACTACTGGTCATAACACTCTCCTTGCACATACTTGGTGAACCTTTAGTAGTTCTTCTAGGTTTCTGTATTTTCTCCCTCTGGGTTTCCGGTTGGCTCCTCTCTTTGCCGCAAAGTATGCCTGGGATGGCAACTCTTCAGCTGGTTTATGTGGATCCACTTGTCTTCCCCCTCTGCCAAACTGCCCTTGGGGATGCAGATTCTGTAGGCGACTGGTGAGATTCTGTCCACAATTTCAAAAGGACCCCGCCAACTTGGGAGGAATTTGCACTCTTTGGCTTGGTTCCTTTGGAAATTGTATAAGTAGAAACGGTCTACTACTTGATGTTTTTTTAGTTGTCTTGAGATCATAGTGGGTCTTCATACTGTCTGCAGATCTCTCTAGATTCCGCTGAGCATAGGCAAAAGCATGTTGAAGGTGTTATCTCAGATTCTCAAAATACTCATGAGTTGTGGAGGCATTTTTTAAGGGCTGCTCTTGGGTTCTGTTGAGCAGATGCTGTGGTAGCACCATCCTTCATCCAGTCATCAGCTCAAATGGAGACATTTTTGTTGCAGAAGAAGGAGTAGATCTGATGGCCATCAGGAGAAGGGGTAATCAAATGTCCCAACTTGGCCCAGAATCTGCCACAACATTTTTTAATATGTTTTTTAATATGCTCACAATAGTTTTATTGTACCTTTTATTGTACCTCTCAACTCCACCACTAGAGGACCGCCGGTAGGCAATGTGTAGTTTCCTTTTGATCCCCAAGTATCTCCCACATCTTTGTCATCACTTCGCTGGTGAAGTGGCTACCTCGGTCTGACTCAATCCTTTGGGGTAGTACAAAACGTGAGAAGATGTGATTGATCATCAGGGCAGCTGCTGTTTCTGCCTTGCAATTTGGGGCCAGGAGATATTCCACCCATTTAGTGAACAAGCATGTTACGGTCAACATGTACTTGTTCCACCTAAAGGAGCCAATCACGGGCACGATAAAATCGACTTGCAAATCTGACCAAGGCAGTGTCATCCCCCTCGTTTGGAGGGGAGCACGGTGTGTGAGTGATGTTGACTGAAATTGTGCACACGCCAGACACCCCTTCAAGTATTGGTCAAGGTCCTACGTGACCAGTATGCAACCTCTTGCAAGATTTCTAATGTCGTATGAAACCTCTGATGACCGGCTGTGGCCGCATCATGGGCGTGACTTAGCATCAGGCTTCGGAATGAGGTAGGGACCACCCACTGGTCATGGCCAGCTATGGAGCTCCTCACCAACAAACCGTCTTGGATTCGGAACATTTTTGGACATTTCATCAACACTCTGAGGTCCTCTTTCCCAATGTCATCCGTATCCATCAGGGGAAAGTTCTCAGGGTCCTCAATGTGTTGATAAAACTTACCAATTATTGGATCCCCTTTTTGAGCCGTAATCAAATCAGCATCTGGGGTCTCTTTACTCCATTGTGCAGTTGAGAGTTCATTGTGAGCATTTGTCTGGGACCTAGTGATAGCAGTCACCTGGATTTCCCCCAACAGGAACTCGATCTCAAATAGATCCCCTTGGATGGCTCCGGCTTTGGCCAGCTGATCAGCTAGGTCATTTCCAGTTTTGTCTGGTCCCTCTACTTTAGAATAACCCTTGATCTTTTTCCAGTAGATGGTCATCCCATTCGAGGTGACCAGATCATCAATATTTTGTATTCATTTTCCATGTTTTAAAGGTTTATTATTAGCATATAGCATGCCTCTGGTTTTCCAGTTAAAAAGGTGCTCCACAAACCTGTTCGGTACATAATCTGAATCTGTGATTATGACCAATTTGTGGAGTTGGTGTTGGACAGCAGTGAGGATGGCTTGATGAACACACATCAGTTCTGCCACTTGACTACTTCGGGGACCGATTTTGTACCCAGAGGAGGGTTCTGAGGCATCATTCACCCATGCATTCCCTACGCCGGCCACAAGTTCCTTTTCTCCGTTGTGGTCAAGCACTCATCCACATAAACAGTGGGCATTCCCTCACACTTTTCTTCATCATAGATTTTGTGTGGGGAATTAAGGTATGCCTCCATGTTGTCCTTGATTTTAAGACTTTCATCCTCGAGGCAGTTTTCTCTGGAACAATCATGCAAGTCAGCCAGACCTTGCGCGAGGGGACTCTTCTTGTTTTGGCCATATCTGACCTCCACAAGAAAGCATTGCATTGACAGAATCCAGGAGGTAATTTGGGAATTACTCACATTTCTGGCCCGGATTCTGTCACTTTGAAGATATTGCAAAGGTTGGTGTTGAGTCTCCACCATGATGTGTTGCCCCTGGATAAACGGGTGGGAATTCTTCAATGCCCACACCATTGCCAGGAGTGCCTTCTCACAATCATTGAATTTTTCCTCCACAGAGGATAAAGGCTTACTCGCATAGGAGATTACTTTATTGACCTTGTCATGCTTTTGATATAATAATGCAGTCAAGCATGTATTTGAGAACCCTGTCTCGAAGAAGAACTCCTTGTTTCTGACAGGGTAAGCTAGGCAAGGCGCTTGTGAGAGGCTTCTTTTGAGTTGTCTTACTGCCTCGTCTTGTTCTGGACCCCACTCCCACTTGAGCTCCCCCCCTTCAACACATGGATCAGGGGTCTCTGCATAATCCTCAATTAGCTTTCTGCTATAATTAGTCAGTCCAAGGAGGCTCCTTAGTTCCCGCAGAGTTGTGGAGTCTTTTATTGCCTGGAGCGCTTCTACTTTCTTTTTCTGGGGACAGAGACCTCCAGGAGTTATTTCATGCCCCAAGAAATTGACACGGGTCCTGCACCACTGTGCCTTTTGGAAAGAGAGTTTTGCTCCGGCAGCCCTCAACTGTGTCAGAACATAATGGATCTCCACTAGGTGTTCCTCCACAGTTGAGCTTTTGACTAGAACATCGTCTACATTGGCCAGATTACCCCTTTCACCCAAGTCGGGCATGGCCTTATGCAGAAAGATGTTAAATTAATTGCTGGAGTTGATGTATCCGAAGGGAGTCCGGGTCCAAGTGTACTGCTGCCCCCGAAGGTAAAGGCCAGCTTGTATTGTCCTCCCTACTGACAGGTACATTCCAGTACCTATTGGTCAGGTCAATTGCAGTGAATACCTTTGACCCCTGGATCTGGGCTCGCCCTTGGTCAATGTAGGGAAGAGGCCATCGGGAAGTATGGACCCGTTTGTTGAGCTCCCTTTGATGGGGTCCCTAGGGGACCCTCGTGTATGGAAACAAGGCACAATCACCACACACAAACTGATACGCCAGACACGAGGTTGAATTCCGAAAAGCTAGGGTTTATTGCAAAGCAAATAGTCTCAGTTGGCCAACTGGGTCTCACGTCCCGCAACGTGTGTCTCCAGACCCCGAGGGACGCAAGAGAGCGGGAATTTTACAACAGTTACATATATACAAAGCGAACATCTTGCTATCAGCAATGACATATTCAATACCGCCCATAATGTATTTCCTTTCAAATGGATTTGATGATTGACAATTGTGACGAATATGACACCTTCAAACATTCATTTAGGAACAGTTTGCAGTCATGATTCTTTGTTTTAGAGAACACACTGCTCCTGTTCTTACAAGCAAGCTGCGTGCAGGGAAGAGACACATTCCAGTCCTTGCTATCTTCTAATTTCTATTTCTGTGCTAGGGGTCAACTCGCTCTCTCCAGGGCTCTACAGGGCTCAGTGAATGGGGGCCATAAAAGACAGCATAATTCAAGCCATCAATTGTTCATTTTCTACCATTTCTACCGCGTCAGCGAGACTAACTGGCACCTACGTAATGATTAAATGCCTTGTTGCTTACTTCCAAGGACTTGTGAGGGAGGAGACTGGGCATTACTGTCTGGATTGCCTGTGTTGTGTTTCAACATGTATCTGGTGGCCTTGCTCTATGCATGAGCAACAATGAAATAATGGAATAAAATAAGCTTTCAGCCAAAATACATTGTTCATACTATGGGGAGGGTATTTTTCTGGACTAACAAACCCTCCTTTTGGCCGTATGCCAAACGCCTCATCTATACATTGCATCCTCTTCTGACCAAGTATCTGACTCCAAACTCTGCATACTACTATTTTCATCATCATTGTCATCAATATTGATTGACATGAATTC
This sequence comes from Ambystoma mexicanum, assembly GCF_040938575.1. Classification (NCBI taxonomy): domain Eukaryota; kingdom Metazoa; phylum Chordata; class Amphibia; order Caudata; family Ambystomatidae; genus Ambystoma; species Ambystoma mexicanum. The sequence continues at coordinate 742,833,887 of NC_090934.1, forward strand.
TTTCACTGTATTCATTTCCTGATTCATTTGAGTATCTGACTTAGTAGTGTTTTCTTTTTTGTCACTATCTGTATGCACTCCTCACTTATTTCAGTGCAGATTATTGGTAAGCAGTGTATACAACAACAACATGTCATGAATATTCCAAGCACTGCTACTAGGATTGCAACTAATTTCCATCCCCATGAGCGTAATATTTCCCAGAACCAGAAGCTTATGTTCAATTCCCAAATCCCTTCGGGGGTGGAGGTCAGAGTGCAACTTTCTTATTGCTTCGAAAATCTTAGGGGAGGAGTCACTTACAAATACGCAACATGATGATCCCACGATTTTACAAACTCCCCCACGATCAACCAAAATTACATCAAAAGCCATCCTGTTTTGGAGTGTCATCAATCTAATCCCTTTTTCCTCCAACGTCATATTGTATAATATATCCATTGTCCCATTTATTGTTTTCTCTAATATTCTGAACAGTTGCCTTATGTTATAAGAGTTTATTTCTTGGCCCCAAAATGGTATAGATGATTTTGCTATGTCTTCCGCGATCAATCCTCCTTCCTCATCTCGCCGTGGCTTGATCTGGACAATTTGGCTATATCTGCTGTTTTTGAAAGAAACACTCCCGGGAACAGAAGCCCCAAGTAACAAGTACCTCCCACTTTCTAGGTAACCAGGGATAAGCTTTTTCTCCACATATGAAATAAACAGGGTCACCTACATACACAGGTTCTTCCTCTCTGTCAAGGAACACTATATTCATACATCTAGTGAATGTCCCCACTGAATAGGAGCCCTTCTTCTTTAAACAAAAGGGAACAGAGCGTGGGCTGTAGTTTACTGTATATGGAGGGGGGGCACTGTATCTTTATTTCCTTCTAGGTTCATATGAAACCTGATTACAGATGATTTATATGGCACAAATAATCTATCTGGTGGCATAGCTACTGGTGTTATCAATCCTGTTCTATGAAATATGGAGCAACCTACAGGTTTCATAATTATCTCCTCAAATTCATTCATGTTTGTTCTATCTAAGTGACCCATTTCACTTTTGTTCCATTTCCCATAATACAATGCACTTAAGGACGCATAGCATGCAGAACTCAATGGCAGTGGCTGCACATACCAACCTATTCCCTTACTACCATGCTGTGGTAAGTGAGCACACACCCAACAATTGATTTTTTCTCAGAATTGAGTGTGTCTTATTCATTATTAGCAGTAATGTGTTATTTCCATATCCTTCCCTGTGCCTCCCTTCCATTGGGGATAAAGTATAAGTAATTACATGGGCCGGGCTTTCAATGGCGGAAATATTTCTAATTGGCAAAAACACTTCTAATGGGTGTATTTCTTCTAAGTACCATAATACCTGTACTGTCATTATTGGTGCTAATATACTCATAACGCACATGACTATCGTTAGGATCAGCATGCAATTATTTCGGCAATCTTTCTTCTGTAACCTTACAGTCTCTATAGTTAGCTCATTATCAGCAGTGGTGCAGGAGAGGGCAAAAGCTGGTGCAGACATTTTTCTCTCGTTGTCCTTCTCCAACAATGTTCGTCGTGAATATCTCTTATTGTTGCACTTGTGCGAATGTTAATAAGTTCAGGACTGTCAACAAAGTATTTTTGCCAATTCTCAGCAGCATGGATTGCTATACGTTGGGCAAGATTTTGTTTTTGTGCTTCTGCACATTGCTCAAAGAACTTGAGAGCAGTTATCAATTGCCTTTGTACCATATGAGCCCCTCTTGTCCGTGAGGGGTGATCTATACATGGATTTGGTTTTTAGCACCGGGGTCCCGCGTTCTTGAGCTGTCGGATTTGCACACGCCGCTCTCCCCTAGGTCTCCGGTTCCCACTTCATCCGTGATGGGAAACAGAGGCAACAAAGATCAATAAAATGAACATTTGATCACTCCTTCTTCCGAGGCTGTAAATTATACCGCCTTGCTCCTGGTGCTGTGTGATCAATGAATAGTGCGGGTGCACTTCCAGACTCAGGCTCAGAATCAACCTGCAGCGCAACGAGAGATGATGGGCACCAAAGTGATGATACAGGCTGTGTGTCAGCCAGCAGTGATGCAGGTTCTGCTGGACAACGTTTGGGCACTCTTTGCCCTCTCTCCTTTATAGCAGTCTTTCCAGGCATTGTTTCAGGCTCAGATAGATTTTGTGGCAAAGAGCTGGCAACACTTTCCTTCATTTCTGGGGCTGCTGTCTCTCTTTGGTCATCTGGATCAGGCAGTTCTTTCAATGGTGATGGGACCTTCTTCATATGCGTTGCATGAATCCACGCCTTCTTACCGTCCACACGGATTGCAGTCTGTGTTGCCAAAAGGATTTGGTAGGGTCCACGCCACCTGGGTGCGAGTGATGACTTTCTCTCAAAGTTCTTCACTACAATCCATTCTCCTGGTTGCAGCGAATGCCCCGGACCAGTATATCTGATGGGAAGGTCCTCCTGCACCTGCTGATGAATCAAACGCAATGTCTGTATTAACAGGTTACACTATGTACTGAGCACAGGATAATCGACTTCTCTCAATCGCCTCGGCGGTGGCGCACACCAAACATTCGCCGGCCTCCCCATTACGATCTCGTATGGGGAGAGCCCAGTCCTTGCCTGCACAGATGTGCACATGCACAGTAACGCTAGGGGCAATGCGTCTGTCCAACGCAACTTGTTCCCCGCACAGATTTTGCTAATTTTGGCTTTCAATATGCCGTTTTGGCGCTCAATAAGACCGGCACTCATGGGATGTCTGGCGCAATGGAATCATTTGTCAATCTGGAGACCTGCGCAAATCTGTAGTACCACTGCGCCCACAAAATGCAGGCCATTATCTGACCATATGACCCGGGGCAAGCCAAACCGCGAGAAGTATTCCTTCAACATCACTTTTGCAGTGCTTATGGCAGTACAGTCCTTTAATGGATATGCTTCCACCCACTTACTGAACGCACACACAACCACTAGAACGTATTTTAAGTTTTGAAACCTTTCCATTTCTATGAAATCAAAATGGATTACCTCAAACGGCATAGAAGGAGGGCCAAAACTACCTGTTGGAGTCGTTGTCCGCTTCCCCACATTATGTTGCAGGCACGTAATGCAATTCTGTACTAGTCTTTCTGCATTTTTCTTTATGTGTATGTTCTGCCATACTGTGGCTAAGTGCTGGACTATTTTTTTTGCACAAATGTGTGTGGGGCTGTGGGCCATTGTGACCATCGCGGTTACATAGGAGTTGGGCAGCATCCAGTTTCTACTCTTCTTGTCCACCCAGCAACCTTCTAGATCTAGTTCTGCAGAGCCCTCAGCCCATTCTTGTATTTCATCAGTAGTGGCTTCTGCCGGCATCTCTTTAACAGTGGCAATTCCATTCTCTATCATGCAAGGCACTTCTTCTGATTGTACTGTTAACATTTTGGTGCTCAAATCAGTGGCAGTTTGCTTCGCAATCCTGTCTCCAAATGCGTTTCCCTCTCCCACTTTACATGTTACTTTTTTATTCGCCTCGCATTTTACTATTGCTAGGAGCTTCGGACACGTAAGTGCAGACAGCAATCGTACAATCAAAGGGCCATGTTGAATTCTAGATCCATGTGATGTCAAGAAACCCCTCTCAGCCCAGAGTCGGCCGAAGTTATGTACCACCCAAAGGCGTATTGGCTGTCAGTATATATGTTTACACTCAGATTTTCAGAAATTTCACAAGCTCTGATTAACACTATTATCTCTGCGGCTTGTGCAGAGTTGTAGGGTATTCTTTCACTTTCTACAATACTTTTTTGTGTCGTAATAGTATAGGCAGCAGTTAATGTGCCATCAGGTAATTTGAAGCAGGAGCCGTCACAAAACAGTTCTCCATCTGGCTCTTTTTGTGGGGTGTCTGTTAAATCAATTCTTCCTTTCGTTTCTTCCTCAGTAACCATTAAACAATCATGGGGAGGTGATTCATTCTCACCTAGTTCTTCCTTGGGCAGTGGCATTAATTCTGCAGGATTCAAAGCGCTACACCTCATAATTTGGATGTGTGGTGCAAATAGGACAATTTCATATCTAGTCAATCTAGCAGATGTGAGGTGTTGCGCTCTATTTAATAGAACGTCTATGGCATGTGGCACCATTAAAATTAAGGTGTGCCCCAACACCATTCCTTCAGTTTGTTTCACTGACGCAGCAGCCGCTGCAACAGCTCGCAAACAACGTGGTAGAGCGCATGCAACAGGGTTCAGCGCAGAAGAAAAATAACCGCATGGTCTATTTCTTCCACCTTGTTCAAGCGTTAAAACAGCCAACGCGCAGCCTTCATTCTCATGCACAAACAATCTGAAAATGCATCACAGTATCCTTTTTTGTCAATCCCACCATTGGTTGACAATCATTGCAAAGTTTACGATCCACTGCCGGCAACAGGAAGCCATGCCTATTATGGCTCTGACTCCTTTCTGTGTTTTTGGAATAGGCATACCAGAGATACTCTCTATTCTTTCTGGTGTCATGCTTCTCCCCTCTCTCGAAAGTAGGTAGCCCAAATAAGCCACCTCCTTTCGACAATATTGGAATTTCTTCAAATTCGCTTTGTGGCCACGTGCTGCTAAGTGTGATAATAACAAGACAGTACTTTCTTTACAAATCTCCTCTGTATCCGCAGCAATTAATAAATCACCTATATATTGTAACAATACACAACCTGCCGGTAGTTCTAACATATCTAGCTGTTCTTTCAATGCCCTGCTGTATATACTCTGACTCTCTGTATAGCCTTGTGGAATGCGCGTGAATGTAAATGACCGTCCTCCTAATGTGAAAGCAAACAAGTATCTGCTATCCTTGTGTACTGGAATTCTGAAAAATGCATTCTTAAGGTCTATCACGCTAAAATATTCTGTCGAGGTGGGTATCATTGTCAAAATCGGGGTGACGTCTGGGACTAATGGGAATTGAGGATCAACCACTTTGTTTAATGCGCGTAAATCAATTATGAAACAATACGGTATCTCATTACCTCCTTTCTTATACACCGGGAGAATGGGGCTGTTACATGTGCTGCCTGTAATTTCTTCAATCACCTCCAGTTTTACCAAATCTGAAACAATACTTTTCAATGCTTTCTCTCCCTCCATTGAAATCTTGTATTGAGGAATACGTGGCAACGTTACTCCCTCCTTCAAAACAATTTTTACTGGCTCTATTTTGAAGCATATCACATCATTGTCATTCATTGCCCATATGCAAGCTGGTACTTCACTCAACTCCCCCGGCAAATGTTTGGACAAAAATTCAGACACTGGTTTATTCTGTGGCGAAATTGTCAAGAGCACTCCATCAGGAGTGCAATGGATAACATTCAGTAAATTTAATCCTAAAAGATTTTCCCCACAATTTTCTGTTAAGAGAAATGGACAATATTCAGTAAATGGATCTAATGTTACTGGTACTGATTGGGACGCTGGATTGATTACTGGCGTACCTGCGAACCCTACTGAAATATTCCTTTGCCCTGACAGCGGTATTTCTGGAACCAAGTGATGGTCTATTGAGCACTTTTGCTCGCCTGTGTCTACGAGACAGCTGTGCTCTCTATTCCCGACTTTCATTTCTACGCAGGGTCCTTTTTGATTTACGGGAATAGACACTGGTTCCGACCCCTGTCTTGGGCTGTCCTATTGAGGAAACAACACATCATCCGATGTGTAGTCGCTACTATAATATGTATTGGGTTGTGTGTCAAAAATATTTCCGCCTTTGCCTTTATTTCGCTCACTTTGATTTTGGCCATATGCAATCTGACTTTGAGCTTGGCCTTGATTCTGAGTGCCATTTCCTTGATTATTCTGGTGTTGCTGCATATTATTTCTATTCTGTCCATTTATTCCCAGGTGTCCCATGTGCTGTCTTCTCTGACCATAGCCATTCCTATTTTGCAAGTGTGGACATTGCGCTCGCCAATGACCCTCTGATTTATTCCCAGAGGCCATCCATGCAAGTTCGAATTACTTCTCCCTTGCGCATTTCCTTTCCCTCTATTGTGTCCCGCCACCTGCTGAAGTAACACCCTCGTTTTCAAATTCACCCTATCTTTCGCCTCTTTCTCTTTCTCTGTGTTCACCCTATTCTCATAATACTGGACCATGTGCAATACTTCACCCAATGATTTTGCTTGCCATGCACTTTCTGATGTCATTATTAAGTTTTGAATTGGAGGTATTAACCCTCTTACATAGTTATCAACAAACAATCTTTTACCTGCCTCTGTACTAACATCCTGTCCACTAAAATCTGTAAGCACTTCCTCAAATCTATTAAAATAATCTGTGGATAACTCATCTTTCCCTTGAACACATGCAGTTAATTTGTCCCATACAATTCTTTTTTCTGGAACTATTTCGTTCAGTTAATTTATTATTCGTCCTGGTAACGGTGCCATATTTGGCGATGGTTTCTCGCCTTTTTTTCTACTCTTATCCTCTTCTGCTAGATTTTCCCATGTGGCACCGTATGCATCCTCATCATTTACATTTCTAATTTGCTTCTATATGTCTGCTGGCACAATTACTGGGAATATTAGGTCTATATCATTCATAGTAAAAATGGACGATCTCAAATAGGACTCTATCTCCTTATAGAATCCCGCCGGATTCTTCCTCAAATCAGGAATCGTTTGTTTTATATTATTCACCTCTTGTCTGGAGAAAGGGACATGTACATACTGTGCTGTATAATGTGCTTCCGTTACCTGCGCTGGTTGATTACCTGATACAGGAATTTCTACTTTCGGCACAAAAGTAGGTGGGACTTCCCTCATAGGAAATACTGCACACTTACTTTTCCTCCTCCCTCCCTCATATGCAATACTATTGCCAAATCAAGTGATAAGGCTGTTTCTCCCATTCTGCGTTCTATTGCTCTTTTATATATTGCCATCAATTCTGGGGGGCTAGCTTGTTTATTGTCTATATCTCTGTCCTGCAAGTATTCAACCATCGCCTGCAGTGCTTTTCTCTTTATTGGCAATGTGTATTGATCAAATATTTCATGCACTTCCATCGCAGGAAAACTAGGATCTGTAATCCACTTTAAAGCCTCCTGTGTACATATTTTACATTTTTCACATATGGTACCGCCTCTTTCCTATCCCTCCTTATATCTTTGTTCCTAAAAAGCTTGTCCACATGTTCTTTTATTTCTACATCTCTCTACATCGCGCCAAAGCATTCAAGTCCCGCAGCTTCTGCAGTGGTACCATTCCAATTTACTGCTTCCATTTCTCCATTAAATATTCTCCCATGCATTCCAACAATACCTGTCTTTCATTGTTCTTCCTGAAATCATACATCTAATCCAATGTCGACGTTTCATCATTTCCGTCTATATACATCTCTTCCTGTTCTTTCAACTCCCGCTTTCTCTCCTTGCTGATCGCACTACGGGTTACTCTAGTGCATTCACTTTGTCCCGTCCCCTCTCTTCCTGCATTGTCTTCTCTTCTTACAATGAGTTCAAGTTCAATGGGCGGGGGGGAAGGGAATGTCTTGGTAGGGGGGTGCAGATGGAACAACGGGAACAGGGAGTGTCTGCTGCAGCGCTGGAGTTGCAGGCCGAGGGGCTGCTGGCTGTATGATCTGTGGCTGTACTGGGATCTGAGCAGCAGGGAGGGGCTGGGCAACTGAAGGGGGCTGAGCAATAGGCACTGGTGCAATCCTCTTAGTCTCTCTTTTTGGGCGTTCTTGACTTGTTTCAGTTAATATTTTATTTATTAGCTCATCTGATGAATGCAATTCTTGTTGAGGATATATTTTGTCTACCCCCAACTGACCACATCTCTCTGACTTTCTCAAATTATCATCCCACTCCTTTTCATCCCGCTCTTTCACTCTTTCTGTTTTTGACTTGTGCCTGCGCTCATTTTTCTCCCCGCTTTTCCAACGAAGCATAGCTTCCTTCCTCCAGTCTCTAATGATGTAAAATGCAGCAGGGCGTGTTTTTTTCTCAGCAATATTTTCTCCAAATAATCTATCCTCCCAATCTCAAAACTCCTGTGTTTTGGCCATTGTAAATCTTCTTCGTGTCTGGTTTGCCTATTCCAAATTTCACAAAACATTGCCACCCCTACACCATACTTCACATACATCTCATATGCCAGCGACCCCACGGGTGCCGCAACCTGGCAAGTTTCCAAAGATTGTCTACTGCAGTGGAAAAATCCCACTAGGAAGGTAGACAATACCCCAGGTATGTTTAACCTTACCCTGGTGTTTGATTTTGCAAAACCAACTCTCAACCAATATCAGGGTTATTTAGAATCGGGGCACGACTCACCTGATCAACCAAATAGTCTTTCGAGACGCAATTTATCTGTATACTGACACAACCAAAAATTGTCGTGTCTGCGTATCTTGGCTCTCTCTGCCTCGTTTCGGGACCCTCGCCTCCTTGTTCTCTGGCCGGCCACGTCGATCAGGGATAGGCTTTGTACAGATCTGCAAAGGAGTCTCTCATCATTTTCACAGGGGCGCCCGAACACCTCTTGAGCCCGGCTCTACCGTCTCGTCCTCGCTTCGTTTTCTCCTCTTGCCTTCTTTATATTACAACGTACACGATGGAACAAGCGGGGGAGGATCCCTATTCGGGCACCATTTTGATGGGGCCCTTAGGGGACCCTTGCATATGGAAACAAGGCACAATCACCACACACTAACTGATATGCCAGACACAAGGTTGAATTCCCAAAAGCTAGGGTTTATTGCAAAGCAAATAGTCTCAGTTGGCCAACTGGGTCTCACGTCCCGCAACGTGTGTCTCCAGACCCTGAGGGATGCAAGAGAGCGAGAATTTTACAACAGTTACATATATACAAAGCAAACATCTTGCTATCAGTAATGACATATTCAATACCGCCCATAATGTATTTCCTTTCAAATGGATTCGATGATTGACAATTGTGACGAATATGACACCTTCAGACATTCATTTAGCAACAGTTTGCAATTTGCAGACTTGCAGACATGATTCTTTGTTTTAGAGAACACACTGCTCCTGTTCCTACAAGCAAGCTGCGTGCAGGGGAGAGACACATTCCAGGCCTTGCTATCTTCTAATTTCTATTCTTGTGCTAGGGGTCAACCCGCTCTCCAGGGCTCTACAGGGCTCAGTGAAGGGGGGCCATAAAAGAGAGCATAATTCAAGCCATTAATTTTTGTTTTCCACCATTTCTACCGCATCAGCGAGACTAACTGGCACCTGTGTGATGATTAAATGCCTTGTTGCTTACTTCCAAGGACTTGTGAGGGAGGAGACCGGGCATTGCTGTCTGGATTGCCTGCGTTGTGTTTCAACATGTATCTGGTGGCTTTGTTCTATGCATGAGCAACAATGAAATAATGGAATAGAATAAGCTTTCAGCAAAGCAGTTTAAACAGAAAGCAAGAAGCGAACATTAGACAAAATGGCAAATTTATTCCATCAAAATGGATGCACTTTGGTCATGCTTATGAGTCTGTATTACTAATACTGAACATATGAGGCAGTTGCTCTTCCGCCAAAAGAATACATTGCTCATGCTATGAGGAGGGTATTTTTCTGGACCAACACAGGCTCTGTGCTGACCTAACTAACTTAGGTCAGCACAGAGCCTCCACTGGCCATTTGGTTTCAAAATCCCCAGCACCGGATTATTGAAGGGCCTCAAAGTTCTTAATTATTTCAGTAATGGACTCCATTGATGCAAGAGGCAAGCGATATTGCTTCACAAACACTGGAATCATGCCAGGGTCCATGGGAAGTGTTGTTGTGTGGATGTCGGTGCGACCACAGTCGTATGAGTTCGACGCAAAGAGATCTTGAAAATCTAAGAAAACTTGTTTCAATTTTTGCTTTTGCTCCAGAGTCTCACTGATATCAGCTAGGCTGACTCTCTCTTCAACCATCTGCCTGAAGCCTGGAAAGACTTCTGGTTTGGCTATCTCAGCGGCCTCCTCTAGCTGGGTGGAGAAGTCCCTGGTCAAAGTACTGACTTGGACTGACAGCTTCAGGTGTGGAAGGCAATCCTTATGGACTTGAAAGATCACCTCATCTCTCCTGAAGTCACAGGTCACATCTTCCTTACCATAAGGGCAGGAAGAGTACACCAGGAAATTCCCCCCATGCTGGGTGAAGATCCTGTCTGGTGTTGTGTCATTGTCGCTATCACTGTCAAAACAGTCCTTGGGGATTGGTCCTAACAGTTTGTTACCTAAATGTATGGAAAAATGTCGGTCATCAACCGCCATTCCAATAATGGTGCCTGTACCCAGAGTGATACTCCTTAGGTTGCTGTTATCCACCTCTATTGGAATGGTGTCGTGTTCTATGTTGACTAGGGGTGTTGGGTTAACCCCAACCCTTGCTGTTGGAAATGATCATTGAGATGAACATAGGCGTCAGGATTTTTCAGTTTCTGTCCTCTTTTAATTTTTACTTCAAGTAAGAACTGTGGGGTCCGTTCTGGGATGGTCACTTCCTCTCCAATCTGAATTTCAACTGCAAAGGGCAGCCGTTGAGCTGACCGAAATGCTTTCTCTGGGTCGTCAAAGTCCATGGGATTACCTGCTAATCGGGACCAGGCTTTGAAGCTTATTAGGTCCAAACTAATGGCAAAGTGATTGAGAATGTCACTGCCTAAATAAAATGCAGCAGGGACATCTCGCACGACCCAACAATTATGGACTATGCTCTTGTTGCCTATGGAAATTTTGAGCATGCACCTGCTAGGCAGGAGATGTTTGGAATTGGGTGTTTCCAGGTCCCTTTCCCATTTGTCTAACAGTTTAAATGTGGGATTGGCTGGATCTTTTGGGAGTTTGCGGAACATGACCTCGCTGATGACGCTCTTACCGTTGTTCACACATACTCGGCCTAGAACAGAGTCCTTCCCTTCAATTTAACTGAATAGGGATGAACAACTGTTCTCCAATTTTCTGAATATCAGCCAAGCTTTGAGCTGATTTCTCATCATTTTGGACTATAGGGGTAGGATTTTCTGATTGTGAATTTGTATAGAATTTTAGAGTGTTCCCTTCCAGTGTGGAATGCCACCTTAGACTGTAAGGAAGGTTGATTTTCAGAAATAGAGAGAACTCCCCATCACCATTTTGTTGTCCTACTGCAATTACTGTCACGTCTGGGATTTGGTTATTCTGAAAATGGAATTCAATTTGGTCAGGTTTTTGTTCAACCATGTGGCATGTGCCATTTAAACTAACATGGTTGACACTACGTTTTAATTTTATTGGTCGTTTAGTCTGGGTCCAGAGGACCTTGTTTACACAATCTATGAGGGGAGACAATCTACGCAGGATGTCATTCCCTAGTAAACATGGTGTGCCCTCTGAAGTCACAACTATGACCAGGTGCTTCACATTTGGGGTTTGATGATGGGCGGTTTTAACTCGGTCCCCACATCTACCCAGTCTTGATCAGGATCACTTGGGACCCATTATTCTTTGGGAGGAGTTCCCCCCATCCCTGAAGGAGAAGATACTTTTCCCAGAATCCTCTGAGGACCCCTCCTTCAAAATGGAAGATTTGCACCTCCTCCACAAAATGGGTCTTTCTAGGCTCGTTATTTCTACTACCCACCCTCTGTTCCTTAGGTTGCAGACTTTCGGGGCAGGAAATTTTGGTTCTGGTTCCTGGGTTTACAAGGGCTTTTCACAAGTGGGGAAGGAAGCTTCCACTAAGGCTTTACACCCCCTTCCCCTTGTGCCTCCTCCCTGGGAACCAGTGGCTTTTTGGGGTTGTCTCCCCATCATTGTTCTGGAGCACCAGACCCTTGATTTGAGGGGTTCTGAGTTGCAATGCTCATCTGAGGGTTCTGTTGAGCCCTCAGCATGCGACCAATATCCTGTGCCATGTTCTGGACCTGGCGCTCCAGTTGGGACACCCGCTCTGGCTGGTACGGGGTCCTCTGGTCTACCCTTGGGTGATTATGGGAAGGGTAACTCCCATAATACCCTTGGTTGGGATAGCTTTGGTACCCCTCCACCCTTGGCCTCCCCTCTCCCGGATTGGGCTGTCTGGGCTCAGGAAAGTGGGGAAAGAAAGAATTGTTGTTTTGGGGGTTGAGGTTTGGCGGGTACCGGGGAAAGAAATTCAACCCGGCATTTGAGGGATTACTGCCCTCCTGGGGAAAGTGAGGAGGGAAGTTCCATGGGTTGGCGGCTGCCTGGTTGGATCCACCCCCCCTTGGGCTGGAGGAGTCCACACATCACCCAGGATGGGTCTGTTGCCCTTGTACCGTGGGCTGATGTAGTTAGGGGTCCCATTTGTGGGGTTACCTCCCTGACTCCCTGTTTGGGATTGGCCTGAGGGCCTTCTGGGTATGGGGTTGTTAGGAGTTTGTGCAGGAATGTTTTTAGGCCTCCCCATCTCCAGATCTAAAATGGGGGCAACCTTCACCTCCGCCACCTTAGCAGCAGCAGGGGTGTTGGTTGGTTTTGGGCTTTGTTGGTATTTTTACTTTCCAGTGGCTTCTGCACTTCGTAGATGCGAGTTGCTTGTTCAATGACCCAGTCTAATGATCTTTTCTCATGAAAGTCCCTCACTAGCTGGGTCATAATGTATTTAGGGAGGGCATGAAAGAAGGTATTAATAAATTCCCTACTGTCAGTGCGCACCCTTCTGGTCGTCTGCGCAAAGGCACGTTTCAGTTCTTGGACAAATTCTTGTGGGGCCTGGTCTTCCCCACATTGCAGGTTGTAGGCTGCCTTGCGGGCCTCTTGCGGGTTTCTATGAATTGAAAAATGCTTTAGGTTGGCCGCCCTATAGGTGGACCATCTTGAATGTTTCGATCATCCAGCCCTGCAAAGAAGCTGAAGTATTCAGGTGAAAATGTCCACTTGACATACTGAATACAGCTTTGGCTGTCCTTCAGGTGGAAAATCTCCATCATTTGCTCAAACAGTTCGAGGTGCTCCCAAACTGAATATTTAGCATTTTTGTGGCAGGGCGTGATGACACCCCTACCAGCTTTGATTTGCTTCAGGGGATCTTTCATTAAAGCTCTCTTAACTTTGTTGGCCTTTTTGGTTCTGGTCACCCTGGTCCACTCATTCTCTGACTCAGAGGCACTGCTAACAGAGGTGGCTGTCTGTTCCTCTAGGCTCTCCCCGATTCTGCGAGCTTTGGAATGGCTGGCTGAATGTGGAGGCCTAGTCTCTCGGGACCTGTGGTGCGCAGAAGAGTCTTCTGACTCTCCTTTGCTCCCAGGATTGGCCGAGTACCCCCCCATGATCCTAGCTGGGAAGAGGTTTTTCACATGCTTTTTGTGTGCCTATTTTCATGGAATTCCCCGCCAAATTTTACTGACTGATCTCTAGGTAGGTGATATTTCTGAGGATCCAGTTCTCTGATTCTCCCCTCACTGGAGTCTCCCTGATCAGAGAGGCTGGCCCTAATATTTGGGAACCTGTACATAGATGGCTGCCCATCCATTTCTGGGAGGCGTTGATCCGTCAGTCCCATATTTCCCATTACGTTGAAGTCTACCATCCCCTTGGTTCATATGAGCCAGTAAACATGGGGGTGGCAGAGTCCATGGAATTGAAGGGATTAAAGTCCTTGATGCCAGGGTTCCTGAGGTTATGCTCAGGGGTTTCTCTCTCCCATCTTACCTCATCTCTTTCAGCCCCTACTCCCTGATGACATGCCAGAATCTGACCTTTTGTTCCTCTATTAAGGCCTTACTGGTCGCTATGAGTTGTTCTTGCGTGGCTATCTGTCTATGGAGCCTGTCATTCTTTTCACAGAGAGCCTCATTGTCTCGCTGTGCTTCCTGCATGAATTGGGAGTATTGGGCCAATTTTTGCTGCAGGAGACTCACCTCCTGAGTTTGGTCCTTACTGGTCTGATTATTCTTTGCCAGAGCCTCCTCCACCTGCCTGGTGTGCTCTTACAGCTTTTCATAATCCATTTTGATTCCACCAGGTTCCTGAGGGCCAGGTGATTCTCTTCTAACTTTGTTTTTAAATGGCTGACTTCCTGGCCTAAGGCGTCCCTTTCCTGAGTTAGAGTGCCCCTCTGTGCAGCCAGGTCGTCCATCAAACTCTGCTTGGGATTCTAAATCTTTAATGATTCATTGATTATTTTCCCCTTTTAATTTGTCTATCTGGTCTTGTAAAACGACCATCTGTTCTACACAGATTCTATTAAAAGTTAATTGTTGGTCCAACTTTTGTTGACTCTGTTGAAGGGAGTCCAAACTTTCCTGACACCCTTTTTGCAGTGTCAGTACCTGGGCATCTTGCTCTGCATTCTTTTGCAGTAAGAGCGTCAGTTCTTCTTGAAGTTTGGTGGCATACTGCCTAGCCTCTGTTTCAAATTGCTCTGCAGAGTCCAGATTAGTCTGGATTTTCTGCATTGCTTCCCCTTACCTCTTTGTGAAGTTTGCATGGTCTGCATGCTTTTCCTGTATGACTCCTATGTGGAGGTACCGGTAGGCTGCTATTTTGACAATTTTGCATTGCTCCTCTTTTATTTTAGGGGTCATGTACAGCTTACTGAGTGCTTGATGTAATGGCCCCTTGTCCTGCCAGATATTAAGGTTGGTTTCAGTGACTTCTTGTTTTATTCCCTGCAGCCATACCTGTTCGTCCTGTTCTACCCATTCACCCCTGACAAACAAGTGGGTGTTCCCTTGCAATATTGATTTCCACTGGGGTCGCCATTCTGGAAATATTAATTTCCTTCTGGCTTATTTCAGGGTAAATTTACTTTTTCAAACAGGCCTGATTTCTAGAGTATTTATTTTAGGGGTGCTTATACAGTGTAGCACAGTACTCACACCACACAAAGTATTATTACTCTGCAGGTTAGACTGCAGTGTTAGACTGTCACAGGTGGCAATCAATCAAACCCCAGACTCGAGCCCCCAGATCTGGTGGGATTTCAATCAGGCGATACATTCCGCTCTCGGCCTAGTGTACAGCACAATGGAAAAACTTATTTGATATATAGATTAAATTATTTGAAAGATGTACCACTTGTATCACACCCCTTACTGAAAATACCCCGGGTCACGCTGGACCAGGAATCAGGCTGGTTTGTAAAATGTATTGTTTATTTATTTATTTAAGATCAAAATCGCAATATATATTTTGATAGATACAACAATCACCAATGGGGTGACAGAACACTAAATAATATCTTGGAAGCACTAGGAATAAGCAATGATCAGAACAAATGCAGCACAGAAAATAATACTTTTGTGTTGGTTCAGATCAGATAGCACTATGGTTAGAGGTTCCCCCTGCACACCCCTCAACCCCCGATAGGCAATGCAAAGGGATGGAAGGAGAGAGCAGGTATTCCGAAATAGTACAGATCAAACAGTGTCTCACTTCCCCCTTTGCCCCCTTAGACAGAAAGAGAAAAACAAAGTGGGCTTTGCAACTGTCAGAATGACTTTCAAAGTGGCTGAGCAAGAACTCTACATGTGTGGAAAAATGCTTAAATTATTCTAAATTCCTACGGGAGCCGCTTTGAACAGTTGCACACAATCATAAACAATGATTTAGTCAGCAGAAAACATTTGCAATCTTAAAATCCCAGTCAGAAACAAATGGAAGCTATTTCACACATGTAAAGATTTCTCAAAATGGGAATTCGCGGCAAACTTTTCCGTGCGCGATATTCGTGATAAAGGGAGAACCGCACTGTTTTGAAATGCGGTGTTGGGTTCTATGGATAGCTATGGATGTTAGGTACCAGTATATCACAAAAATGGAGGGAGTTATAGAGGTTTTAGTAAAGGTTGTTTTTGCGAGATAGGCGCAAGAGTGGAAAGAGGCTTCAGTTTTGAAATCGGAAAAATATTGACTATGGACTAGAGCATCCAAGCTAAGCCACCAGGACAGCACAACATAAGAGTCAGGAGTGATTTGCGACTCAGTCCTGGTTCCTCGCTGTCCACCTTGGAGCGCTAGGCTGGTCACTCGAATGAAATTAATAGATCAAAGTTGACAAAATGACTAGGAAAAGGATGCTTTTACAGACAGAATAAGATTTCACTACAGATTTAGTTAGGATAGTTCAGAGGTTAGGAGGGGACAAGATAATGCATGGGAATCAACAGTTTCTAGCTTCCTGTTAATACTCACAAAACAAAATGGATTTAATATTTTGGACCGTCAGGATTCTGGACCGTCAGGATTCTGAACCATCAGGATTCTGGACCATTGAATTTGATCTATCGGGGGCTGACAGCTGGGCACATCGGACTGGACAGGGTCACCAAGGCGCTCTGGTCACAGCACGGCACAGCACAGCACGGGATCAATTCAGCAGGCAAGCATTAACAGCACGCCCAGCTGTACTATGATGCTTCCCCTAGGCTTTTGGGGTTCTGTTCTAGAATTTGAGGCCTAACTGAGAATGGTTCAGCTATGCAAGGGCCTTTGCTTTGCCAAGTTTCTGGAGTCTGGAACAAGGAAGGTGTAGATTTCAGCAGCAGGGCGCTCCGCCAGCAGTCAGGAGAGTGATTGGATCTGTCTGTCCTATGTGTTGTCAGCTGTCTCAATGCTATAAAAATGACATCACAAAGGGGGCATAGGGGCCGGCTTAGCTAATCTTGCCCCTTTGAGCTTGGATAGGGTCAATACTTCATCTCCGCCTTGCATTTGGGGTGATTGGATCAAGGCCGGCTGATGTCACATTTTATGATTTGCTTTACAGTACCACTGGTCTCAAAATCGGATTTTACACTAAACACACATTTCTACATTAGTCACTTTTATACAAATGACACACAAAGATGCCATATTTTACGTAGCATCTTTTCATCAAAATCTAGCAGCTGTAGGATCTGGGATCAACTTTCTAAAGAATTTTGTCCTTTTCGTTATGAACATAATTTCCAATTTTTATGGAACTTTCCACAAATGTGTGTGTCTACATGGGAATGAGTGTATAAAGTTTCACAAATCTAGCAGAAATACAGACCCCATAAACCCACATTTATTGCCATTCCTGTTCAGAATAAGCTACACGGTTGTACTAAGTTTTCAAAGGTAGTGATAAAAATTAGGTTAATTAATCTACCATTTTCAGATTTTGCACCCCTTTTGATAATAAGTTATACCCATTCTAAAAATGTCCATTACATATCCTGTTAACACCAAATGGTCAGTATTTGTCACTCCTTGAAGCATGTGGTGGCCCCCTCCTTTGGAATTTGCTTCTGTCAGCCAGGAGTTTCCTGGGCTGCAGCAGTTTTACGGCCTTTCACACCTTCCATATCCTGGGTTGGAGGATGTCCATTGTTCCTTAGCTTTCTATAGACAAAAGTCAGGGCTATCCAGCAATTAACACCTCCCAGTGAGTTTCTGCTGAGGAAGGCTCTCCTTCCAGGAGATAAACCTGCTTTTCCAGTTCTCGCAGCTACAGCCAGGCTAATTAACTTTTAAATCCAGCAAAACCAACTTTGTTGCATCAAACATAAGTACATTATTTTCTCAGCCTTCAAATCTGTGGGATAAAAACACAACTAAGATCTGTATTCCTTTTTGGCGACAATCCTTTTTCTGTTTGATAATCCAGCAGGCTTTTGAGTTTTAGGTCACTTTTAAAGTTTCATCAGTAACTTCTCCAACAGCTGTCATTCAGACGGCCCAGGTTACTGTAGCCAGATTTTGGCATAGATGCTGTCAGTTTACAGACAATCCAGTTTTCTAATGAATGTTTTGCTCTTCATATTAGGACTTTTTATATTCACAATGCTTCATTAGATACATGAATTTTAGCACCAGGAAAGATTTTAAATGTAAAAGTGTTGTGTTATAGGCATTTTGGAGTTTTTAGCAACAAAGCAAATGACATTTGTAGGCACATTTTGGGGTTTCACTGGCAAAGTGCTGCTTCTCTCTCTGCACTCTGTTTGCTGGTCATGGGACCCACTGGCACATTTCTGCAGGGTGTGCATCCCTCTTTTTGTGTGCTGAAGCACACGGTTTTGGTAGGTTTTTGTATGTTTTTGGCACGCACAAGGGTTTTGCCGCCATTGTTGCTGTTTCTTTCCCCATAACTGGCAGGGTGATGCCGCGAAACTCAGAAACATGGGATTTCTAGACCAGGTAACCTGCACTACACGGGCATGGGCTGCACTATATCTAGAGTGGGTTGCACACACCCGTACTGGCCCCTCTCTCCATTTTGCAGCTACTCGGACATCACCCCCACATTAGATACCGCTATGCAAAAGAAATGGGACCCCGGTAAAGCCATGAAATTAGGTGACTTGTTCCCCGACAGGGAATTCGTAGATCTGGACACAGCACAATGTAGATTCTGGTAGGGGCTCACAGTCACCCTACAATACCATAGCCTAAAGGCAGCACTAAAACACATATGGCCATTGTTTCCCACTGAACCACCACCCCACCCATTCATGGTAGACATATTCGACCAGAAGGGGTTCAGAGGTACCATATCGAAGATATACAGTACAGCTGAATCCCACACCCCCTCGCAGAATACAATGAAGGCTAAATGGGAACATGATTTGGATGCAGTGATTGACGGCATGCAGTGGGCCAGATACTGCCAACACACCAAATCAGTATCATTAAATGCCAACCTAAGGCTAGTCCAATAAAAAATACTAAACCACTTGCACATTACCCCTGGGAAAATCGCCAAGTTTGACAGGTCAACAAAACCCTTGTGCCCCAATGTCTACTCCCTGAGGCCAACTCCTTCCATGTGTACTGGGAATGCCCACCTACTAGACAGTTCTGGGAAGATGTTGCCACTAACCTCAGCACCATCCTCGAGGTCCAAATACCCGCTATACTCCTGAAATACCTCCTGGGTGACATTGGTAATGCCCCCGTCAAGATAAAAAGGCTTTTCTCGGTTGCAACTGCAGTGGCCAAACGCAATATCCTCAGGAACTGGAAGGCGAAGGTTTCCCCCCACAATTCAGGCATGGTTTCACGACCTGATTGACACATACAAATGTGAAGACAGTTGTACAAGCAGGATCACTCTGATGTGCCGTCCTAAGGACATCTGGGACCCTCTCAGGCGGTACCTGATCTCCAACAATCCAGATCCGGACATAACGGAGTAACCAGTGCTCTATGTGTCAGCCACATAATCCTTATCGTACTCCTGTGTTGATTGCCTATGGTGTTATTATATGTGTTGTTTTGTGCCTTTTACATACTGCAATAAATGTTTTGTACCTGTTAGCGGAAAAAATAAAGTAAAAAAAAGGCTTACAAAAACTGGCTTTTAAACCATTGCATTAAATTGTATCAAGAAGATTCAGAACAGATGCTCCGTGCAGTCTGTGAAAGAAGAAACTGAGAATTCTGGTCACTAATAAAGGTCAGCTCTAAAGACGCCTTCAAAATAAATAATGTATGGGAGTGGTAATGGGTGGAACACTTTACAGACCTATACAAAAGACCGACTGAGGACCGCCCTACCACCGAAGTCCAATCATCAACATCTTGGGACATCCCGTGCAACACTGAAACAATCTTAACATAGATTGCTAAGCTCAATCGCTCTCGAGCGCACGGCCCAGATGGATCACGAACATCGACTTAAAAAACCATTAGGGAGAATGGGCCATTTTCATTAGTGAAGTGTTTCTATTGTGTACTAACTAAATCCATCCCTTCAACTTGGAAGACGGCTAACGTTGTGCCAATCTTCAAAAGGGGCACAAAATAAGATCTGCAGCATTATCGTCCAATTGCGCTCCTAGATGTAATTGGCAACGTTCAATGTTTTTGGAACACTAGCAATGGATTCTTTCCAGTCGTGGCTAAAAGAGGTTGATTATATCAACCTCTTCCAGCGGGGTTCTTCAAAAACATGGGAACAACGGCTAACATTCTACTGTTGAGCCCTTTGAAAGCTAAGGTCCTACAGGGCAGTCCCCAAGTCTTTATGGCTTTTCTTGACCTGGTCCAGGCATTCAACCAGGTCAACCGAGAAACCCTCTGGAATAAATTATCCAAACAGATCTGCCCAGACGTGATACTGGATCCAAAAAAAGCCCTCCACTCTGGGACATCAATGAGAGTAAGGCTTAACAGAGCAGGTCACCTGTCGAAGAAGATCTTGACATTAAGAGGAGTTAAACAGGTGTGTCCGCTCGGCCAACCTTGTATAATTCATACATTGCAGACTTCGAGGTTTATGAACAAAGGATCAGAGCGTTCCCACCGACAATAGGCGAGACAAACGTTTTGCACCTTCTTTACGCCAACAACATCATCCTTCTTGACAAGACGATGGTGGGCCTCCATAGGCAATTGAACAACTTGTCAAATTATCTACAGGAACATAACTTAGAGCTTAATGAAGTAAAAACAAAAATCAATGGCTTTTTAGAAAGCTGCCAGGAGAACCAAAAAACTGTAATGGCATGTGGATGGCGTCCAACTAGAAACAGTGAAAAGCTTCAAATACTTGGGAGTAAACCTGAATAACAACCCGTGAGAAACTCTGATGCAGGTATTCTTGCATGAAAAGATCAAGGTCCTGGCAACCCAGACTAAGGCCGTGGACAGAAAATACGACTGCTTTTCATTCATTCCAGCTCTGAACTTTTACAAAGCCAAAGTGGTGTAAAGCTTATCTTACGGAGCAGAAGCAATGCCTCAAATTCCAACAGAAATCTGGCCAAAACTAGAAGGCAATGTCCTGGGCCTATTGCAGTTGACTCCGGTAGTCCTCTTTCGACGCAAACTATGTTTGACATCATTAAGTTCAATCATTGTGCATAATTCCTTAATGTTGTACAGGAAGGTCCTCCTTCCTCCCTGTCCAAAGATCTCCGATATTATCAACAGAGAACTGGAGGTAGGCAAAAACAAAACATTGACAAAATGGGCTTTGGAGAATAATCGACTACTGGACGAGATAGGATCTATGGAAGATGAACTTCTAAATAACCCTAACAAAGTTAAAACAAAATTGATTGAAACTGACTGGATGAAGATCCTGGATGTAGCAGCTAAACACAAACTGACTATAAGCCTTCCAACCAACACAAAGAAGGTCAATCAAGTTATGGGATATTTAGCAAAGTTTCCTAGTAATATCTTACGACACACATTTATGAAAATTCCCTAAATCTTGCAAAACCAAATGAAATCTTGGTGATAAGAGGGAAAAAAGTTCTAAAGATTGTTGCTACTGCAAACCCCCAGAGCAAGTGGAAACAATCAGACATCTGCTCCTATCTTGTACAGGGACCCGGGCGATAATACTCACCTACTTGGGCCACATTTTCACAGATTTACAAATCAACGAGGAGGAGGTATGGTGGTCTCAGCTGATGAATGGCGAAAAAAGTCTTGGGTGATTGCCGTAGCCTCAATTTTCCAGAACATTGGCTTGGAGCAATGAACGAATTGGACTGTTTCATCGCTTCCTTAATTATCTTATCCTTTTCTTGTTTAGGAAGGAACTAATCTACTTGTTTACATATCCGCTTGAAAAAGGACGATGGGAAAAGTGTCATATGAGTACTCTTTTAAAAATTGTTACACAATTAAAACAAGTAAGTAAAAAAAAAATCACAAAAACCTGACTAGAGTGAACTCAATTACATACCTGGGAATATGCATCAACATCGCCTTAAGAGAAGCTCCTCGTGAAGCTATTCTGCAAAATAAAACGAAAGCACTCGCATCACAAGGCAGACTGCTCCAAAAAAGATATGTTACATTTGTACTAGTCCCTGCAGTGACCTTCTATAAATGAAGGTCGTACCGATTTTAACATACGGGACTGTAGCATTTTTTGCACTTCCAACTAAAATCTGGCCCTCTTTGGAAAGCCTATTTTGGAAGAAAGTCTTGAATTTACGGAACTGTGTGCCAATACAAGTATTGAGACAAGAATTGGTTGTTCTCTACTTGTTCTGGTCAAGTGGAAGATCTTAACCTTATACTGCAAGTGTCTACTTGAAGCACCCGTACGAGGCTTTTGCCTATTGAAAAGAGCCCTTGTCAGTTGGATTTATACATTTCTGTCAAATTGGAGACTCGCTTACAATAAAACCTTGGAAAGCCTAGATACAACACAGGCACAGTTAGCGGCTAATCCAGTAGCAATAAGAACAAAGATCTGGAGGCAAACTATATTCAAATGGTTTTCCAGTTTGCATACCCTACAACACCTTACACAAATATTTGCCAAAATGCCTGAGCCCTAGAACTCTGTTTATGAGACTTAGATTGAATCTATACCTAACCATAGAGGTTCTAAAAACAAGGAACCGTCATAGCGAAATGTGCAATACTTGCAGGCTTTGTAAAAAGAAAACTGAAAAGAAACCCACAAACATCTGATGCTGTTTTGTAGAGCAACTATAGCTCTCAGAAAACCATTTTAGGGATCTTTCTTCGAAGAGATCAAGACAAT
This sequence comes from Ambystoma mexicanum, assembly GCF_040938575.1. NCBI lineage: Eukaryota > Metazoa > Chordata > Amphibia > Caudata > Ambystomatidae > Ambystoma > Ambystoma mexicanum. The sequence continues at coordinate 742,856,325 of NC_090934.1, forward strand.
TACGCCAGAGGAATGGTGTATTATACTCATGCAGGGGGAAAGAATATCGTTCATCATTGTCTTAATTTCTTATTTGGACAAAGTGTTTGAGTACAACAAAGCATAATAAAGAATTGAGTGCACTAATGTATAATAAGTAATGAGTGATAAGTGCAATGGCACAAACTAGATCTCACTTTGCTAGTATCCAGACCTCATTTTGTGGATGCCATACTTCAGAAAGTAATTTTATCCTTTCCTGTTTTGTTTCCTGTTTTATGTGATAAATGGACGTGAAAGGTGAAACACTTACTTTAAGTCAAACACCAATAAAAAACTGCATCAATCTCCCATTGTTTCAATTCCTGACAGGTAGCATCTGCTTGGATACTGACAATTATGTCAAGTGTATTCTCAAAAGGGGATGATATGTTGTTCGTGGACAGGAAACATAGGTGAGAGAGTAAAGGGTTTGGGCAGTAGTTTTTCAGTTGCCCTTAACCACATGGTCAGTTATTTTCTTATGTGCGCTGCATTTGATAATAGCAATACGGTTTGGCAAGGCCAGTGAATTGAGCAATTTGTGAATATATCTGCCATGTTGAATTTTGGTTCCATGGGAGGTGTTAGGGCAGGTTTTCTGAAGTCCAAGTAAGGGCTTAGTAAACCCATTCACTGAGACAGTACAAGACTCCGCTCTTGGTATAAGGCTGTACTACTACATAAGTACTATCACACATGATATGTAATTACAACTATCTAAACACAACACTATGCTTGAAGGTGCACCGATCAAAGTATAAACCTTATTTGGAACACCTAACAGTAGTTCTTTTCATACACATTCAGTATAGGTCACACCTATTCACACCTATTCTTGGGGAGTAAAAACCAATGGTTACTTTCAGATTACAATGGAGTAATGCAAGGGTAGTAGACCCTACCAGTTGTACCGTGACAATCAGAATCTGTCAACTGGACAGTATACGTTTTGTGAACAGTGAAACACTTATTACAGGTACAGTAAAAACCTATAACTACTTTTGTGATAACACACAGTTATACTAGGTGAGTAAAACCTAAAGATGAAATATTCAATTACAGGTGCTTCTGAGATCAGTGAAACACATATTGAGATAAGCAGTAACTCTTGTAATATATTATTTGATGGCACACAGCTAACTCAAGGTAAGTAAAACCCATATACTTTTTAAATCTCACAATGAAGTCCAGGTTAGATCTTCCCCAGCAATACAAGTAACTTTTGTATGACTTATGAGGGACAGTTAGAACCAAAGACTCTTCTTGTGTCTGTCTACAACAGCACAGGGAAAGCAAAACCCAATGTTCCACTTTACTGAATGACTCAAAGTTATTCTAGGTAGGTAAGACCTAATGCAGACTTATTCTGGACAGGCTAACAGCAAGTCAGGGGAAGCAAGACCTAGGTTGGGGGACACTCAATGATAATCTGGTTACACCAACATCATTACATTTTGAAGAGGCACAACACAATCACAGGAGAGTAATATACCTTCACATCTACTTTCTATTAGAATGGCAAAACAGTTTCTAAGGAAAGGAAGATGTTAACCATACTTTTGGATAGGCTAGCAGCAAGTCTGGGGAAGCAAGACCCAGTTAGGGGACACTCATATATTTATCTTAACAGGAATAATCTGGTGATACCAACACATTACTTTTGGGAAGAGGCACAACCTAATCACAGGTGAGTAATATACCTTCATATCTTCTTTCTATTAGAATAGCAAAATGGTTTCTAGGGAAATAAATATGTTAACCATACTTTTGAGAATAGTGCATCACACATCCATCCAAGGTAAGTAAGAACGTGTGTAACTGTTCACTCTTAGAGTCACAGTTACCAACTAACTCCTTAACAAGTAAGTTACTTTTTAACACTTTTCTTTTCTAGGCAAAAGTCCCAATCCCTTAAAAGTCTTTCCCCTTTTTCTTGGAGCATGAGTGTTCTCCATGGCAGAAGGGGGGTCACTAGGATCTAGTGACCAACAGACAGTTTCAAAATAGGTTCTTAAGTATCAAAAGTCAGAGTTCCTCAGGAAGACTGGGTAAACAGGTGAGTATTTTACTTTAGAGTTAGAAGAGGGTACAGGGGCTTCACAGAAGACACCCTAGCAGGATTCTAGCAGTGGGACTGGGTGCACTGGACGAGAGGCCTCCCAATTACAGAAAACACCCCACATCTATTCAGGAATCCCAAGAGACTTAAGGTAAGTACATATCCAAGCCAACACAGTACTTCAGCATTGAAGAACATTTTGCAGCAGGAGAACCTCAGGATCTGCAGCCAAAAACCTGGTCCATGGATTCCTTGTCGTGGTGACTGAAAACAGGACCTTGGAAGGGACTTTGCAGCTGGGGTCAATGGAGAAGGCTCTAGGATAGGTTTTCCTCATGGCTAAGTGCGGCTCTGCGGATTTGGCGCCTTTTCAAAGAGCACAGAAGACAGAACATCGCGATTGAATTCTCGTCATTGCAATAGTCCAGCACTCTGTTGATGGAACTTTTCAGACTCGATTTGTGTCTCTGGAGGTACTCCAGGATGTCCACAAAGTTTCAGCGAAATTCGGATTTCAGAAGACCGTGCACCGCACAATGGCTCAAGGTCCCAAGGTATTGCGGTATTGCAGCCCCACAAGGTCGCAGAATTCGTAGGATGGCTCAAAATGCAGATCTTCTTGAGTCTAGTTGGTCTCACCAGGCTCTGGGTCACAGTCATTGTTTTCAGAGTTCCCAGGTCAATTGGAAAGAAGGGCTACAGCAGGCTCTGGTTACACAGCAGGCTCTCCGGTCGCTGGAAATCATCTCAGCCGCTTTTCCTTCATCATCCTCTTCGGTTTCGAATCCAGTGGTCGACTTGTCTTCAGCTTCCAGGTTCGCAGTATTTAACAGGAACTACAGCACAACTTCTGCAATCGCTCCCTGCATTTCATAAGAAGGGGCAGTCTGGTTGTCCAATCAGGACAGCCAGCCCACCTCTGGGATTGGTCCCCATTCAGGCAAGGAAGAAGACAAAGGGCTGCAGAGTTTTGAACTCCTCCCTTGTTTCCTGCCTTCACAGACAGACTGGAGCCTGGGCGGGGATTCCAGGGGACTTCCGCCGAAGATAAAAATCACACAAAGGAATTTCCCACCCTGGATATCAGGGGAAGGAACAGGAAAGGACACTAAAATGGCGAAAAAAGAAAACAGCGGCCATTTTGGTAAAATGAGCACCCTTAGGTGTCTTTACTGCAGCTGTGAACACAGCCCGTGGTGAAAGTGCACCAAATTAATAAAAGGTATCACTGCCACCAGCCATTGAAGGTAAGCTTGCCCCTGCAACAGAATTGTTACAGTTTAAGTGTGAAAGGGGATACATTGGATCTCCCCAGCACTCCACATAAGGTGGGGTGTGCTGGTTTCACCAAATAAAATGTAAAAGGGATCCAAAGATCCTTTTTACCCTTGGGAACTGTAATTCTCTCAAGGTTAGCCAGTGAAAGTTAAAAGGGGAGTCCCTAGGGCAACCCAGCAACAAAAGGCACTTATTGCCAAAAAGCTGTTAAAGAGGATAACTTTAAAAAGACTCTATGGAGAGTCTAAAAAATGACACCCATTAAAAGAGTAAAAGATTCTGTGGGTGTGGAAAAAGGTTCTGGGGATGACCCAGGTCAGGAAGATTTACCATTTCTCTGAAAATCCTAAAAGGAGGTAAGAAAACTATTTTCCTTCCAGAGCCTCCCAAAATTATGGGCAACCCCAAATGAGTGTGAATGTTCACTGCAATTCCAGAGCTGAGCTCACATGCCCTGGCTAGTGCTATAATTTCAGCCGCTTGTGCCGAATACTGAGGTATTTTATAGGTTTCCACAACAGTTTTTAATGTAGTTATGGAAAGTTTATTTATGCGCTTTCTACACCCACAACATTTGGTTCTTGCATTCCATATGTTTCATATGCATCAATACACCTGTGATCACAAAGTTGCAATATGTCTAGGTTCACTTAAAACAGTTGTCCCCAAATATTGCAATCCTAAAATAAATAGCATGTATTCATACAATTTTCAATCAGCACCAATGTCAACGGTATTCTGTAGTTTTCCTCTTCCATTCACTCAGTCCTGTCTGTGCCGGTGTCTGTGAAGCAAAATGCTGTTCCAGGCAAGGACCTCGGTCAAGGTAAATCGACGTGTCAGGAAATCTGAAGAGGTCAGACTTAGATCGTGGCTGCAGGAAAACACAGTCCACATAGTGCAGTACGCTGCATGGTAGTTCATCATCTGTCACCTTTTCTCAACTGTGGCACACAGTCCATCTGGATTTACTACCAACAAGGTCCCATCTGCTGGGTGCTATTTGCTAAAAGGTGCAAATTGGAGTAAGGCTGTTAAACACCTCCTCAAGGGGTTTTCCATCCTGGAATATAAACCAAGAATGAAACACATTCACAGAATAACATAGTCACATATCACACAAAGCACTTGAGCTGTCATGACCCCTGCCCCTGGCCCTCACTGGCAAGTCAGCCTTCCAGTTAGGGCCAGGTCAAAGGCCAAGACTCTCTTGTACCTGAGAAACTCAGCGGCTGGTTTCTTCCCTGGCAGTGCAACGGACTCCTGTCTTCCTCCACGACGAGATCCTCTCTTCCCCCGGACGAAGCACCGACTTGCATCCGCTGCCAGGAACAACTGCCCCCGCTGGAGCGTTCTCACCACTTTAAGGTACCGTGTCCGCCAGGCCTCCCTTTCTAAAGATTGCAACAAAGTAATAATAACTCCTTAACCTTCTGGACTGGGCTGGCCGCCTTGACCCTCTAACTGGTCCCTTTCTCTGATCCAACTCCTTTTTGAACCATTACAAGACTTTTGTGCACTGCAACCCTGTGACCTTGGACACATTTCGTTTTGATCCTCTTAAAGCGGATCCGGCCTACTGACTCTGAATTCACGGTTTTACTTTGCCTTCCTCTCTTGTTATGTTTTTGTAAAAGTGTTGGGATCTGTTTCAATTTGTTCTCTGCTTTTCTCTCCCTTTTTAAAACGAACTATTAGAGTGCCATCTACGTTAAGCGCTCACTGCTGTCTGAAAACAAGTGGGGCTTTACTTAAGACTTGTCTAATATTCTTTTAAGGGAGTGTATATCTTTTAGTGACCGTGTTTTTGAATTGCTTACTATTAGTGCCTGTGTGTTTTTCTAGATGTGGTTTTAAATAAATAATTATATCTCTTTTACACCAAGCCCTGGTCAGTGTTTACTTGTTCTATTGTGTGCTCTTGACCTATTGTAAATACTCTGTATACTGCCTAACTCTTCTTGAGGGAAGTCTGAATGCTCAGCCACAGCTACCAAGTGAATCTGTGTGGTACAGACTGCTACCAAGTGGGTTTACTGCCAAACACCTGTAGTCCTAAATCTTTTGCAGTGGTCCCAGAGGGAACTGCACAGGTTTCTGCCTAACAATGGTGTACAGCGGTGGGATTTGTATTGAGTATACACTTTAGAGTGCTTGTTGAACACTTTAGGACAACTAACCACAGAGCTTAGCACTAAAAAGCTGATTTTCTAACTATGCCTGCTATGGAGAGTTATACCCTAGAATCATTGTCTGCCAAAACTGCTGATTGCTTAAAAGTATTGTGTAGACATAAGAATCTCTCTGAGAAGGGCAAGAAAATGGAAATTATAGAAAGATTGTTAGAAAACCAAACATCTGGGTGGTACAGAGGAATCTACCCCCCCAGCAAATGTAGAAAACAGTGATGGTATTGATCTGAATCAAAGTCTTGATAATGAGTCAGAAGAGGAAAGTGAACCTAGTGAAGTTAGCCACTCTGAGCCTCTGTCTGCTTTACCTCCTGTACCTACTGGGCCTATACCACGCCCCACATGTAACCCTGCTTATTTTGAACTTGAAAAAATGAAGCTTGAATTAGAGTACTAATGTTTTTTAGCTCAATCTTAAAGAAACCAAGAGCTAGAGTTCAGAAGAATGAATGCCCAGGCTCAGCAGAGGCAAGCTGAGTTAAGACTCAGAGAAATAGAGCATAATCATGAACTAGAAATGAAAAGGTTGTCTGTAGAAAATGCTTCTCCTCTGGTTCTTCTAGGAATTCCAGTCCCAAAAGACCCCGGATGCCTAAGGAATTAGTGGGTATGTATGAACCTAGGTTGGATGTGTTGGATTGGTTAAAAATGTTTGAGTAAAATCATGGGCTCCAGGACATCACAGGGAATGAGTTACTTCCCTTGTTGTTCTCTAGGCTTCCCCCTGTTGCAACTGATGTGGTAATGGAGTTGGGGGAGGTGGATATGAAGGATTATGAATGTGTGAAACTAGCTTTGATAGCTAGATTTGGGAAGACCCCTTCCCAGTACCTTAAGAGGTGTATGACCCTCAAAAAGAATGATGGTACCCCTTGGGCTACCTGGGTGAGTGAGTGTTTGAAAAACTTAGAGGGATGGATTAAGGGTTACAAGGTGAACACTTATGAGGGAATGAGAAATCTTGTTATGTTGGAGTCAATTTATGATGCCTGCTCTCCTGAGCTCAGACAGCACTTGGCTGATTCAAAGGAATTAGATTCCAGGAAGCTAGCTAAGGGTGCTGACTTGTGGGTTGACAACAGGGCCACTCAGAAGGTTTCAGGGGTCACTCAGAAAAAGGATGAGGGAAAGCTGCCACCAAAAGGGAACCAAGAGATTTCTAATACCTCCCAAACCAAAGAGGGCCCCAAACAACCAAATAAACCAGGGTAAGCCCCAGGGTAAACCACAACAGGCTAGTGTACCTGCTGGTCACAAACCAGAAGGAGGTCAGGCCAAGCCACCCTTTCAGAGAGCATTTGGAACATGCTATCTCTGTGGGGCCACTGACCACATCAAATGAGATCCCAGATGTAAGGGTAAACCTGCAGGGATCAGCACAGTCTCCTTAGCCTTCACTCCTGAGGAGGAAGTCCAAATGGCTAGCGCTCACTTTGAAGTCTTTGCTGAAGAACCTCTGGGTCTTCAAGCAAGTGTAACAGTAGAGTCCATGGGTCTGGTTAGTGATCAGAATAGGAGTGTGTACAACTCCATACCGGAAAACTCTAAAGTTTATTATATGGACAGTGTTCTTGTCAATGGTCAGGATACTCCTGCCAGGCGAGACTCTGGGGCCAGCAGAACAGTAGTGGATGAAAGCTTTTTCAGGCCTGAGGATGTTGCTAAGGCACCCAAAGTTCCCACTAAGATGTCTGGAGGCCCTGTCCAAATGGTTCCAATTCTACCAGCCCTCATTCAGTGTAATGACATGACAGTGTTGATTCCTGTCAGTGTCCAGACTGAGGTGCCTGGGAGAGTCCTGTGGGGGAATGAGCTAAGAACTCTAGGAGTAGTATCCTGTACCCCCAGGCCTCCCAGTATGGAGACCCAGAACCAAACCAAATTGGCTAGAGAGGCCACCTTAAGGAACCACTCTGAGCCTGTGGGAACCTCTACTGAGAACCCCACTACAAGCCCTGGTGTTGGTAAGTTGACCTCTGACCCAGGCAAATTCCAGGCTATAATGTTAGGGAAACCAAGCTCCATCATTGTTCCCCCAGTTATAGAGTCTATAACTCCCCCTGCTTCTGAGGAAGAGGTGGATAGACCTACTGGAACCATAACTAGGCCTAAGAGAACTGGTAATTCTCAGTGCTGGTGGAAAACCAGAAAAGAAAAGTCTAAGGCCAAAAACCTTCAGACTGTTGGACCTTCCACAGAAGACTCCAATCCAATTCCTAGTCTTAAGGGGGAAACTCCTAAAGTAGGTAAAGGTAGATCTAAGAGGAAGGAGAAGCATGTACCTTGCTTATCTCCATCCCCTCCAACCAAGAGGTCTAAAACCCAACCTTCCCCCAACAGAGAGGTGGTGAGGACCTCTGGAAGCCCCTCTAGATCTAAGGGAATCCTTTATAAGGATCCCTTAAAAAAGCCTAACACAGGTTCAGAAGTTGTAACAACTTCTGAGAGACTGGTCAACCAGATCCCCTATAACTTTAAAAAGACTGATGTTCCTCAAAGGGTTTGTAGGTCATATAGCTTACAAAGGAAAACCTTTGATTTGACCATAGAACATAGGTCAAGGTGTCACCACCAAAATGCTGATGGTCTCTCTAGGATGTATGTCATCGACTAGAGGTATGAGGTTCATCCAGGAGTGGATTAAATCCTCCTGTACCTTAGTGTGGGGGGGGGGGCGAGTGTTAGGGAAAATTCTCTCTTTAGGCTGAATTTCCTAACCTAGTGAGTCTCCCGGCAGCTTTGCTAGATTTCTGGAGTTTGTTTTTTTCCTCCTTCCAAGAGTGAGACTCTTTTCCTCCCACTCTTGGACATGATTTATTGTATTCCTTTGACAGGTAATGTGATTTATGGGCTATGGGGTCCTTTACTCCATAGGGTCCCATGCGTTTTTCCTATGTGTGTTACACAGCACCCTCCGTGCAGTAACACAGGGGTGTCATAGTGACACCCCACCATAGACTCCATACCCTGGGACTGACTACTGTCTCCCGGGGCATGTAAAGTCACCATTGGCTTTACTAGTCCCAAATTATTAACAGAAACCAGTACAAACCATCATATTGTGGACGTACTGGTCGGGGCAATTCGATTGCCCTGGGGTCTGTTAGTTGAGGGGGCACGTCTCCGTCCCCCCTGATCGAGGTTTGGCTGGTGGCAGTGGAAACTACTTTTTATATTCGACCGCAAATATTTTCCTATGGGATTTTCCCATTGTTCGAGGCTACCAACTTTAATTATTTAATTCTCATAGCCTCGAACATATCGCCGGTTTATTTAATTAATATTAATTCTCCGGTTGGTATTTTTTTGCCAAGACTCGATTCTAAAATGGCGTTTGTGTTCTCTTCTGTGACTCCAACCCAAGTCGAGCCCTTTGTTCCACTTTTTGGTGGGCTTCTCCACAGAAGCCTCCAAAAGTGGTGCCACTCTGTCTGGGTACCACAGGGGGTGTGGGAGGGGCACTCTTGTGTGATTGGCCCAAGTGGTGAGCCGGCTGGCTCACCACTTAGCATGTTTGAGTGACAGCTAGGCTGAGTGAATGGGGGTTTTCTGCATAAAACCAGGGCTTTGGGGAATGGAACTTCAGAAGTCGCCACAGGACCTGAGAATCCGACGAGGGAGAAGCTGAGCCAACCTACCACGACGACATCACCGATGGAGCCCTGCAGAACCGACTCACCACTTCCCGACGACAGAGAAGATCTCCCGGCTGGAGAGGCTTTTTCCCCTGACTGGTGGGCACAACCAGTTTATCTTTCCTTCTTCGCACCCCAGCGCGGTTTGTGGTCAAACTGCCCGTGCCAAGCACTGCGGCGGCCGGATAGCCACTCACCACTGAACCGCGAATCACCGGACTGCTCCTTGTACCTGAGAAACTCTGCGGCTGGTTTTTTCTTCCCTGGCAGTGCAACAGACTCCTGTCTTGCTTCTCAAGTTTGCTTTTCAATTTACATGGATTGCAGGCGAGTACCTCCATTTCGATGTTATGGCTTGATAAGAGCTCCTCTTTTTTCAATTTTGGAGCTGAAGCTCATATCTTATGGTGGCCACTGTGAGCGAACCTGGGAGCTTTAATATCCTCTGCCAGAAGTATCCTTCCAATAGCCCCCACACTTTCCATGACAGGCTTGATAGCAATTCAGCACCATATCTTAGTACGTGTATCGAAATACATTTGCCCTCCGCACCCTGACTTTAGGCACTGTGTAGATCAGCTTCACCTATCTCAGAAACGCCTCTCTTACCCCAAAGTGTTTAAGGGCGGCCTATAGCCATTCCCAGTAGACCAAGTCAAATGATTTAACTGCATCCTGGGAGACCACCACACAGTGATTCTCCCATGTCCGGATCCTATTTATGACCGAGTTCATTAGTTGCAAATTCAATATGGTGCTCCTACCCTGGACAAATGCTATCTTATCCGGATGTAGGAGGGATGTAATCATCTGCCTCAGTCTTCCCGCCAGGAGAGCAGTGAGAATCTTACAATCTAGATTCACCATAGAGAGCGGCCTATATGACTTGCAACTGTGTGGTGACTTATCCACCTTGAGAATCGGTACAATCATTGACTCTCATACTGATATGCATATGCAGCACTCACCGTCACCTCTCCGGCGGTTCCCTGTGCGGGGACTGAACACAATCAGAGCGCGGTGGCTCCTTCCTACTCTGCCTCAGGGCCTGCGTTCTTTGTGGAGGTTGCCATGGCACCTGCAAAATGCTTTATTGTGTCAGCGGCAAACACAGTCCCGGCATAAACACCTAGTAGTCAGGTGATTTACAGACGTCACGTGACCCATGTAAACAGTAAGTCCCGCAATTTCTACAGTATTTAAGGGAACTCCTTTCACTCTGTGGTGATTCTCAACGTGTGTAGGTGGTGACCTTGTTTCTTGTGTCCTGTTATCACTTTTGGATTGCATGGCTGCTTTAGACCTCTGCATCTGCTTTTTGGTTTGCTTTTGGATGAGAGGCACAGCTCCACCTCACTGATGAGGCCCAGCAAGGTTGAAACACGTGTCTCGGGTTGCTGTTGGTACTCTTGTTCAGAGGAGAATTGCCATAGCATTTTGTTGCTGGACTGTCCATGTGTACGGGAGAAAGACTGATATGCAAATGGATATTTCCCTTCTGTGAAAGGTACAGTGAGCGAAAGTGTGGCTGCGGACTCTCGAGTGGGTACCTTGCCAAAGAACAGGTCATTCAGCCATATTCGTTCTCGCAGAGGGGTGCCTATGACTATTTTTATATTGATTTTGAATTACCCTGCTGACTCTGGTGAAACTGTGTTTTGGAATTGGATCAGCTTCCTGGATTGTTTTTGGATTCCCCTGCTGACTCTGGTGAACTGTGTTTTTGACTTGACTTTACTTCCTGGATTGCTTTTAGAACTCTCTGAACATTGGTGAACTGGACCTTTTGGTTTCCACGAATGTGGTGCCATCTGGATCAAGTGACTTACATTGCCCCTGGAATATTTCCTGTGCCCCTTCTGCGTCCCTTGGTGGTGCTTTCCTGTCCTCTACAGGGTCTTCTCATCTATGCACCACCCTGGCATGGGCTTCCCTGTGTTAGGTAAGAGCTTCTTGCATGTACACCATTCAGTAGGGGGAGGGTGTTTGACAATACTATGCTGCTGTTAATCACAATAGTTCCCTTTCAGCCACTTAGGACCCGGCACCGTCTTTGCAGTTTCACCTGTGGTCTCAATGACTGGCCACGGAGTCCATTTACTCTCTCTGGCTTGTACTTGGGAACATAGGTTTAAGTTCGCCTGGCAGTATCAAGCATAACACATACGCAGAGGAAGTATACCATGCTCATAGGACCCCACAAACATTGCCAACAGTCTTGGGTCAGCTCTGTCACGTATTCCCTGTAAAAAGCTGCTGGGAAGCCATCTCCCCCAGGCATTTTACAAGAAGGCCAAAATAAGATCACCAACTCAGTTGCTCTACCATCAGTAGGTCATATAATAAATCTTCTTGTTCCTGCATCAGTCGGGATGACTCAATCTGGGACAAAGTATTCCCGGTCCTCTCCGCATCCACTACTCTATCCTTTCCATATACATATAAAGTCCCATAGTATTGCTGAAAAATTCAATTGATCTTCCATTGGGACCTCCATACTTCCCTGCATTCATCTGCCACTGAGCTTATCATGAAGTGCAGCACATCCCTACAGCACAGCCATGCCAATATCCTTCCCATCTTGTCCACCTGCCCGTGGAGCCATTCCGTGAATGCAGCGAAATCATGTTTACCCAGTCTCTCCTAGGACCCTATGCATCTCTGCCTAAGTATCATCAGTTCCATTTCACCATCCTTTATCAGCGAGCCTTCCAGCCATTCAATATCAGCCTCAGCTCTGACCTGGTCCCCCAGCAATTATTTCCTAACTCCCCCATCCTTCGCAATTGCCTCCCCTCTCATTACCAACTTGAATGTTTCCCACAGAATGTCTGCACCCTCAATGCTGCCAGCATTCACCCCAAAGAATTTAACCACTCTGTTGCTTTTACTGAAGCAGTTCAGCCCTCTTACATTCCGTGAAACCACGTTCAGTTCATTAGCCATGCATCCACCCTTTCAGCAGCCCCCCTCCTCCTCTGAGGCATACCACTCGACCTTCCCCATACCCAGAGCAGCAATCCATATGACAGAAAGGGATCAACATAGCACATTCCCACCAAATCCCAGGTGTGAGCCTCAGATCGGCACTCCCTCCCAAGTTAAACTCCCCCTCTAGCCCTTCAACCCCTCCAGAAGCTGACCACCCCAATTCCAAAACATCAAAACAATAGTGTGTTAGTAAGCAACTAAACATCAACAGTAATCCAGCCACTGAATAACCTCTTTAGCACTCTCAAGGAATTGGGATTTCCCATTATGTAGTATGTTCAGTTTAGAGGGATAAAGTAGCATGTATTTCAAGCCATGCTGCCCCAGTCGGTCTTTCGTTGGGCCAAACAAACTCCTTTGAATCTGCACCTGCACAGTTAACACTTGGGGAAACTGCCAGTGCAGAGGACACCCTTTTTGTAACATCTCCACCCATTGAAAAAGCCAAAATCCATTCCCTATCATTAAAATTCCTACTCATTACTATAACCAGTCTTGGGGCAGGGGCGCTCCCTATGTTGGTTTACTAGCCAAGGATCTATGCACCCTTTCAACTGTGAATCCCTGCATCAGCGTCCCTGGACCCACTTCCTGGAGCAGCATATTTTCCAAGTAGGTAATGGGATTCCTGCATTACTCCCCCTCAAGGAGGCCAAGGATCCTGACGTTGCTTCTCTGAACCCTCTCTTCAGCGTCTTCCGTCCTGCATTCCAAAATCCAAACTTTCACAGTCAAGTCCTGCACCAGAGACCGCAACTCCTTGGTGGCATTCATAGTATCTTATACATTAGACTCAGCTATTCCCACCTTGTCCGTCAGGGAGCATACATCTTGCCTGAGTAAGCCGACATACATTTTCACCATGTAGATCCTCATTTCCACTGATGCCCGAAATGCTCTTATGGCCTCCAGTATTTGGTTCTCTTCCATTGACACAGTCGTTGTCAGCGTTCCTATTGTACATTCCCGGGCTGTAGGAGATGCAGCCCTCACATCACGCTTGTGGGCAAAGGTCACCATTTTTGTTTGGCTTTCCCCTGTTCTCCAGTCCGGCATGAGGCCAAGTCAGCCAGCTATTGCAGTTGGCCAAAGAGTGCGCTATGAATATCAAAAGGTAACACTCCTTGCTGAATCCGCCCAACTTTGTTTTCACGCTAAGTTCTGATGTCCTCACAATTTCAGGATAGCCCACAGTGCATTCTGTGGCCTACAATCTCACCTCAGTCCTAGCCACCTCCTCACAGGCACCAGACATACACCGCCAATTACGGCATATCTGGAAAATGTACCAGCCGCCTCCTCAGGTCAGGCAATCGCCTTCACCAACCTTCACCGTTAATAAGGAGCTGTCTTCTGCCCGCCAGGCCCTCCCAACTGCTGTCCCATTCCTGCCTTATACCGGTGCTCCAGGACTCACGTCCATTGATTCTGGCTGTTGGAATCAGGCAGGCCTTCCCTCTCATTTCGCCGACTGTTTATGTGGCCCCAGGCCTTCCTTCATATGTTAAAGGTACTCGAGCAGTATTAAATAAGTTGGTTGATATACCTTTGGAGATTTTTTTCCTAATTACATTAGATTTGTTTCTCTTTGGGCAGCAATTGATGGAGTGAAACCGGTCAACTTTTCTTAAGAACTGAGTGATCAAAGTACATGCATTGATTAATTTATTTGAGAAATTATTGATTTTGTATTAATAAATATATTGTTTTCTTTTAATAACAAAAGTGCTGCTATGGGTATGAAATTTGTGCTATCAAATGGCCACCTCTTCATGGGATATTGGGAGGATTGTTTTGTTTTAAATGAAATAAATGGAACAGCAATATTGCCATGTGGCTTCTTTATAATAGACTATTTGTTGATTCTATGTAAGGGGCCCGAATCAAAATGTGTTAATTTCATCAATAGGAATTAATTCAATTTGATTTTTTTTACAATGGCAAATTGAATTTCTGGACCTTCTTGTAACAGTCGGAAAGAGCAAAATTAAATTGAAGATGTTTTGAAAGACAACTGCAGGTAATTCCATTTCACATGCTACTTACTTTCTTCCATTGGCATTTACTGAGAAAAGATCTGAATCTTTAGTCAGTTATTTGGGAGAGACCACAAATTTGCCATAACCGTGGCAAAATTTAGTTGACAAACTTACAAGAAGCCTTAAGCAGGTGGCAATGTGGCCAAGCATAGTCCTTTCAAGGCGGCTCTTATAGCATCTGCAAACCAGCTGCAATCTGGTCAGCTAGCACAGTCAGCTAGCTGGTCAGATAGCACAGCGAGTAGAGCGCTCGCTTTAAAATTTGTGCAGAGTCTGCCGACGCAGATTCGAAGCCCAGCAGAGCCAAACTCAGCCTTTTATCTTCCGAGGTCGATAAATGAGCACCACATACTCTGGGTAATAATAAACAGCACTCAGATGTCTGAAGGTTCGCAGCGGTATATAAATGCAAAATTATTTGTATTCCTTATTAGTACCCGACAAGGGTCAATCAGATTGTAACAATCAATCTGATTGGCCCTCGCCGTGGCTTTACCCGACCGGGAATCCCGCGATTCCCTCTCCCCACTACTTTCCTTCATGTCCCCGGGAGGGGTGAGGTGGCAGTCGCTCAGCCAATGAGGAGGCTCGGAATGGGAGAATCCCTGCTCCGAGCCACCACCGGGCTGGAAGCTGCCATCTTCCCCGGCCCGGGGATCGAGGTAAGTGTTTTCGCTCTCCCCGCTCCCTCCCAATCCAAACAATCCCCTCGCCGCCCTCCTAACCCCACTTGCCTTCTTTTTGGTCCATTTTGGGTGCGGACGCGCTAGGAACACTTCTGTCCCCAGCGCGTCCGCTCCCGATACTTGACAGGCCATCATGGAAAGGAAGAAGGGACTACACATAGTTCCTTCTCTCCTTTCCATGGCAGCCATTTTTTCGTTTACTTTTTTAAATTTTTTTCAATGGCCGCCATGGAAAGGGAAATCGGACTTCGTTTCCCCTTCCCCGGCCTCCATTTTTTAAGATTAGTTTTTTTTCCCTTTCTGAAACGCATGTTTCTGAACAGAAAAAAAATACATTTAGAAACCCAGTTTTATGGGCCGGGGTACTAACAGCAATAGCCCCTCGCCGCGGGGGCCTTACTGAGTCAAGTAAAGCCCCGGGGCCCAGAGTTACAGGCCAGTGCTAAGCTTGGCTCAGGCCTGTATCTATGGGCCCCGGGGCTTTACCTGACTCGGTAAGGCCCCCGCGGTGTGGGGCTTATTGCTTAATTGATCTATTTTTATTAGATAGAATCACCCCTATCACTTGATGATGTCTGTGTTCTTGGGCCAGTGATCATGAGAGCACTCCCCCTCAAGGCCCCTCTCAAGGGTGGTTCCTCCCCTGGTCCTGGTTTGGTGGGGTTGTTGTAATGGAACTGCCTGATCAATCGTAGAGCATGGACATGCTCACTGGGTTCGCATGTCTGGTCTTGAGGTCCATAGCCTTTCCAGTCTATAAGATAGTATAATTTGGACCGGACTATCTTAGAGTCTAGGATACTTTTGACTTCGTATTCTGGTTCTCCCTCTGCTATCTCCTGCACCATCTGACCCACAGCTGTACCCGGAACGAGCATGCAGTTCCGCCTTCAACCTACAAAGGTACATGATCATCCTAGGGCTAGAGAGCCCTGCAGAGATCATCCATTGCATGCCCCTCCCGCAAACGTAGCATTTTTTCTAAAAAGCACTGCCGGAATGTTTCTGGTGCACCGTGAGCAATCAAGCATGGTGTGCGACCCTAAGATGGCCGCTGCATCACTGACCGCTTCCTTGGTTGCTATGGAATAGCATCAGCTGTTCCAAAACTAGCGCCGTAAACGCTGATTGGCCTGCCTTGCCCACATCCACCCGCCTGCAAGACCGGAAGGCGAGAGCCGGCCCGCCCACTCAAGGCCCAACCACGTAAGGCTGGAGCCTGTCTCTGCCTGACTCGCTGTGGTGTCTGAGCCACGAGGTGCGAACCCCTGCTTGTTTGTGCCCAGCTGCTAGCAGAACCGTGGCACATGCGTTCTCCCACGTGGACCTCTACAGCGTCTTCCGCGCCCTCTGCATCCCACCCTCAGGAGCCCAACGCATGCCTATTTGAGAGCTCGCACAACGCTCACTCATGGACCCACGCTGCGTATGCACCCTTGGCCTACTGGCGGATGACACTGCCATCATTATATGGACTCATTGGGCCTCACCATAAATTACATTACTACGTGAGTTACACCCCAGCGCTTCTACTAAGCCTGCATACTGTTGCTACAAATTGACCCATTATTGAGTTATTTGCAATTGATAGAGTCAACCTGTACATGTTAACTTGCTGCCTTTCTGCCATGACTGTGTTGACCCATTATTGAGCTATTTGGAGTTGATATATTCAATCTGTGCATGTTAACTTGTTGCCTATCTGCCATGACTGTGCTATGCACTGTACTTTATCACCATTACTATGCTTAGTATAGCCTACTATGTCCAGGTCAAGTCAGCACACCATCTATTGCTTGCCCATAGACCTCGCCGAACGCAGTGGACTAGCACCACTTCAACTCCTTCAGTATCCAAGCCATAGGAATGATGCACCACACTCTGTACTGAAATAAGTGCTTTAGGCACGACACAGCGCCTATAGACCTTAGCCTTAACAAACTTAGCCTACCACCATGTCCCTTATGTCACGACTGGGTGTAGACTGTACTCAACTACCACCGAGATAGAATTAGATGCGGGCCCCCCTGCCTATAGCACCTATACCAACAATGCACACACTGTTGAGCCTTCTGCCCCTCACCTCTAGCACAACAAGTATCATATACTTCCTGCTCTTAGTATTAGCAGCTTATCAACACCATACCATTCACAATCACACCATGGCACTACCTATCAACCACGTAAACAAACCTTGGCCAACTGATTGCCATATGCAATGCCCGGCACAAAACACTCTACCTTGCACCACTCTTGAGAGAAATGGTAGACTCCGCTCAAGACTTGCAAAACTCTATGAACCACTGGCTAGAACCCTGGCATCCACCAACAAAAGATCCAACCCTAGACCTGTCTTACCCCCTCTTCAACAAAACACTGGCCTACTCCAACCACCACCAACAGCGCTTCCACCAAGACCCAAACTACAACAGGTCCAATCTTACCCAAGACAGACAAACCCAACCTCAAGGGCGGTCTAATAAACGCTAGATCCTTAGTAGAGCATGCTACAGAGATAGCAGACATCATTCACTCTGCACAACTAGACCTCCTTGCAGTCACTGAATCTTGGCTACACGCCGCAGCAGGACCCGCCCTCTCACTGGCCATACCTAATGGATATACCATACTGCGATCAGACAGAGCTGATACTCGGGGTGGAGAGACAATCTACCATGCAGGCTAGTGCCATCTCCGGACATCAATTCACGTGAGATCATGACAGCCAAACTAAACATAAACAGTACCCAAACTCTCACGATATACCTGATCTATAGACCTCCAGGCCCCATTGGGACTTTTGAAGATGATCTATCAAATATCATCTCGAATAATCTAAAACATTCCTCTCAAGTCCTACTACTTGGGGATTTGAACTTGGGCTATAACGACCCCAAAGATACACATGCATCGAATGTGGCTAATATCCTTAAGGAACAAGGATTTACCCAAAGAGTGCTCGCCCCTTCACATAGCAAAGGCAGAATACTGGATTGGGTAGCAGACTACAACTGCAACGCCTTGATATCCTCCATATCGCCCCAGATTTGGATGGATTATCACCTCATAACCTTTACCCTAACTACTGCTAAACCTACCACCTGTACCTCTAGCTCCTGCCATTCCTACCCGGAACAAAAAAAATATTACTTGTGACAAACTGCTCCCCCTTATCCTCCCTACACTCAACGGTATCTCTGAAAACCTAGATCCTGAAGCTATGGTTAAGGAATTTAACCACATCATGACCACCGCTTTAGACTCTATTGCACCACTCAAACTTAGAAAAAGCAAACCCAAATCCCATCTCAATTCCTGGTACACCCCATACCTAAAATCATTACGCAACAAAAAAGGCATTGTGAGACATCCTGGCGAGCACAACCATCTGATGAAAATAAAGCCAAACTCAGTGCCATCACAGCCTTATACAAAAAAGAAGTCATCCTAGCTAAACGTGAAACCTACAATGCTAGAATTTCCCAAGCCAATTCTAGGATGAAAGAACTCTTTGTCATCCTCAAAGAGCTAGAAGCCCCCATCCCAGTGCCAGACAACTGTATCAAGGACACACTCTGGTGCTCCAACATACAGCAAGCTCTAGCTAACAAAGTCACAACCCTACAAGCAGAAATTGCCAGGAAAAAAGCCACACTTTCCGGCAACAAGCCCATTAGAATTAACCTAGAGCAACCAAGTAACTTTGCCAATCACTCCAGATTTAAGTTCTCCATAGTCAACCATAAAAGAAACAGAAAATACTATACTATCACTTAAACCTACCAATTGTCATGGTGACCTATGCCCTGCTCAACTTATAAAGGATGCAGCCAGAGACCTGGCTGCCTTTATCACGAAACTTATCAACTAATCTTCCTCCACCAATACCATCCCACCCAATCTCAAAGAATCATGGGTGCTTCCTCTATTAAAGAAGCAGACCCTAGACCCACTGATCCCTACTAACTACCGGCCAATTACTACAGTGCCTTTTCTCTTGAAGATCTTAGATAAAATGGCATACTCCCAGATTGAAAAATATTTGGAAACTAACTCTCTACTAGGAACTAGGCAATCAGGGGTTCAACCCCAGCATGGGACTGAAACAGCTTTAATAGACCTCAAGTCACAGATAGATTAACTCAGGGATAGAGGGAAATCAGCCCTCCTTTTACTCCTGGATTTATCAGCTGCCTTTGACCTGGTCGACCACAGGGTCCTATGTAGCCACCTGGACTCGGCAGCTCACTTCTCAACAGAAGCCATAGCGTGGTTACAATTGTACTTAAATAACAGGACTATGAGAGTTTTCTCACCTATGGCAGCGGCCAACCCCATCCACATCACATGTGGAGTGCCCCAGGGATCTTGCGTCTCACCCACCCTCTATAATATCTTTACCAAGCCCCTTTTTTCGATGATCTGGACCTTCTGGGTGTCACCTACACTAATTATGCAGATGACACACAGATTCTCCTACAGCTTACTGGTGATTACGAAAAGGATTTGGCCTTGGTAAACAGGATATATCTCATCATCCAGGCATGGATGGCCACCCATGGTCTATGCCTGAATGATGAAAAAACAGAGATCATCATCCTGGGCACTCCCTCGACTCTTAAAAAACTCAGCCCCGAATACTCAGCCTTCAACATAGACAATAATATTATTACTGTCACCAAGGAGGTTAAAACTTTGGGTTTCTATTTGGATTCCACTCTCTCCTTCAACAAACAGGTCAATGCCTTGGCCTCGGCCACAGCATATACATGCAAGTTGATTAGAGCAGGCAAAGCCTTCCTGTCACATGCTAGCTGCATTACCCTAGCCAGAGCGCTCATCTTATCCAGGCTTGACTACTGTAAAGCGCTGTACATAGGGGCTAACAAACAAACTATCAAATAAATCCAACTCTTACAAATAATGCACTGAGAGCAGCCCTAGGAATTCCCAAGAGAGAACATGTCTCTAATACTAGAAGAGCCAACAAAGGCTCTCCACACATGATAAAATAAAGCTAAAAGTTGCGTCCCTCACCCACAAATGCTTGAATAATGTATCACCCCGTTACCTATCTGACAGATTCACTCTGAAGCCTGCCACAAGAATCACTAGACTTGCCAATACTAACTACCTCTGGGTCCCCAGATACAAGCTTGCCAAAATCGGAGGCAGTAGCTTCCAGGTCAAGGCAGCCCTCTTGTGGAACTCGCTACCTCCCCATTTAAGAATCGATCAAACCTATCAAAAGTTCCACCAGTGCATTACCACTTGGTTCAAAGATGCTGACATCTAGGCCTGTCCCTCAGCCTAATGATCGTGAAACCTACTGAATCTTCTGTATATAGTCACCCACTAGTCATCCTGTTGACTGTGCCCGGCACCTATTTTACACTGCATGTACTGACCTATTTTGTGAAATTATGTATGCACACATCTCCTGTTTTTCAATGCGCATGTTTGTATATATCCAGATCTCAATGTGCCTGCATGTAACCAACTGGCACCTGCGCCTAAATGTACTTTACATGTTGTAACCAAGCTGTGAGTATCCTTATGCCTTGCGCCCGAATACCCTCGGATCTGGAGTGCAATACAAGTAATAAAGAAACAAACAAACAAACTATCTGGGGATCCGGTGGAGTATCCATCCGTGTACCTGGTTTCATTGGTTTTAAGAGGGAGACATGAAGTACAGGGTGGATCCACATGTAGGATGGTAATTCTAACTTCATGGCAGCAGGATTGATCACAGCTTTGATAGTGTAGGGTCCCAAGTATCTGGGCCTGAAGGCCCATGGTCCTTTCATAAGAATGTTTTTGGATGCTAACCAAACCTTGTCTCCGATTTGATAGTTTGGAGCTTCCCTTCTGTGTCGATCCGCAAACTGCTTTTGTCTCTCTTTGGTTCGGGCTAGATGTTCTGCTGATTCATTAAGAGCCTGGGTGATGGTCTCGTGTAAGGTCGTTACAGCGGGCATTTCCAATGACTCGGGTAGATAATAAACAGATGTCCGTGGATGTCATCCGTGCACTGTGTAGAATGGACTTTGCCCAGTACTGGTGTGCATGGAGTTGTATGCGTATTCTGCTAACATAAAGTATATCCTTCCAGGTATCCTCGATTTGTTGCAGCATACAACTTATGCATTGCTCTAGGGTCTGGTTGGTCCGTTCGGTCAGGCCGTCGGTTTGGGGATGATGGCTTGTAGACAACCGAAGGTCGATTTTAGCAATTTTGCAACATCTTTTCCAGAATGCAGAAACAAACTGAGTCCCTCGGTCTGATATTAATATTGATGGTAACCCTTGTAGCCGAACAATCTGTTCCAGAAACACGGTAGCCAGAGCAGATGCAGTGGGAAGACTGTCATGACCCACATCCAGAAACCCCCCTGGCAAGCCCATGGGCCAGGAGGGGTCTTGGCTTGGGTCTCCAACAAACTCAGGCATCCTTTGCCTAGGCCCTCTTAGGGCCAGTCCTGGCGCCTTTGGCGCCAGGCTCATACTTAATAAAGACTTGTGTTTAGGTAACTACTTTATTTCAAGTGCCAGCCAACATGGAGGCATCCACATAGCTTGGCTCCTTTGAACCAAGCTATGCGGTATAGTGTTTTGGGTGTGGTAGCCTAGGAACTACTTTACCAGGACTACTTCCTTGAAGCTGTTTAAACCACACCCGACTTGGATAACACGCTTCACATTACTTTGCAATCCTGCAACGTGACGCTCATCGTGTTCAGCTGTACCCACGAACCTCGGAAGAACAGCATCTGTAAAGAGACAAAAGGACATCGTTAACAGCAGCAGTTTACCTGTAATTTCATCGTTAGCTGCCCACAGCTCCTGTGAACAGCATCCTAGGATCAGCGCGTCTCCTGGACCGGCGGATCTGCAAAAAAGGAAGAAACAAGGCATTAGACACTTTTACAACATAACGAATTGTGCGGAAAAGCTTACCTTGCAAGTCGCCCCTCGACCAGCATCGCCTTGGGATTTCATACACCGGGTGAGCACCGCGATCAATGGGAAAGAAAAGACAACAGGTTAGCAAAGGCAAGGCATCATAGCGCTGCGCATAGCGCCTACTTACCGCATCAAAGCGCTCTTTATATGCCATCATTTACCGGCGAGACCAAATTCAGCCAATGCATCACATTGAACTTCCGCACACCTAAGGAAAAGAAAAAGACATTATTTAAACCAAGAAAGGCATGCAAGAATAACAACAATATACAACAGCAATAAAACCTACCTGAAAGACTCAAAACAGGCCGGCATCAGTGAAGTAACTAGATCGCATTTGTCCACAAAGGACAACGCGCCCCTGCCAAGAAGGCAGGACGGAGAGCACACCTGAACTAACAACAAGGCAGAACTTCCCCGCTGGCCACACCTGGTAACCGTAGAGAAGGATACCAGAGTCCATACGGCTGGGTGGGGTCCCCGTGGATACCAGGTGAGTGTAACAAAGACCCTTCAGAGGAATGAAGTGGCCATTTTAGAGAACAGATCTACGATGACTAAGATGGTGTTGTATCTGTTGCAGGGGGGAAGATCTGTAATAAAATCCATTGACAGCGTATGCCATGGCGCTGGAGGTGCTACCAAAGGACGTAAAAGACCTGCAGGGCTTTGTTTTTGGGACTTTTGTTGTGCGCAGTCACCAAGGGTTGCGATGAACTGGGCAATGTCCTTTCGCCAAGTTGGCCACCAGTAGTATTTCTTTATTTTAGCTAGGGTTTTTGCTATTCCCGGATGCCCTTCTACTAAAGAATCGTGATAGTTTGCTATGATCTGATTCTGTAGTTTTTTATCTGGGATGTACGACCGTACTTGAACGTATGGTAGATTGTTCATGATAGTATATCGGTCTCCTTTCGATAGCCAGTCCTGTTGCGCTGATTGATTCATCAAATGTTACAGACCAGATTTTAAGTCGTCTAAAGAGGTGGTTGCACCAATTGTGCTTAGGATCTGTCCTTCAGGGATGATGACCACGGGGTCTGGTGTAGTGAATGCCTCTTCTTCCTCGCTCATGCGTGACAGGGCGTCTGCTTTTCCATTGCGTACTCCAGGTCTGTAGGTAATAATGAAGTTGTATTCCGCAAAGAAGAGGGCCCAGCGGAGTTGGCGTGATGATTGTGCTTTAGCGGTCTTTAGGTATTGCATATTGCGATATCTGTATTTTTAGCTCCTAGAAGATAATGTCTCCATGCTTTGAATGCTGCCTTAATTGCTAGCAATTCTTTATCATTGATGGCATAGTTCAATTCGGGGGCAATGAATTTACGAGACCAGAACGCCACGGGATGCAACTGTTCTGTTTCGGGGTCTCGTTGTGACAGGACTGCTCCCATTGCTATGTTGGAAGCATCAGTTTCGACCACGTATGGTAGTTCTGGTCGGGGATGATGTAAAACTGGTGCTGTTGTGAATGCTTGTTTTAGTTTCTGGAAGGCTTCCTCTGCAGACCAATGAAATTGTTTATTTTTCCATAGAAAAGAGGTAATTGGTTGGACGATCTGAGAGAACCCGGGAATAAATCGGCAATAAAAGTTGGTGAGCCCGAGCATGCTCTGTACTCCTT
Organism: Ambystoma mexicanum; assembly: GCF_040938575.1. Lineage (NCBI taxonomy): Eukaryota > Metazoa > Chordata > Amphibia > Caudata > Ambystomatidae > Ambystoma > Ambystoma mexicanum. The sequence goes on from NC_090934.1 coordinate 742,879,816, forward strand.
TTGTGGATGTTGGTGAGGGCCAGTGGAGGATAGCGTCTTCCTTGCGCGTGTCCATGCATATGCCCTGTGGTGTGAGAACAAAGCCGAGGAATTCTACCTCTGTCACATGAAAGAAGCACTTCTCCAGTTTGGCATATAGCTGATGTTGCCAAAGTTTTTCTAAGACTGCCCGAACATGACTGACGTGATCATCCTTGGTGGTTGAGTAGATGAGATTGTCATCAATATAGACAAGTGCGCAGACGTCCGATAGTTGGTGGAGCATGTCGTTCATGAAGAATTGGAACGCCGCTGGGGCATTACATAGCCCAAAGGGCATGACCTGGTATTCATAAAGGCCATATTTTGTGCAAAAGGCTGTCTTCCACTCGTCCCCATTTTTGATTCTTACCAGATGATAGGCCCCTCATAAGTCTAGTTTTGTATAAATCTGAGCGTTTTTGACTTGAACCAAGAGTTTGGGGATAAGCAGCAATGGATACTGTTTTTTTACCGTGATCTGGTTAAGTGCCCTGTAGTCAATGCAAGTTCTAAAGTCTCCCTCCTTTTTGGGCATGAAAAAGAGGGGCGAGGATGCAGGGGACTTGGGACAGATGGATGAAGCTGTTTGCTAATTACTGATCAAGGTATGTTTTTAGATGTAGGTTTTCCTGTTCTGTTAAGGCGTAAATCTGACTGCAGGGAACTTGGGCTCCCGGTACGAGATCAATTTGGCAGTTGTACGGTCTGTGCGGAGGTATGATGTTTGCTTGATCCTTCTGAAAAACATCTTGGTAATCAGATGGTAACAAACCTGTGAGGCCCAGTACGGTTGCTTTCTTCGATCCTGGGTCAGTTAAATCTTTTAATGGGATCCTTTGTTGTAACAGGTGTCGACAGAGTCTTGTGGAAAAGTCAGACCTCTTTTATGCCAGGGCTGTGGGTCTCCAGCCAGGACATTCCCAATATCATCTGGAACTGAGGAGCACCGATGAGATCGAAGGTGATGTCCTCTCAGTGATTGTCGTGACACAGAAGCATAACCTTCTCAGTGTAGTGCATCACTGGGCCGGATGATAGCTGAGATCCATCAACTGCTGTGACGTTTTCCGATATATGCTTCTGTCAGAGAGGAAGGCCTATCCGGGTAACCAGAATTTGGTCAATATAATTCCCCACAGCTCCACTGTCAATGTATGCCTCCAAGGCATGTATTTTTGATGGTTGTTTGTGGTTTACCAAGACCACAGGGAGGCCTAATTGTGAGGTCTGTATTGGTTCCTTTTCACCGCTCGACAAGTGGACCCCTACGCTTGCCTGGCATTGGAGTTTCCTGAGTCCTGTTCTTCTTCTTCACTTTTGTCAGTTGTTCCAACTGTTTTCCTGGGTGGTTTCACCGGGCATTCTCGGAGAAAGTGACCTGCCTTACCACACGTATAAACAAAGTTGTTGCTGTCTCCTTTCTCCCTTTCTGCCTTGGTGAGCGGACTCCGCAAGCCCCCGATTTGCATTGGTTCAGACTGATTGTGTGGCTTGGTTTGATTCTCACGGGGTCGTACGTAGACCGACCGTCCCTTTGCTTTTGCTCGATCCATTTCCCGATCCTGCAACCTGTGATCGAGCTGCACTGTCAGGTCAATGTATTCTGCACATCGATCTGGGGGAATTACTACTTGGGCTAAAACATCCTTAAATTCTCCTCGCAACCCTCAGTAAAAGAGCTTACTTCTCTTCTCCTCTGGCCAGTTTGTCTGGGCTATAATACGATTGAAGGAGGCGATGTAGGTTAGTAAGTCTTGATTACCTTGCCAGATTGACAACAATTTGTTGTCCAGAGCTTGTCCTTGAGTATGCCATGCAAACAGTTTCTCCATTTTTTAAAGTTTTTTTATTTGATTTAGCTGAAATAAATCAACCTTTCAAATGCAAATACAAAATACATATACATATAAAAACTTTATGAATTTTAAAACAAGTAATAAAGAACAATTAGAGAAAAAACAAAAAAAATTGTGAATCTTAGGCTTCAGCTTTCGACAAAGTTCAGGGATGATGGATGATATCAATTAGTCTCTAAATTTAAACTTGATAGAAAATTTACAGTAGCAATCTGTAATGGTAAGTATCCAGAGCCTAGTATTAGAGACCAGATCAAGTCTTGGGAAGCGAGACATAAATAGTTACAATGTCTCGCAAAATGAATTTCTCGCAGGGGTCGAAGGACGTTACATTCCGTGATAAGGTGCACCAAGGTTTCACGAGTGTCCATCGAGATGCAATAGCGGCAAAAATTAATCGAATTACTCAGCAGCCTCCTTTTAACTTGTACCTCACTGGTAACCCATAAGTTAAACCGTAGTCTTAAAATGTTATTCCGATATTTATGTGATGGACAGCGAATTAAGTAAGCTGGTAATGTGTGCATTTTTTTATCTGGAAATCGAAATTCATCAGCGTCTTGATATGCAAGACATACATTTCGGGTAATAATCCAGTCTGTGTGATATATTTTCAATTTGGCTTTGTCTGGATTTTGCAGTAGTAAATCTAGTGAGACATCTGCCAAGATTAGCACGCGATAGACGCTCGTCAACCAGCATTTAATAAACAACTGTTTAGATGAAAAAATATATGATGAAACATGATTTAGCAAAACTTGGGATGTTGTTGACAGCAAACATTTTCTAAAAAAGGGGCATAGGCGCCAGTTGTAAATTGCCTGCACTGAGACTAAACCGAGTTCATACCTTATCCAGGCAACTGGGATACAATTCGACAGATGTAATATTTGGCGCCAAAACTTTGCCTCCCATTTTGCCAATTGTTAGAAAGGAATTGCTTGAAAAGTTTCCAGCCCATATAATAAAGCTGGAATGGTTTTCGTGGTCCAGAAATGCCAAGCTGGCAATATCGAGAATTTGCCATATTTGTGCATTAAAATACTGGCTTGTGATATGAAGGATGTTAAACTCGTTTCAAGACGCATAAAATGGCCTGTTGGATGAATTAGACTCTCAAAAACAATGCCGAGATAATTGTAATAGGGCACCCTATTTATAGGGGTTTGGTTTAGAGTCCACACATAGGAAAGCGGGCATCGCCTTTTGGGAGAATAGACTACAATTTGAGTTTTGGACAGATTTATTTTCAATTCATTAGTCTGGGTGTAAATAAAAAAGGTGTTCAACAAACGTTGTAAACCCACTTGTGTTTTAGAAATAAGTACCAAATCATCGGCATATAAAAGGGTTTGAATTGGATGACCGTTCAATTTTGGGGAGTCTGAAATCACAGTAGACAGGTCATGTCTAACATCTTGAATGAAGTAATTAAAGATCGCTGAAGCCAAGAGACAACCTTGTTTGAGGGATCGTGATGTGTGAATCTGTTTTGACAACATGCCATCTAATGTCAGGCGAACTTTGATTGATGTTTTAGAATGTAAAGCGTATATCACATCCAGTAATGTTGCAGGACATTGATCTCTCTGTAGTTTCGCTAATAGGAGAACACGGCTCACTGAATCAAATGCAGCGTTTAGGTCAATGAATGCGAAAAATACCTGTTGTTTCTGCACATGGCATTGCAGCTTGATTGAATTTAATGCAAATAAATGTATTGATGTACCCATGCCTGCAACAAAGCCCGTTTGATGGGGGTCACGCAAGTGTGAATGCAAAGTCCAGTCATTAAATTCTGCAAGAATCATTTTGGCAAATACTTTTCCCGGAGCATCGAGAAGGGCAATCGGCCTATAGTTGGCTGGGAGGCAGCGATTGCCCTTCTTGAAAATCGGGATTATAATGGATGTCTTCCAGGAACTGGGAATGGTGCAGGTGAGTATGATGTCCTTGAAGATGAGGTAGAGGATGTGTGCCCATTTGTCCGGATGTGCTTTAAACATATAGTTGGAAAGCCCATCGGGACCTTGCGCTCTTTATGAGCTGATTTGCCTAATGATGGTACGAATTGATGTTTCGGACAGCTGTAATTGCCAAGGAGAATCAGTTGACGGGATATACTTAAAATCATCAAAAGCTGGGTCAGCATATAAGGTGGAAAAATGCATGATCCAATCAGCTTCCGAGACGCCATTAACTTATGCGTCACCCTGTAGATTGAACTTTTGATTGTTTAGTAACTGCCACATAAGTGCCGAATTTTTCTTAGACATGGCAGCTTGCATAGATATACTATCACGCCGGAACTGTGCCGATTTCCTGCTCCATAACCAATTTTTATAACGGCATTTAGCAGTTTTTAGGAGTTGCCAGCATGATGGATCATTCAGGGAGAGTAATTGTTTCCTGAGTTTCCTATATTTGGCTTTCATACACTTAATTTCGGGATCAAAGGTGTGCGAATGGCAAACACGATTATGCTGCAAGATGGTGATATTTTGCGTGAAGGGTTTTAAAAGGTCCGGATATTGTGCACCATTATAATGCCACTCATTGGCTTCTAGGATGTTTGAAAGAGATTGAATCTTGCCAACATTCCATCTGAGACGATTTCTTGCGGTGTTTACTGTTGCCACTGCGTGTACGAATCGACGACTAGGGGCATGCTCGAAATTCCATGTGATCTGTGCAACTAACAGACAGTGATCACTATTAGGGTGAGCACTGATGGAAAGATGTTGGACGTTTTGGAACAGATTTGGACTCATATAGATATAATCCAGAGTGCTTGTGCTGGACCCGCGGTGCCACGTGTAGTTTGAATGAACCTCACCCATAACGGAACCATTTAGCCTGTGTAGATTGCGGTCAAACATGATGCTTGTCCATTTCTGTGTGGACCGAGAGAAATCAGCTTTATCTCGACAGTCCATGTTGAGATCTCCTGCAATAATAGTATGGGTGATGGAGTGTCTGGGAATGATAAGGTCTAAGATCTCATTCAGACCATCATAAAAAACGTCATCGGCCATGGTGGTAGTATTGTGATAGACATTTATCAGTGCCAGTTCTTGCGAATGTCCCAAGATAAGAACTAGCTGAATCTGGGCTCCTACCGAGGCCCAGGGTGTAAAGGAAAAGCCACTGGCTCTATGCACACCCACTAAAATGCCCGAGGAAGGGGCGACCACTACTTGGGATTGCAAGGAGAAGGGAGATCTCATAACCATCCCAGACCGGACAAGTAATAAACCAAGTTTCTTGTAAGGCTATCAGGTGATGGACGTAGGCAAAATTGGCAATAGAGAAATGCAAATGAGAATGACCCCTTGTATTCCAACTTAAAAACAGAATAGAGTCTTTAGGACATACTGTTAATGGTTACTGATGATTGGAGGCTTCACTTTGTGCCTCACCGGACTGCCTCTGTACTCCGTGATAGATGTTAGATTTCCAAGTAAAATGTTGAATTTTTGGAGGCACTTTCTCAGGTTCCTCTGCTACGAGAAAGCCCATGCTGAACAATTGCATTCTGCATTGCCAAATAGAATCTCGGACTAGACCAGAAGGGATCCACAATTTGACAACTGAGCATGTAAATTCTGAGATAAATTCAATTTGCTTTATGTCATTAGATGCCAGATTTCTTAAATCATCAATATTTCTGAATATGTTTAGGACACTTTGTCGATTCAAATCATAACATGGGAACTTTCCCTCTCTACATTTTAAAATGAGAGTGAAAAACCGCCTACGTCGGGGGTTTAAATTACGTGAGACTGCCTGAGTATTCGCTTTCTCTGGAGCCCATTGCAAGTAAGGGGTGTCGCTATTTGTACTGACTTGAGTGTGGAAACCTGCCTCTTGTTCCACTTGCCGTGCAGATATTAATTTCTGAGTAGGTTGGGCACCAGAGGCAGCTGCAGCTGGAGCAAGGGAATTTTGTGCTTTTGCTAAGCTGATCGCCAGATATTCATCTATTTTTTTTTCTGAAATTCTCAAGTTGAGTCGTGGTTGAAGGAACATCGATAGTATCTGGCGAATTCTGCTGACTCTGGGGACTGGATATTTTGGCAAAGACCACAACAACGGGAGATGGAAATTTGTCAAGAAGGGCACCTGCTGCTACTCAGTTAGGTGTAGTACTCAATGTTACGATCTATAGATGAGACTAGCTGCGACAGTGGAGACAAAGGGGCACGAGCTTGTGTATCAGTATCCTGTTTGGTTATTCTTGAGGGCATGAAAGAGGGCCCAACAAGTAATTTTGAAAGGACTGATTGGGATGGGTCTTGTGCCGGGATAGCCCTTGTCATGTCAGCCAAGTCTAATGAAGGTAGGAAAAGTGATGAGTATGGAGGAGGTTCGAAAACTTGGATAAGCCACCGCTAATGTAGGATCAATCGAGGGCAGGCCAGCCGACACTGATGATGGCAAATAAAGGGGCAGAGGGACATTATCTTGTTCAGGAGGGCCTTAAAGAAAGAGTTCAAAGTCTTTTTAGTTTGCTTAAGATTTGCCATGTTCTTTGTTTTTTTTAATGCAAGAGGCTTTTTTGATACGACTTTGGATTTCTTACTTTCAGGGCATCTAGATGGCTTAGTCCCTGTCCACTTTTTGGTGCACAAGTCGGCTCCGGTCCTGGCCTTGGCGCTTCAGGCTCAAGTTTTTGAGATGGTTGAACTGTGGGTGCGAGCCCTTTCATAGATGTTTGGGTGTGGGGTATTTGATCAATTGGTCGAATGATACCAGTGATCAGAGGCAATGCACCTGCCTCCTAACTGGACCCCTCAGCAACACAGTAGAAGGGAACCTTGGACGTCGATCATTTCCATTCCACCTCCCCCTCTAGTGGATCTTTTGTCATCCTTGGCCTAGAGGTCGGAGAAACATTTTTAGAAAGAGAGGAATTATAATGAGCCAGCAACCAGTTCATTAAATCATCAAACTGCTTGGATTGATTTGACACTTTTGTGTCCAACGATTCAAACAATTTGCACAGACTCATGATAGTTGTGTTGATGGCTATCAATGCTGGTTGAATTATGGTTGTGTATTGTAAAAATATTTCAGAAGAAACTTTTTTAGATGTTCTTGGTGTGGGTAAGACAAAGGAATGTAGCACAGAATGTTCAGACTTTGTTGAAGATTGATCAGACATGGTTGTTTTGCTGCACAAAGGGATAGCAGCAGGGTAATAAGTAGTGCTCCATGGGATAGGAGACTCACTTTGACTGGCATGAATAGATAAGCCAGTTTGATCCTGTACTCATGAAGGAAAAGTAATCGGAGAAATAGCAATGCGAGAAGAAGAGAGGCGCAGGCAATTGTGTGTGGAGGCTAACATTGTGATGTCAGATAAAGGTCGCGGGTTAACTCTCACACATGGAGTTTTTAATGAGGTGGATATTTCCTGGATTTTGGAATGCTCAAGTTGCTTAATATTCCCTAAATAGGAAATTGACATTGACAAAATAGAGACAATAGATTTGTCTATGTTATTTTCAAAGGTAAACTTTGGTTTTGTAGATAACGAGGTACCTGTTGGGATACAGGAGTGGGCGGAATAAAAGTTTTGTGGTTGATCCCCAAACTCGTCTTGGGTGGCTTGAGTCAAAAGACTTGTTGATATGCCATATAAACTTGGGATATGTGGTGGCATATTTGTCGTAAGCCTATAAGCCATATTTATAATTGAACAAACAATAGTCACAAGACAAAGATCACCAAACTGTAATTGAATGCGTGGCAAGTGCCGCTGGGGCTCGCTTTAGTGAGTGAGTGAACTACAATACTTGCGTAAATTGTTGTTATGTTGATAATGTGAACTATTTCCAATTTCGGACACTTAAAATACCGGAAAATGGTGACAAAGAGTTTGTATCAGCCCCCTGCCCCGCGCACCTCGCACAGCGAACAGCAAACAGTACTCGAGGTACTCGCTCAGGTGCGCAGCACGGGTGCGCTAAAGCTGTTGGAAATAAGGAGGCGGGAGGGGGCGAGGCCACCACTGGGGAGGGATCATTGGACTGTAGTCCTTTTTTGCTTTCCTGGGTGGGAGGTCAGGCATGCAAGGTGTTGCCTCGAGAGACGTCCTCCTGATGAAAATCGAGCCGAATTTCTAACACGCAGAAGGGAGTGAAACAGGCAGCAGGTCTGGACAGCAAACAGTACTCGAGGTACTCGCTCCATTTCCCGCTGAAAGCCCCTGAAGTCCCGAAGCAAAGGAACATCTTGGTTGACCAAGGGTATTGACCAGTCCACCGCACTAGCTCCCAAATATGAGAGTACAAATGCCACTCTAGATTGTTCATTGTGGAATGCCCCAGGTCTGCACAGGAAATGTAGGCGGCATTGGTTCATGAAAATGCTGTACTTATTTGGGTCACCTGTGAAACGTTCGGGCGGGGCCTGGAGAACCGCCCTGGAAGAACCACCTGTACTGGCGTTGACTGTGAAGGTGTAGCAGAAGGGGCAAACCCTGGTAGTGGTACCTGGCCAGCCTGTGCCTGGAGCATTTGTTTTGCTAGTTCATCAGTACGCTCAATGTTCACAATGAGATCCCTCCTTAGGGCATTGGTTTCCTGTCTTGAAGCATGAACTTCAGCCCGTAACTCTCCCAGTTATTGAGCCAACTGGTCCGTATCGGAAGTCTCCATAACTCCTAGGCAGAGATTCGTAGTGGCTTCGCATTCTGTTACGCTCACCTGGTCTCTGCGGAGACATTGGGCACATTGGCAGTCCTCCTCTGGCTTCTCCCTCTGCACTTATGCGGTGAACTGCAGCAATAGGTAGTGCTGCTCAGGACTGCTCCTGTGAGAATATAAGGGGATGTGAATATTCTAGTCTGTGACCCAGGTCCCCTTCCAGACCCTTCCTCCCAGGACGTAATTCCCGTAGCTGTCCCTAGAAGGCTCACCTGATGATTATTATTGATGAGCTCTCCGTCCTGCTACTTCTGGCACGGGCGCTTATCTGACTGGGACTGAGTTCCTTCACTGGTCCCTGCACGTGGTAGTCCAGTCCAGCTGCGACTAATCCACTTCTCTACAGGTGAGTGTTTCTGTTTGTCATTGTCTTTCCTCGCCTGTTTGCTTTCAGCCTGCTTTCGTTGATAGTTTGTTTGCTTTCAGCCTGCTTTCGCTGTATTTGTATAGTTTGTTCCTGTATTGTTGTCCGCTCCTTCTTTAATGTTGTTCTTTTGCTCTCTCCCCGTGTAGGTGGTATTGCGGGCGCTGCAGCAGTTGCGAAGCTAGAGATGGCAGCCGTAGTGAGCAAGGAATGAACCCACGATGGTCCGGTAACAGGTAAGTGGTCTTCTAGGGATGTGCGTGTGGTTTGAATGTAGAGTGACCCTAGACTGATGGGTGATGGCTGTCTAATCTTGTCCTTCGTCTTCTTCACAGGAATCGACTCCGTGGATGAGGAGCGCAGCGTCAGGATCAAGATCGCTGGTTTCCAGAGGATGAGTATGCAGATGAGATGATGAACGCCGGATTCCAGGAGGTGAGTGTGCAGGATAAACACTGGGTTCCAAATGTAAGTAAGCTGGTCCAAGCGGCGGTGAGCGTCACGTTGCAAGAGAATGCAAAGTAACGCGAAGCGCTGGCATTGGGGATGGAACAGCTTATATAGCTGAGCTCCTGGGGCCACGCCGACTAGTCCTGGCCTGCTTGCCACACCCTGCAACTCCTAGAGTCTACACGTGCAGCCTGGGCCTGGGGAGCCACATCCCAACAGTATGCTCATGGAAATGTTCCGAAAATAAAAGAATGTGGAAAAGTTCTTGTAAATGAAGCGCTCTTGCAGAAAAATAACGTTTTCCTGCTTACATCCTGGCATGAGCCTGGCGCCAAAGGCGCCAGGACTGAGTTCAGCCATGCCCCCTGTGTGTATGTGCCGTGTGACCCATTACCCCCATCACTTGATGGTGTTGTGTCTGTGTTCTAGGGCAAGTGATCATGACACCCTGCTAGAGAAAGGCGCTATAGAACCGGTGCCTGTAGCAGAGAGGAACAAGAGATGGTATTCCCCTTATTTCTTAATTCTCAAAAAGGACAGAGGACTGAGACCATTCTTGGACTTGAGATACTTGAACATGTTCCTCAGGAAGGCCAAGCTCAAGATGGTCACACTTTTTCAGATCCTTCAGGCACTCCAACTCCAGGATTAGATGGTGTCATTGGACCTTTTAGGATGCTTATTTTATTTTCATGTGCCAATACAGCTCAAGCTCAGAAAATACCTGAGGTTTGCCGTTGGCGGTTCTCATGATCAATTTCTAGTTCTGCCTTTTGGGTGGACCTCTGCCCTGAGGGTTGTCACTAAACTGATGGCAGTAGTGGCAGCGAGTCTCAGGAGAGGGGGGGATTAATATCTACCCCTACATGGATGATTGGCTGATCAGGGGATGTTCTTCCGGCCATGTCCTGGATCATCTCAACGTCACCTGCTACTCCCTTTACAGACTGGACTTCTCCCTCAATTATAAGAAGTCCCATATGACACCTTCTCAGAAACTCCAGTTCATCAGAGGTGTTCTGGATACATCTTTGGGAAAGAGCTTGCCACCCGAGGTGAGAGCTCAAGACAGTCTAGAGATGGTCACCACATTTTTAAGTACCCAGCATCTCCCAGCCTTTGATTTTTTTGAGGTTGCTTGGCCTCATAGCATCCTGCATCTTTCTGGTGCCAGAGGCCCACCTGAGAATGAGATCCCTTCAATGGGCTCTCAGAACTCAATGGTCCCAGTTCTCAGGAAAGATGTCGGACCTACTTCAGGTTCCAAGCAGGGTCGCGGGATCTTCTGTGGTGGGCCTGCGAGGAGAACATTTTGAAGGGAGAACCTTTTTGGCAACCATGGCCGTAGATTACAGTAGTGACAGACGCCTCACTCACGGTGTGGGGAGCCCACACCAACAATCTGACAGTCAGCGCTTGTTGGTCTCCACAGGAGTCCAAACTACATATCAATCTTGTGGAGCTGAGGTCAATCAGACTAGCGTTGAAGGCCATCTGCAGAGGGAAAGAATGTCCTGATAATGACGGACAACACAGTGGCCATGTACTACCTCATCAGGAGAGTAGGTATAGGGTCACTACCACCGTGCAGAGAGGCAATGCAGCTCTGGTACTGGGCAATTCAAGAAGGAATCTCTCTTTGACAAGTTCACCTAGCCGGAGAATAAAACACGGCAGGGGATGCTCTGAGCAGGCAGAGCACAGTCTCCCATGAGTGGGAACTAGCTCAGGAAGTCCTTCAAGAGATCTTCACCCTTTAGGTTTCCCTCAAGTGAATCTGTTCACGACTAGTGTCAACCGGAAATGTGAATTGGACTGCTCCAGGGAATTTCCCCAAAGAGGAGCTCTAGGAGAAGCCTTTGTAGTGGACTGGGAGTTTCCACTTCTGTACGCGTTTCCTCCAGTCCCCGTCATTCCTCATGTGATCAGAAGGTTGAGAAAGTTTGGGAAACACATGATCCTAATCGTCCTGGATTGGGCCAGGAGGACATGCTACCCGGACCTTTTGGACATGTCTATCTGCCCTCCAATATGTCTCCCAATAAGAGGGGACCTTCTCTAGCGAGAGCATGGTCAAGTTCTCCATCCAGAGGTCAAGACACTTAACCTTCACGCTTGGTTTCTGAGAGGCTGAGATACAAGTATTGGGACCTCCCGAATGACGTAATGAAGATTTTGCTTTCAGCCAGAAGGCCAGCAACAAAGTCCATGTGCTGTTGCTGTTGGAACAAATTCTGCAACTGGTGCAGGGAAAAGAATGTAGATCCTTTTCTGTGAAAAAAAACACCAGAAGTGTTATCCTTTCTACTATTCTTAGCCAATCTGGGGCTCCAGGTTGGAACTATTAAGGGATATTTGGCAGCGCTATCCATCTTTAAGCGTTTCTGTTCATATTTCAAGATTCCACTGGTGACACAATTTCTAAAGGGGCTCACCAATGTGTTCCCCCATCTCCTTTCCAGGTTCCAATTTGGGACCTTAATCTGGTATTAAAATACCTAATATGTGCTACCTTTGAACCTTTACACTCATGTCCCTTAAGGTTGTTAACCTTTAAAACCATTCTCTTGGGAGCTCTAACTTCAGCCCGTAGAGTGAGTGAGTTGCAGGCACTTTTATCCAAGCCACCCTTTACTATATTTCATAAGGATAGGGTTGTTCTAAGGGTTAAACCTTCATTTTTACACACAATAATTTCTGATTTCCATGTAGGACAGAACATTGTATTAACTTCTTTCTATCCTCCACCTCATCCTAGCAAAGAGGAGGAGAGGTTACATACGTTGGACCCTCGCAGAGCTTTAAGATTTTATATATCTAGGCTGTGAAAACTCTGTATTGATTACCATCTTTTCATTGGCTATACGGGCCACAAACTGGGTCAGGCTGTTACTAAGCAGATCTTATCCAGATGGATCAATCTGGCTATCTCAGAATGTTACAGACTGGCAGGGAAGGATCCTCCTGAAGGTTTAAGGGCCCATTCCACAAGGGGCATGGCCACCTCTACGGCCCTGCAAAGGGGTGTACCGAAAAAAGTATTTATGAAGCAGCAACGTGGTCTACTATTCACACGTTCACAAAGCATTACTGCCTGGAAACTTCCCTCAGTCAGTATGGCAGCTTTGGAAAAGCAGTCCTGCATTCTTTTCATGAACCATTGAAAACTAAATTCTACTCCCTCCACCAAATCAAACACTGCTTTGGGAGTCTATCAAAGATGAGGAATACCTGGGAGGACACAATCCATTTAAAGAACAAGTTACTTCCCCTGGTAACATTCTTTCCACTGAATGTTCCTCCCGCGTATTCCTCAACCCCCTCCCAACCTACCCAACAGTAGAATTTCCCATGCTATTACAGCTTTCGTTCTTTCAAAGCTGAGTACAGTCTTTCCCGTAGTTATGCAGGTATTTCTTACTGTAAGAAAAAACAGAACTGAAGCCAACGGGCACTGAGCGTGCTATATATGCCTTCGATGACCTCATCATTGAGACGGAGGACTTCGAGGGACATTGGGCCTCATTACGACCCTGGCGGAAATCAACAGACCGGACCGCCATAGCGTAAATAGCGTTTCCGCCATTGCACGAAGGAGCAAAGTGCGGCCCATTCCGACCCATCGGGCACGAGCATTACGCCATGGCGGAATCCGAAAGGCTGCGATGGCGGAAATGACCCCAAAACGGCCCTTACCGCCGCCGTACGCTGCACCAGGTGCAATACCGCCACCCATCTTAGCGGTCACCGTAATGAGCGGTCACCGTAATGAGCGGGCACCGCAAATTACGGGCACCGTAAATATACGGAAACGGAAGTAAAAGCATGTGGCCGGAACGGGAAACAGCACGCCGCACAACTATAAAATCCGATTCCCAACACAACCATTAAAAATCCGACCCTGACACACATCCCAACCCGTTAGCAACCCCAGTTAAAAAAATAAATATGGGAAAGGTAGCCAAGAAAGCGTGTGATCGCAAGCGGCAGGTCCACTTCTCCCGAGAGGAACTGACCGTGCTCACCGAGACCCTCCAGGAGAATGCCGCCGTCGTCTTCTCCAGTCAAATGACCAGGACGGCCCTTGCCAACAAGAAGGCCATATGGGCCCTGGTGGCACAGCGCGTAAGTGCGGTGGGGACAACACCCCGCACGCCACAGCAATGTCGCAAGCGGTGGGACGACCTGCGGATCCGCGTACGCAGCATACTTTCTGCGAACAGGAACATCGCCACAGCTACCGGGGGGGGATCAGAGTCGCCCATCAAGTTGACCCCCTGGGAGGATATCTGCGCCTCCACCATAGGAATGGAGAGCATAGAGGGAGTCGGAGGGATGGAGAAAGGAGTGCCGACATCCGGAGAATCAGGTAGGTTGGCCAAGAGAAACAATGCGAAATCCACAAAGCACGAACATGTGCAGTACCATGTGACCCCATAGTGCAATACATACTTTGCCCTGACAGCGCCCTCAAAAAGTCAGAATGAATAAACAAATTAATCAAGATGCCATAAACAACCCCTACATGTGCAGCATGCACCCCCTAACTGCAGGCAGCCAAATGAATGCATCCTCAATCCACACGAAAATGAGACCACCTCCAAGGCCCAGTCCCAAATCACCCTCATGTACCACCCCAATGCATTTGATACGTTGCCATTCCAAATCCCACAGACCCATAACTAACGCTCGGCCCTCTTTACTCCACCACAGGGTCCGATACCAACGAGGAGCTGCATGACACCCCTACCAGCACGCCTGCAAAGCGGGCCAGGACCAACGTCCCAAGAGCCTCCACCTCAGGTGCAAGGATCAAGACACGGCAGCAGCAGGAATCAAGTGGCAGCACACTGGAGGGGACTGCAACAGGCACCCCAGCAGCCAGCAAGTCCACAACCCCAGCACCACAGGTCCCCCCAAAGAACGTATCTGATGGCACTGCCTCTGGTGGTAGCAGCATCATAGGTGACACAGCTGTCATGCCAGCATGCTCCGACACGGAAAACAGTGCTGGCGACGTAGGTACCATCCATGACCTTTCCCAATCCCCCTGCATGTTCCATCCCCTACACCATGACGAAACCACGCAGGGGCACCCTGAAGACGACGACTGGCCAACCCCCACAAGTCCTGTGCCAAGGCAACATGTGTTGAGCAGCCCCCCTGTCACACCACCGCAAATGTCCATGGCCCAGCAGAGGCAACAGTCCCTCGACCTGCTGATCGAGCAACAGCAGGAAGTGTCCACGCTACTCAAGGACCATGCAAATGAATGCGGGGGTTCCAGGGCAGCCATGGAAACATCCACCGAGACACTCAGGGCACAAATAGAGAAAAGTAGTGAGAGCCTCAGGGGAGAAATGGAGAGAAGCACCGAGAGCCTGAGAGCACAAATGGAGAAAAGCACCGAGAGCCTGAGAGCACAAATGGAGAAAAGCACCGAGAGCCTGAGGGGGGAACTGCATGCGACGTCCAAAGACGTTTGTGCTGAACTTGCTGCTGTGCGCCGTGTGCTCTCGGAGCTCTCACAAACCCTCAGAGACATGCATGGACGCGAGCAGGCAGAGACATCATCCGTGGCAAGTTCCGTCCAGGGCAGCCCCCAACGCAGATCTGGCAGGAACCTGCGCTCCACGGGCAGGGGTGCCCCTGATACCCGTAGAGGGGGCTTGCAATAGCGTCTACCCACGGACAGCATGCATATTTGGACACTGGTGTTGGGGGGGGAGGTAGTAGGGTGGAGGGGGTGTGTTGTGCTTCACTGGGTGGCGGGTCCATAGGGTGTATAAATCAAATCACATTCACAATACAGTACTTCATTATCATCCAATGACATGTGTGGACATTGATATTTGCGTACGAGGCCTTCATAGGCGTACAGTCCACAATGTGCCTGTACTACACACACACAGTGCCACAGGTCCCCTTTCCATGTAATAGGTACCATGCGTGGTTGCTAGAAGCATGCATCTATGATGCTCTGTCGGATTGCACGTGCATCCTGTGCCTCATGGACTCCTTGAGGTGCCTCCACATCCCCACCCTCATCATCATCATCTTCAGGTGCATGCAGTACAGCGTCAGGGGGCATGGGCACATTCCTACGTATGCACATGTTGTGCAGCATGACACATGCCATGACCATCTTAGAAACCTTCTCATGGCTGTACATGAGTGCCCCGCCAGACCTGCTGAGGCTGCGGAAACGAGCCTTCAGTAGGCCGAATGCCTGTTCAATGACCACACGGGTACGTGAGTGGGCATGGTTGTAGTCCTCCTCATGCTGGTTCTGTGGGTTCCGGATTGGTGTAAGGAGCCATCTCTTCAGTGGATACCCGGCATCACCTGTATGAGACGAATAAAGGGTGTCAGTGGAATGATAGTGCTAAGTAGCCCCCCCCCCTTCCTGCAAGGTCATTGACGCATCAAATGGGCCACGATGTCATGCATGGAATGAGACTCACCGAGTAGCCAGGATCTGTGCCCTGCGTGTCGCTCCATGTAGCGTGGTATTCTTGTGTTCCTCAGGACCATAGAATCATGGGTAGATCCTGGAAATCTGGCACAACAATGCGTAAAGATCTTGTTGGAGTCACACACCATTTGCACATTGATTGAATGATATTGTTTCCGGTTGCGGTACTGGACCTCCATGGCATGTGGGACAACCAATTCAACATGGGTGCAGTCGATGGCACCAATGCAACCCGGGATGCCGCCAAGTGCATGGAATCCCACTTTTGCGTTGGTAATCTCCTGGTACGTGCGTGGTAGTGTGATGTGGTCGTCGGCGTGCTTCAGGAGGGCATCGTGCACTTGGAAGAGTGTCCGTGAGAACAGTGGCTGTGAAATGCCATGCAACTGTCCGACTGTGTGCTGGTAGGTGCCTGTGGCCAGGAAGTGGAGTACAGACACCACCTTCAGTAGGGGTGGGATGGCGGTTGGGCTATCTATCATGCTCACGAGGTCAGCATGTGTCATGTCCACAATGGCGATTATGGTGTCCCGGTCCAAACGGTAGAGGGTGTGGATCTGCTCAGCAGTGAGGTTGAACGGATCAGCTCGGAGGCGTGGGATTGCGGGCCGCCTGCGTGGTGGTAGTGGCAGTGCTTGTGGGCCTTGCTGACCCTGCCTTGCCCTCCTCCTCCTCCTTCTCCTCCGTCTCCCCTGCGCGCCCGGTTGTTGTACCTGTTGTTGTTCGTCGTCTTCTTGTAGTTGTAGTACTTGCAGTGCTATCTGGTCCCCCAGGCCCAACATCGCTAGTCCTGCCGGTAGCATTTTGGAGTGGGAGTGGTTGTGGGAGGGGTTTGGGTCTGCTATATATGTGCTGTCGGCCTGTATGGCCTCCACCTGTGCTGATTGAATGAATCTGTGGCAGATGCAATCCCTTCTGGCCGAGCACGTCCCGCACGTAAGGCTGCATTTGGCCGCATGGCATCTTGGGATTGGAATCATGTATCAAATCCCGATGGCAGTGTGATGTACTTTGACTGATTTTCATGCTATGCTCCCATTGTTACACATGCTATAATTGCAGCCGCTTACATACCTGTGAAGAGTCAGTGGTATGTAGGGCTCGATCGATGGCCGACCCTCATGCAGCACAGTAACGTACTTCACCGACGGGCGTGGCGTCCCATTTGTGATTGTAGCCAGTTAGCATTATGACACACAGCCGCACTACATTGATGTAATTGTGAATGCAAGCGTTCACAGAGGCCTTTTCGACGTAATGTTGCAAGTGAGGAATTCGAAGGCCAGCATTTTTGGTATCGAAGTAGCGGTGAGGAGACGCCCACAGGTCTGCCTGGAAATGTAACGTTCTATTGTTGAATGTCCTTGGGACAGGGCCCATAACGAGCAGGCAATGAATGTCATGAATTGAATGGGATGCGCAATAGCGTAGTGGACGATAAGGCAGGACGTTCCCAAATCCATCTTGCTTCACAACACTACAGATCCGGCCAGGAGCACAGTGGGTTTTTGCAGACTGCATTACGCACAGACGCGATGGAAGTTTCAAATATTATGTGAGTGAATATTCATGCGTTTTCATTGCGGGATGAGGGAATGATGAATGGATGCATGGACAGATGATTCCATTTAGGGTCTGCCATGTACATGGGTTTTTTGAATCAATCCCCTTCCCCTGCGCTATGTGATGCAAGGCTGCCATAGTGGGACTTACGTCTATCTGCCCTTGTCGGATCCTCCCTGTCTCGACGCGCCTTCATACACTTGTGTCTAGGCACGTTACTAATCCCATGTCATGGGTTCTGTCTTGACTGACGCATGCACAGTAACCGACGTTGCCAATGGTGTATTTACCTCGATTGATTTCGTTATGATTCGATACTGATTTAGGGGTGTGTATATTCCTTTGGAGTGGGCTAGCATGCATATGGGTGTGGATTTGGTGTGTTGAATGAAGATTGTAATGCATCATGAGTCCCGTAATGCAATCGGTTAATTTGTGTTTCATTTGGGTGACAGGTATCTCCTGCCCTATTGCAGATGCCATCTGTACGCCACTCCTCCAGATGGGTTTTACTCTCGACACCTGCAGCTTCGGGTGAATCAGTGGAGCACCATTACGATCTTATGGGACGATCGCCAATGGGCCACATGCCCTTACGCTGTACTGGTGGCTAGGTGCAACATTTCGGCCTTTCAGCTGGACTAGTGCCTGCTTCATGGGACGGACCTGCGGTTCTTGCCGCTTCCATGTTGCCTTTTGGAACGTTGATGTAGGCCCTGTGTGCCATGATGGTACAGGGCGTCACACAAGTGGAAGCTGGTCAATTATTGCAGATGCAGCCCTCGGTGATAATGGATGTTTTGGTGTTATTTAGCAAATTGCTGTGAGGCCTTTGTCATTTGGATGTGCATTTAAATTGTATTCCGATATTTGGCGTGTTGCGTTATTCTTTGCAGGTGATGTAGCGATTTTCGATTTGTGGCGGTATGTATTGCGAGATGATCTGCATTGTGTTCCGCCTTCTGAGTTGAGTTGTGTGGTACTGTACTGGCCGCGTTTGCCTACGTAGCACAGTATGGTCACGGATGGGGGCTGCCATTGTGACTGTTTACATGATGTGCTGTTCAGGGGCGGGGGATTGGCTTTTGGCCGACTGGTGCCTGTAAGCCAGGTCGATTGGTGGAATGATGGGATGTTCAGAATGTGGCTGGTCACAGGTGCCTGTGTTTGCGTGCGTTTGTTGGAGGGGGACTGGGGTCATGTCCATTGGAATAGCTTCTGTATTCATGCCATCTGTGCCCTGCAGCTCCCATCGGCCCCTCTTGGGATGAGCCTGGCTGCTCAGTCACTCTGCCAACTTGTGTGGTACATGCTTCTGCTGATGGTTGGTTTGTTTACTGGCAAGAGTACAGGGCTGGTGCATTCCCCCTCAGGATGCTGTTTTGGATGTTGCCTTGCGCTGGTGGCAAGCGATGGGGGACTACTGTTGTTTTGTGTCATGTGTTCTTGATTTTCATTTTGATGTATTGTACCTTCACATGCCTGTGCTGCATCAGTACGGCTATGGTGACATGCCGTACATGGATGCCCACTCACGGGGCGCTTTGAGCCCCTGCATGCATTTCTACGTTGGCATGCATGGGTGAATTGTAGATTTCACTGGTTGCATAGTGTGAGTACATTGCGCCTGCCAGGAGTTGTGCAATGTGGCCAGGGAGTGGAGTACAGGCACTCAGTGGGCCATTTACGGTTGGTTCACGATGCCGTATTTCTCGCCATGGCGGAATGGTACTTTCCGACGTGCTTGATGGCGTTCAGTACATGTCCGCTAGGGTCAGAATTCGCGTACCGTTGCGCCATGGCGGTGTTTCCGGTTTTGCAAGGCGCGCGTGCGCGTACTTGGTGCAGTTAGCGTTGCCGTTCACTGCGGTGTCGCTAATGGCATCGTACTTTACGGTGACGGGTCATGATCGCAACGAGCGGTGTTCGATGGCGGTATTGCATTTCCGCCATCATTTTTCCATTTCCGCCAGGGTCGTAATGAGGCCCATTGAGTCTATGCCATCAACGCACAGCGCCCTCTTCCAAAATTGTTTTCCGAAGCAGCTGAAGCTGGATATCGAATATCAAAGATGAGGAATATGTGAGAGGAACATCCAGTCGAAAGAACGTTACCAGGGGTAAGTAACTTGTTCATCTACAGGAGCTGCAGGGAGATTGGAGTTGTATCCCACTGTCAACTGGAAACAAGCCAGACGACTGTCCAAGAGAGGACTCTAGCGACTGTAACTGAATTGGAGGTACTTAAAGTCTTGTGAACCTTAAACAGAGCTTTAGAGAATTAAAACCTTTTCTTTTTCTTGAACCAGAACTTTACAACTGTAAAGAGTTACTCTAGCGAGAAAAAGTCCTGTGTTGCATTAGAGTCCTACTCAGCAGTGAAGAAAAACATCCTGAACATTTCAAGAAGGACATATTTTTGTGGGGGACTGCTATATCAATTTGAGGAAATGGTTTGAAGGACTTTTGAGGCAGGCAGAAAGGGCCAATTTAAGACAACCTTACAAGATAGATAATAACACTTTATTCAGTTTTCACCGTTAACAGTAAATAAAATACAATACACAATGATTAGTAAAAAGAGCTTA
Organism: Ambystoma mexicanum; assembly: GCF_040938575.1. Taxonomy (NCBI): domain Eukaryota; kingdom Metazoa; phylum Chordata; class Amphibia; order Caudata; family Ambystomatidae; genus Ambystoma; species Ambystoma mexicanum. Next base: position 742,899,843 of record NC_090934.1, read on the forward strand.
AAATGTCCTCTCCAAACGTTTAAAACCTTCAATAGCATACTTAAAACGCTCATTAATAAAACATGCATCTCCTCATGACAAAACACAATTCATAGCATCTGAGACATGCCTGATGTTATTAGCTTTAAAGTCATTTTTCAGCCATAGTCGTCTGAAGTCCAAGAATTTTGGACAAATAAATAAAATGTGAATTAAGTCCTCCTCAGTCCCTCAGCCACATGTACAAAGCTTTGAGTTAAACAACCACTTAATCTACGCCCTAAGAGGCAAGACATTCAGCTGGATCATCGCATTTATGCGTCTTTGTGTCGTTTGCGGATCGCACTCAAGGGGGCATTTATATGGTAGGTCTGATGTGCCCTCCTCTGATGGACCAATGAACTTAACTTATCCATACTATATATTGCAAGCGCAATGTTTCTCCTGGCTTTCATGCATAGTTGTTGTTTGGTAATTATATCACTCCTCAGCTCATCAAAACCAGTTTCACACTTTTTGCACAGGATGGAGCAATCCTAATACCAGGTATACATGGCAAACCTCTCTGCCTTCTCTAGTTCTTCTCTTGCATTCAAGAGACTAGGATTCAGCAATGGAGCAGAATGTATTCAGAAATATTGTAAAAACCTTAATTCGGCCTGTACGCCTATGTTAAAACCCCTATCTCTAATGCAAGAGTAGTTCCCGGAGTACTGGGCATCAAACCTATCCATATTTTAGACAAATACAAAGTATATGGTCCAAGGAGGTACAGCTCACACATCCCCACAGCTCACTGCCATATATTATGGCTGAATAGATTGTAGCCTGAACGGCCTGAATGCATTTATCAAAGCAAAATCCGCCACATTTTTGGTAAAATCACCTGAGCCCACCCAAACTAGTCCTTAGGCAGTTTTCCACCATAACTAGATGTGCATACCACTGGCAATTGCTTGCAAATGTAACTCCCAAGTAGCAATATGAAGCCTCCACATTTAGAATCACCTTGTATATACACACCAATTATATTTCTTTTCCTCTTGAGACCCAAACACTGCAATCTTGGTTTTCTTTAAATTTACCCCATTAGGGGTCAGATCTAGTAATACTGCATCATCTGCATAGATTATAGAAGGGTATAGCACCCCATTCAAACTTGGTGGAAAAGAGCCCTTCAGACACAAGGGCGGTATGAAATCTGATAAAAAGATAATAAATAAAAGTGGAGCAAGCGGGCAGCCCTGACGCACTCCTTTATTCGTAGACACGTCACTTTCAGGCTCTGCTCTGGAATCACCTCTGACAGAGGCCCTAGTATCTGAGTATAAACGTACAATCAAATGGAGTAATGCAGATGGAACACCCAATCTCTTGAGTTTGGCCCATAGTAGGGATTGATCGATTGAATCAAAGGCCTTGCCTACATCTAAAAAGCCTGCATACACTTTGACCCCTTCTTTTCCTAACATATTTATCTAGAATTATCGAGAGTACAAAGACATGGTCTGTTGTTGAAAAGCCCTTCTGGAATCCAGCCTATCTTTTGAGGTTAAGCGCTCTTTAGCTTGTCAGTCTGTCAGGATGTTTTTTTCAGAGAAATTGGGGAAAAACCTGCGGTAGTAATTGTGATGCTGGAAATGCATCGGAGGGATAGGGCCTCAGTATCCTTGTCCTTTGCTGCCTTTTATCTTGTATTCTGTCGTGTTTTCCGCACAGGAGTTCATGTGGGACCCCTGGCGGTGCAGCTCTCTCTCTTTTGGTTTGGTGAACGGACCCGTGGGATACCCTTATGGCACCCATGAGTGAGGGTACAACCCTGTGCCCCTAGTGTATGTTTTTGGGCACCTGTGGGTGCACCACAGAGCAGGGTATGGGCTGGTAGCAGCTCCATGCTGAAGTTGACAGGTGCGCGGAGTATCCTCCATTTTGGGATACCCCGGCCCTGCCATTGGGATCAGTTGATTCTTGATGGAAAACAAGATGGCCCCTGTGGCCTCTTGCTTTCTATTACCCATTACCTTGTTTTCCCAAAGTCCTGGGAAGCCCTGACTCTGTCCCTTCCCCCTGACTGGCTGTTGGGTGGAAATGCCATATATGCTGTTCTTGTGAAGGCCCGGCCAGACTAGCTGGAGCCTTCCCGGTGATGTATGTTGTGGGTACCTCCTTTGGGTGGGACCTGGGTGAATAGAGTGTGTGACGAATATGCATTCTGTGTTGGGGATGTCTAGTATCTGGTGGTTGACACAATGACTGAGACAGCCCTGCCCGAAACCGGTATGAATGCAGCTTGGAGTGTTGAATGGCTCGGTACTTTTCCCAATACACATAACTTGTTGTGAGTGTCCGGAGATAAGTGAATGGCCTGAATACCTCATGTGCCTGATTGGCTGCCTGCCTGCATGAATGCCCTTAGTCGTGATTGAATGCTTGAGTGTGACCCAGCGGAATGAATGGGAGATCAACAGTATATCTGGGGACCTCTCACTGCTAGGAATCGTGTTCAGATGCTGAAGTCCACTACGACGAGTAACTGGAGTAACTGAAGCTTGACCTTGAAGCCCTGCTAGACGACAGGAATTGCTGTTGCTCTCCTTCACAATCTGAAAGCTGCTGTGTCTCCAAGGACTGACCCAGAGAGGACCTGGTAAGGCGCCCTCTTCCCGAGCTACGAGGGACCATCGTGCACCAGCTGATCTTTGCCAAAGCTCCCTGGTAGACAGACCTTCGACAGGCTGCTGACCCGAGACGGGGACTGTCCCGGAATCTCAAAGAGAAGCATTCGGACTGTTGTCCGCCACTGTCAACGACCGCCGTCGCCGACCGGAGCCGCCGTGCTCCCGTTTGCCTAAGAACTTCATTTTGATCATCGGACGCTCTCGTCTGCATTGTCGCCCGCTTTATCCCGCTGGAGAAGGCCCGACCGTCGACGCGCCGAAGAGCATCTGCCGGTGGGTCTCCCGCCACCTAAAGACCAGAGAGACACCGACAACTCGACGCCCTTGCTGGGCCACAGTTCTTCATCATCTCTTTCCGGTCCCGAGCTATCGTCACTGAGGTGCCCCGCACGCCTCTTCCTTGCAGGACGCCAACGCTCTGTCGTCGACGAGCACCGCTAGGAACGAAGCTGTCACTTCACTGCCGTAGTTCATCCTGTTCACCGGCGGACGTTCGCCGACCCGTGACTCCTGCCTTAAAGGGAGGGCACTCAAGAAGGGCCGTCGATTCCCCGACACTGAACGCCAAGTTCCTCGACACCTCTTGACGATCCGTGGCTCCTGCCTGAAAGGGAGTCACTCAAGAAGGATCGGTCGACGCATCGTCGGAGAACTCTACTCCACCAGGTAAATTGGGCGGGTAAAACCTTAATAGGAGGAAGTAAGACTATTGAACATTATATGGACTTGGCTTGTATTATATATCTTTATTTACAGGTTGCCCAGGTGGGGGGATCTCCACACAGAACTGTGCCTAGTGGTAGGGGTCAGCATTCTGCCTAATGTTTCAACCATCTTGCGTTCCTTCCTATCTCTATTGCTGGTTTCCTCGTTATTGATCTGTGTCACATTTTAACCGTACCGTTGTTGCACTTTAATGAGATTCGATAACATTGGTGGTACCACTTTAGAATTGTATATATTTGTCATTATTGACTTCCGAGTACAAAGTGCGTCATTATGATCGTGTACATACCTTTGAATAATAATTATATAAAGACTGTGTTTTCAGTAATACAGTGTGTGGACATTCCTTTGTGGGGGTTCGGGGACTACACTGTACTTAAGAACCAGCCTGCATCACCTCCTGAGAAGCTAGGCCTTGATTGCTCGACCACGTACCAATAAAAGAGAATCTTGGCTGGGGTCCTCTGTGCCTCTCCTCTACCATATACAGAGCGGAAGTACAGATATCCCCTATCAGTCTTTACAATGCTTCTCTCTGTGTTCCTCTCATTATCCTCTTCTGGCATTCTCTGTCAAGGATGTCGGCTAAGATTGAGGGACTCTGGTAGATCCACCATGTACCTTCTCCAGATAGTTTTTCATGGTGCTTGTATGTATCCATGTCCCCACACTCTTCCTGGCCTCCCCAAATTGCTACTCCAAATTGACTTCATACAATCCAAATTTAACTATAATCAGTCTGCCTTTTCTGTCAGAAATGTTGTGCAATATTTTGAAATTCAGAGATTTAAGAAATTAGATCAATACACCATTTTTTATCTCCAAAACAGCTTTCTAGAAATCATTACCAAGTCATAATTTCTTTAGCTAGCAGTCTCTTCTACTGATAAGTTGGTCTCTCGCAATGGAACTATAGATCGGTGGTCTACAACCAGCTGCCCACCCTCACACCAAGAGGTAGCCCTCTTCTTAGGGTGTGAGGTGGATGCCCTCACGGTGGTCTCCTGGGTTACTTCTTCCTCATCGGTGCCTGGGGGATAGAAGAGATGCAGGGCATCAGTGATGGTATGACATGGCAGAGGCATACGATGCTGCTGTTCATTATTAATTTGATCATGCATTTATGTCTTACAGGTTTGTCACGCAGGGTATTCAGAGGGGGCATGTTAGCATTCACTGCATGGCAGGTGGCATGCCGTTGATATGGGGTTTGTGTGTTGGGTTACATGGGCACAGTCCTGGTATGTTGCCCGTATGTAGGTTATGGGATTGGCACTCAGCATGCATTTCTGTGTGGCAGGGTTTGGGCCGCAATCTTGACTTGGACATGTTGATGTGGGTGTAGGGACATGCATTGCCTTGCGTAGTCTCACATCCACGTCACTATTGCTAAGTCATGTTTTCACCTACAGGGATGTGCAGGGTCACTCACCTCTTTCTATGGAAGATGCTGCACCAATCTCCATCTCTCCGAATCCCTCTATTGACTCAGGATCAATAAAAGTGCTGGCAGTCTCCTCCCAGGGCATCAGTTTAGCAGGTGAATGTGGACCCCCACCTGTCTCCATGGCCGCCCTCCTGTTGCTCGATAGGATGTTTCGCACCCTCAAGCAGAGGTCGTCCCACCTCTTGCGGCAGTCACGTACGGTGAGTGGTGTGGTCCCCACGGCCGACACCTTCCGGGCAACCTCCTGCCAGATTTCCTTTCTCCTCATCTGGGCTTCTCGCTTCATATCATTGCTTTTCATCATGGCTGCATGTGCAGCCAGAGTGTCAGCAAGCATATTGAGCTCAGCATCTGAAAAACGCTTCTTCCGCTGCCGGGTGGTCATCTTCCGGGTGGCCTTGGACATCCTCAGGGTTTTCCAACACAGCACAACACGAAAAACTGGTGGTTAGGGAGGATGGCAATGGATTGTGATTTTCCGTTCCTGCGCGATGACATAATTTCCAGGTCCGGTTTTGCGAACCCGGTATTAGCATGTTGGTATTACCGGGCCAGTATTTAGGGGTTGCTCTGAGGCGGTGCCGGTATCGGCGGGTCCCGTGATGCCGCTATCGGGGGATTGGAGGGCCTTTAGAGGCATGCCGGTATTACCATTACCGGCATGGGGGTTCGCGCATGCTCGCATACTCGTAATCACCCGCTATTAGCGGGTTCATACGAGCACGGACCTGCTCTTACCGGCATGCCAGTAATAAACCTATTTTTACCGGGCTATTCGTAATGAGGCCCACTGTCTTACCTGATAAAGAATTCAGGTATGGGGTGTCTTGCGTATTTGGTCAATAAATCCAAAGAGGAAAATCCCTGTTCGTGCCTGAAATGCAACACAGAGAGTATATACTCAAGCATATTCATTGTAAAAGTTCTCCAGCATGGGGTCTGGCATGGATTCATATGCTCATGAATATTCCCCGTCGTCAGGCTGGGAATCCTTGGTAAAGAAAAATCAGTATCAGTTTCGTTTCTGATCTGTCTTTCGTAGTAGTAACCAATCACTGATCTCTGCGTCATACTGACCACAGCCAATGACTGCCATCTCGCTAAGCCCCGCCTCTGGCAGCCATCTTCAGATTTTTACCGCACGTTCAAGTGCTGGGATCCTCATGCTATTGCTCTCGAGCTTTAGTGCTTTTTTTGCGCTATGCCCCTCAAGGGTGAAGATTTCGTCGAGCCACGCTTTTGGAGGACTCCAGAAGTTTCTCAGGCCCATCTCGATCATGGCCCAGGAGAAGGGAAGCTCGACGCCCGGAAAGCTGTTCAGGGTCTGCCCTGGATGCCAGTTTCAGAATGTCTTTAAGGAGGAAGAACACTCCCTCTGCCTCTATTGCCTGCATGAGGACAAGACGCACGTGGAGAAGGACTGTGCGTTTTGCGGCAATATGTCGGAGCGGACCATGAAGGACCGCCATCTGCGTCTCGCCAACTGGCTGGAAGGGAAGAGCCCGTCAGGCGAGAAGAAGAAGAAGAAGTCCGAGCGGTCTTCTAAGACCTTTGAGGGCGCCCCAGCGACAGGGGTCCAACAGAAGGCCAAGCACCGCGAGTCCGCTGGCACCGGGAGCGCCGAACGGTCGGGCTCTACGAGCGCCAGGCAGGGCGCATCCTCCCCGGCTCCATCAACCACGAGCCAACGCTCTGGCTCGGGTAAGAGGAAGGCCGAGCACCCGGTGAAGCTCCTGGAGAGACCCCGGTCGAGCTCGAAGGCCCCATCGGAGGGGGAGCGAGGCGGTGAGACCCCCCCAAGGAGAAGGCGGTGAGCGCACCTAAGGTGGGGAAAGCCTTAATCCATCCGGCCAAGGCCTCTATCGAGACAGTCGCGGCGGCCCTGGCTCAGCCTGTGGAGGCTACACCAGTGGTGGCGACCTCGGGGCCCAGAGTCTCCCTGCCACCGCGGAGGGAGTCCTCTTTCATGTCCATCGACAGGACCCCTGTGAAACCTCCGACGGAGAAGAAAAAGGGGGGGCAGGAGGTCGTCGTGGATTCGGCCTCAACCTCTGAGGAGGAGCTGATCGAAGTCTTAAGCCACGGCCAGAAGACCAGCCCGTCGGGAGGGAGCCCGACGTAGGAGATGACGAGAACGTCGAGGGTGCCGACGGGGCTCCTGACCGCCCGTCGGACTCCCCTCAACCAGTGCCGCAAGACAACTCGGCGGCCATTTTGGTGGCTATACAGTCCTTATGCTCGGAGATAAGGACGAGATTGCCGTTACCACCAACGGAGGAACCTCTCCCGACGGGGGACCCGGAGCCAGGCCCTTCTGGGAGCCCTCCTCCTAAGAGAAGAAGGATTCATCCTCCACCTCCTTTTTAACCATTGCGCCCTGCTCGGCCCTCCTCCCCGTCCACGACCTGTGGGGATGATACGGGGACTGACACGGCCGCGACAGGCACAGACAACGAGGTTTACGACGAGGATCTCCCGTCGTCACCTCCTCCCGGGGCTTCCCCGCCCGACGAGATTGGATCGTTTCATGCCATGATCGCCAGGGCATCCGAGCTTTTCCAGCTCTGCCCGGAAGAGAAGAAGAAGGAAGGTTTCCTTTATCAACGGCGCGAGACCAAGAGGAAGACGGTCCTCGCTATACCTCTACTGGACGATATCTGGGATGAGGGTCTCGCCCTCCTCAAGAACCCATCCACAACGCCTGCGAGAAGGGACCGGTACGAGAAGAAGTACCGGGTCCCGGACGCGGCCCCCTTGTGCCTTTGGGCACAGCCGACCCCGGACTCGGTCGTCTCCGCGGCGGCCAGGAAGAAAACGGGGGGCCTCGGTCTCTACGTCAACCTCCCCGCCGGACGGCGAGGGAAAGAAATTGGACACGATGGGACGCAGAGTCATCTCATCGGCAGTGACGACGATTAAGGCTGCCAACGCCTTGGCTATCGTAGCCCGCTACGACAGGGAGTTGTGGTACAAAATTGCCCCCCTGCTGGACTTCTTACCAGACGACAAGAGGGCGGAGGCCCTAGAGATCTTGCAGGAAGGAGAAGTGGCGTCGGACCACGCCATTACGATAGCGACGGACATCGCTGACACTGGATTTCGCCAGTTGGGCAAGGGCGTGTGCCTTAGACGGCGTGGATGGCTCAAGGCAACTGACTTCCATCAGGACGTGCAGACCAGAGTCTTGGACATGCCGTTCAACGGGAACAACCTGTTTGGGAAAACAGTCGACAAGCCATCAAGACGGACACGGAGAGGGTCCGGGCTCTTGGTGTTCTCCAGCAACGACGGCCGCCCTTTCGGAGCGGCGGAGGCAAGCAGGGTGCCTCCAAGGTTCCGCCGGCGGATTTTCCACCTATCGTCGAGCGGTCCGTTCGTCGTTGCAAGAAGCCTACAGGGGACGAGGCAAGTCGGGCGGACCCCGGCGTCGTCGCCAAGGAGGGCAAGGCAGCAAAGCCTCGTCGAAGCAGGACTGAACCGGCCGTGGGGTCGGGCCCCCAGCGAAGTACCCCAGTGGGAGGCCGGCTGGCGAACTTCGTCAGCATGTGGGAGTCCATCTCCACCGACCGTTGGGTGCTGGACGTCCTGGCCCAGGGTCACACGCTCGAGTTTCTAAAGAAGTGCCCGCGCGTCCCCCCCGTGGCCAGGAAGGAACATCACGTCCCTCAACTTCTCTTGGAGGTAAAGGCGATGCTCAAGAAAGGCGCCATCAAGCTCGTCCCAAAGAGGCTTCGGGGCTCCGGAGTTTACTCAAGATACTTCCTCGTGAAGAAGAAGACGGGAGGATGGCGTCTCATCCTGGACCTACGACGACTGAACAAATTCATCAAGGCACAGAAGTTCCGGATGGTCACCCTCCAGCACGTCCTGGGTCAACTGGAGGAGGGCGATTTCCTGTCGTCGTTGGATTTGGAGGATGCCTACTTCCATATCCCCATCCTAAAGGGACACCGAAAGTTTCTCAGATTCGTGGTCCAAGGGCGTCACTACCAGTTCAGAGCCCTTCCCTTCGAATTGAGGTTGGCACCCAGGGTGTTCACCAAGTGCCTCGCACCTGTGGCGGCGCGGCTGCGCCTGGAGGGGATCCACGTCTACCCCTACCTGGACGACTGGCTCATCAAAGCAAAGACAAAGGAGATCGCCGCGGAGCACACTACTCACGGACCTGGGATTCTCCATAAACTACGCCAAGTTTGGGAGCGAAACTCGACACAGTGGCGCTTCTGGCCTCTCCGTCGGAGGAAAGGACAAGGGCCATCTTGGGCAAGGTGCAGCGGATGCTGGTTGCGGACGCGGCCAGGGTGAGGTCCATCAAATCCCTCCTAGGAATGATTTCTTCTTGCATTTATCTCATCCCCCTGTGCAGGCTTCGGATGCGCTCGTTGCAGGAGTTCCTGGACGCTCACTGGATCCAGACGACGGGCAGCTTCGAGGACAGGATCACACTCGACGAGAGCTTCCGACGAGCGACCCGCTGGTGGGCCACACGCGCGCCTCTGACGGCGGGCATGGACTTCCAGACCCTGGGCCACCAGAAGACAGTGACCACGGATGCCTGCCTGGAAGGGTGCGGAGCGCACACCGAAAATCTGCACGCGAGAGGCCTTTGGCTGCCGACGGAGAAGTCCCTCCATATCAACGTCCTGGAACTCCGGGCAGTGTTTTGGGCCCTCAGGTCCTTTCTTCCGTCCCTCAAGGGCAAGGTGGTCAGGATCTTCACCGACAACACCACCACCATGTTCTACATCAGGAAGCAGGGCAGTACCAGATCCCCAGCCCTGTCCAAGGAGGCTCGGGATCTGTGGCATTGGGCCGTCGCCCAAGAGATGTTTCTGGTGCCGTTTCATCTGGCAGGGATAAAAAACACCATCGCCGACTCGCTCAGCAGAGAGCTGCGCTCGTGCCACGAGTGGGAACTACGACAGGATCTAGTGGACCGCCTCTTCCGACGGTGGGGCACACCCCTGATCGATCTGTTTGCGATGGCGACGAACTCCAAGTGCCGGAGGTTCGCCAGAAGGTTTCCCCAGCCGAGGAGCATGGGCGATGCTTCTCGTTCCCCTGGGAGGGCCTGTTCCTATATGCGTTCCCTCCATTGCCGCTGCTGATCCGGCTCATCAACCAGCTCAAGAGGTCACGGTGCAGGATGATCCTCGTCGCACCTGCGTGGCTGAGGCAGATATGGTTCCCGAACCTTCTGGACTTGTCAGCGTTCCCGTCAATCAAGCTGCCAGTGGACGTGGATCTTCTCTCCAGGGAAAGAGGCGCCATCCTCCATCACGACCCGAAGTCGCTGAACTTGCAGGCCTGGCTCCTGCAGCGTTAGAGTTTGGAGGTTACGACATACCGGCCGACTGCAGAGAGGTTCTTGCAAAGGCCAGGGCGTCCTCAACTCTTAAATGCTACGGACACAAATGGAAGAGGTTCTCTGTCTGGTGCCACGCACAGAAGATTAACCCTCTATGGATTACGGCTCCTCAAGTACTGCTGTACCTGCAGACGCTGGCCAAGGCTAGACTGGCGCATGCTTCCATCAAGATTCATCTTGTTGCGATCTCCCGATACACCAGGACCACGGGACGGACGTCTTTGTGGTCTCATCGTCTGGTGAAAGAATTCATGAAGGGACTGTTCAGATCGTTCCCGCCGGTGAAGGCCCCGGCCCTGGTGTGGGAGCTCAACGTGGTGCTGACCAAGCTCATGGGACCTCCGTTCGAGCCTCTGCACTCAGCTCCGTTGAAGTTCTTGTCGTGGAAAACTGCGTTTCTTGTGGCCATCACCTCCGCACGACGGGTGGGAGAGATCCAGGCCCTCTCCTGCAAGCCCCCGTACTTGACTTTTCACGACACAAGGGTAGTGCTCAGGATGCACCCCTCCTTCATGCCCAAGGTGCCGTCGGACTTCCACCTCAACGAACCCTTGGTGTTGCCTGTGTTCTTCCCGTCGCCTTCGTCGCCGGCTGAAAGGACTTTGCACTCGCTGGATGTGGCTAGAGCGCTGAAGTTCTACGTGGACCGCACAAAGAGTTTTCGGAAGACGTCACAACCTTTTGTGAACTTTGGACCTGTCAATCAGGGGAAGGCTCTCTCGAAGGCTTCCATTTCCAGATGGCTCTCCGGCTGTATCATGTACTGTCATCGGTTGGCAAACCGACCACTCCCTGGCCGTCCGAGAGCCCATTCCACCAGAGCGATCACAGCTACCACGGCGTTCCTATCTGGTGTGCCCTTGCTGGACATCTGCAGGGCTGCTACGTGGAGGTCGACGCACACCTTCACGAAATTCTACTGCGTCAATCGGGATTCCAGGGAGGAGTCCAGGGTCGGCCAAGCAGTGCTGCGCAACCTGTTCGCCTAAGGTGAGCCTGGTGAGGTGGTAAGAATTGCTTAATGTTGAGTTTTGGATGTAATGCTTAATGTTGAGCCTTTGCCACCTCCCGTGGTTGTGCATGTGTGTACTGCTATGTATTCTTTTATTCATGAGCATGCGAATCCATGCCAGACCCCATGCTGGAGAAGGAACAAGTTACTTACCTGTAACTGTTGTTCTCCAGCATGGGTCTGGCATGGATTCACATGCGAACCCTCCCGCCTACCCCTCTGCGGCTCTTCACTTGGTCATACTGCCACTTCATGTGCTACCAAATCTGAAGATGGCTGCCAGAGGCGGGGCTTAGGGAGATGGCAGTCATTGGCTGTGGTCAGTATGATGCAGAGATCAGTGATTGGTTACTACTACGAAAGACAGATCAGAAATGAAACGGATACTGATTTTTCTTTACCGAGGATTCCCAGCCTGACGACGGGGAATATTCATGAGCATGTAAATCCATGCCAGACCCATGCTGGAGAACAACAGTTACAGGTACGTAACTTGTTCCATCACCTCGTGAGTCAGAGTCCAGACATGTTCTATTCTGGTAACCCAAAATTTCTTAACACACTCAGCGGTGATTCATGTTCAGTGTACCTGAGGGATACATAGAACGAAACATCATGCTCATGCATGTAACTGGCTGAAAGCATTATCTAGGGTTTTTCATGCAGATGTCTTATTCCCTGACAGCACCCCAGTGGTGTTATGCAGAAAAACAAACACTACAGGAAGCTACTGGACGTTCCAGCTCTGTTTGAGAACGAAACACCAGTAGATAAGATCCCGGATGGGACAGATGAGCTAAACACTATCACACAAAAAAAGAAGAAATTAGCACGTACTCAATTACATGGCAGCTTTATGCTGCAATATTTGAAAGGTGGAATAATACCGGAGGGTCTGCAGGTAAAGGTAATTTTCGAGCTTGTTTATAGATAACACAAAATTTCAAAAAAACGTCAGCGGTATATGTAACAAGTGCTCGAGAGTTCTAATCATACTTATAGTTGAGACGGCGGAAGAGGAGGCCAAGGCACAAAGAGCTAGAAAGCCTAGAAAACGTTTTTGTGGAAAATCAATCTATAAAAGATGCATAAACGTTACCAGTTAATGTAGAAGAAGAAATAAAGAAATTCATACAGTTCAATTTAGACAAAAAAATAAACAAATTAAAAAAGATTTTAATAACTACAAAGAGGAAAGAATGTACTCTTATTTACGCACGGGATTCTACACAGAGACCATCCCTGGTCCTTACAATTGAAGGCCCAACCGTTTTGTAAATTTCTCTAATTCCTCAGCCTCATCAAGTGACTCGGATCAAACAGGGGCACCACAAGGTGGTGCTAATTTATTTAATACTCGGGGACAACAATCCAATTTTTTTCGGGCAGGAGGCCAGAGAGGCCGACCGACAGCGAGACAACAATTTGGACCAGGAGTCCGCACGAGACAGTTGTATCAGAATCATTGAACCCAGATAAAATTCCAATCTTCAATTTATCATCTAGAGAATTAATTGATATCGAACTCAAGTTACTATCTAAGGGTTTGTCCTACGTCACAGTATCGAGAGTGGATTCATTTAAGTGGGAAATGGAATTACAAAGTTTCTTTCGTAAAATCAGATTAAAACACTACTTCGAGGTATTTTTACCGAGTACATCAACTGGCAACAAAGATGGTCGTAAAGAACGTGAAGAAGTAAAGAACATCAAAGTGCTAAAACCTAAATCTCATTTTTCACCTCTGATACACGCATGCCCCCCTGAAATCTTGGCCTTTGAAAACATCATGAGGAAACAAGTGCAGGAGGCTATGAAGAAGAAAAACTTCCATCAAGATAGTCTTAATAAGGACGAACGAGAAGCGTTGAAAATGCTCTGTGAAGACCCCCTCAGAATCATTAAACCTGCCGATAAAGGGGATGGCATCGTGTTGATGGATATTCAGAAGTACGAAGAAGAATGTTTAAGGCTCCTAGGAGATGGAAAATTATACAGAAAATTAGATCACGATCCTACGCAAGCTCTACAAGAGGAAATTGGAAATCTGATGAGACATGTGGTGAATGAAGAATGGATTAGTGAGGAAGAACAACTATTCCTATGTAAGGTCCACCCAAGAAAAGGGGCATTCTATGTACTCCCTAAGTACATAAAAATGCAGAGCATCCACCCGGAAGACCGATAGTCTCTTTTTTAAATCATTTGTTGAATAAATGCCTGCATATATAAAGGACACGACCCATATGCTCCTCATTCTGGAAAGTATCATCATGGAACCAAATGACATCTTTGTGAAGATGGACGTTGAATCATTTTATACGTCCATCCCGCAGCTGCAGAGTTTAGAGGTGTTAAGACAGATCCTCGACACAAGGGAAACACCATTAAGTCCACCAACGGGCTTTATACTTGAATGTGCGTGGTTGGCCATTTGTGAAAACTTCTTTCTCTTTAAGAAAAGTCTATATAAACAACTTAGAGGGGTGAGTATGGGTGCCACCCTTGCACCTGACGTGGCAAATTTATATATGGCCGATTTTGAACATAAATTTGTACTGGGACCCTTATGTGTTTTAAAACAACAGCTGTTGCGAGATACCTGAGAGTGTGGAACCGGTTCATAAACAATGGGCCTCATTACGAGTCCGTGGGGTAAAACCGCCTAGGTAACGCCGGACTCGTATTACGATTCCGCCTCCAGAATTAACAGTGGGTTTACCGCCACTGTTAATTCTGGACCGCCCGACCCGTAATGAGGCCCAATGTGTTTTTTGTGTGGAGAGGCCCTATTGAATCTCTGGTGGCTTTCCATTTGTGGGTTAATACATGTTATCCCCACATTAAGTTCACAATGGAATGGAACAAAGTGAGTGTAAGCTTTCTGGATTTAGTGATACAAAAGAAAGAAGATCACCTGGAAACAACATTATACAGGAAAAGTACTGACAAGAACACACTCCTCCATTACTCGAGTTTTCATCCGGGTGGTTTAAAACTAAATCTACCATATGGACAATTTCTCTGTATAAGAAGAAATTGCACACAAAAAAACGAGTTTATGAACCATTCTGTGAAGCTGAAGGACAGATTCATTGATGGAGGGTATCCAAAGAAGCTGGTGAAACAACATTATAAACGAGCCCTCAACATGCATCCGGAGACCTGTCTGTCAATGAAGATCAGAGAAAAGAACAACAGACTTATCTGTGTGTCTACATTTTCCTCAATAAGCAATTTGATCAAGAGGAGTGTCAACAAGAATTGGCATCTGGTGAAATGCCCAGGCAGTCTGGCACAGAAACCGATGTTCGCGTTTAAACATAACATGAATCTCAGACAAAAACTGGTCCACACGTACAAAGAACACGAAGATAACAAAACAGTGATGAACCAATGGGGTTTGAAACCAATAACGGGAAATTGTCACTGTGTCGCGTGCCAAGTTACCTCGACGAGAAAATCGTTCGAATACGGCAACAAGAAGGAGTGGTTTTTAGAAAACCACACCAATTGTCTGAGCAAAAACATCATAAACATTATCCAATGTCCTTGTGATCTTGTATATGTAGGAAAAACAATGAGGGAGGTACGTCAGAGAATATCGGAACATTGTTCCGCATAAGGAACAAGGTGCAAGACAAACCTCTAGTTGAACATTACTCCAAATTGGGTCACACATACAAAGACGTTAGGTGGTTTGTACTTCAAACCATAAAGACCCCCATGAGAGGAGGCGACATGTCCACCATGTTACACAGACAAGAACAAAGATGGATCCACTCCTTGGACTCAGTGAAGAATGGTTTGAATATTTCCATAGAATGGAACAAACTGGTTACAGGATAAGAGACATGTCATATGAGCACAGACTATACTCATGGGGTAAGTACGCTTATGATTGGGTGTTCTGATCCCTCTTACATTAGTGATCATGTGAACCTTTGATGCACATGTCATAGGATGCACACATATGAATATAACGATAAGGTGGCACTTTCACTATTGCTGTTGTTTACCCGCTAATAGGTAGTCTGCGGTTCCATCTTTTTTCTAGACGATATATGCAGTATATTGAGTAGTGAGATTGAGTTACCTGCTTTCCCAGGCCTACATGTTTTCCCCCCTAGGCCATAGGGGTAAGAGGGAGTATCATTCAGAGTGTATTACCCATCTTTTTGAGTATTATTGAATTTTACAACATCCCCTTTTTTTGCGAATATAACTCTTTTCACTGTGGTGGTGGAGGTGTTCATGTTTACAAGGGAGCTATGGTAGCAACCTCCATATGGGATCACTACAACAGTAGCAAGCTACACCCAAGGATTAGCACATATGTTGGGGCGAGCTGCAAGCATCAAAATTAATGATCGCACCGAGTCAGCACGGCTATTTCTTATTAGCATTCATCCATTGTGCAGTGTCGGGTACATTAGCCACATGTATGAAATATTGTGGGGATATGAACCATTAAAAACCGTGCGCTATGTACCGTTTGTCCTGTGTAAACAATAATAAAAAAAGAAAAAAATGTTTTCTTCATGGGCAACTACAATGCCCAGAAGCCACTGGGAGCCACGGCCATCAGTCCTTTTACCATGTTGATGGCGTAGATCAGGAAGCCACACCCAGGAACCAATGTAGAACTTAGAGCAAGTGCAGGATGTGAGGAGGGTCCTGAGTGACCTCCTGTATGACTGAACACAGGTTCATGAGGGTGACATTAGTTCAACTAGTTTTTATGCATAACAGATTTTCTGCATAACACCACTGGGGTGCTGTCAGGGAATAAGACATCAGCATGAAAAACCCTGGATAATGCTTTCAGCCATTTACATGCATGAGCATGATGTTTCGTTCTATGTATCCCCGCAGGTACACTGAACATGAATCACCGCTGAGTGTGTTAAGAAATTTTGGGGTACCAGAATAGAACATGTCTGGACTCTGACTCACGAGGTGAGGCGAATTGATAGGTGGTTTTTACCATCTCCAGTGATCTTTGACAATAAATATGCTTGAGTATATAGTCTCTGTGTTGCATTTCAGGCACAAACAGGGATTTTCCTCTTTGGATTTATTGACCAGATACGCAAGACACCCCTATACCTGAATTCTTTATCAGTTAAGATAGTGTGTCTATAGTCTATATCATTAAATATAATACAGAGATGTTTTCACCAGGTTTATAAGGCAAGCTTATTGAGATGCCTTGTCCTTCTCTTCCATTGAAGTATAGGTGCAGATCCATCTATCACCACTGCAGGATTTAGTCCACCGTTGATACACGTCTCCATTATTTTGTATGGAGGTGAGTGGAAATCTATATACACATAAATTGAGATATACACACAAGATATATCTGTGTCTACATAAATAAGAGATCGGAATGCTGATGTTATGTATATTGTTTATTTGTAGATTGAGGTTTGATGACATCCTCCACCTTTTGACATTTTGGAGTGGTTGCAACTGAACCATCCGTCTCCTGAAGAAGGTCGCTTATATTCACCTGCTGTAATTAGGGGCCCATTGTGACGACCGAAACATATGTTGAGTTATAGCAAATAAGCAGGATGCTATTTGTTTTTGTGTATTAACACTTACTGAAATTATTAAGAAGTGTTGAAATGTATGTAAATATACAGGTTGTGGGTGGATAAAGTACACCAAGTGTGGAATATTGACATGTATAGTGAGAGTGTGAATGAATGATGGAATGAATGGTGGTGTTTAAATGTGGATGTCGAGAACAATAAAGATTTGTGAAAATTACTCATAAATAAATATATATTTTTTGACAAGATTGGGTATTGTCGAGTGTGTACCGATGTTCTGATTTCATTTCGCCTAGGTTCATTTTTTGTTGTTTCATTATATTTAGCCTGAAGGACCTGTAGCAGTAAGGCATTCCCCATTTTGAAACCATCACGAATGAAGCCTACCTCCTCGTTGAACTTGATGAGTACACCAGATACCCCGAGGTGGAGCCAGTAAACTCGACAGACGCAGCGTCAGTAACCACTGTGCTGGAGAAGATGTTCGCAACTCACGGCATCCCCTCCTCCATAAAAAGCGACAATGGCCCACCCTTCACGAGCAAAGAATTCAGAAGGTTCATCGGCAGCCTAGGGATACGGTACCACCATATCACCCTATACTGGCCGCAAGCCAAGAGGGATGCAGAATGGTTCATGGACTCCATAAACAAATCCGTGAGGATTGCAAAAGACAAAGGGGGACCATCACTACCCGAACTCTACGGGTTCTTAGGTCGTACCGGCTGAATCGCCACTCAGCCACTCAAGTCAACCCTGTAGCCCTAATGTTCGGGGTACCAATTTAAGCAGGCCTACCACTACACCACTCGTGGACACCCCCACCAGTGGACCCGGAACAAGTACAACGCTGACGAAGAGAACACAACACCAGAGAAGACAGACTAGGAAGAGCAATGCCAAGTGAATTCCAAGTAGGGGACACAGCACTGGTGAGGAACAGAGCACAGAAAGGGAAGATGACGCTCTTCTACGAATTGATCCCATGGCTCATCACTCGCAGGGAACAGGGTCTGGCCACCGCTACACGAGGGCGGTAGATTGTGACCAGAAATGTATCCCACTTCCAACGGACCTCTCTGGCCCTATTGGAGGAATCCCGAGAGAGCCAAAGGCCTGAGGCAACCTGTGCCGAGGAGGCGGAGAAGACATCACCAGAAAAGGATCAGGGAAACGACCTAAATCACAAGCACCCGGCGGCAAGCAAGAGCGACTAGAGTCCGGCCAGACCACACACTCCACACTGAGAGTGAGGGGAATGATATCCGCTCCAGAAGCGGCTAGTACCATCCACACGGCTCCAAGGGTATTTTCTGAATGGCATCTACACCCGAGTGGAGAGCTGAGAACACAAGACTGTCGGCGGAGAGCAGCCGAAAAAAGAATAACAAATGAGAGACACAAGTAACTGCTGTTGAATGTGGTTTGTTTATTCTATTCATCTAAAGTTGGAAAGGGATGTGATGTCCAAGGTGTGGGAAAAGCCTGCAAAGGGCAGTTCCCGCTCTGACCACAGAGCCATTGTGTCAGTGTCTGTCCTTGCGCATCTGCCCGCACTGCGCTCGACCAGCACTGCAGGCCTGACCCCTCAGCCCCGGGATAGGTATCACACCGGACACGAGAGGAAGGTGACCGATTCGGTCAGAGTGTTTGTTAGTGACTAACCAAATGATAGTGCAGAGAGAGTATAGGAAGTGATTGGGATAGTTTAGACAGAGAAGGCTTTTACCTGAATAGGGATGCCTGAGATAGAGAAAACACTACATTTGTTGAGAGGGAGAGGGGCAACCGTAGCGTCACGCTGAAACTTTTAATGAAACCGTTTGAGTATTCTTTGGGACATCTGTGACATGTGGCCCAGTATTCTTTGTCTCCTAACACGATTGTGTAGGCACTTAAGAATCCATAATACACATTTAAAAGCTATCGCAATTAATTGTAAAAATTCATACTCAACGTCATCATAAACATTGTATACAGAATTTGGTGGTAGATCTGTCAAAGGAAAATAAAGCATTAGGACATTCTGCAATATAAGCTATTGTGATTGCATTCCTCAGCATAATATTTCTTGATCTTTGATTTTGTTTAGTAGTAAGGGTCTTGGGAACCAGTGCCAGGTTTTACGGCTTACGTCTGTATGTTATCTTTTAGCTGCAGCCCTTCTGAACGCCAGTGTCTTTCTCGTGTCAAGGCGATTACTGCAAAGTAATCGCCTTGACGCGAAAAAGACGCAGGTGCTCAGAAGGGCTACATTCTTACTACTAAAGAAAATCCAAGAAAAGGAAATATAGTGTAATGGAACAGTGTGCTCGCTCTAATGATATAGCTATGAATTGACAGAAGCAAAAGAAGATTACAAAACATGCATTTATGTGGTCTTGAGGAATGTTATGTTATGTTATCCAGTTTTAAAAAGCACTCATTTGCCCAAGGGCATCTTGCCGCTAGGAGACATCCAGAAGGCAGCTAACTACAGTCTAAAAAAGTTGCATCTTGAGAAGATATCTGAATTCCAAGTCATTCCGGGTACATCTGAGAGCGAGGGGCAGAGCATTCCATAGTTTATCAACAGCAGTGATACAATTCCCCGGCCTCCTACTCGAGAAAGAAGGAACCTAGGTATCACCACCAGGCAGGCATTGGCAGAGCGAAGATCTTGACCAGGACGGGTTGGGACACATTTGTCCCAAAAATAGTCTGATCCCTGCTGATAAAAAGCTTGATGAGCTAAGCAGAGAGCTTTAAATTCAACGCGCCTGGCAAAGCATGAGTACCATAAGGCGAATTAGTAGAAATTCGAGGTGCCAGGTTTTGCAATACCTGGAGACGGTGGATCAGTCCCACTGGTTGGGCCAAAAACAAGGCCTTACAATAAACATGTCAGCTGAGCACAAAGGCAGTCACTACTCGAGGAGAGAGGTGATTAGGCAGAAATGGAAGAACCCTCCGTAGTATCCTCAGAATAAAATGGCCAGCTTTAAAAACTGCACCTACCTGAGGGGACATAGAGAGAGTGGAAGAACGGGCAACCCCCAGGTTTTTCATCACCATCACTGGAAGAGGAAAATTACCCAGTGCAGGGGTCAAAATTAAGGAGTCCAAAGTGTAGGATTAGGGGGAGAGCCCACCACCAAGACCTCTGTCTTGTCCCCATTCATTATCTGCCAATTGCTGTTCATCCACTCCCCAACATCAACCAGGCACTGACAAAGGCATGACTACACTTCCAATTGGTTAAAATCAACACAGACCAGAATGTGGGTATCATTGATATATGTGTAGCACTGGAGGCCAAAGGAGTGGACGAGATAGGAAAGAGGCTGGATATAGATGTTAAAAAGCATAGAAGACAAGGTGTTGCCCTGAGGAACCCCACAGCATAAGGGGTGATTAGGGGAAGAAAAAGGATAGAGGTAAAGTGATAGGCCCCTATCCGTCAGGAAAGAGGTAAACCATGCAAGGACTGACCCGGAGAGGCCTGCCAAGCGATAGCAGGATGGAGTGGTTCACTGTCGAAAGCCGCTGAAAGATCTAACAAAATCAGGGCACCCACTCCCCCACTGCCTACCAGCCTGGCCATATCATCAACCACAGATACCGGAACACTCTCTGTACCACGCCCTGGGCGGAATCCTGACTGGAAGCAGTCCAAGAGCCCACAAGACTCCAAGAAGAAAGAGGAGAAACCAAAGCTGCAAGCAGTTTCATGAAAAAAGGAAGGAGAGAGATAGGGCAAAAGTTATCTGGGATTAAAGGATCCAGTTACCTTTTTTTCAAGAGAGGAATGGCCATAGCTTGTTTAAGCTCCAGCGGTATATGTCCAGATTGACAGGATAGATTAACTGCTTGTGATACCCGAACGACTATAACGGGCATGATGACTTTAAGCACATCCAATGGAACTGGGTCGGAAGGGGCAGTGGATTTCAAGTGCATCATAGTCTGTCCCACTATTTCAACTGAAAATGTAGGGAAATCGGACCAAGTGTGGAAGATAGCCACCATTACTGGTGCTGAGTAGCTGCACATAGCAGATTGCTGGACCAATTGGATATTGGTGCGTATATTGTCAATTTTAGTGACAAAATATAATGCTAGTGAGGGCAGAACCGTGGGCGTAAGATTGGTGGTGGAGTGTAAGGACCTAACCACTGCAAAAAAAGCTCTTTGGGATAATTAAGGGCCTTCTCAATTTTATGAGTGAAATGGGCCCACGTGGCTTCATCGATAGCTATATGGTAGCTTTTAATAAATTGGCGATAAGTCACTTTTTCCAATTACCCATATGAATGACGCCATTTGCGTTCTGCCTGTCTCAACTTGAGACGGGCACATTTAAGATAATCATAAAACCAGGGTTTCGAGGGGCGTCTACAAAGTTGAGTACATTTGAGAGGGGCCACAACGTCAGCCGCCGCCCCTAAGAGATTCTGTAGTTAAGAGAAATCAGCAGAATTGTTGGATCGGGGTTAGAATCCTGTGACGGAAATATTTGAGGGAGAAAAGACTGAAGATTATTTTTACGAAAATAACCTTCAGTCTTTTCTCCCCTGAACATTTCTGACTTGGCATCTGGATGCCCCCAACCCCCACCCACCACTTACCTTGCGGCGGCAAACTTCGCTGTGTGCCCCGACTCACTGTGTCCCTGCAACCCCAGTTCCCTTTCACTTCTGTGATCGGGAACTGGTGCCGCAGGGTCCTTTCCTTTTATTTATTTTTTTACTTTTTCGGATCGGCTGCAGGGGACATCCCTGCAACCCCTACTCACAATATAGTGGACAAGGGTGTGGGGGACACCACTGCAGCCCTTAGCACCGAATGGGGGATTTGGTCGAACTTTTCGGCCATTCGGAATTTTTTGGAACGGCTGATATTCGGCCAAATCTCCCATTCAAGCTTTCTTTTGCAGGATTTTTGGACGTTTCAGCAGTTTTAGCATTGCACTGTGAATTAAAAATAGACGTAACAGTGTTTTGCACTGTTCACTGCCAATTTCGGCACCAGGAAGTGACAAGCAGAATTCTTAACATACGAGAAGGGAATTTGAGCAAAAAAGGAACTAAGTAATGGTCAGACCAGACCACTGGTTCAGCAGGGGAGGTGGAGATTGTAGACTCATCAGACAAGACCAAATCAAGAGTATTGCCCAGAATATGTGTGGGCTCATTAATGGCCTGATGAAGACCCAGATCAGATAACTCCTCGAAATAAATGGTGGCTGTGTTCACAAAAGCCTATACCACAGAAACCGGTTGACCAAATCTTCAATGCTTTTGATACTCCTTTGGGCTACAGACGTAGTAGGAATAAAAACCTACTTTCTTTCAATCAAATCAATAAATTCAAAACAAGCAAAGTATGTAATAGGGAAGGATAAAGGAAAAAAGGGTCCCTCATTAATACTTATTTTTTAACAGCCAATTTCTTTTAAGACACTGGTGGTACCAGGGGTATGGCAGTATGGTAGTTATCTTTTTGTGGCAATCCAGCGCCTACACAGGCCCAGCACAATACTACAATAAATAATTGCCACTATAACATTGCATTAAAAATGTATGTCTGGAGAGAGAGAGAGAGAGAGAGAGAGAGAGAGAGAGAGAGAGAGTCGTTTCTTTTGCTTTAACCTTTAAGTTAGGTGGCACTCCATCGTGACCTAGGGAAATTACATATTTTTTTCTTCTCAAATCTTTCAATCTTTTTTTCTTTGGATGAAAGGAAAACATGTTCTTTCTGGAGGGAAACCAGTTAGCTAGTGCATATGGCCCCTTTGATACGACTGCACATTTCCTATTCAAATGAATTTCTTCGTGATGTGTGTTGAAAACATTTCAGCAATTTAGAAGATTCACAGTGCTCAATACATGACCTTCCTTTTGATGGTATATTTAACTTTTGTACACCATTTTGGTTGTGGAAATGCACTTTTACAAAACCCAGGTTAGACCAGCTAGTATAATTTTGGTTAAGATTGCTCTGGGCCAGTGCCCCACCACTACATACAAACAATCAATGGGACTTAGTGGACACTGTTGGGGGTCACAATTGGAAATGACTTAAGCATGTAAAATGAATGCTGTGCAGGCTGGAGAGGCTGAGCTGTCAGTGTATCTGATCAGATCATTAGTCGGGTGAAAGGAGCCTTTTCTTTATGGGTCCAGGAGGATATACTTCATGCTAGTTTTGACAAACCGATCATTAAATTATATTTTTCTTTTACGAATTCAGTGGGTTTGGAACCCATTTCAATTGGCTTGATAAGCTCAGACAAGATCGTGTATGTGAAATTTCACTTCATTATTCTTCTGTTGGCAGCCCTTATCCAGGAAACTCAACTAACTGCTTTGTTTGCAGTGATAGAAAGAATGCATTTACCATGCTCTATGTATTTGTCCGTTATAAAAGGACCTCTTAAGGAAAAGACTACTGCCTTATTTGCAATCAGCTGGGATCTACTCAGCATCGTATATCTTGAACCGCCTTAAGTCTAATGTTTATATACCAATTGTGAAGGTGACTGCCCACTGTTTATTCAGTGATTGGTCTAGAAGAAGAAAACGTTTAGGTTTGTCTGCTTTATTAGCTTTGTGTTAAACCACTAATCACTCGGGTTGAGTAGCAGCATCTTTCTTCTTTCTTCGGCACAGAATGGTGTTTTAATTTGTGAGTTTTATTGATCTATGCCACTTTGTGTGGTTTTAGGATATTAGGGTAGGAGCATTTTACTAGGGGTGATATTTTCTGCTGTGCTTGTTTTAGGGGATCGTATATCAAGTTGACAATTTGTTTTACATTTTTATCTGATTTTATTGATATTTCTTTTATGTAAAGTTTTAAGGAGTCGTATCTGACATACACTCATTTGACTGGCAATTTCTTTGTCTCTGTTTAATGTGAACGCTTATTGGAAACTGTTCATGGCATAACCTGTCATAGGCTATGCCCCTTGTAGTAGCAGCCAATCTGACTTTAGGGGACATTTGGACTTTTTGGCTGCCTTTCACCAGGTATTTGAGAGCTCTAATACTGAGGGTTCTTCAGACTAGGCTTTTTGTAATCTGCAGTAAAGCACCACAGTGGTTCTTTCTTATTGCATACACTGTAAGTAGTTAGCTCTTTCATGATAGGCTGCTCTAAGAACTCAGATTGTTCCTTCGGCATCATTGGCCCTGACCACTTGGAAATATACTTATCCATGGCCTCCTTGGTTACTGTGCTCCTCCATATACAGATTTGCATTAAAGCCATGCATAACATTTCTCTTATGCCTTTCTGAGATTGCGAAAATATCACCCGATTACTTCAATTTCTGTGTAAATATCTTCTACTCCCTCACTTTCAATTGCCTAGCATACCAGAGTTGTCAACATGCTGAAGGCGAATTGTCTTGCTCCCAAAAGTTTAATTTCTATTTTCAATATGACGTAATTGCCCCTGCACTTTCATGCATTTCCTTAAGGCCCCTACAGATCCTGTTGTTTCATGTTGAGCCTCCAACTCCTGAACCTCTCACTTTAAATCCGTTTCACTATGTATACAGTGCACCCCTAATTCTGTAGTTCATTTTATTATCCGAGTTCTCAGATTATCCTTGAAGTCATCCCACCTAGTCCCTTCAGTCTTACTGCTTTCCACCTCCTCACCTAAGGAGGCACATAGCTACCTCTCAAGACATTTTTACACCATTTATCCTGCAGCGCATCATTTTCAAGACACCATCCCCTCAGGCTCTGATCTCTTTCATTTAGTCTCCAATACACCTGGACAGGTGAATAATCTGATATAGAAATAATTCCAATGCAGGCCACTGAGAGATTTTGTGGAATGTCTTCTGTTGAAAATATCTAGTTGATGCTTGAATAAGACTTGTCTACATAAGAATACAGGGAATAATCCCTTTCCAAAGGATGCATGTAAAGGATGCATCGACTAGCCCCAACTCACTCAGTTTAGACTTCATCCATTTCAACATAGCTGCATGGCCATGGCCTAAGGTCAAATTCTTTCCCCACCTTTCCGTGTTCGGATATACCTCTACGTTTAAGGCTAATATCTACTCACCTGCCCCACATCATTCCAATTCCTGAAGTGCCCCTCTGAGAAATCAATGGTGTCCTTGGTTGGGTGCATTTATTGAGGCTATTGTGTACTTTTGTTGACTCATTTCCCCTTTGACTAGAACATATTGTGACAGGATCAGTAAGCTGTCCCTGTCAAGAAAGCATGGAGACCCCTGTCAACCTGGGCTGGGAGACCTAACAGTGTGGAAGCCAGTGCCAATCCTACACCAGAAGTGGAATGTGACTGTTTGGAGGGCAGCACTCCCTGCCTCTTTTTATAGTGCCGGTTTCTTTTGCAAAGTGCCGTGCTTAAAC
Organism: Ambystoma mexicanum; assembly: GCF_040938575.1. Classification (NCBI taxonomy): domain Eukaryota; kingdom Metazoa; phylum Chordata; class Amphibia; order Caudata; family Ambystomatidae; genus Ambystoma; species Ambystoma mexicanum. The sequence continues at coordinate 742,924,989 of NC_090934.1, forward strand.
ACCCCATAACCATCTAGCATAATGCATAATGCTGGCCAGTTTTTCTCTATTCCCTCTAGAAAAGTACATATCCCAGCAGCCCTGTGAGGAAAAATATAGAGACCAGCCAAACCGAAACGCCACTGATTGGCCAAGGACCTGTGAGCCACAACCGGTGATGCATTGAAGCAAATATGATGCGTGACGCAAAGCCACATTCAACAGCAGATGCCTGTGCATAAACGGAATGCTCCAAAGGCATTATGCTCACCTGTAAGAGAGCCGTGGAACAGCTCAGCAGTCAAACTAATGGGATAAAAGGCCTGCAAGGACCTCACACAGACGCTTGAATTACATGACTCAGCACCGTGGGCTGCCATTGCAGAACGCCGGCAGACCTGAACACGAGAAAGGATGGTCTATTATGTCATTTGATGATTGTACCATCGCTTGGGAGTGGAGAACATGGAGAGTTTGGCCAGGGGAACCAGTGGAAAGGGTAGCCAATGTGGAGGAAAGGGGCAGGATGTAAAAAGAGACCTATGATACAGGAAGTTGTGGGTTCTTTGGGTGTGGTCAGATGAAGCATAGGCACACCAAGAGACCACCTGGAGGAGGGATGGTGTAGAAAAAGGGTTGAGGAGGATTATTCAGGTGGTATGCAAGGTCAGGTAGTGATTGTAGAGAAGAAGTGGTACTCAAAGTGAATGAGCATATGTTAAGTGGTGTGCTAGGGGACAGTAGGGAGTGAGTGAGAAGGGGACAGAGAAGGAAGGAGTTATTGAGGGATAACACATGGGAGGAGCAGTAGTAGAGTGGAGAGAGGAGAGTAGTAGTGGTTTGGAGAGGAGAGAGTTGTGGTTTGAAGAGTGGAGAGTAGTAGTGTGGAGTGGGGAGATTAGTAGTGAGTTAGATCGGAGGGTGGAGGTAAGCAGTAAGTGGAGAAAGGAGACATAAAAGGGACATCAGCGGAGTGTGAGGAGTAAGATGATGGGTGAAGTATGAGTGAGCAGTGTAGAAGGAGAGATGGATGAGTGGTAGAGATGTTTAGGGAGAAGAATATCACAGCACCAAAGGCCCAGAGAGGGTCATGGTTTTAGTGTCTGAAAGGCACAAACCTTAAGTCATTCCTTTAGGGAAACCATTAGGTAGCACCCTAGATTGTTCCCAGGGGGGAGCTTAAGTAGATAAAGTGTTTGCCTTTAGGCCATCACCAGAAGGCGGATTGTAGATAGTAGGGGTTACCAATCTGTAGTACCCGTCTGGGATCAAGTGATGCCTGGGTGAAGGTGGGATTGCCCCTTCATAGGTTTGAGAAAGGTGGACAGCCATTAGACCCTTTGCTGAATTGAAAAAGAAAACAATTGAACCTTTTCTGTAGGTTTGTGTGTTATCGAGGCTATCTGTGAAAGTATTGACCCTTGGGTTCCCTCTTCGCCTCAATTGCCTTGAACATTGAAGTGCGATGTATCAGTATAGCGATCCCATCGTTCTTTGTCTCCAGGTTGGCATGAAACTGTTTAGTGTAATGTCCACTAACCAATCGGTCATTATGTTTTCCTCCTAAATGGTATATTGTCCGTACAAACTATATCTGGAGCCAGTTTCTGCAACTTAGAACCCCACCCCCTTACTGTGGGAATTTAACCCCCTAACATCCCAGCACCATACCCATTCTATATCTCCTATATTGTCTCAGCATTCTGAGAACAACATCTAGACTTATCAAGCTTATCTTTCTCTCTGACCTCGCTCCACCTACCAAACCTACTAGATTCATGTGCACCGTAACCCCCTTGCCAATATAAAACCAGTGGCGTAACACAAAATGTGGGGGCCCCCCTGCGAGCCATGCTGAGGGGGCCCCCCAACTCGGCAACAAATCACGGGTTGCGCCACACTCTGGGCCGGCCTAGACTGTCACGCTTGCACAATACGCATGAACGTGCTGCTGAAGGGGTATGCCGCACACTGCACTAGGAAAAAGATATAAATATGTGTTTTAATGCAATATACAGCACACTTTCTGAGATAAATTGGCTATAAAGCCAGAGTGTTTGCAATTGTTTTGTAGGGTAACACAATCCAATACATGCAAGTCACCAACAGTGCACAGGAACATTAATGCTTCCAACTGGCTGCACAATGTAGACCAGTGTAAACACGTAATAACATTATAGTACAGAATGCCAGGCCACATTTAGACAAACCTAGACTGTTTTCAGCAAAATGCCAGTCAAAGCAATAACACTCATCAAGAAGAGAGCACACAATAAAGCATGTGTCTCCATGGCCTCGAACAACATGGCCAAACTCTTTAAAATCTGCAAGGAACTGGTCAATCCTGTTGTGGTCTATACCTCTTCTGTTCCCTCCCATGCCCTCTGTACAGCTCTGGCCTCTCATTTCTTTGCTTAATCTCAGGACATCCTGTCCTCTATGTCCTCTTCCTCTCTCGGCCCATTTTGGCCATCTCTTCTCTCCTCCTCCTTTTTCCTCTTTCTCTCTGACAACACCTGAATAGGTTTCTAGACAAGTCCGATCTATGAAAGTGTCGTCCAAACAGGTGCTCCGCTGCTCCTCCAGAACCATCAAGGCCCATATTGACACCCTCGCTCCAGCCTTGGCCGATTTCTGTAATCACTCTTTCGCCACTGCAATGTTCCCCTCTCCCTTTCAGCACTCCCTTGTGCACCCCCTCCTCAAGAAGCAGTCTGCTGATCCTACCTGCTGGAAAACTATCGCTCAATCTCCACCTTTCCTGAGCAAACGCTTGGAAAAGCTTGCCATCTCCCAGCTTACTCTCCACACTGAATCTGTTGGTTGTCTCCATGACCATCAGTCTGGCTTCAGAGCTGCCAGAGGCATGGAAACTGCTCTCCTTAACACCTGTGCTGCCCTCTAACCTTGATTCCAGCATTCCTTCTATTCTCATCCTTCATCTTTCCTCTGCTTTCGACAGGGTCAACATCGCCATCCTGATCAATCGACTCTGTGTGAACCTGGGCATCACAGATCAGACCCTAGAGTGACTGACCTACTTCCACTTGGACCGCCACTCCGCTCCCAGGTCGATCGTGGTCCCATTCTCTCCGCCACCTCTCTCTACCTGTGGCATTCCCCAGGGCTCTATCCTCTCACGCTGGTTTTTCAACCTCTACTTGGCCACTTTGGCCTCCCTGATCTCTACCTTATCCTCTAACTTTCAGTGTTGTGCAGATGACTCAGCTTTCCTTCAGGCTCCCCTCATCCTCCTCTCCTCTCTTGCTCATTCCTGACTGTCTATCCACGATTCAGGATTGGTGCGCCTCCAACAATCTCTGCCTTAATGCCAGTAAGACAGAGATCCTTCTCATTGGGACCCTTGCCACTGTGTTTCCTCTCTCACTATAGCAGACCACCTTGGGCCCTCTTCCTTTGCCTTCCTGCGAGGCAGAAAACCTTGGTGTCATCTTCAACGCCACACTCTCTTTCTCTCCTAACATCTCGGACATCACCAAGAAGTCCCACTACCAGCTGCTCCTCCTCAAAGGGACTCTTCCCTTTCTCACTCTCCACCAGAAGCTCACTGTCTCTAAGCTGGACTACTGCAACAGCCACTTTCTCAATCTGTCTTCCTCTAGTCTCCTTCATCTGCAAATAATCCAGAACAGGACTGCAAGACTTAGCCTTGGCCTCAAGCCCTGGGATTGTATTTCTCCAGCCCTGAAATCTCTCCACTGGCTGCAAGGATCAAGTTCAAGAACCTTTGCATTGCCCACAAGGCTTTCTGGGGCCAGTGCCAACACTAAATCCAATGCTCTCTTCCAAAATACCTTCTTTCTCTAACCCTTCACTCAGCTACCTCCAACTCTCTAAGGGTTAGACATTTCTCCAGGCAGAGAGTGAGGGTAGACCTCTCTCCTCTGCTGGTGCCTCCAACTGGAATGGCCTCCCTGCCCCTCTCAAACTTGAGGCGGACAACCTGAAGTTTCGGAAGCAGCTAAAAGCTTTCCTCTTCTCTGCTGCTTTCTCTCTCTCTCCCCCCCCTGCTGACCTACCTGACCTACATGTCTGCTGTACTGACTGGCTGCTTGGCTACCCTCAGAGTCTCTCTGAGTCCAGGCTCTTTCTTGATTGGTCACCCTTGCACTGCCTCCGGGCCTACCATGCACTTAGGGGCTGTAACTGTAACCCTGCAGTCCATTGTTCTCCTTGCACAACCAATAGCTGCTCTGCCCTGGCTGCACTTACTGAGAGCATTGCTGCCCTGTTTTCCCCTCCCCTCTCACTTGCACTTCCCTGCTCCCTTTTCCCTTGCACTTCTCGTTCTCACAATGACACAAGGCCTAGTGAGATCGTTTGTCTTGTCCTCCCTCTATCATCCCTCCCTTGTGTACACTTGTGTACAGGCGCATTATAAATGACTTGAATCACATCATATCATTTTATCACAGATGCCCAGAAAAATATACAATGCCGCAGTAAGAAATGGCTAGACTGGCAGCACCCAAATGCCAATCTAGCCAGGTAATTAAAGTTAGCAGGACTACTTTATCAGAAATGTCCAGTTAAAAGAAAGTCATACCAAACTGAGGAATGACTAGACTGGCTAAATCAAAATGCCTCTCTAGCCACTAATACCACATATCATGCCTGCTTAGCCTGGACATGGACAACCATTATGATTTATCACACAATCCTGCCCCCCCACACATCCACTCTCCCTTCCACCCACCACCCCAACCTCCACAATCAGCTCCTTGGCCCAGAATTACCTCTGCGTCCCTCTTCCTTGTCCCAGAGCTTTCGTATGAGGCTCCTTGCCTCATAGGTAAGTACTGGGATGAGGAACTGCGGGACTAGGAGTGATGAAGATTACAGGTAGCTAAATCAGGCATTACCTCCATGTACCTCTACCTCTTCCCAGTACTTTTGTATGAGGCAGAGTGCCTCAAACACACGTACTGCCTCGTATATAAGTACTGGGACGAGGAAGAATAGGGCTAGGAGTAAGCAAGGCATTAAACACAATTAGTAGCGCAACACCATTGAGTTGACTGGGCTTCAGCACTACCCCCCCCCCTGACATTTTGGGCTATATTGACTCAACTTTGCTAACCTTTAGAGCAGTTGCCAGACCGAACAGGACACAGATTTTAAACGGCACCTGGTTTTTGCTGTTAACAAGAACACAGCAATTACCAACGTAAAGCATTTCACTGTTAGTACCTGCATTCAAATTCCACATTGTTTAGGCGATTGAAATCGTGATGTGGGTTTAGTACTTGCATGCCAGGGGAGTGATTGGAAGGGTAGAGAGGGAACAGGAGACTTATAGGAGAGAGTTAACTGCTTGTAACATTGAATCTGCACTAGAATAGTCTCATTAAAATGCGTAAATAATTTGGATGCGCCCACACAAATAAGTTTCCCCCTCCCCAATGCATGTGAAGTTAGCGCCTCTCCCAACATTTGAAGGGTTAGCCCCCCCGAAATGAAGGTTTTCTTGTGCCCCTGTACACAAGCACACACACCATTCACCTTATACACACCCAGTCATCCACACATTTAAGTGTGCACCCTTTCACCATACACTCACACAGGTAGCCACCTATACATTTATGTGTGCACCCTTTCACCATGCAGGCACACCCCCACATTTACGTGTGCATCCTTTCACCATACACACACAGGCAGCCGGCTATACATTTGAGTGTGCACCCTTTCACCATAGACTCACACACGCACACCTCATGGAGTTGAGGGGGGGGCCCTATTACTTGAAAAAGAAATTGGGGCTCATTACGGGTCCAGCGGTAACCGTGCCGGTGCTACCGGCGGGTTGCCACCAGACCCATAAAAAATTACTATGGCCTGACTTCCCGGTGCCACCGTGCTATTTCAAGTCCGGCGGCTGGGAAATCGGGTGCCGGTAATTTCGTTAAACCCCAGACTCCACGGGAATGGGGACACAGAAGCACCTGCACCATTGTTAACGGTGCCGGTGCTTCCGTGACAGGTCTGCCTACCGTGGCTGCTGTGCCTGGCAGGGTCAGACCTGTCGGGCACGGCAGCCCCACCAGGCAGACCTGTAATATGCCGGTCCGGAAACAACAGTGCCTGTAAGCTTACCAGCACCGTTGTTTCCGGACCGGCATGGTCAGAATGAGCCCCATTGTTTCTTTTTTAATTCACTATAACTTCATTAAGAAATTATTTCAGTTAAGGACCGAACCATAATCAAAATAATTTCTTTATGATGGCTGAGTGGCTTCAAAAACAAACAATTTCTTTTTGAAGGCATAGGGTCCCCCACCCCATGACATGGAGGCCTCCAGCCTAGGGTCTTCCATGTCATGGGGTACGGGGGCCCTCAGACTTCAAAAAGAAAGTTTCTTTTTGTAGTCACTCTGCCTTCATAAAGAAATTATTTCTGTTACAGAAATGTTCTTTATGAATGCAGAGTGAATTTCAAAAAACTTTTTTTTTTTTTAGAAATTTTTTTTTTTTTTTTACTGGGGCCCCCTCCCAGCCATGTGCTGGTGGGGCCCCCCACACCGCGGGCCCCCCCGCACCGCGGGGGCTGCGGGGGCCCCTGTTACGCCAGTGTATAAAACCTGGAGCTACCCTTCAAGTTCACCCCACACCCACCTACCCACAAAAACGTGGTGAGCTCACGCCCCAACCATCCATGGATAATCTTAAAGTGTATAACATTCCTAAAACACACAAATTAACCTCACTCCAACCACATTAAAAACATATACAACTTCAAGCACAGTCACGCCCCCCTATTAATGTTAAAAGGGGTATATTTCCATAAACATTTCCTCAGATACTGAAAGAGGACTAGTCATATCCCTCCTCCCCCCATTCTTCTTTTCCTTCAGAGTCCAGCAGATCATGTTAGATTCTCTCCCGGCAGAGGTTGCTGGAGCAGTTTTCTCCATTTTTTCTGATTCTTCCTCCTCCCCCTGCAGGCCACGTATCTTCGCTCCCTCATCTACTGATGCAATTGTCTGTTCCACATTTTCCACGTACTTGCAGCTTGGTAGATGTTTTCACTTTTTCTTAATTAGCTCTTTGGTGATTGGGTGAAACACCCTCCTTCCCCTCACCAATTTAAACTGAGAAATATCATCGATCAAAAGAACCACATTTTCCTTTAGTAATATTTTCCTCATTCTGCTGACTACCCATATAATATTTATATTGTCCTTGTAATCATGAATTTTCACCACTGTCTTGGGGGCGAGCCACCTGCTCATCCCTTGGCATGCCCACCCTATGGGCTCTGTCTCTATTTACTTTCTTGTGTGTATGTGTCTTGAGGAAAGTGCTAAAGACTCGTCCTGTATACAGGATAGGATGTCTGTTCCCACGACTCCCAGCCTGAGAGCCCAGGTGCTTATATCATCACTTCTCAACCTGCTTTCCAAATCTTCAAATTTGTCTTCCAACCTTTCAATCCTTTCCTCCACATTGCCTAAGGCAAGTCTGGTAACACCGTTCATCATCCCCTCACTGAGTCTTGAACTAAGCTGTTACATCTCCTTTTTGTTGATAGTTATTGCTGGCAATAGATCTTCCTTGAAGATGGTCACTTCTACGCTCACTGTGTCTGTGGTGTTATTAGGTCAACAGAGCACTGCCTCAAGGTCTTCCTTGGTGAGGATCATGGTTTCCCAACCATCAGGGCTTCCTCCACCGGCATCGCTAGCTATAGTAATTATTTGTTATTTATTTAGTGCTTTCACCAAAGCGCTGTACATATAACATTTACATACATGTATCACCCAGCCGAAGTTGGTTTTCCGTTATCGACCTCAGAAGGATGAAAGTCTGAGTTAGTCTTGCCGGGATTCAAACCTGTGACCAGTAAATCACACACAGATCGCAGCAGTGAGTGCTCAGTTTGCTGAGCTATCTCACCAGCGTATACAGGAAACTGCAATGATCAATGTATCCCACAAGCAACTGGGCATAGTGGGTTACTTTTCCCACTTGTTGTTCGCCACTGTCTCTAGGTGACCATCTACTCAACTGTTTATGTGGGAGACCCCACAGAACTCTGTCCAAAGACACTGCCCAAGCCAGCCTTGCCAGTCGGAGGTTCCACTCATTTATTTCCCTCCGTGTGCTCAAATCTTTACAGGTATCATCTAAGTGGGTCCCTACGACTTTCTTGCAATTTTCAGGTTGTATTGCCAAGATTGATCATACTTTATCAATGGCCCTCTCTCTTTATAGCCCTTCCATGACACATTGATCAACCTGCTCCCATCCCTTCTCTCATCGGTTCACTCAAAAGTTATTTAATGACAACGGCCACTATTCAAAGCTCACGTTTCCTCATAGGAGTGCACTGTGTTGTGTCTATCTCCTTTCCATACTGGCATGTCTGCTCAATCGCCTAGGCTGCACTGCATTCAAACAGCTTATAATGATCCCAACCCACTTCACTGAAGGAATCGCAGTTAAGTAAGCAATGCTCAGGATCCACAGTGTTTGTCCCCACTCTACAGTGTTCCACAATCCCAGGAGCAGTGCATGCCCTGGCTGGCAAACTGATGTCGCCAAACACCTTCTGCTTCCACTGCCTCTGCACAACTGTGTTGTGGAGCCCAACAGTCCTCCACTCTGTTCACCTCGGGCACTGGCAGCTCAGGAAATCTGTGGGAGATCTACTGCTCCTGCTGCAGCTTCTCTAGTATCCAAATCCATCTTCTGTGAGAGTTTACTCCAACAATGGAACTCCCCACCAGAGCCGACACAGGATCATCCTCCTTGCAGCAGCACACGTCACCACTCCACTGGTCTCAGTTGCTTGAGGCTACCTCTGTTTCGGAGTCCCAGAGCCCTGCCACTGCACCTGTCCTGAGCCAGCCACCCCTCTCGGTTCTTCACAGAGTGTGCTGCACTCCTGCTTTTTCCCTCTCAGGGTGCCCCTACTTCAGGTGGGTTGGGCACTCCAAGAATTGAGCCTGGAGTGACAGAGTAGAAATCCTCAGTAAATGTCTCACCTGCCATGTTGGACACCACCCAATGTTTGGATTTGTAAAGTCCCTTGCAAAAGATGAAAAATGTTGTTATATTTCAGAGTTGCAAGGCTATGGTTTTAATTGTGCAATTGTTAAATTTCAGGTGACACGAAATGGCAGGCCACTATATCCTTTCGGCAATACCTTCTGACCAATTCTTTAGCATCGCAGAGGTAACGCTGTTTTTAAAGTACTCCCTCAGCCTCTGACTGTGTTCAGACCAATGACACTAACCAAGCTATGGATAATTAGTCACTTTATTTGTTCATGTGCCTAAAAGGCATATCTTTAGATTAGCTATATAAGCTATGCCACATACCTTCTGCAGGTGTCATTCCTTGGATGCACTTTCTAAAATTGGTGGTCAATTTAGCCAAACAATTCACAGGTATATTTGAACGTTTCCCTATAGAATGAATGCTGCTTTCCTTCTTCTTTTGATTGCTGTGTCTTCTGCCTTATGTTGGTAATAGGGGGAATGGATGAATCATGACTAAGACAAAGTTGTCTAAATCTAAATAGTGATCCTAGTACCAGCCATTTCGCTAGGATTCACTGTAAATTCAACTGTATCATTTTCTCCAATGGTTCTCTGTTTAGGGTACAGACAGTTCCATCTTATATAAACCATATGGTAATTATAATTAGTGAATATCTATATTTTCATATCTTATCATAATGTGGGTTGCTTCTGCACTCTTGATGTGATGTAAGAACCACAAAGGAGCAGTTTGGTTGAGTAATGACTCATGCTCGATATGACCTGCCCACAGGAACCCTGAACTTGCTTGTTAATTTAGGGAAGAGGTTATTGGCTAATAACATCAGAGAGGAGCAGTAACAATTAGTGACAATAGGAATGGAACTAGCAGTCGTTAATTGCATGAACATGGCTTAAGAACACTTGAAAGTAACCTACTTGATTGCTCCTTATTGATGCAAATGCAATTTAAATGATTTGTTCTGTTAGTAACTGACATTTAAAAATGCTGAAGATATTTTTCTATCTCTTTTATGATATGATTACAGATCCATTGCAGTGACCTTTTACATTGTCAAGAACTTGTCTGAACTTGCCAATTTCTGAAGTACTGAGTCGGGAATCTAATATCATATATGTAACGTATTATGGCAGCCTCAGGTCATCTAATCAATCACATCTCATAACATGTATACAAGACTGGTGAATGTTGAAACGCATATGAAAAGCACTGTTCATACCCTTCACTTATTGACGTGATTGTCTATGATCAGACACATGGCGGCACTCATCATATCCAATCTCTGAAACATCTGTTTTCGAAGTCCAACAGCATTTAAACAGATTGCTGAAAATGTGTATCTCTGAAATGTGAAACAACCACAAACCCCTGTGAATGTATAGTGCAGTCTCATAAGGTAATGAATAGAATGTACTTTGAATTAGAAACTAGTTTTAAGAAGGTGGAGTTTATCTGTTGCAAGATTCATGGGATATGACATGGACACTAGATGATAAGCACATTTCTGAGCCTACATTATGATTACTCCTTGTGATATTGCATACCATGTTAATACACTAAACAAGGTATGCATTAAGAACAATGTAGTCTTCACTGAAACATGAGTTGTTTTTTCTTTATGCCTCAGTTTGGCCAGCTACTGTGCAGTTAATTGTTGACATTAAGAATGTAGTGAAACAATATAGTCTTGACTATTCATAGTGAAAGTAAAAAACATGTTTCCTTTTATGTGAACGAACTTATACACGATGTTTATGAGTTAGCGTGGCAAAGTTGCATGATGGGGCTTAGTGGTCCTATTTGTATTTCATGTGCCTACTCAATGGGCTTTGAATGATATTTCTAGATAGGTTCCCCACAGTTCGATTGCGTTATCTGCCTGTTTTATTTTAATGTTTGCATCTAAATATGCCAATCCCTTGCACTCTTTATCATAATATAGTTTCCAATATGTTGGTGTTGTGCTTGCAGGCACAGTTTGGCAATATTTGCTACATATTTCATGAAGTGAAACTCATAAAAACATTTTTTGCTACTTTGTTTACATGATTATCATTCTAGCTTATTAATATGTTTAATGCCACACACTTGTACTGTGTTCCTGCCACTGAAACGAAACCTTCATATGCAAAGCATGAGTAAACTAACAAATAAAGAACTATGCTTTAATCATATTTGTTTTTAGACCAGCTATTAAGACTATACCTAAATGAGCAAGCAGCGTTAGGTTTGAACATTATATCAGTGTTGTAAACATGACAGACTTTTCCCTCACAAATATTAGAACATTTGATGATTTGCATGTGCCTACTCTAGAAATATAAAATTGGGTTTATGTGCTTTGTTAAAATCATTACTTTAACTCTTAGGTGCTGACAAAGGGGAATGGATAAAAGAGATCCTGGATATATTGTGACATCACAAGTATAATTCACAAGCCTATGTTCTATGTGTTACTTTATGCACTTTGGTTGTTTTTTTAATAGCCAAGGATACTGTTTGATGTTGATTCATTTCACCAACGTGCAGAGGGAGCCAAAGCCATTGGTTTAGACAATGCACTCATTGTTATTATTTTTTCCAATGTGTTATTTATTCGTTTCTTATTGTAATACAGCATATATGCCAGTTCAACAAACAATGCCCCATCTAACCCTGCGAGAGGTATAGCCTCTCTTTCCCTATGAGTGTCTTTCTCTCAGGATCCCACAATGTCCAATATTCTAATCTTGTGTGGGCACCATTGCACCATGTTGTCACTTTGTAGGTAACTCAATACTGACCCCCAGTCTTTCTTGAATCCCTCAAGGTCTCCTTGGATCTCATATGTTACCCATTCTAGTGATACAAAGGGCCACACTTTCTGCAGCCAATCATGGACTGTGGGTGGTGTTTGTTGTTTCCATCATTGCGCAATCACCAGCCATGCCGCTATTAATAAGATCATGAACCCCCGTTTCTGTGCTTTGGTTTGAACTTTCGACGTAGGTTCCCACATACCACACAACCATACCTTTTCCTCCAACTGTCCCACCCCCTGAAACATCCTTTGAATTTTAGTTTTCACCCCTTCCCAGAATGTCTGCAACACCAGGCATTCCCTCCATATGTTTTACAAAGGTAGCGGGCGCCCCTCTCTCGCAAGAACAGACATGAGAACCTGTTCAGTGGTTATTAACCACTTGAGAGTTCGCAGCCACTGCTTTTACTCACTGTGCCTTTCACAGATGGGTAATATCCATTTGCATATCAGTCTTTGTCCTGCCCAGGGGCAGTCCAGCACCGAAATACAATGGCAATTCCAATCTGAACGAGAGTACCACCAGCAACCCCATACACGTGTTTCACCCTTGTTGGGGATCATCAGTGAGGTGAAGCTGATGCCTCTCTAAGCACAGTGAGAGGGAGACCACGTCTGGTTGCCCCCAGGAGACCTAGGGTTACCAATCCCAGGTTCCTTAAAAAATAGTTTTACAAAGGTAGCGGGCGCCCCTCTCTCGCAAGAACAGACATGAGAACCTGTTCAGTGGTTATTAACCACTTGAGAGTTCGCAGCCACTGCTTTTACTCACTGTGCCTTTCACAGATGGGTAATATCCATTTGCATATCAGTCTTTGTCCTGCCCAGGGGCAGTCCAGCACCGAAATACAATGGCAATTCCAATCTGAACGAGAGTACCACCAGCAACCCCATACACGTGTTTCACCCTTGTTGGGGATCATCAGTGAGGTGAAGCTGATGCCTCTCTAAGCACAGTGAGAGGGAGACCACGTCTGGTTGCCCCCAGGAGACCTAGGGTTACCAATCCCAGGTTCCTTAAAAAATAGTTTTACAAAGGTAGCGGGCGCCCCTCTCTCGCAAGAACAGACATGAGAAACTGTTCAGTGGTTATTAACCACTTGAGAGTTCGCAGCCACTGCTTTTACTCACTGTGCCTTTCACAGATGGGTAATATCCATTTGCATATCAGTCTTTGTCCTGCCCAGGGGCAGTCCAGCACCGAAATACAATGGCAATTCCAATCTGAACGAGAGTACCACCAGCAACCCCATACACGTGTTTCACCCTTGTTGGGGATCATCAGTGAGGTGAAGCTGATGCCTCTCTAAGCACAGTGAGAGGGAGACCACGTCTGGTTGCCCCCAGGAGACCTAGGGTTACCAATCCCAGGTTCCTTAAAAAATAGTTTTACAAAGGTAGCGGGCGCCCCTCTCTCGCAAGAACAGACATGAGAACCTGTTCAGTGGTTATTAACCACTTGAGAGTTCGCAGCCACTGCTTTTACTCACTGTGCCTTTCACAGATGGGTAATATCCATTTGCATATCAGTCTTTGTCCTGCCCAGGGGCAGTCCAGCACCGAAATACAATGGCAATTCCAATCTGAACGAGAGTACCACCAGCAACCCCATACACGTGTTTCACCCTTGTTGGGGATCATCAGTGAGGTGAAGCTGATGCCTCTCTAAGCACAGTGAGAGGGAGACCACGTCTGGTTGCCCCCAGGAGACCTAGGGTTACCAATCCCAGGTTCCTTAAAAAATAGTTTTACAAAGGTAGCGGGCGCCCCTCTCTCGCAAGAACAGACATGAGAACCTGTTCAGTGGTTATTAACCACTTGAGAGTTCGCAGCCACTGCTTTTACTCACTGTGCCTTTCACAGATGGGTAATATCCATTTGCATATCAGTCTTTGTCCTGCCCAGGGGCAGTCCAGCACCGAAATACAATGGCAATTCCAATCTGAACGAGAGTACCACCAGCAACCCCATACACGTGTTTCACCCTTGTCGGGGATCATCAGTGAGGTGAAGCTGATGCCTCTCTAAGCACAGTGAGAGGGAGACCACGTCTGGTTGCCCCCAGGAGACCTAGGGTTACCAATCCCAGGTTCCTTAAAAAATAGTTTTACAAAGGTAGCGGGCGCCCCTCTCTCGCAAGAACAGACATGAGAACCTGTTCAGTGGTTATTAACCACTTGAGAGTTCGCAGCCACTGCTTTTACTCACTGTGCCTTTCACAGATGGGTAATATCCATTTGCATATCAGTCTTTGTCCTGCCCAGGGGCAGTCCAGCACCGAAATACAATGGCAATTCCAATCTGAACGAGAGTACCACCAGCAACCCCATACACGTGTTTCACCCTTGTTGGGGATCATCAGTGAGGTGAAGCTGATGCCTCTCTAAGCACAGTGAGAGGGAGACCACGTCTGGTTGCCCCCAGGAGACCTAGGGTTACCAATCCCAGGTTCCTTAAAAAATAGTTTTACAAAGGTAGCGGGCGCCCCTCTCTCGCAAGAACAGACATGAGAACCTGTTCAGTGGTTATTAACCACTTGAGAGTTCGCAGCCACTGCTTTTACTCACTGTGCCTTTCACAGATGGGTAATATCCATTTGCATATCAGTCTTTGTCCTGCCCAGGGGCAGTCCAGCACCGAAATACAATGGCAATTCCAATCTGAACGAGAGTACCACCAGCAACCCCATACACGTGTTTCACCCTTGTTGGGGATCATCAGTGAGGTGAAGCTGATGCCTCTCTAAGCACAGTGAGAGGGAGACCACGTCTGGTTGCCCCCAGGAGACCTAGGGTTACCAATCCCAGGTTCCTTAAAAAATAGTTTTACAAAGGTAGCGGGCGCCCCTCTCTCGCAAGAACAGACATGAGAACCTGTTCAGTGGTTATTAACCACTTGAGAGTTCGCAGCCACTGCTTTTACTCACTGTGCCTTTCACAGATGGGTAATATCCATTTGCATATCAGTCTTTGTCCTGCCCAGGGGCAGTCCAGCACCGAAATACAATGGCAATTCCAATCTGAACGAGAGTACCACCAGCAACCCCATACACGTGTTTCACCCTTGTTGGGGATCATCAGTGAGGTGAAGCTGATGCCTCTCTAAGAACAGTGAGAGGGAGACCACGTCTGGTTGCCCCCAGGAGACCTAGGGTTACCAATCCCAGGTTCCTTAAAAAATAGTTTTACAAAGGTAGCGGGCGCCCCTTTCTCGCAAGAACAGACATGAGAACCTGTTCAGTGGTTATTAACCACTTGAGAGTTCGCAGCCACTGCTTTTACTCACTGTGCCTTTCACAGATGGGTAATATCCATTTGCATATCAGTCTTTGTCCTGCCCAGGGGCAGTCCAGCACCGAAATACAATGGCAATTCCAATCTGAACGAGAGTACCACCAGCAACCCCATACACGTGTTTCACCCTTGTTGGGGATCATCAGTGAGGTGAAGCTGATGCCTCTCTAAGCACAGTGAGAGGGAGACCACGTCTGGTTGCCCCCAGGAGACCTAGGGTTACCAATCCCAGGTTCCTTAAAAAATAGTTTTACAAAGGTAGCGGGCGCCCCTCTCTCGCAAGAACAGACATGAGAACCTGTTCAGTGGTTATTAACCACTTGAGAGTTCGCAGCCACTGCTTTTACTCACTGTGCCTTTCACAGATGGGTAATATCCATTTGCATATCAGTCTTTGTCCTGCCCAGGGGCAGTCCAGCACCGAAATACAATGGCAATTCCAATCTGAACGAGAGTACCACCAGCAACCCCATACACGTGTTTCACCCTTGTTGGGGATCATCAGTGAGGTGAAGCTGATGCCTCTCTAAGCACAGTGAGAGGGAGACCACGTCTGGTTGCCCCCAGGAGACCTAGGGTTACCAATCCCAGGTTCCTTAAAAAATAGTTTTACAAAGGTAGCGGGCGCCCCTCTCTCGCAAGAACAGACATGAGAACCTGTTCAGTGGTTATTAACCACTTGAGAGTTCGCAGCCACTGCTTTTACTCACTGTGCCTTTCACAGATGGGTAATATCCATTTGCAGTGGCTGCGAACTCTCAAGTGGTTAATAACCACTGAACAGGTTATCATGTCTGTTCTTGCGAGAGAGGGGCGCCCGCTACCTTTGTATAACTATTTTTTAAGGAACCTGGGATTGGTAACCCTAGGTCTCCTGGGGGCAACCAGACGTGGTCTCCCTCTCACTGTGCTTAGAGAGGCATCAGCTTCACCTCACTGATGATCCCCAACAAGGGTGAAACACGTGTATGGGGTTGCTGGTGGTACTCTCGTTCAGATTGGAGTTGCCATTGTATTTCGGTGCTGGACTGCCCCTGGGCAGGACAAAGACTGATATGCAAATGGATATTTCCCATCTGTGAAAGGCACAGGGAGTAAAAGCAGTGGCTGCGAACTCTCAAGTGGTTAATAACCACTGAACAGGTTATCATGTCTGTTCTTGCGAGAGAGGGGCCCCCGCTACCTTTGTATAACTATTTTTTAAGGAACCTGGGATTGGTAACCCTAGGTCTCCTGGGGGCAACCAGACGTGGTCTCCCTCTCACTGTGCTTAGAGAGGCATCAGCTTCACCTCACTGATGATCCCCAACAAGGGTGAAACACGTGTATGGGGTTGCTGGTGGTACTCTCGTTCAGATTGGAGTTGCCATTGTATTTCGGTGCTGGACTGCCCCTGGGCAGGACAAAGACTGATATGCAAATGGATATTTCCCATCTGTGAAAGGCACAGTGAGTAAAAGCAGTGGCTGCGAACTCTCAAGTGGTTAATAACCACTGAACAGGTTATCATGTCTGTTCTTGCGAGAGAGGGGCGCCCGCTACCTTTGTATAACTATTTTTTAAGGAACCTGGGATTGGTAACCCTAGGTCTCCTGGGGGCAACCAGACGTGGTCTCCCTCTCACTGTGCTTAGAGAGGCATCAGCTTCACCTCACTGATGATCCCCAACAAGGGTGAAACACGTGTATGGGGTTGCTGGTGGTACTCTCGTTCAGATTGAGGTTGCCATTGTATTTCGGTGCTGGACTGCCCCTGGGCAGGACAAAGACTGATATGCAAATGGATATTTCCCATCTGTGAAAGGCACAGTGAGTAAAAGCAGTGGCTGCAAACTCTCAAGTGGTTAATAACCACTGAACAGGTTATCATGTCTGTTCTTGCGAGAGAGGGGCGCCCGCTACCTTTGTATAACTATTCCCTCCATATGTGTTTCCAGTTCTTCACGTTCTTGCATCCCTTCCAGCATTGATCTGATGCCTGTGGGAACATTACATGTATCCTCTTGGATTGTGATCCACATTTCTCTCATCTGAATGGCTCGAGTTAATTTTGGGATGACACCCCACAGGTATTACTAGTGGTTCTTTGAAATGGTCTCCCCTAGGCCTTTTCCCATTTTTTTCATATAATTCCACTGAATTACTTCCCCCTGTTCGTTCAGGAATCTATAGATGTTGGAGACCAGGCTCTTTGCCCCTGCGTGGGACGTTATATATATTTCGAATGGTGTTGGTTGTCTTGTTGCCGCTTGTTTAATGGTTGGGGAGGTCAGGCAATGCTTCAATTGTTCGTATTTAAACCTATCTTTTCCTGTGAAATCAAGATCTTGAATACATCCCTTGAATGTCCTAATAGTTTGTCCCTGGTACATATCTCGTATCTTAATACAACCTGCTTCCTCCCGTTTCTTGTATGCCCCTTTTTCCATCCCCGGTTGGAAATTTGGATTCCCGAACATCAGATAGATTGGAGCTGGTTTCACCGTAAGTACCCCTCTTTCTATTGCCAAATCCTGTACATCCTCCCCTACCCCTATTACTTCGCTGATCTTATCATTAGGGTGTCTGTCTTGTTTATTTAGCCACATCAGCCTGAGAGGTGCGATCACGCAATCGCCCTATATTGTCTAGCCCAAATATTATGTGGGCCTTCCACTGGCCATTCTCTCATGACCTGTATCTGTGCTGCCTCGTAGTATTTATAGAAATGTGGAAGGGCCATGCCCCCCCCTTGTTTTTTGGGGCTGTTAACGTATTCGTTGCTTCTATATGGGGTCTTTTCTTCAAGATGTATGAAGAAATTGCCTTATTGAAGAACTTAAAAAAAGTCTTTGGAACTCTAAAGGGCAGTGCCTGGAAGTAATATAATAATTTCGGTAATACCATCATTTCTATCGATGTCATCATCCTCCACCATGATACTGTAAGAGGGTTCCATTTTACAAGGTCATGTTTGATTCTTTCTGATAGCTGCAGATAATTTGCACTATACAGTTGCCCTATTGTTTTAGCAAGGGTTATACCTCAATATGTAATACCCTTTTCTGCTTCCTTTAATTGCATTTTTATAGCCAGCTTAGCCATCACTTCCTGGTCTTCCGAGAGATTTAGGTTTTCCAATTTCTGCCTATTGCTTTTTAGGACTGAAATCACTCCGTAGTTATCCCATTCTGTATTAGTACCGGGAGTGATTGTTGTGGGTCTGTCAATGCTAACAGCATGTTGTCTGCAAATGCTATAACTTTATCTGTTTCTCCCACGATTTCTATTCCTCTAAGCCGATCGGTGTCCCATATTTTAGCTAATAAGGGTTCTAAGTAGATTGCATAAAGCAACAGTGATATGGGGCAGCCTTGTTTAGTGCCCTATCCCAATATTACTTTATCTGTTACTATTCCATTCACGGTAAGGCGAATTGTCAGTGATTTATCATTGGCTCACACCATTTGAATACATTTCTCCCTGAATCCCATGTGTTATAGAATGCGGAACAGAAGGGACCATTCAACTCTGTCGAAAGCCTTTTCTGCATCAAGTGAAACCAATATTGCAGGGCTTATGTTTATCCCAATTTTCTCTATTAAGCGGGCAATTCTGTGCGTATTATCGAATGTTTGTCTTGAAGGTATGAAGCCCGATTGATCATATCCTATTAGTTTGGGAAGCAAGTATGTAAGTCTTTTGCTAGAATTTTAGTATATAATTTCGCATCAAGGTTGATTAGCGCTATCAGCCTATAGGACCCTAGGAGGATAGGATCTTTACCCTGGTTGTGGAATACCAGCAATTTGGCCTCATTCATTGATGGGGTGATGTTTCCTTTGTTTTAAATGTGTTGAATAATCTTGTAAGTATTGGAGCCACAATGCCACAATATTTTCTACAAAAGATTGCTGTGAATCAGTCAGGACCTGGGGCTTTGTTTAATGGTAATTCCAATATTGCTTTTTTAAATTAGTTCTTCCTTATTTCATCTTCTAATAGACTCTTCTCTCGATATCTGTGGAAGTGATAACTTCAACAGATATTATTCCTGATCTTGTCCTGATGGGTTTTATGATGTGTATAGGGCTTGTTAGTACTCTCTAAAGATTTCCACTATGTCCTCATTCCTTGTCTTTACCAGCCCTAATTTGTTTTGTAATTTTGTAATTGTTTGTTTGCGTTGTTTGTCACGTAATTGCCTGGCCAGATGTCTGTCTGCTTTATTAGCCTTCACATAATGCCATTGTATTAGATTTAGAAGTCCTTTCTCAGCCCGTTTCATTTTAATAGTTTCCAATTGTCCCTGGACGTGTCTCAATGATCTTTTTAGTATATTGCTATGATTTTTAGACATTTCTCCCTGGATATCATGCAGTTTTCCCTCTAGTTCCCTTTCCCACTGATCTCTTTGTTTATATCTCCTAGCTTTAAGTGTTATTATATGTCCCCTCATGACTGCCCTGAAGGCTTCAATTATTGTTTCTTGTGATACCACTTCTGTCTCGTTTTGACAAAAGAATTGTTCAATCTTTTCTCTGATGATAGCTTCCTGGATTGGGTCGTGTAGGAAGTCTGTGGGGAGTTTCCACTGCCAGAGCCCTGTTTTTCTATTATTCAAGCAGATACCCATCCATAGCGGGGCGTGATCTGATAGTGAGTTTGATCCTATTTCTATATTTCGCACTTTCACCAGTAGCCCCGCTGACGCCCACATGTAATCTATTCTGGACATAGAGAGATGTACATGGGAGTAATGGGTGAAGCCCTTCTCTTGGGATCTCACTTCTCTCCAAACATCATGGAGAGTTAGTGTGTCTATTTTCTGCCGTAGTAACTTTGATGGGGCCCATAGTTACTGCTCCTACCCTGCTTGGGTTGCCATGCCATATTAAGGTCCCCTGCCATTATTATATATCCCTTGGTGAAGTTCTTTAACTTAGCTAGGACTTCTCTCATAAACCCATCCTGGCCTGTGTTCAGGGTGTATACTGATGCCAATGTAAGCATATTATCTTCCAGGGACACATTCAAAAATATGTACCTCTCCTCTTTATCCACCAAAGAGTCTTGAATTTGTATTTCCAACCTTTCGTGGAAAGCTATAAGTACCCCCGCTTTTCTTTCTCCCGCGTTTGCTTGATGCACTTGGGTATACCCTCCGATTCGCAATTTCATTTTATCTTTTTTGCTGATATGTGTTTCCTGCAGCATGAGGATATCAAGTTTTTCTCTGCGCAGTAGGTTTTCAAGCTTTTTCCTTTTTACCGGGGCATTCAGTCCCCTTACATTATATGTGAAACTTTTAATATCCTTCATTTGAGTTTTCCCCTTCTTTTCTCCCCCCCCTCTTTTTCGGATCCTGACCCCTCATATTCTATTCTGGCATCACCCCAAGTCCCTCCCCCCCCCTCAAACTTCACCAACAACCCCCAACTCGGTGACTCTCTCCCTACTCCTTCCCTGAGGAGGGTCCAGGTTCCTATGATCAACCAGAGTGTCCATCGCGCCTCGCCCTCAACATTACCCAGAGAAGTCATTGTGGGGAATTCTAAGCCCCACTAAGGATTCCAAGTTTCTCCCCCATTCCTCTCCTCATTGGCCGCATGCTTATTAGTACGTGTTACCATCTTACCCCCTTCCTGGGGTGTTGTTTGCATCTGTTTTACCCTCTGTTTTTAGCCCGTGTTCTGTTGTTGCTTGCTATCTTGTGTCTCCGTTTAATTTTTTCATTTCCTAAAGCCGCTTTTCTCCTTTTGCTGTACTGTTTTCCATTCCCATGGTCTTCTGCCCCCTCGGACTCCTCTCTGTTGTTTCTCAGCCGGTTCCTCGCACTCTTCTTGTATATTCAAAATCTGCAATCCTCTTCACATGTCGTGATTCTATGTTGTCTTCCTTCCCATGTAAATAGTAGGCAAAATGGGAATGTCCATTTATATCTTACTTGTTTTGTCACTAAAAATGTCACCACTGGGCCCATCCCTCTCCTCTTTTGTAGTGTGGACTGTGCTAGGTCTTGATAAAGTTGTATTTCCTCACCATTTATTCTGATTTGGCCCGTCGTCCTCGCTTTTCTTAGAATGTGTTCTTTCTGGGAGTATGAGGGGAGTGCTACTAATACATCCCTTGGACATGCGCCCGAATCTCCTGTTCTCCGTGGGCCCATGCAGTGCACTTGATCCAGTTGAATCTCTTCTTACCCGTTGCTTGCCAGAATGTCTGTGAAGACTTGTTGGACTGTAACTTTTAGGTCTTTATCCTCCACTGTTTCCACAAGGATTATAATTCTAATATTGGACCTTCGAGAGCGGTTTTCCAGGTCCTCATATTGAATCTCTAAATTATGTGTGAGGCGTGCCAAGTGTCCCAGGGCTTCCCCGCTTTGTTGTGCATCTTCTTCCACGTTTTGTGCCCCTTTTTTCAGCGTGTCCGTTTTTTCTTCCAATTTTGCCAAGTCCATTCTCAATTCCTCTACTGATTGTTTAATTTCTTCTTTTAATGTTTCAAACTGGATGTGAAAGGAGGACATAAACTGTTCTTGGAGCATGTTTGCATATCTTCTTTGGTTGCCGCCATTGTTTCTTCTGGTCGTGTCTCTGGCGTTTGTTGTTTTTGACTTAACTCTCCACTTTTCAAGTGTGTGGTAGTTTCACTGCTCGACAGTTGTTTGGGTTATTGTCTTACTTGGGGATTACTTGGGGATTATATGCAGTCGCCTGCACCGCTTTACCCTTTGTCTTGGGAATGTGGACTCTATCAATGCCCCTGGCGTATCTCTGTTGTATTATCACGTGTTACTTGTTTGCTTTAGTGCGGGGGATTCACTCTGTGCTGTCTCTTAATGTTATTTCACTCTCATTCCTCTTTCCCACTCTGGGATATGTTCTTCGTCCCTGGGGTTCCCCCCTCTTTAGTTGTGATCTTCTCAGTCGGGAATTTCAACTGTTTGCGTTTACTGAGACTATTGTCCCTTTTTAAATTTTGTTTATTTGCCGGTTCCGTCTATTGGGATATCTATGAATTGGGCTTTCCTTTATTACCCTCTTGCCTGCCCTCCTCCACTCACTCGTATATTTTTTGTTGCTTGGCGGGGGGAAAGACTCTTCTTTGTGTGCGCTGCAGATGTCTCCTTTCGTTGCTGTCCCGGCTCCGGCAGCTCCTTTGTTATGTGGCCAGCTACGGTCCTCTTTCTTGCCTGAGGCGAGGCTATCCCCACTGGTGTGCGTTATGGATTATTGGCAGCCTTTTCTTTTTTACGATCGCCCAGTGGCTGGTAAATTCCTCATGTCAGTTGTGGTACTTTTTTGGCCTATATATTGATCATATTTACTGCCTTGTTAGATCCCCCACCCTGATGTCTCAGTCCGGCCATAGATATATCTAGGTAGAGCTAATGATTTTTCTGTCCCTCTTATTTTTAGTTTTAAGGGTTGTGAGGGTGCGCACTGGGCTCTTCTTCCCGTGGTCTTGTCTGGGGATAGAGGTGTTTTACTGTGTATCCGTCTGTCGTATCAGCCTTACTTAGAGCGGTTGACCAGGGACTTCTTCCTATCCACGGCTCTGTTGATCTTGCTTCACCTCCTGCTGACTCTGTGGGTGTATACTTTCAGCCGTATCGCCTTTGCGCGCTGTCCGCCACTGTTGATGTCAATCCGGGGCCCGGCCAAGTGATCCTTATGCTCTCCCTCTCTCAGCATCTGGTTGTTTGTGTCCACGTCTCTGTTATTGGGCTATAAAGCTTTATTTTGTTTTTTATGTTGCAGCCCAGTGGGGAGAGACGCTCTTGCACGTCCTACTCTGCCGGCCTCCATCTTGGAATCCACACACACATTGGTATTTTGAATACTAATCCACTTCATGCTGCTTTCATGTTTCTCTCAAGCACATAAAGTAGAGCGCTAATGTCGTTGGACGAATGGTGATTTTATTTCATGTAAGAAATAATATATGTCTAGACTTAGGAACATTCGATATAGGGTTGACTTAGAGAGGGAACTCCCGGAGATATAGAAAATTAAGTTACCTTATTAGAATGCAATTAGGAGGAAAACAAGGCCATTTATACAGCTATGTGGGGAAAGGATGCTTATGGAGGACTTCATTGATTGTATCACATCTTTGGCAGCAGTCATTGCAATTTGCTATAAACATCCTGGCCCCAGCAAGGGTGAAATCTAGTCTATTCAGGATCTTAACATGGAATTAAATGAGACATCTTTGGTGAGCGGGCAGGTATACTTATATTGATGGTCTGTTAATACACACCCTAACACTAAACTCCACTCTTTAGCAAACCATGGAAGGCGCAAATCCACTCCCCCATCATAATCATGTACATTGAGGATACCAAGTGCTTACAGCCCCCAAGTGTGTGTTTTAGTGAACACATGAATGAGAAATAGGCTCAAAGGATACGAAAACCACTTGGCTTCGAAGGTTTACCTCATTCATGAATACTGCGAACTTGCTAAGGAACCCGAAACAACGTCTCTTGGAATTCAACCAGGGTTACAGGTACAGGCCGCCCAATGTCAAAATGTGTATTTTATAAGCAGAAGGAAAATTTGTCAGTGTTGCATCCCAAGGAATCCCTATAACTAAATGTCCCGGTAATGAACAACACATACCTCCCACCTGTGAAGTATTCACGTGCATGTGTCCTTCTTTGTATGGACAGGGTCGAAGCAGCATGATTCTTCATACGTTGGGGACAAGTGAGTGAGCTCAGGTAAATGGTTCAGCACCACATGTGACAAGGTCATGGGTTTTACCATGTCACGGGGGCAAAAGCCCCAGAGGTAGTATGTGGGAGCTGAGGGGGGCATGTTTCCCTGGCTCTGTGGCCTGCATGGAGCCATGGATGTATATTGGTACCTCTTTCCTTTACCTCTTTAATTTTTCAGGTGACTCCAGGTAGGCAGCAACACTACCACAATGCACCTGGACCCAACGGACAAGACCCAAACTGGAAAGGGAGGTACAGACTAGTTACCGAAATGAAAATGGACTAGGCTTCTCCATTCAGGGGCGAATGGGAGACTAAACACCTAAGGCATGCTACAGGGGATCAGGTGAGCAGGAGCGGGAGAGGCGAATCCAGCAGAGCGTGCCAAAGACATAGGAGAGTCCAGGGAACCGTCCCCATAATGTTTTGGAAATTAACCTACTGGAGCCAGGAGGGGAACAGAGCACAAACGATGCAGGAGACCACATGGTGGGCTGGAGTAAATTGGAGACTGGAAAGAGGGCAAGGCTAACAGCCCTTATGAAGACTACCGGGGGAAATCCTGCCCCAGAAGGGGAGAAGATGGGAAGAGTTGACATTATAGAAGCTAGATATTGGCCCAGGGAAGCAGCTGCCTCCAGTAGCAAATGGGAGAAAAGTGAACGTTCTAGGCAGGAAAGGTAGATAAATAAAAGGCCAGCAGAATCAATTTCCAGTGAATGACGTTTAGGTGAGGTTGGAGGAAGACCATGAAACCAGCAAGGAATGTGCAGCAGGTGGAGGAGGGCTTGGAGAACAACTGACTTGTTTGGAGAGAGTGAAGGTAAGGTTTTGGGATTGAGAGGGTGGTACACATTTGGTTTTTTATGTGTGAGTAAGAGAGTTGTTGAAGTTTTGGAGGGAGAGCAGAAGGGAGTGTTGAGAGTAGGAGTGTGTGAGAGAGAGTGAGAGAGAAGGGAGGAAGTGAGAGGCTGGAGAGTGGGGGAGAGTAGAGGTGGGGGTTTTGTTGGGAGTGGTGAGATTTAAAGGGAAGCAGAATTGATCTGGAGAGCTGGAGAGGGGAGACAGGAGAAGGTGGGAGAGCAGTAAGATAAGGGAATGGACGGTAGAAATAGGGGAGCATTCAGGAGGGACCTGGTGTGTGGAGATAGAGAAGAGGAAGAAAACGGTAAGACCAGGGGACGAAGTGTGAATTAAGAAAGAGAGAGAACGAGTATGTGGATAAGAGAGGAGACAGGCGAGTGATGAAAAAGGTGAGAGATGGTTATCTGGAAAAGCACACCATGGCAATCAGACTACTCTGCTTGGTCACATAGGAAGTCCCTCAGGGAGTTAGATAGATAAGCCAATGGCATTTAGGTCCTCAGTACGACAAGGACAGACTAGAAGCAGGGGCCACCTGGCAATAGGAAACTTGTATTACAGTCAGACCTTTTGGAGTAGGAAGCCAGTGCTAGAGATGTGAGAACCCTTCAAGGATGAGAGAAACATTACAGGGATCATTCCTAGTCTTAGAGCCCCAATTACCTTTTTGGTATATATTCTTATATCCGTCCTGTGTCACATTGAGAACAATGTCACACACACTCACACACCATTCTACATTCACATAGGGGTATGGGAGAATTGTGGACAGGTACATCAAAGATATGGTTCTGCACACCTTATTTAAAATAAAAGGTGATTAAGGGTTGTGAAGATTCTTAGTGTTGGTAAATATGTGCATGGGAGCATAATACGACTCTGCCACTAAAAGTAGTTAATAGGCAATTACGAAACAATAAAGTTTCCCTAATTGACGGACACTCGCGTCCCCTGCACACCTCTTGTACTGATATTGTAGTCAGTCAATAGTTAGATTGTGATTATTCCGTTTATAGTAGGGAATTAGAACCTATTTTTCATGGATCACTTAACACACATCAATTTAATAAATATACAATTTATTCATAGCATATGAGGAATTTCTCAATTGACATATTACATATAGTAAAAGAGCTAACAGCAATCATCTTACAACATCAATTTACCGCAAAACCAACTGATGCAAATAACACGTTACATTACGCCAGTTATCATCCCTCACATCTGAAAAATAATCTACCATTAAGCCAATATAGGACGATGCAGAGGATCATCTCAGATGATGTCACATACCATGAAGCAACAACAAATATCACAGAAAGATTTAAAACAAAAGGATATCCTGAGGTGATACTGGAAATTGCTAAATAAATGATCCACACACAGACCAGGAAGACCCTCCTTACACATACATTTAAATTGAGTGAATCTCCATTTGTACATTTAATGACATTTTCAAAGCAGAGTGTACAAATCAATCGACTGGTCAAAAAAGATTGAAAATCACAAGACTAGACCCTCAACTTACCAAACTGTTCCTGAAGCCACCTATGATAGCCTACACAAGAGGCAGAAACCTGAGAGATAACCTGGTGAAAGCAGAAAGGACTGATCTACAAAAACAAACTTTTTTATTGAAACCCAAACAGAGCACATTCCCTTGCCTCCACTGTGGACATTGTAATAATATACCGAAAGGACAACATATCAGGGACCCCTATACGGGACAGAAATTCGAATTAAGAATTTTGCCACTTGTGACTCGAAATTTCTTATATATAGGCTGATTTGCCGGTTCCATGTCATTTCATCGCAGGATGTTTTTTCGCTGGGTTTTTACCGGGATTATTTTTGGGGGAAAATCCCCATCTAATTGTTTTTTTCTATTATTTTTGGAGGGTTTCCCTCCCAGCCCCCCCATTTTATGAACAATTTGATGGGTGTTTAAAAAAAAAATATTACAGTAAAAAACCCCAGTGAAAAAAAATCCCGCGATGAAAGGACGTCGTACTGATCTGCCCATGTAGAAAATTCTATGTGGGACAACCAGGAATATTAAAGAGAGACTGACAGAACATAAATCTAACATTAGTTCTATGAACCAAAAATCACCTGTGGCTAGACACTTTGTTGAAAACGGACATTCTATAGCCCAGTTAAAGTTTGTGGTGCTCAAGTTAGTTAAAACCCCATCAAGAGGAGGAGACACCAATACCCTCTTAGCGAAAAAAGAAATGTACTGGATCCAAAAATTAGACTCTATGACCCCCACTGGAATGAATGAAGAGTTCTTGCTTAACCCATTTCTATAACACCCTTCATATTCCTCCGCAAGTTGTGTGAATGACTCTTTCTGATTGTAAAATGAATGGCAATTCCAAAATTCAGGAAGACTATTGATAATATTTGTAACTTACATTGATATTAATACCCTGTTAGTGCTGCCGTTTATGTAACAAATCTAGCGGAGGAGAAAACATAGGAATCTTCATAAATGATTCTCGTTATATATTGTAATTCTAAAGAATGTTTAAATCATTAATGGATTGTGACTATGTAGCTCAATTAATGGGCAAACAGAACATCTAAGTGAAGAAAAGCACCGACATTCTTAAATGCTTACGAAATGTAACTAACATATGTATTCACACCACATCTTCCAATCATTATAGAAATGAATAGACGGTTAACCATTGCATTTATATCAATCCTAAGCGGCGAAGCAGGCACAGCATTAGACACCTGCGGGTAATGTAAACATTGGAGATTACATATGATGTCATTGTGCCCTTTCTGAGCACCGAACGGCATTATTAAACGGCTATCTTGCCGCATACGACGTTCCTGCTAATCCAAAGCGAATGCCATGGAAAACCACTACCCAGCAGAATTGGTAAGCGATAGGACTTTCGAACCTCATAGGAATAATCGGGCACACATTAAGAGGCTCGAATAATGCTAGTCTCCATCCCTCATACCGTTAGATAAGGAGTAAACTTCCATTGCCTAAACAACCCACATCAAAAACCACTCAATTTAACAAGAGACTAATTGACACTGTGGACCCTCGGTAAGACACCTAGATACATTCTCACAAGATTAATACTGACTACAACTCTTTTACTTTATTTTGATAGACACCATTGAAAGGTTGAAGCTTGAAGATAGAAGATTGAATTACAATTGTGTACCGTATGAATTCTTGTACTTTATGAAACTTTTTGCTCCTGAGGAAGGGAGACCATCTCCCGAAACACATCGAGCTCTTTTACTATATGTAACATGTTAATTGAGAAATTCCTCATATGCTATGAATACATTGTATATTTATGAAATTGATATGTATTAAGTGATCTATGAAAAAACGATGTTCTAATTGCCTACTATAAACTGAATAATCACTATGTTAATGTTAAAGGAAATGTGTACCGCGCACTATCACCACCGGAGTGGTCCCCTGGCGCTCTGGTTGCTCTGAAAGAGGAAGGGAGGGTGAGTTAGTGGGAGGAAGCGGGAAAAGTGCAAGAGAGCAGTGCTGTGCTGTTGGCGGCCTCAGTCCGGTGGGTCCGTTGGCTGGGCCTGGGGTGTTGGCGGCTGTTAGTCGTTGTGTACTGTTGTGCAAGTCTTTGTGTGTTTTTGTTTTGTTGTTGCAATGTAGTGAAGTTTGTGCGGTTTGTTGTGCTGTAGGTTTGTGGTTGTGTTTGGTTTGGAGTTTCAGAGGTGTATGCAGAGGGGGAAATTGTTAGTGGAATTAGTTAGTTGGCATCTCTATCCTGAATTGAGGCTCTGGGCTTGCGTAATCTCCCCAGATGGGGTGCGGGAGCACCCCTGTGCCTTCTATCCTGATCTGGGCCCGTACGGCATTCAAGGTCCCTTTCACATCTGGCCCCCACCTCCATCAGCCTCCCTCACAGCCCCATCTGTCCTCCCTTCCTACTCATATGGTAATTGCACCTGCCAATGTCCAGAAATCAGCTAGAGTGGTGAATGCCAATATCCCGAGAATTCCACAACACTGTGATATCTGGTAGCAACTAAGAGGCGAGTGAAGATGTTGGGTGGGGTTGGTTGGGGTTGTTGACTCTGTCTCCATCGGTGTCGCCTGTGTTTCACTCTACCCGGCGTCACCCGTCCAGGTGCCGTGGGAGCTTCCCTGTCGGTTCTGGGAGCTGTCAGTGTCCTCTCCATTTTAGTCATCCTTTTTCCTTTCTGTTGTTTTGGTTTTCAGTTTGAGTCTGTGGTGTTGAAGAGCCAGGTTTTTTGTAATTTCCTGAATTTTAGGTGGTCTTTGGTGTTTCTTATTTCTTTTGGGATGTTGTTCCAGGTTTTTGCGGCTAAGTGGTAGAAGGAGGTGCCTCCAAGTTCATTCTTAAGGTATGGTTTTAGTTCCAGGAGGATTTTGTTGCTTGACCTGAGGAGTCTTGTTGGCTTGTAGATTGTTATTTTCTTTTGTTGGAATTCTGCTCCTTGTCCACTGATTGCTCTGTGCGTTATGCACATTGTTTTGAAGGTGATGCAATGTTTTCTGGGAGCCAGTGTAGTGTTTGTAATGATTGACTGACTACAATATCAATACAAGAGGTGTGCAGGGGACTGGAGTGTCCACCAATTAGGGACACTTTATTGTTTCAGAATTGTATACAGACCAGCACTTGGGCTACCAAAAATGCTATTCATAATTTTAATACTAATTCCATTGTGCAAGCAGTGTCCAGATATGAATCTTCTCTTTATCCGGACTTGTTTTGAACCCTAGACAAAATCAGGGCTATCTATAGTGCTGAAAAGGGGGCCACATGGAACACTTCAAAAATAGTTTAGCAATTTAGCTACCATTTTAATCAATGAAATCTGGCAATGCATGGACATTTGTATAGAAAACAAATTTCTAATTTGAGTTCTATGAATGGCTATATATTAACCCACGTAGCAGTTGTCAAGCCCTTCTATTGAATTAGCCATCCTTAACCCTAAGATATAGAATACTCTATAAGGCAGATAAAGTCCCCTTGAATCTGGTGTTGCCATAGTTGACTGAGTCAGGTAGTAGAGCTCTGCCTTAGACCTTAGACTCAATTATTTGGAAGCCAGTACACAGAACAAAATTAGGGACCTCTGTCATTATTTAACTAAGATAATGTTCTGGTACCTGACAAACCTGACCCAGAAGTCGGAAAACAAGGCAGGCTTCATCTAAATCAGTAGATTGAATCACACATTTCCCTTATCACAGTGCCTCTTTCCTGCTTCAAATGAGAACACAGCTACAAAGAGGGCCTTAATTCCAAAGCCCCACTCTTCTGCCAGAATATGGGCATACAAGCCCTTGTCTCCAACCATACCTGTCCCTTGCACTGCTCGCTGGTGTCTTCCTTCTAGTTTGGGTGTTTCTATGCTTTGGAGGTGGAGTGTATCTGGTGGATGGCGCATGAGTCCCGGCCTTCAGCAGTCACAGAGGGATTGAGTGGAGGATGCCTGCAAAGACCTGCCAGCGTGGCATTATGTAAACAGGAAGCCGAGCATAACGGCCATCCGGGGGGGATGAACAGGAGCCTACCAATGCAGGAGGCAGCAGACAAATGCGGGAGCTTTGAAGCCAGTGCAGTCGTGACCGATGGTGCTGCTGGGATCCCACACCAAGATATGGAATTACTGGACTACCAGGGATTTTCCTGGACTCATTGGGAGGTGGAGGTAAAGAGAGTGAGCTGTTCTGTGTGATTGGACTGCGATCCCAGGGCATGGGCATTATGGGATTGAGTGGAGCAAGGGGGCAGGGTTTAGGCCCCTGTTCCAATTTTTACTTCCACAATCACGCACCCATGGAAAAAAGGTAGATGGGATTGGACGGGGATGTTTATGTTTATTGCTTATAACGTGCCACAGCCTGTAGGCATCAGGGCGAACACAGAACACGAGACAGAAAAGAATGATACCAACATAACACACAATGGAAAAGCAAGCACCGATGGATAGTGAGTCAACTGATCCAAGTCTAGATCATTAATTGGCAGGGGGTCTAATTAAACAGTAACGTCTTAAGCTGTTTACGGAAAATAGGGAGACTTTTCTCTGCACACATCTCGACTGGCAGGTCATTCCAAGCAAGTGTAGCTATGGCCGACAAAGATCAGCCCTTGCCGCATGTTCTTTTACCCTTAGGACAAACAAGGTGGTCAGTGTTACTAGAGCTTGTGGATCTTCTCTGTGTTTTCTGGGTAAGGCAGTCTTTTAGGTAACTTGGTGCAGAGCCATACAGGCATTTATGCGTCAATTTAAGAATTTTAAACTTCATTCTGGACGTGACGGCCAACCAGTGCAGTTCTCTCCTTGCAAGAGTTATATGGCCCCAACAGACTCTAGACATCCTGCCTGTCAAAAAGGACTTCATCCATTTCGGAGCTGATGGGAAAAGAAGGCCCATGGAAGATAGGGTGGCCAATAGTTTTTATGATCCAGGAGGTCGAATGCTGCAGATAAGTTGAGCAACATCAGCAGGCCTGACTTATTCCTGTCCATGCAGTCAAGCATTTGGTTCTGCAGGTCAATTAAGGCATTCTCCATGCCATGGTTTTCTCGGAAACCAGTTTGTCTTAGATGTAAAATATTGGCCTCCTCAATATTTTTTTGTAGCTGCATGGTGGCCACCCGATCCACAATCTTCAAACGAAATGGGACATTCGTAAAAGGCCTGTAGTAACTAAATAAAATGTGGATCTAAACCTGCCTTCTTTAGCAGGGGTGTAACTGCGACCTTCTTAATTTCCTCCGGAATAGTTCAGTGATGGAAAGTAGCATTGGTAAAGCATGTGAGGAATGGTGCAAAGATGTTGGCATTGTTGAAAATAATTTTAGCCACCATGGTATCTCTGTTACATTACGTGGGTCGCATATTCCCTATAATTCTTTCCATAGTCTGAATTGAGATAGTGGAGAAGTTAAAAAGTTGGTTTTCCTTGCTCAGAGTCTCCTTAATGCTGTTCACCGGTAAAGCTGAGTGCGGATCTGCCACAATTTTATTGTGTGCTTCTGTAATTTTATCTATGAAAGCTTGTTGCATTTTTGAACAATCATCCATTGTAGGTGAGGCCAGACTGGAGCTCAAGTGGGGTTTTTCCAATGTTCTCAAAATTTCAAATAATGATGCTGACCAATCCAGAAAAAAGGGAGAGGATTTAAGCAGCAAACATGAAACAGAAAGAGGGGGTTATCAGGGTGTGGTCAGCAGTGCAGGAGAGGAAAACCAAGAGACCAGAGGAGGAGAGAAGGAGTGTGGAGCCGCACTGCAGAAAGGCTAAGATATTGGATTAAGGAGTACAAGGGTACTGCAGAGTGAGTGGGGTGTCTCTGTGGTGATTGAGCAGAGTCATCATAGGGAGAGGCTGTGAAGCAGAAGTAGTTGTGGTGAGAGGAGAAGCAGCAGTGACGAGAGGAGAAGTAGTGTTGAGAGCAAAGGCGGTACTGAGAGGAGAGGTATTAGTGGTGAGCAGAGATGTACAAGTAGTGAGATGAGAAGTAGTTATTAGGGGGACTTCTAGGCAGGCAGAGCCGTGCTAGGAGTCTGCGGACAGCCAGCTCACGGAAGGCCCTAACTCCTTCCCTTGTCCCAAAGAAGTCGAGGTCCAGACAAGTAGCAAAAGGTTACTGCGGTTTTATTACAGACAGCAAAACACATAGGGGTCATATGAACAGAGGGAAGTCCAGGCACATCTCGCCTCTCTCAGGCTCGCAGGCCAGTTTTCATGACATGTGACGTCACATTCTGCATCACTCGTTGAGCTCTCTCCCACAAACCTTTTGCCACTCAGGATAGGCCACTGAGTGGTAGTTCCAGCATAGGAACCTGTAGAGAGAGATGTTAGTGGACGCTGCTGTGCCAGGTGGTGTACTTGGATCATCCCCGATAATTGCTACTCTGAAAATGTTACAGTGAGCAAGCCCTGTGATTGGTTATTAGCCCCTGCCATCATCTGCCCCTAGACCCAAGGGTGGTGATTGGTCAGTCCGCGGGCCCCCAAGCCTGGGACAAACTCTGTTACCAGCCCGCGAGACACCTGTTCACGGTACATGTATATTATGTATCAGCAAGGTGCAACTATGTGACAGCGTCTTACAATGGTGTGTGGATAACTAATGCCATGAGAACATTCCATTCCCATTGTACAGAGTAGCTGGAGAGTAGCGATTTTTTTTGCGAACCGCTGTCTAGTCGTGGGACGGCTGCTCTTTCCCAGCCTCCGAGCCTTGGCCCAGTATCAGCTTGGCCGAGTCACGTGGTTAGAGACCACTCTTGCGGGCTCAATTGATTCGAATTAGTCTGTATTTTGCAGGGAATATTCTTTGCTGCAGGTGGTGTCACCTTGGCTCTGTGTGTGGAATGTCGTTTACAACATTATGGCCTTGGCTACCGTTGCTCCTGCCGTAGCTGTTCTGCTTGCACAGCATCTTGTGGATTGAGATTTCTCTGAGACAATCAAGGCCTACTGTATTTTCCTAAGGCCTGCTCTGGCTTCTATTATGTGTCTTCCATAGTGTCCATAGGTTAGTCTGTGATATGGCCGGTCAGGTTCCTCCAGTGCTCCTTTGCTTCCATAGGGTTAGTTGCATGTAAGCATCTCCAAGCATGTACACAAGCTCTTCTTGCTTGTTGCGTTTCTGCGTTGCAGTAGCAAACCTAATGGCAAAATAATAAACGTGCCAACAGTATGTACATGTCACTGTCCTCTAACTCATGTACGCATGTGTTCTTCATGTAGATTGGGTGTGTGAGTGTCCCGAATGTGCGGATTGCACGTGTGCTTCCTGTCTAACGTGGCTATGTTGTTGTGATGTCTCTAACGACTTGAAGCATGGCTTCTTGGTGCTTTTTGTCGATTCGATCCATGTAGTCATTTCCAGCTCTGTCTTGCCTTTCTTCGTCCACTCTAGGTACAGTTTGTATTACTGCAGGGCTCTATGGCCTGCTGGCAGGGTACCTTTCGTGGTAGTTGTCCATGGTGGGGGCAGTGGGGATTGCTGTAAGATCATGCGATCAGCAGCCATATTGTCGTTGGTGCTTCTTCCTGTTGGGGGGTCTTTCAGGATGGTAGACAGTTTCGGATTTTCCCTCTGGTAGACTTGCCGACCACACCACCATGATTTCTTCTGTTGTCCACCAGACGTCACACTTTTGTTATTTCGGCCAAGTGTCCATAATAGTTGACATGATCTTCAAATGACCAATACATGTAGACACATCCACCTCCGAACTTACAGTAAACCCATTTCCCTAAGTATTTCCTTGGATCACGTGGACTCTCTAATTTCATTGTAGGTGGATACATGTCTGATTCTGTTATCTGCTTTCTTATTTACTCTCGTTCCCTTAATATTTCATCCATCTGCTGATCGCTGTCCATGGCCATGAATAGCTTCATTCCTATCACCTCTTCTGCTGCTGTCTTGAATTTTGCCATGCATATCTTTATCACGCACAATGATGCCGCTCCTATTATCAACCCTCCAGTGATCACCTTCAGACCGTCAGCTAGCCAGGAAGGAATCCATGACCAAACGTAAGAAAACCAGCTCCTATCTTTCTTTGTACCCTTCGATTCTTCTTCCATTTTAGCATGCATCTGTGCCAATTGTGCTACTGCTTCTGAAAGAGTCCCGTTGTCCTCGTCGTTGGCCGGTATGAACTTGCAGCAGGAACTACCAATTTTGGCACAAACTTCTCCTTCCATAACCGTGAGGAGATCTAGGACATATCTATTCTGTAGCACCACCAGTCGAATTGCTCTAAGCTCTTCTTGTATTGCATTGAACCCGTTTACTGTGGAGTTTACAGTCATCAGCTCCCAGCGCTTTATCTGGAGCCACTTGGCATTTGCATATGTTTGAAATCCGGGATGTATTGGTGCTGAGATGAACATCTGTGTCCTGCTAAATAGTCTATGCAACGGTAGCACCTCATCAAGTGCCACCTCAGACTGTCCCCATAAGTAATATCCTTCCCTTTTTACTCTCTTGAGTATCTCCTTCTGGGCATTATTGTTATTTTGGGGAAGTTGTGTCAGTTGCAGTGATCTCTTCTTCCTACTGTTGCCTTGGTTCATTTTTAGGAAGTCATCAATCTTCACGTCTTTCCTTGGCACCACCAATGAGGGAATGTTGACATATGCCAAGGAACATATTCATCCCCAGTTTGGTGGAAGCTTGTCATATGCTTTGGATCCATAAGCCCAATATTGGTCCATGAGCACTGCAGTTCCTGTTTCCATTTCAGGTATTTTTTCTGTTCTTCTGCAACCTTAATTTTCTCTTACTTCGTCATCGCCGTCCTGTTAGTAGCACAGGGCTGGTGTTGTCAGGGTAATTAGTGTGAGTGGCCCATCTTCCTTATCCACCCAAGTCAGTAAACTTGCACTTTTGTCCCATTCTTTAAGGCACTTGTCATTTTCTTCTTGCACCTTAGCTACTGCAGCCTTCTTTAATGTCAGTGCTTTACTTCCAACTACTCCATCCTCAAATCCATCTTTTGTATTTACCTTCCTGCATATCAATTGCTGTGGTTGTTCCCAACATCCGGCTCTCCACCTGTCTCCTTCGCTCTCCATTTGCACAGCAAGTACTCTAATGTGATACTTTTAGTTTCTCCGTTTACTGGACCCTCTGTAATGTATTATAATGCTTCTGCATGCTGCCAATAATTGTTCATTATTGGCAATGTCTTAATGTAATTGTCCTCATAGGGGAACATCGTTCTGGACATCCATCTTAGTGTCGCTGTCTTTCCCTGGAATCTTCCTCGAGTCTGGAACATCGCGAGGTATAGAAGGCATTGCGCTGTTGTCACTGGTGCCTCTGTTGCAACATAGGTCCTGGAGGCACTCATGGCATAGGAGATCAATGAGCAGACATAGCAGCTCTCCCCTGTTGTGTCCATACCAGTTTTAGACATGTGCTTATACCACATGTTGGCCCTCATTACAAGTCAGGCGTTAAGGGGTTAACGGCGCCGTAAAGAGCGTCGGCGCCGTTAAACCCTTAACGCCTGATTCACACTTTAACGCCTGCTTTTTGCAGGCGTTAAAGTCCAAGGCGCTAAGCGACCTTGGTGCTAATTACGGCACCGTAATTTACGGTGCCGTAATTAGCGCCTTCCCCATCCCCATTATGCCCTATGGGGCAAAAATGGGAATGGGGAAGGGCAAATGGTGAATGGGGAATTACCGCCCACTCACCTTGGAATGGGGCGGTAATTCCGCCATCCACCATGGCGGAATCCGGCATGGACCATGGTGCTAATAGCACCATGGTCCACCGCCTGACTTGTAATGAGGGCCGTTGTTCGTTACATGTGTACTGTCAGTGAGATATGTGTCAACTCCCTTAATGTCTGTGCCGACACTGTGCCTACCTTTTCTTACCTTATCAGCAGTGTCTTCTGTATCACCTTACACAGTAGTCTTTGCAGCTTGGGTTGGGGGAATGTTAGTGTTGGATATAGCGGAAACATGCAAAGCAAGATATAACTGCCAGAAGGCAGTTGCTAAGAGACCAGTTGATAGCAGTAACCACACAGTTGTTTTAATCACCTTTATTAATAAAACCATTATTATTTTTTACTTACGCTGCTTTGTGCAGCTGATGAGATGATAAAGTTGCCCGCCTGAAAATCGTGATAAAAGAGAGTTATTGTGTTAGTAATTGTAAGTACTTTTAAGCTCTGCGTACTTAATAATCACTTCATGCCCATGCAAATATTTCTTCCCACACTTTCAGTATGGATGAATCTCTGAGTGTGGGGAGGACTAGATATGCACTTTGTTCAAGTTGTGGGTACGTTTGGGCCAAATACTCTAGGAACACTTGGTAGTATATCTCACGTGAATGTGCCCTAAAATGTCTGGGCCTTCTGATGGCGCGGACAAATTGGTTGGAAAATGCTTCAGGACGGACAACAAGAGGCAACATCTAGTATTTAAAGCAACTTTAAGTAATGACAAATATCCCTTACTATTTATACAACAGTCGCAGAACCCTGCATGTGCGAATAAGAAGAATGTTAAGACAGTGATAACACAGTGTAGTGAACACTAAGAACTATGCATGCAGAATGATCAAGATAACTCAGAGTGCTACAACATCTTTACTAAATTTCATTCGAGGTAATGGAAGAGATGTTGTACAAGATAATGTATATCACTTTTGAGTACTGATTTTCTTAAGTATGGGGACCACGTTCTTTTACTGGTCATGTTGCAATAAAGTTGCAGTGAGACTATCAGAAGCTTGGGAGCATCTGACCATAGGGTGGCTAGTAGCCTCTATTTCTGGCGGGACACTTTCAAGTTCAGGGGTGTTTAGGGCGCTAATGCTTTCTTGAAGATTGTTTGTTGCTGTAGCATTGGCCCTGTCGAATTCTATGTAGGTGCGTTGGGGTGAGGCCAATGCTTTGTAGGGCTTGATGTCTTGCGTGTGGAACCAGACGGACCTTCCTTCAAGTTTAACGGCCCTTTCTGAGACCGCCTCAACAGTATGCAGACCTGTGAAACGAGGCGCGTTCCAGCGTCTTGTGAAATTCTTCAGTAAAACCTTGTCCCCCTATTGCAATGGGCAGTTCCTTGTGTGTCTCTTGTATATTGTCGTCTACATGTAGGCTGTCTTCCGACCTCCCATGTGTCTGTTGTATCTGGCGAGAGATAAAATAAGCGCTAGAAACAAGTGAATTCACATAATCATACATTTAATTTCCCAAAACATCTGAGGCACCCTCACAATCTTTTAGCGCCCTCGTGTGGGGCTAGTGGGAGGTGCATGCAGGTCCTGTCACCACCTCGTGAGGTGTAAAATAGTGGTTGGACCCAGGTTGATTTTGCACTTTCAACAGGGCCAGAGGCAGGCAGTGTAGCCAATTCTTTTTGGTGCTTTGCTGGGTTTTGGCTATGCTCTCTTTCAGGAGTACATTGAGGCATTCGCACACTCCATAGGCTTGCGGGTGATATGCACACGCAAACTTGTGTTTTATCCCTAGCTTGGCAGTTATGTGTTGAAACATTTAATTGGCAAAGTGAGGACCGTTGTCAGATCGCAGGACCTCAAATACGCCCCGTCTTGGGAATACTTCTCGTACTAAGATTTTGCCAGCTCTGGGGGCGTCGGCATGAGAACATGGTCCAGCCTCGATCCATCTTGAGAAGGAACAAACCACCACGATCATGTAGCGGTAACCTTGACATATGCTGATCATGTCCACGTAGTCAATGTGAAGATGTAAAAATGGCCCTTCTGGTCCAGGGATTGTTCCTCGTATTATTCTTAGTGTGTGTCCAGCCGTGAACTGCTGGCACGTCAAACAATTGCTGATGAAATGTGCAACTTGTGCATTTAGGTCGGGAAAGAACCATGATTCTCCAATGCGTGTTACAATGACCTCTTTCCCTGTGTGCGTGTGATGGTACAGTTGTGTTAATGATGTTTTTAATAATTCTAGTGGCATCATTACCTTCCCAGTATTATTTTGCGCCATAGGGTGTCAGTGGGCGATATAAAACACCCTCTTTTGGCCCAGAGCTCATTTGCATTCATTGGTGCAGCTGCCTGTAGCTCCATTATCTGTGTTTCTGGTAGGTAATTATATCCTTCTTTCATCAACATTTGTCTTACCCCTCCCCTTTCTTTTTGTTTTTCTTTTAAATCCCACATTTCTCCAAAATATGATGCACAGTTTGCATGATAGTCTGCTGCTTCATTCCCCTTTGAGATTGGATCCTATCCATTAGTGTGTTCTTGCCATTTTACTAATGCTAGTTCCAGTGGGTACGTTATGACCTCAATCAGTTCTCCTAACAGAATTGCATGCTGTACTGGTGTCCCATCTGCTCTTCTGAACCCTCTTCTCATCCATCTTGCTAATCCAGAATGTACTGTTGATGTTACGTATGCAATGTCTGAGTAAATCGTTACCCTCTTTCCCTCACACTCCTGTAGGCCTAGCATCAGTGCCACTAATTCTGCTGCCTGTGCTGAATACTGTGGAGGTAATGTGACACTCTTCATTTCTTCGCTTGTCCAGTCCTTCTTCAATCTGACCACTGCTGCTCTTGTTCTCCTGATGCCATCACCTTCATCAATTGTTGAAGACCCATCAATGTACATCATCTCTCTCCCCTCAAGCGTGTCTTCCTCTACCTTCCGTGTTTCAGTGTAGAATTGTATGCTTTCAGTACAGTCATGAATCCATTCTCCAGATTCATGAATATCTGCCAAGAATTGTGCGGGGGTTTACATTTCTGCACCTTACAATTTTCAATTCATGTTTATATAGTATAATTTTATACCCTGTCGCTCATGTGTTGTCAATGTGCTCTTTGGCTTGTGCAGTATCGCAAAGAGGGTGTGTTCCACATAAAGTGTTGTGGAGCACCCCATAGTTATTGATGAAGCCTTTTCCACTGCGAAAGCTGCAGCAGCCAAGTCTTGTGTGCATGGAAAGTGTCCTTTCATTATTGGATTTAATTGTCCGCTGTGGTACGCAATTAGCTTATGACACACTCTTGTTTTTTGTGTCAGTACTGCTTTAAATACCACACCGTCGGAGTGAATTATTTTTTTGTCTGGGGTACCTAGAACTGGAGCTGTAGATATTGCTTCCTTCAGCTCATGGATTGCCTCTGTCATTTCCCTAGTCCAACCCAGCTGTTTTCTGTCCCTGTGTGCTTCCTTCAATGCTGTGAGAAGAGGACATGTATTAATGCTGTAGTCAAAGACCCAAGCTCTGCAATAGTTGCATAGTCCGAGAACCGCTG
Source organism: Ambystoma mexicanum (assembly GCF_040938575.1). NCBI lineage: Eukaryota > Metazoa > Chordata > Amphibia > Caudata > Ambystomatidae > Ambystoma > Ambystoma mexicanum. Next base: position 742,964,448 of record NC_090934.1, read on the forward strand.
GTGCTCCTGTATTGTTTTCCGCTGTGGTGTCAAGTATTGCTTGTGCTCTTTTTGGTGCTATGTGTCTGCTGTTTTGGGAGATTAGTTGTCCACTGTACAGTACTTCCTTTTGACAGTACTGTAGTTTTGCTTTGTCTACCTTGTACCCTTTTTCAGCCAGTACGGTGAACATGTGTACGGAGACTTTCCTGCATTCTTCCTCGGTGGTGCTGCAGATGAGCATATCATCTACATATTGCAAAACTGTGCTTTATGTTTGGACATTACCCAAATCCATCTGTATTACTCTGTTAAAGATGGAAGGTGATTCACAGTATCCTTGTGGTGATCTAGTGTGTTTCCATTTCTGGTTGCGCTACATGAAACTGGTCAAATCTTGTGAATCGGGGTGCAAAGGTATTGAGAAGAATGCATTTTTTAGATCAATAACAGTGAAACATGTTGCTTCAGCTGGGATGCCACATAGGATCGTGGCGGGATTGGCTGCTACGGGGTACTCTGCTTCTACAATGTGGTTTAAGGGGTATAAATCCTGAATGAAACGCCACGACCCCCTTTTTGCCTTGTGGATGGGGTACAATGCAGTGTTGCATGGAGATTCTGATGGTACCAAGATGCCTCTGTCGATGAGGGAACTAATTGTTTCATAAATGCCTTCATCTGCTTCTTTAGTCAGGGGGTAATTGTTAACTCTTGGCAGAATTGCTCCAGGTTTCAATTTTATCTGTACTCCCCCTATGCTTTTTATGCACCCCACGTCATAGGGACTAGCTGTCCATAATGTGTCAAGAATCTTTGCTAAATCTTCTTCGCAGAAGGGAGGTGGTGCTTCTAATGCCATTGCCATTTTCTGTGCCACTTCTCTGTATGTTATACGCAACCAAAAGTACACGCTCATCCCCAACATCATCTTCCTTTCCCCTTTCTTTTGTGAGAAGAGTTTCTCATCTGACACTTGTGTTAACCGACACCCATCTGCTAGTGCAATTATCGCACTTCATGCCTTCCCTTTGTCATCAAGGGCATATACAGCAACCCAATCCTCTCTTGCCACAATCCCCTCCATGTAAATTGATACAAATGTTCCCTCCTTTTTCACTGCTGGTGTCTCTGGCCTGAAGAGGTACTCACCTGGCCTTCTCCACACCTTCCCTACAAAGCCGGCCAGCCATGCGAGGGCCATGTCTGACCCGTAATCGAAATGAGATAGTCATGTTTAGTCTGCTCATTATGTCGCGTCCCAATATGTTTACAGGTGCTTGCTTCGAGTAAAGTAGAGGTAAAGATAAGTCGTGATCTCCCATAGATAAGGAGATGTTATCAGTAAAGTGAACCACTTCTCGAGCCCCAGAGAATCCTTGAGTGTACATGGCATCGCCTGACAACGTGTATATCCCCTCCCGTATACATGACCTAGTCGCCCCAGTGTCAACAAGAAAGGAAAAAGTTTTGTCACCTATCGCCACCCTTATAGGAGGTTCCTCTGCAGGATTGGGTGTGACCAACAGGATGGGACACAGAAGGTTTGTCTCTGGGCTGTCCTATTGTGGGTACAGTGACTGTTAATTTCCTGTGTATGGGTTATGCCCCACTATGGTCACCCCTCCCATCCTTGTCACAGGCACGGGTGCGATTGTGTCCATGGGTAGTGGCGAGTTGTCCTGCAGCTGTATCAACTGCTGTGCTGCTTGTAAATGTGGCAATGGTGCTGTAATTTGTTGTGTTGTAGTTTGGGGTGCTAGCATTTGCAGAGCTGTCTGTCGGGTGCTGGCATTTGTTGCGTCATTGGCATTGTCTGTTGTTGTGTCTGTGTTTGATGTATATTTTGCTGTGGCATATTCTGTGGTTGTCCTGTCTGATGGGTGTCTTGCATGTACTAGCCTGTCTGGCCACCATGGTAGCTCTGTTGCCCGTGTTCACCACACCCTTGTTTCATCCCTCTGTTCCTACATGTGCAGGAAATATGACCTAGCTGCCCGCAGGTCCAGCATTGGGGTGGTTCACGTGCTTGCCATGGGAATCCTCCTCCTCCCTCACCCTGTCCTTGTTGCATTGGCTGTGAGTTTCCCCTGAAACCCCCCATTTGTTAGTGTGATTGTGGTCCAAAGCCCCACCCTTGTTGGAACCCTCCCCTTCCTCTATAGTTGTTCTGGTATCCACCCAATCCCATGTGTCCTCCTCTCATGTGTGGTGCGTATTGTTGCTCATTGTTGTATTGTTGCTGTGGTTTTAGCTGAGGTTGGGGTTGTGAAACTGCTGCCTGTGGGCCAGGGCTTGTTATGAGTGCTCCTTATAGTGCGTATTTTGACAATTTCTTTTGGACCAGTTTTGACTCATCTGCCTTCCTTTCTTCTGCCTTTTGATTTACCTTTTATTGCCATAGCCTACAATGGTGTACTATGGTGAGTTGTATTTCTGGCCATGCCTTAGCCTCCATCCCCACCATTTTTTTCAAATCTTTCTGTACTGGTTCTGGTAATCCTTGCATCAGTATGTGATAAAAGATCGCTATCATTTTCTCCCATGGCTCTCGAGTTTCAAGGCACCAAAGCTCTTGGATCTCTTGAATATAATTAACTGGATCCTCATTGTCACGCATCTTGCGTGACGTAATTTCCCCTATGTCAGACGTGTTGGGGTACTGTGTTCGCAGTGTCTGCCATACTGCAGCTCTGCAGTTTGCAAAAGGTGATCCGTCGTGTGCCGTGTTTTGTGTGGTCACCCCTGGGAACCACGCCCTTTTCCAGATGTTGTTGCTGCATCACCAAATATTGACACCAGCAAGCCCTTTACGTCACCCACTGCCAACCTGTGGCCCACTGTTAATTTCTCCATCTCGTATATCCATTTCCCAGCTCCCCCAGTCAACGAAGGTAGTCTATACTTAATATTTCTTTATCTGTGTGCTTCCAGTGCACATATTGTGGTCTCGTCCCTCCCCTCGCCAATAATGGCATCTGTGAGTACGCAGCCCTTTCTTCAGGTGTCTGTCTATATGTGTTATCTGGATGTGTTCCCTCTCATCTTCTATGTCCGCACCTATGTCTGTTAGTCCCACTTTGTGTGACTGCTGCTGTGTGTCCTGTGCCCCTGCCAATCCACCCCTTGTATGATTGCTGCCCCATCCCTCCTGCGTCCTGGGAGGTTCCTGAGCCTATGGTTGTATGGTGTCTGTTGGGCTACTCCTTCTCTTTCGTCTTGGGTTATGTTGTCTGTGTCCTGTCTCCCACCCCTCTCTCCTTATGACCTGCAATCCCATGAAGCCCCACCCCCTGTCCGTGTTAGATCAAGTTTACTAGGCCCCTCCCTTTCTTCGTCACTGACGTCACCGTCCTCATCTATCTCCTCGTCCACATCGCTACAGAAGGCATTAGAAAAACTCAATTTACGTGTAATTGGGTAGCGTACCGTGACTGTGTCAAGATCAATGTTAGTTAATTTACATGTATTCTCCTCCTCCCATGCCCCATGTGTGCGATGTTGCGATGTCTCTTCTTGCTGCATGTACCTTAAATGTGTTTGTGCTATCTACAGGGCATCCTTTATTGCTTCACTTCCCCTTTTGAGTGCCTGCTCATCCTTGTCCTTCTGATCACGTTCTCTTACCATCCTTGCCAATCTTAACTCCTTCAACCTCTTCTCCTCATACTTACGTGTTTGTTTTAACAGTATTTTCTTTCTCCAAAATGTCATTTCCCCTCTGCTTTTCTTCTTCTCCCTTTTTCTCTATCTCCTCCCTCTTCCTCTCCATCGCTGCATTTTGTTTTGCCCCCTTCGTGTTCCTCTCTATAAATCCGCTGCTCTTTTTCCAACAGCACCAGATGCTCCTTCCGTCCCTGCACCTACAGTTCCAATTCCCTTGCTAACTCTCTCTTCCGCTCCCTGACCTCCTCTTCCAGTCTTACTTCCTCATCTCTCTGGAGTTGATCCTCCTCCTCTACCTGCGATGCCCTTCCTCTACACCCGTGTCCCATGCTCCAAGCCTTCCATTGCCATTGTTGCACCTTCCGCTTCTCCTGTGGTAACCCCTTTTAATTTTAAGAGTATCTGTGTCGCTACCCACTCTTCGGGGCCTATTCCCGCAAATTCGGTCTTTGCGCGCTGCAGCCCCTACTCATCGAGATCGGGACGGTCAGCCACCTGGCTGGTGCCTCCTTGTCGCTCGCTTTGGGCATATGGGGGAGGTTTATATGTAGGGTTAGAGTATCCCTCTGCTGCTTTTAATTCCCGCAACGGGTACATGCCCTGCTCCTCCTCCTCCTCTACGTCATCGGATGTTACGCTAGCCGGTGCGGGAGGCGGAGCGGAAGTGTCAGTTTCTCCCTCTTTCACCCCCTGCAAGTTCATCATCCATGGCCTGTCCTCCAGGAACAAATGCCATAGTTCGAATATCTACATACAGTTAGCTAACTTCTTTCCCTTGTATGTGCTCTGTAAGTGGGTCAGTAGTGAATGCAGCACTTCCTTGGAGAAACTGCTGTTAGGTGTCCATGGTCTTGCTATTTTACCTTCCATACTTTTGGACCATTGTATACTATATTTTACTATTTTATCCTTGTAGGGAGGCAGTGTCTTGCAAAGGTGCTGGATGTGAGTTACTAGGGGAGTGACTGATCCGCTATACGTTATCCCCACACCTCCGTGCGAATACATGGCAGCCTTATCGTATGTGACCTCTAATTGAGGATTTCGATACACCGCTGACACAGGAGGAGGACAAAAAAATGGTTGTATTATACAATGCCACTCACTTTTTTTGTCTACGAGCCTCCGCGGCTCTGTACCCTATGCGGCGTACTCCGCTGCCGTTCTCTGGCACACCTACTCAATCATGCGCATGTGCCTTCTGCGCACCACCACTAGTTCACCAATCTAGCAATCCCAATGCCATACTGCTAGGCCTTCACCGATCACATATAAGAGACACTTTGTGCGAGCACAGAACAACAACCCGTTTCTTCAACCCCTCATCAAGAACCCACAAAAACCCCAAAACCCCACAGCTTTCTTCCCACCTCCCAGGAGTGGAGTATGCTTGTCAACTCTATGTGATTAAACTGCACCCTCTGCGTCACCTGCTGTGTGATATGCCACTCACCAGGGAGAATTAACCAGTTAATGCACCTTCCGCAATCTAGGATAGCTCCGGCTAACCCTCACAGGCAAACGTCATCTATGCACTGTACTAAAACTTCCGACTCATAGGAATGCCACACGTCTGCATACGTCATCTGTGAACTGTACTAAAATGTCCGACTCATACGAATGCCTCACATCTACATATACATTCACTGTCCAAGGCTATCGAGTGAACGATCCCTACTTAACACAGGAGCCTGTTGCCTCGCAACCCAAACGCTTACTGACATAGAAAAGGGACTTCTACCTCTGCTTTGGTCCCTACCCCCATGCACATTCTACTAAGATTTCAACGTCAAAAGTTATCACAATTTACATCCCCTCATCCCATTTACACAACCCCACAGCCAAACAAATGCGTTGCTGATTGCGTGGACCACACTTACTTTTTGTTCAGTGTCTGCCGGCGCCGCTCGGCCGCTGACTCCCTGTTATCTGCTCCTCTCACAACTTCCGGACTGCATGGACACCTCGCCCACAGCGGGTGGGATAATTTTGAAGTCGGCTCTCGACGACCAATCAGCGGTTACGCTGTCCGGTTGTCTCGCAATTCCCGTGACGGTCCTGCAGTCCTCCGAGGTCCGACGGCTAAGGAGGCAGCACCTGGCCCAGCTGACTTCATAAACGATCTCAGCAGTGCCTCCAACTTGTTAGGGGGACTTCTAGGCAGGCAGAGCCATGCTAGGAGTCAGCGGAAACCCAGCTTCCCTTATCCCAAAGAAGTCAAGGTCCACACAAGTAGCAAAAGGTTACTGCAGTATTATTACAGACAACAAAACGCACGGGTCATATGCACGGAGGGAAGTCCAGGCACATCTCGCCGCTCTCAGGCCCGCAGGCCAGTTTTTATGACATGTGACATCACATTCTGTGTCACTCGTTGGGCTCTCTCCCACAAACTTATTGCCACTCAGGATAGGCCACTGAGTGGTAGTTCCAGCATAGGAACCTATAGAGAGAGATGTTAGTGGGTGCTGCTGTGCCAGGTGGTGTACTTGGATCATCCCCGAAAATTGCTACTATGAAAATGTTACAGTGAGCAAGCCCTGTGATTGGTCATTAGCCCCCGCCATCTCAGGCTGCGGGCCCCCCAAGCCTGAGACAAACTCTTTTCCCAGCCCACGAGACACCTGTTCACGGTACATGTATATTATGTATCAGCAAGGTGCAAGTATGTGACAGCGTCTTACAATGGTGCGTGGATAACTAATGCCATGAGAACATTCCATTCCCATCGTACAGAGTAGCTGGAGAGTAGCGAGTTTGTTGCGAGCCGCTGTCTAGTCGTGGGACAGCTGCTATTTCCCAGCTGCCGAGCCTTGGCCCAGTATCAGCTCAGCCAAGCCACATGGTTGGAGACCACTTATGCGGGCTCAATTACTTCGAATTAGTCTGTATTTTGCTGAGAATATTCTTTGCTGCAGCCCGTGTCACCTTGGCTGTGTGTGTGGAATGTCGTTTGTAACCTTATGGCCTTGGCTGCCATTGCTCCTGCCGTGGCTGTTCTGCTTGCACAACATCTTGTGGCTTGAGATTTCTCTGAAACGATCCTGGCCTAATTTATTTTCCTAAGGCCTGCTCTGGCTTCTATTATGTGTCTTCCATAGTGTGGATAGGTTAGTGTGTGACATGGCCTGTCAGGTCCCTCGAGTGCTCCTGTCCTTCCATAAGGCTAGTTGCATGTAAGCATCTGCAAGCATGTACATGAGCTCTTCTTGCTTGTTGCGTTTCTGCGTTGCTGTAGCAAACCTAATGGCAAAATAATAAATGTGCCGACAGTATGTATATGTCACTGTCCTCTAACTCATAGAGCTTTATGCATGTGTTCTTCGTGTAGATTGGGTGTGTGAGTGTACTGAATGCGCGGATTGAACGTGTGCTTTCTGTGTAACGTGGCTATGTCGTTGTGATGTCTCCAACGACTTGAAGCATGGCTTCTTGGTGCTTTTAGTCGATTTGGTCCATGTAGTCGTTTCCAGCTCTATCTTGCCTTTCTTCATCCACTCTAGGTAGAGTTTGTATTACTGCAGGGCTCTATGGCCTGCTGGCAGGGTACCTTTCGTGGTAGTTGTCCATGGTGGGGGCAGTGGGGATTGGTGTAAACTCATGCGATCAGTGGCTATATTGTCGCTGGTTCTTCTTCCACTTGGGGGTAGTGGTGAGAGGAGAAGTTGTAGTGGTGAGAGGAGATAACATGGTGAGATGAGGGTTAGTAGTGAGAGTAGAGGTCCAAGTGGTTAAAGGCAACATAGTAGCAGTGAGACGAGAGCGATGGTAGTAGTGGACAGGGAACAATTCAGTAGTAAAGGGAGGAGTAGTAGTAACAGAAGAGGAGGCGTGGTGAGAGAAGGAGAGTGGGAGAAGAGAAGGAGCTAGTATCAAATGGTGTAGGCAGGTAGTGGAGTGAAACATCAAAGGGCGAGGAGGTGAAGGGGAGAGAGGGAAGTAGAAGAGAAGGGTGAGGTCAGATTCAGCATGATTGGCATAGATGCTTCCAAAAGAGCAAATACAATACACTGTCACCAGCTCCCTATAAAAGCTAGGAAGCCCCTGAGGGAGTCATGAAGCTGACATTTAGTAAAACCACCCCAGCGTAAGACCAGCCAGTAGGTTATAATGTTCTTTATAAATAACCAGTGGTTATGGAAACCTGGACTAGGGTGGATATCCCAAGGGAGATGAGAGAGTGAGGGATGGCCCTCGCGCCAATATCCAGAACTGCTGTGTCAGCCAGCACCTTAAATCCTTTGCTTCATTCTGTTAAGGGGAAATTGTCCATAGCTTTTGTTTATTCTTGGCTGGCTGAAGGATTCAGAGTGATTTCTGTAAAGTCTGTCAGAGCGTTCAGAGTTGGAAGTCCTCTCCAAAGTTCCTACTTTTCTTCAACGTTTTGTAAAGGATCCTACAAGCTAGCTTATTTTAAAGCTTCAGATAAGTACTTTCATGTTGTGTGGTTTTGGGAACCTTTCACTCAGTGTGTTCTCCCCAAGAGGGGTGGGTGTGGGCAGATGTGTTTTGGGTGTTTCTCAGGGTTTGAATGTACTGACGTGTTCCTCCCTATCACCTCAACATGACTGATCGAAAACCTAAGAAAAGGCTGTTTAAAATTTGCTCCACCTCCAAACTAAAAAGTATCTATGAGGTGGACAAGCATGAGGAGTCCCTTTACTGCCCGTAGCCCGACCATAATATAGACACCTGGTCCATCTTTCAGTCTTTCCTCAAACAAAGAAAACACGAAAGACAGGCACAGAAGTCTTCTTGCATTCCTGGATGAATGGACTGTAGTCTCAGACTCTGCTTCAGCGACATACTGTGGCTCACTGTTTCCTAGCAGACCAGTGAAGAGATCTTCCTCTTCCAAAAGAGCAAGATCCCATGAAGAGCCATTCAGGAACAAGACGACAAGGAAGGAAGATTCCACCCTGGCTCAGAAGGCTAGTTATAAACCCTGCCTCACTACAAAGCCATCTCAGTTTTCCTCGTCAAGCCTAAAACCGCACAAGATGTTTATATCACTAATAAAAGATGCATCTATGAAGTTGCTGATGGCAGCGCCTTGACCCACCTATCAAACCAGGCACCAAACGCTCCGTCCATGAGCAGGCCCTTGCTGATGCCTCCATCAACGAAACACAAACAGAAATCTCTGAAGACACTGGGCCTCAATACGAGTCCGGTGGTAACCGTGCTGGAAATTCTGGCAGTATTACCATTCCACCTCCGTGATTGCCGGAATCACCGGGGCATTACAACCCCGGTGACCCGGTAATTCTGGAGGCAGAAATCGGAAAATCCCCATTCCCATGGAGTCCCATGGGGATGGGGACCATGGAAACACTGGCTCCGTCTATGACAGAGCCGGTGTTTACATGTCCGCCTGCAGGCTGGTGGTGTTAAACCCGCCAGGTCTGACCTGGCAGGAGTGACACCTCCCACCTGCAGGACTCTTAATCAGCCGTTTCGGAAAGAACGGTGGTGGCGGATTTACCACCACCGTTCTTTCCGGACCGGCAGGGTCGTAATGAGGCCCACTGTTGACAATAGCCTCTTCGGTGACCACGGCATTGACACCTTTAGAGGTAACACTGTTGATGATCTCATTGATGACCTCGATGACGGTTGCTCCGGTGTTGGAACAAACTCCAAAAACATGCACCTAGAACAACTTCTAAGGTCGCTTCAGCACATGAGCCTCCAATTAGACCAAAGAAAGGCATCTTCACACTTCCATCTGTAATATCCCAACACATGACATCCTACAGCAAGATATAGACTCAGAATTTAAAGACTCGCAGGGTGTCTTCTCCAAGGAGGAAAATGAGGAGTTACAAATTAAGGAGCATGTGTTGCTCGCCTTCCTACCAAGAGCACTGCCAAAAGCACTCTCATAGGCCATGGAACCATTCTGTCCGCCAAGACCAGTTCCACAGACAAGCGCATTATTTTGCTATGGATATTTTAACCACCATGAAGACATTAGTAACTGAACTACAAAAGCAAGCCCAGAATCCCTCAAAGGTCTATGCCTATCCAAGATAGCCCATCGCAGCCCAACCTCTGGGCCCCAGTCCTGCAATGTAGCAGAGAAGCTCCTACTGAGGAAGTCCTCAACCAACAACAACCTGTCGACATACCCTCAGAAATGAATTCCCAGGATTGGACTCATCAAGATACGTCCTTGTTTCATTCTTCGTCTACAAATACCTATGATGACTACTGCATCAGCCTATTGTCTGGCTTGTTTTGTTGTGTCTTGCTGTATCAGTGCTTCCTGTCTGCCAGTCTGTGCTTGAAGTCTTTGTTGGTGTTGTTCAACTGCCTCTGGTGCCCTGGCTGCCTCTTTACATTGAGTTTCCAAAAGTCTCTTGGGTGGCATGATGATTTTCTTATAGGTTTTCTGACACTGGGAATGTGTACTTCTTGGGTGTTGATAAAACTAATTTCCCAGATTTTCTTGTATTAATTGTCCTGGATTACTTGTACCAATGTTTGGTGCATTCTTAGCTTTTGTTATGGTTGTTTGATTAAGCAACATAGCTATGTTTTTTCGTTAAGCAGTATAAGCATGAGTTCCAATTTCATCCACAAGGGGCTACTTTAGCAACTTTATATTGAGCAAAATAAGCATTTGTCTCGATTTTATCCAACACGGGGGCAACTTTAGCAACTGCAAACCACACAGTTAAATTTCTTGTGAAACATTACCCCTGTTAGACCTCTATGGAGCCCTCTATATAGTACCCCCATTCATTTCTATAGCAGACAAATAGATAAACACACTTTCAAAAATGATTTAGGAACTATATTTCTGAGGCTTGTGGAATCTGCTTAGATCACATGCTGTGCATAGGCCGACATCTAGTGGAAGCTGCGGAGTATTACAGTTTGTTTTTCGAAACTCGAAAATGGGCGTCGACACAGGGCGTGCCAGTAATACTATCCCTAGTGTGACGTCCACTGTACCCAAGATCCCTCACGCGTCTAGGATCCTCAGATTGTTTTTTTCCGCCATACTGGTCGGAAGCATTTTGCGGAGTCCCCTGGCCTTAGCCATACTTTTGCTAAAATTTAAAATAATAATCAATTGACATCCTTCCGCACCCCAACGTCGAACTTCGACACTCGATGCCGGCTGGAGAAGAAATCGACCGTCGGCTGCTGCATGACGGATTTGGGCCTCGGAAGGCCGCTGGCCTCAGCCCGGGCCTGGAAGCCCGCTGGCCTCGGCCAGGGCCTGGAAGGCCGCTGGCCTCGGCCCTGCAAGTAGGGAGAGTGGGGGGTGGTACATACTCTACACTCTTGGTATTAGGTACACCTTATACATTTCCTACACTTAACAGCCCGCTGCCTCAAGGTGCGTATGGAGGGTACCCCTTTTCAATTCTGCCCCAAGTGCAATCGCAAATACCCTTGGGTCGACAGGCACGCCACGTGCAATCTCTGCTTGCCGAGGGACCACCCCGAAGCGAACTGCAGAGCGTGTAGTAGGTTTAAACCTAAGACACTTAAGGACCGTTCGACGAAGCGTTGGGCCCACCACGCCAGGCAGGCGGCCATGGCAGCGGAGGGCGCCTTCAGCGATGGCAGCGACGCCGTACTTTCGGACGGCGAGGGCATTACGGCGTCGAAGGACAGCCGAGCGCAGGTCCCCGACCTCGGAAGGTCGTCTGGCAGGGCGGCTATGGGGAAGACCCCCGGCGCCACAAGCGCTTCACATACTACACACACTAAACACACTGGGCCTCATTACGACCCTGGCGCTAAGTGAAAAACGATGGCGGTAAATGGTTACCGCCATCGTTTTCCGCCAGGTCCGATCATGACCCGTGACCGTTAACTACGATGCCATTAGCGGCATCGTAGTTAACGCTGCCGCTAACTGCGCTAAGGGTGCGCGCACGCGACCGCCCACACCGTACTTAGCGCCATGGCGGAAAGGTACGCAAATGCCGACCCAAGCGGACATGCACCTAACGCCATCACCCAGCCCGTTAAGTACCTTACCGCCATGGTGCAAATAACGCCATCGCGAACCAACCGTAAAGGGCCATGTTAAGTGAATGCAGCTGCCACAGGTGCACAGAAACAGCACAGGTGAAGGCAATACAGACTCAGGGAAGTACAAAAAGAGCACACCCCACCCCTTCCCACACCCAGTCACACTCCACAATGATGCCAATACGACTAGCAATGTTGGGGCTGGAGGACCTGATAGCAATGCATGTGCTACAACAGCAACAACAACAACAGGCAGCACAGAGGAGACGCAGGAGGAGAAGGAGGGCAAGGCAGGCCCAGCAAGCCCCACCAGCACAGCCAGTGCCACCACGCAGGCAGCCCCCAATCCCACGCATCAGAGCCAATCCATTCAACCTCACTGCTGAGCAGATCCACACCCTGTACCGTTTGGACCGGGACACCATCACCGCCATCGTAGACATGACACACAACGACATCGTCAGCATGATAGAAAGTCCAACCGCCATCCCCCCCCTACTGAAGGTAGTGTCTGTACTCCACTTCCTGGCCACAGGCACCTACCAGCACACAGTGGGGCACCTGCATGGCATTTCACAACCATTATTCTCACGAACACTCATCCAAGTGCTCGATGCCCTCCTCAAGCACACAGACGACCACATCTCATTACCACGGACTGCCCAGGAGATTGCAAACACCAAAGTGGGTTTCCATGCACTAGCCGGCATACCCGGTTGCATTGGTGCCATCGACTGCACCCATGTGGAATTGGTGGTTCCACGTGCCATGGAGGTACCGTACCGCAACCGGAAACAGTTCCACTCAATCAACGTGCAAATGGTCTGTGACTCCAACAAGATCATCACACATTGTTGTGCCCGATTCCCCGGATCAACCCATGATTCTATGGTCCTGAGGAACTCCACAATACCACGCTACATGGAGCGACATGCAGGCCCAAGATCCTGGCTACTCGGTGAGTCCAATGTAATGGAAGTGGGCAGGTGAATGACGTACCGATGCATACTCCACCTGGCAGAAAGGGGGGGGATGATGCATACTCCACCTGGCAGTAAGGGGGGGGGATGATGCATACTCCACCTGGCAGAAAGGGGGGGGGATGATGCATACTCCACCTGGCAGAAAGGGGGGGGGGTTGATGCATACTCCACCTGGCAGAAAGGGGGGGGATGATGCATACTCCACCTGGCTGAAAGGGGCGGGGGGTGATGCATACTCCACCTGGCTGTGAGTAACACAGAGAACGGAGACAGAGGATGGGCACTCACAATGCACACAACCCCTCTGCATACATTGGGTGATGGCATGCAAAACAGGCCATGGGAGCCATTAGCATATACTGGTTGCATTGTGTGAATCAATCAGTGCATGTAGAAGTGAGCCAAAGTAACAGTTGGATGCGAGCCATGGTGGAACATCATGTTCCTGATCAGACAACATGACTGACACATACATTCTCGCCTACATACAGGTGATGCAGGCTATCCCCTGAAGAGGTGGCTCCTTACACCAGTCCGGAACCCGCAGAACCAGCACGAGGAGGACTTCAACCGTGCACATACACGTACTCGTGTGGTCATAGAGCAGACATTCGGCCTATTGAAGGCACGGTTCCGAAGCCTCAGCAGGTCTGGTGGGGCACTCCTGTATGGCCATGAGAAGGTGGCAAAGATCGTCATGGCATGTGTCATGCTACACAATATGTGCGTCAGACGGAATGTGCCCCTGCCCCCTGACGCAGAACTGCAACCAACTGACGATGAGGATGAGGAGGGTGCAGATGGGGCGGCACCCCATGGAGGAGGCGATGCACAGGAGGGGCGTGCAATGCGCCAAAGTATCATCGACCACTGCTTCTAGCACACACGGCTGGTGTTTATCACATGGAGACTGCACTTGGGGCACTGTGTGTCTCTGGGACATGCACACTGTGGACTGTACACCAATTAAGCACACATACGCAATGAAAATGTCCACACATTACTTTTTTTGAAAGAAAAAAGTGTATTGAAACTATGAAATGTCGTGTCACACCCCCTCCCACCTCCCCCTGCACACCCCAACACACCCCCTCCCACCTCCCCCCTGCACACCCCAACACACCCCCTCCCACCTCCCCCCTGCACACCCCAACACACCCCCTCCCACCTCACCCCTGCACACCCCCTCCCACCTCCCCCCTGCACACCCCAACACACCCCCTCTAGGTGTCAACAGATGCCTGTGACATTGGCCACAGGCTGTTACAAGCCCCCTCTCCCGGCCCCCGGGGCACCCCTGGCTGTGGAGCGCAGGTTACGTCCGGAACGTCGCACGGGGCTGCTCTGTGCAGAACTGGCAGTGGAGGATGTCCCTGGCTGCCCCTGTGCATGCACGTCCTGTAGGGTGTGGGTGTGCTCAGTGAGCGCACGACGCAAGGCGGCAAGTTCCGCACAGATGTCCCTGGACATGGCCTGCATGGCATCCCTCAGGGTGGCAGTGCTCTGTGCTACTTCGGCCCTTAGGGTCTCCGTGGCCTGTTCAATGGTAGACCTAGCCCCCACACATTCCGCGGCATGCTCATTCAGCATCGTGGACAGTTGATGCTGCCGTTCTGTGATGTCCTCGAGGGACTGCTGGCCCTGATGGCCCATGGCCAGTGCTGGTGGAGTGATGGAGGGGCTGCTCCCCTCCTGTGGAGTGTGGACAGGGCATGGGGTGGAAGGCCACTCCTCTACCTCTGTGTGCCCCTGTGTGTGATCCTCATGGGGGCTGGCGTCTGAGAAACAGGGGGAATGTAGTAGGTCAGTGGGGCTTCTGACCTCGTGCTCCATGTCTGAGTCTGAACATGCAGCTGTTGCAGCTGTCTCACCGATGTTGCTGCTGGCCGCTGACCCCGTGCCTTCTGTGGCAGGCAATGTCGGTGGAGGTGGAGCAGCTGCTGCTGGCCTGCTGCCTACAGGGGTGCTTGCCGGTGGGACGTCCGGTATGCTTGCAGTGGGACCTGCTTGTAGTGGGGTCTGCCTCACTGCAGCTGAGGTTGAGGGTGCAGGGACGTTATTGATGGCCTTCTTGGCTCTCTTCGGCGCAGGGGTGTCCTGGTCCTCTGGGTGTGAATCTGTGCCTGTGGTGGAGCAAAGGAGGGAGGGCGTTATTGATGGGTCTGCGGACTTTGGAATGACAATGATTGACATTATTCTGGTCAGTAGATGAGGCAGATTTCAGGCAGTGCCATGCAGGTTGTCTCCTTTTAGTGTGGAATGTGGATGCAGGTATGCGGGTGCCAGCAGTGTATACAGGGTGGTGCTTGCATGTGGCTATGGGCAGTGTTGATATGTGTTGCATTTACACTCTAGGGCAACCTTGTGCTACACATGATTGGACTGCAGTGACTATGGCATGTCTTGTTTGAGGCACCTACCTTCATCGCCTGATGTCGGAGCTCCCCTTTCCATCCCTCCGACGCCTTCAATGGATTCCATGCCAATCGTGGTTGCACAGATCTCCTCCCACGGTTGGAGTTTTAGGGGGGATTCCGACCCTCCACCGGTACCCAGGGCAAGGTTGCGGTTTGCAGAGATGACGGCTCTGACCCGTATGCGTAGGTCATCCCAGCGCTTCCTGCACTGCTGTGGGGTGCGGTGTACGGTCCCCACCGCGCTGACGCGCTCAGCCACCAGGGCCCAGATGGCCTTCTTCTTCCCTATCGCTGTCCTGGTCATTTCCGGGGAGAAAATGACACCTGCGTTGTCTTGCAGGGTCTCCGTAAGCATGCAGAGTTCCTCCCGGCTGAATCTCTCCTGGCGCTGGCGGTCACATGCCTTTTTCACAGCTTTAGGCATTTTCGGGTACTTGGATGGGTGGGTGATAGGTTGGGACAGGTGTCAGGGTTGGGTCTGGTGTTGTTCGGTAGGATGGCAATGGATTGTGTTTTTAAAGATGGCCGATGGGCTGTTTCCTGTTCCGGCGCGATGACGCTATTTCCGGTTCTGCTTTTTACGGCCGCCGCAAATTACGGTGGCCGCTACTTACGGTGGCCGCTACTTACGGTGGCGGAAGTGCACCTTGCTCGCTTTACGATGCCGGTAGGGGCCTTTTCCGCCATGGCGTTAATTGCATTACCGCCATGGCGTAATGCTCGTGCGCGATGGGTCGTAATGTGGCGCTCTTTACGCCATCGGCCCACGGCGTAAACGCTCATTACGCCATGGCGGTAATGACGGACGATTACCGCCTGGGTCGTAATGAGGCCCACTAAGTCCAACCGAGACTCGACGACGTCGAGTTCTCGGAAAGAGGCACAGACAGAACGGTCCGATTCGGTATCCTCTGGGCGCTCTCGATCAAGATCGCCGCATGACTCCAGGCAATCATCCACTCTTGCCAAGAGTGCCTCGCTCCCTAGGCTAACAGAAGTTCGATCGTCGGAAGACGAAGACGACTTCCACCCCCAGGCCGCGCTCCAGGAGTCGGAGCCCGCAGTTAAAGCCAGTGAGGCCCCACGCTCGAAGGACAGGGACACCTCTCCCGATCCTCGACGCCAGGCGTCGAAAAACTCCGGAGCCACTAAGGGACAGGGAAAACATTTTTCTACGCACGGGGAGGGGGGTAAGCAGCAGAAGAAACTACCTGTGCATTCTTCCACACCTGTGAAACACTCCACCCCCCCTAAACAGACAGACAAGCGCAGGTCTGATGATAGGTCCACAACCAGCAAAGCTACTCAAGATAAATCCCATAGACTTGCTGAGAGAGTCATTCCCAGTTCCAAAAAATGGTCCAGTGAAGACATAGATAGGGTCATGTCAAGAATGTCTTCTTTGGCTGATTTTTATGATAAAAATCCAGAACATTTCCTCTCGTATGATCCACAAGGGGCCACACCCTCAGGCTCTACTGATCCTATCCCCCCGAGTAAAAAGGCCCGGTTTGTAACCTCGATGAGGTCAGAACCCTTCGAGGTACAGCCTTACGCAAGACCATACTCACGGTATCAAGGAGAGGCTTCCTTTTGTGAGGACCAAGAATTTGGTATGATAGAAGAACAAACCGGGACGGGCTACTATGGGGATGATGAGGACCAGGAAGAAGAAGAGGATGACCCAGAAACATACAGAGTAGATTCCCCGGTAGAGAACGAAGCCCCGGTTACCGACTCCCCGGTCGATAACCAACCCCTCCTAAATGAGGTTCTCGCTCGCGCAGCAGAACATTTCCACATTGCCACCCACGGTGTACAGGAGGAAAGGGACTTCGCAGAAGAGTTGGTGGGAGAAAGGAGGCCTGTTGCCCAGACCATCCCTATCCTTAAATCCATTCAGCTGAGAATAGATCCGTCCCTGGTGAACCCAAACCTCACCAGAGCAGTCAATCCCAGGGTTGAAAAACTTTTCAGGGCGGCACAGTCTGACCCTCTCTATATAAGAGGACATCTGAAGCCAGACTCCCTAGTTGTCACCAACACTCGTAAGAGGGCTGGGACACCCTTGTCTGCGTCAGAAGCTCCTCCCGACAAGGAGAGCAAAAAACTACACGGTTTCGGCAGGAAGGTAGTCTCAACGTCCGCCTATCAAGCAAGGATTGCTAACTCCACCACCCTGTTGGCCAGCTACAACTGCCATCAGTGGGAAGAAGTCGCGGCACTCATAGCCTCTGATCCTGAACAGTTAAAGGGCCAATTAGCTCGGATTTCCGCAGAGGGTAGAGCCGTGTCTGGTTGCATTTTGAAAGCAACCTTCGACGCCGCGGACAACGCAGGCAGATTGATAGCGGAGGGCACTGTTATCAAGAGACATGCGTGGTTACGGCAGTCGGGTTTTAAAGCAGAAACCCAGACATCATTGTTGGACAAACCGGTGGAAACCGATCTGTTGTTTGGTAAGGCGGTCGAAGACGCACTGAAAAATGCCAAGGACGAATACGAGACACTCAAATCCCTTGGCCAGTTAACCAATAAACCCCCTAACCAGAGAGGGAATAGTAATTTTCGCCGCCCACGCGCCCAAAATTCCCAGAGAGGATCTAACTATTCCCTGGGGCAGGGTACACAGTGGAACAACAACCAACAGTCTACCCAGGGTTACGGCAGAGGTAATAGGAGAGGTCATGGTAAAGGCAGAGGCAGCCCCAGCAAAGGAGGTGGCACGCCTCCACCAAAGCAGTGACGCTCAGTTCAGGGTCCCTTCTCACGCAACCCCAGTAGGGGGACGCATTTCAAACTTCACCCAGGCTTGGGAAGGGATCACATCAGACAGATGGGTGCTGTCAACAGTATCCACAGGATATTGTATAGAGCTACTGCAGCGTCCCCGGAACCATCCTCCACGACAAAGAGTACACTCCTTAGAACATCAGAAGATTCTCCTCGAGGAGATCGCCATTCTTCTACAAAAGGACGCGATAGAACTCGTCCCGGGACACCAGGTAAACAAGGGTATTTATTCAACTTACTTCCTTGTGCCAAAGAAAGACTTGACAATGCGCCCAGTATTGGACTTACGGCCTGCCAACAAGTATGTCAAGCCCCAAAAATTTTGTATGACCACGCTACAAGAGGTAATCCCCCTCCTAAAAAAGGGGGATTACATGGCAACCTTGGATATGAAAGATGCTTATTTTCATATTTCCATGTTCCCAGCGCACAGAAAGTACTTGCGCTTCAAGGTGGACAGTCGCCACTACCAATTCAAGGTACTGCCCTTCGGGATAGCTTCAGCACCAAGGGTATTCACCAAGGTACTGGCGGTGGTGGCTGCACACCTACACAGGGAGGCAATCCCAGTGTACCCTTATCTGGACGACTGGCTCATAACGGGGGAAACCCCAGGAATTTGCAGGACAAACATTCAAAGGACTATCGACCTCCTCCACGAGTTAGGCTTCTCAATCAACGAGAAGCAGTCAAGCCTGGTGCCAAGCACCTCAAAACAATTCCTAGGAGCAATCCTGGATACCCAGGAGGGGTTGACCTTTCCTTCAGAAGAAAGAATTCGGAATATACTACTGCAAATTCCGCATTATCAGTCCGGTCAACAAATAACGGTACGCAAAGCAATGCGTTTACTGGGCATGATGGCGTCATGTATTTACCTGGTCCCCCACGTGCGCCTGTGCATGCGTCCCATGCAGGAATGGTTGGCGAAACAGTGGTCTCAGGCAAGTGGTCAGTGGGACGATCTAGTGGTCGTTTCGCCAACACTGGTACAAAGCCTTCACTGGTGGACAAGAGAGAATCTCGCACAGGGGAAACCCTTTTACGATCCCAAACTACAGGCAGTAGTCACTACAGATGCATGTCTGACGGGGTGGGGAGCTCACCATCTCCACCACACAGCTCAGGGTCTCTGGTCTCACTCAGTGGCCAAGAACCACATCAACCTGCTAGAGCTTCTGGCAGTATTCAGAGCGCTTCAGGCGTTCGAGCCCCACCTACTAAACCTGTCAGTGCAAATCCGGACAGACAGCACCACAGCCATGTTCTACCTGAACAAGCAAGGAGGGAATCGCTGGCCAAATCTGTCCAAGCTTGCCCAGAAAATCTGGATATGGGCACTCAGACGGAACATCTTCCTGTCATCACAACATGTTCCAGGGGAGCTCAATTCCCTAGCGGATGCTCTGAGCAGAGACTCCCTCCCAGAGGAACACGAATGGGTTCTTCACAGAGAAGTCGTAGAAGATATCTTCTCTCAGTGGGGTTTCCCCACTATAGACTTATTCGCCACAAGCGAAAACAGACAATGCCCAGGATTTGCATCCAGGTTCCCCCAACCAGACTCCCAGGGGAACGCCCTGTGGATGAACTGGTCAGGGATGTTTGCGTACGCTTTTCCACCAACTCCTCTCATCAGGAAAGTTGTGAACAAGATGAACAGGGAATCGATGACGCTCGTCCTAGTTGCTCCCATGTGGGCAAGACAACCGTGGTTCCCACACCTACGCAGGATGGCGGTGTGCGAGCCCATCAAACTTCCAGCCTGGTACAACCTACTGTCCCAGCACCAAGGTCAAACAGTGCACCAGCAACCCAACTCAATGAACCTGGCAGCATGGCTCCTGAGGTCATAGAGTTTGGACACCTCAATTTGCCACAGAGGTGTATGGACATCCTAAAGGAATCTAGGAAACCAAACACAAGGCACTGTTACTTTGACAAGTGGAAGAGGTTCGTTATCTGTTGCCAGAGTAGACAAATCAACCCAGTTGATTGCACTCCTTCCACTATTGTTACATACATGCTCCACCTGCTAGATGCAGGATTGGTTTTTAACTCACTGAAAGTACACCTGGCAGCCCTGTCGGCTTACACCACTTCCCATAGCAAGGTTTTGTGGTGGAAAGTACCAGTAGTTAAAGCCTTCATGGAAGGAGTAAAGAGACTTCACCCTCCTATTTCAAACCCACCACCAGGGTGGGACCTTAATGTGGTGCTAGCCAAGCTCATGGGCCCCCCTTTCGAACCCATGCATAAGAGCAGTCTCAAACACCTGACTTATAAAACGGCCTTCTTAGTAGCTATTACTTCTATAAGAAGGGTCAGTGAAATTCAGGCTCTGTCAGTGCAGGATCCCTTCTTTACTATCCATAAAGACAAACTGGTTTTACGCACACACCCTAGGTTCTCACCTAAATTTATATCAAAATTCCATGTAAACCAGTCCATCGAGCTTCCGGCTTTCTTCCAGAACCCGCAAAGCTCGGCTGAGGTGAAACTACACACCCTAGATGTGTGTAGGGCGGTCCTCTACTATGTAAATCAAACCAGACCGCTAAGGAAAACAGATCAACTGTATGTCTCCATAGCTACAGGCAGAGAGGGGGATCGCGTCTCTAAAGGTGCCATCTCGAAGTGGATTATTAACTGTATCCAGCTGTGTTACTCACTCTCTGAAAAAACTCTGCCTTTCACGCCAAGGGCCCACTCTACTAGAGGCATTGGGGCCACTCTGGCTTTCATTGCAAATGTACCCCTTGACACCATTTGCAAAGCAGCTACTTGGAGCTCAATTCACACTTTTACTCAGCATTACTGCATTGACACCCATTCCAAGGCAGATACACAAGTGGGACAAGCGGTTCTAAGACACTTATTTGCTCATGACCCTTCTCACATCCCACCTCCTTCTTCTGGTACTGCTCGCTAATCTATGCACAGCATGTGATCTAAGCAGATTCCACAAGCCTCAGAAGGGATACATTACTCACCGTAATCGTATTTCTGATGCTTGTATCTGCTTAGATTCACATGCGACCCACCCTTCCTCCCCTCTGAGAGAAGGTGCATGATTGCTTGTAGTCTTACCTTTCTGTCTATCTGCTTGGATTATCTGTACTCACGCTACTCCTCATGCTACCTCATGTCAGAAAAAATACAATCTGAGGATCCTAGACGCGTGAGGGATCTTGGGTACAGTGGACGTCACACTAGGGATAGTATTACTGGCACGCCCTTTGTCGACGCCCATTTTCGAGTTTCGAAAAACAAACTGTAATACTCCGCAGCTTCCACTAGATGTCGGCCTATGCACAACATGTGAATCTAAGCAGATACAAGCATCAGAAATACGATTACGGTGAGTAATGTATCCCATATAAATCCTGTGTACCCTTTGCTGTTAGAGTGTTATTAACAGCACTGAGAGGAATGAAAAGAATGTAGTTAAATGTAGTTAAAATGTCACTGTTGAAAATTAATAAAATTAATACGATAAAAGATCATGCATCTTCAGGGTTAGATTTTCCTTAGAAGCCACCTTTTTGCTACTTTGAAGCCCCCTGCATGCCCTCCCTTCAGCTCCTTACCTGCATGCTGTGATTCCTCTGCTCCAGAGAAATCGAAAAAATAATTGACTCTTTAGTTCCTGTGTATACTTGTTTCCTGTTGAAGTACTTCCAGGTTACATTGGGAATATAAACACTTTCCTTAGGGCATCCATTCTCCCAGGCCTCTAGAGGAACGGGTGGACAGAGCTAAGGGCTGGTGCTAATATCTTTCTCTGTTTCATTCTTTATACTGTTAGACCCTGTTTGCCCCTGGGTGCTACCAAACATGACACAAACAAAACTCCAACACACCACTCCACTGAAACAACTAATCATATAAACCTGCATACTGCTCAACTGCCACGCTGCACCTACACACACACCCATGAAATCAATGAGTTTATTAGCACACACTCCCCAAACATACTCTTTCTAACAGAGACATGGCTCAAACCCCACCACACTCCTATTATCCCTGACATGCTTCCCTCACACTATCTCATCCACCACAGAGGTAAACCACACAAACAAGGTGGTGGCATTGCCATCATTTACAAAAACAGATTCACACTCAGCAACCCCACGCACACACACACACACACACACACACACACAACACACACACACACACACACACACACACACCACTATACACATATTTTGAAGCTCTCTCTCACTTGCACCCCTCCATCACACCCAGACCGTACCTTTATCCACTTCATTTACCAACCCAAAAAACACAATCACAAATTCCACTATGACTGGACTGACTTCACAATTACCAACTACAGCTCCTCCTGCACCAATATCTACGTTGGTGATTTCAAACCTGGTAGTTCCCATCCAGACAGCAAAAATAAATATTCTCACTCCACCCACACCCTATGACCTCACACAACTCATCACTTAGCCCACACACAAAGCTGGCGACATCCTTGATATTTTGATTTCAAGTGAAGATCATGTTGTGTAGAAAATAAAATCTTGGTGTCATGGTCTGACCAGTTTGCAATCCCCTTCACACTTACTCTACCACACAAGATCACCCCTACCTTTGACAAATACCTATCACCCCTCAGCCAGACAAACCAAATACAGCCTTAGCACCACTAATACCACCCCCTCCTCACCACACACACACACACATCCCTCTATTCTCTTCAACAATTACAACAACATCATCACGCAGGTACTTTACACAATAGGCCCCCTCAAATCATAGAAAGCCTGCAACCACCATCATAAACCGTAGTTCAACAGTTCCCTGCTCTCTATCAGGCAGGAAACCAAATGCCTAGAAAGAGTCTGAATAAGGAGCCCATGCCCCTCCACCAGGGAACCCTGAAAACATTGCTGTAGCAAATAAAAAAAAGCCATATGCAATGCTAAGGCCACCAACTACTTACAAGAACTCCAATCCGCTACCAGTCGTACCCCGAAACCATTCAACATCGTCCCTTTCCAAACGACCATCCACATCTTTCACACACCCATCCACTTCAGTATGCAATGCCCTCATGGGCTACTTCCACTCTAATACTCAACATCAATTAAGCCCTCCTCTCTGTTGTCCCACTCACACCCCCGTCTCCCAAACATTCTATGGGACACTTTCCACTGCATTGATAGAGACAGAAACACTTGTATCCCCCTCACTGTCAAAACAAAACTGACACTTTTCCTGGATGATACTTGGCCACCTCAAGCTGCATCCAATTGTATCACCCCCCTCACTGGTCCAACATCATCAACTCCTGTCTCTCACATGGTACTATCCCCTCTGCAATAAAAAATGGACAAATTTCTGTCTCCTCTAAAAAACATCCCTCAACTCCACACTCTCTGTAAACTACTGCTGTATCACTATCTAGCCATACCTCTGTCAGAATCATGGAACGCTTCATCACAACTGAACTCCAACAACTCATTTGACAAACAACCTCCACAACCCCTTCCAATATGACTTTTGACCTGGACACAGCACCAAGACCGCTCCACTTTGCATTCCTGATGACCACTGCATCATTACTGACAAAGGACTTGCAGCCCTATAGGTACTTCCTGTCCTCTCTACAGCCTTTGACACAATTGACCACACTATTCTGCCCAACATCCTATTTCCAAGGGTGAAACTCTCAGGCACCGCCCTCGACTGGGTCACTGCCCTCCTCACTGACAGAACACATGTTTTCTTGATGCCCCCTTATCAATCCAACCCCGCCCAAGTCAAGTACAGGGCCATGTGACGTTTCTTCCAATTTACATTCCTCTTCAACACATATGTCGAATCCCTCGGACAGACCATTAGCAAACACAATCTCCATTTACACCAAAATGCAGAAGACATGCACATATACTTCCAAACCTCATCCCATTCCCATCTCCACACCCTCAAAAATGGTCTCTCCACCATCACAAATTGGATGGCCACCCACTTCCTCAAACTCAACCCTTCCAAAATGGAAAACCTCATCATCTTCGCCCCAGGCACAACCACAAACTTACCCCTTGGATCAAATAACCCAGCACAGACGTTTACATATCCCACTCAATACCTGAAAAGCCTTCTTCCCCTTTAAATTTAGAGGAGCTCAGGGGTGCAGCCCAGGGAGCATGCGCTGCCCTGACTCACCTCAGTCCCCTTTTCGGCGTCGACGGGAACGGGCCGAATTCCCAAGCACTCCTGGGTTTGGCTTCGGCCATGTAATTCCACACGCGGATACTTCTTCTCTTTGTCTTCTTTTTTGTCTTTTTATCATTCAGGTACTCGGTCCTCAGGCATCATGCTCCTCCCCGGTGATTGTCGACTTCTACAGGGTTCAGCAGGTGTCCATCCTACAAGGGGCTCTTTCTAACTTCAGACCCCCAAGCCCTCTGCTTACATTGCCTTGGTCCAGACCACGGTTGGCAATATTGTTCAGCGTTTGAATCGCTGTCCTCGAAAGCGCTGAAGAACAGACTTTCAAGGTGAAGGGAGCTCGTCCAGAAGTCGCCTTCAGAGGATCTCAAGACCTTCGTGAAGCATCGAACCAGGCCCAAGGATGGGCCGATATTCTCCATCACACCCCGCAAGGGAGACTCCTTCCCAGGGGCTCTCCTGCAAGGGAGGGACCGGTCAGGTCCTTATACCAACGCTCGCACCGAGGCTACTGCAGCTACCAGCTTCTGGGCTGAGGGATCCTCGGATCCTCCCGGTGACAGTGTTGAGGGACCAGAAGGTTCTTTTACCGGGTCTTCACCTGAGGGGCTCCGCCCTTGTACCGGCACCATGGCCGAGGGGCTATGCCCTATTACAGGCAATACATCCGAGGGGGCGCCTAAACGCAGCTCTACCGACCCCAAGGTCGAGGGTGTCACACCTACCAGGCCTAGGCCTGAGGAGCAGGGTAGGCCTTGTGATCCACACACAAGAGTCCTGGTGGAGGTCGGGCTCAGCGGGCCGAGCAACACGTCGCAGGCATGTGGCAGGCAGCCCGACAAAATGGCCACCGCACCAGAAAGAGGCATCCATCGGACGCCATTCCAGGAATTTGGCAAAGAACGAGTGTCAAGGTGGGACTGGCTTAAACCAGGTACGTGGCCTACAGCCTACCTTTCTTACGCACAGGGCAGTTTTCCTTTGCGCCCGTATGGACAGGGTATGCAGCGGCCTCAGTAGCCCCCCGCTAACCCATCAGCACCCCCTACCACCACTTCAGTCGGTGAGGAGGTTTTCTTCGAGAGGTTTCTCGGCCTCATGAAGTCACTGCGGATGGGCATTATCCTCAGAGACGCCATCAGGGAAGTCATTCCGACCATGCTAGCAGCACCACAGACGCCTGCATCGGGCTCCAGCGCCAACTCCACAACCTCTGCCGTATCCTCAGCCTCCGGCTGCGGTCCCTGTACCCCAGCCTCTGTCACCATCTACTCCTCCTCCTCCACAAGATCCACCAGATCTCCAGGATGGAGATGAGGAGGAGGATCCGGACACGACATCCTCAGCCTGGGCCTTCCACGGAAGTCTTGCTGGGCTGGCGGAGTACCTGGGACTACCCCAACTCGAGGTCGAGCAGCCGGCAGAGGGGGTTCTGGCTGAAGTCCTCACATGATGCCCCTCTGTCAAATCGGGGATTCCTATGCAGACCGATGTAATCGCCCTGGCCAAGAAGGGCTGGCTCAAACCCGGCCTAGCCGGTCAATCGACGCCTGGATGTCAAGTACAGGTCGGGTGGAGGGGGATACACTCTTGCTCTCGGCCCATCCTCAGCCACACTCCTCGATGATCGCTGCGGCATCACTATACTCCAAGCCCCAGTCGTCCTCAGCCTCTTCCTCAGTGGCACTGCTAGGCAAGGTGGAGAAGATCTTTGAGGTGTATGGCAAGAAACTCTATTCCAATGCCTCTTTACATCTACGTCACATGCTGGCAGCCGGCAACCAAAGATTATGGCGGGAAATTGCAGACTTCCTCCCGGAACTCCCCACCCAGAGCCAATCACGCTTTAAGGCGGGGCTAGATGAGCCAAGCTGGTCGCGCATGACCTCATGGAATCCACAATGGCCCATATTGACGCCTCAGGCCGTGCCATCTGTATTGCCATGGACATAAGAAGGACAGCATGGCTCGGGGCAACAAAGTTCAACCCGGAAGTCCAAGAATGCATACTAGATCTTCCATTCGAGGGGGGGAGGGACCTCTTCCACTCCTCTACGGATGAAGAGCTGGACAAAAAGAAAAACAGCTCACAAACAGCTAAGTCTTTGTCCATCCTTACAAAGACCATGCCCAAACCGTACACTTAATCTCAGCAGCGCTCAGAAAGAGGTTGTACATACAGAGGGTTCCATGGCTTCCAGGAGCGCAGATCCAGGCAGCCAGACCGCTAGCTGTCTCAGAACCGGCGCAAGCAATAAAAAGGGGAGGGGAGTAAGGGCTTTTTCCAGTCCCCTTTCTCAGCGAGGGAAAGAAGGCATGGCACGCCCCTTCAGGTCCACGTGTCTCCGGTGGGGGGGCAGGATTGCTCTCCATGCTCATTTCTGGCGCCAGAATTTCACAGACCCCTGGATCCTATCTGTAGTATCCCTTCCGGCTGCTCTCTCCGCAGGCCACCATCACCATGGATTGCTAGCTCGAGGGCTGGGGAGCCACCCTGGACGATCTCTCGGTCCTCGGTCCATCCTCAGCCACACTCCTCTGTGATCGCTGCGGCATCACTATACTCCAAGCCCCAGTCATCCTCAGCCTCTTCCTCGGCGGTGCTGCTAGGCCACTTCCTCAGCAGAGAAGTGACTTCGGCATGGTGGTACCAACATCTCTTGGGTCTTCTGGCAGTGGTCTTATTAGCCATTCCACACACGAGACTAAGGATGAGGAGGATTCAGCTGCACTTCGCGGCCTCATGGAACCAGGAGTGGGGCTCTCAATCCGAGTTGATCAACGTTCCTCCATCTCTTCACCCGGACCTGACTTGGTGGTCCAGAGACTGCAACCTGTGGAGGGGCAAGCCCTTCCGTCTGCCCTCTCTGCAGGCCACCATGGATTGCTCGCTCGAGGGCTGGGGTGCCACCCTGGACGATCTCTCGGTCCACGGCACCTGGACTCGACAGAAGCAGGAATAACACATCAATTGGCTAGAGCTGAACGCCATCTGGCTGGCACTCAGGGCATTCCTACCACTTCTCAGGGGCAAGGTTGTCCTCATCCAGACAGACAACTCGACCAGCATGTACTATGTCAACAAGCAGGGAGGCACCAGATCCCCTCCTCTGTGCAGACTGGCGATCAGTATGTGGGAGTGGGCTCTGGAAAATTACATTTACCTCATGGCAGTCCACCTCCCGGGGGAATCCAACCTGGAAGCGGACAGGCTCAGCAGACTGGGAGTGGACAATTACGAGTGGCAGCTAAACAACCTTGTTATTCAGAAGATTTTCAACAGGTGGGGTCACCCCCAGGTGGATCTATTTGCCACCTGGCACAACAATAAGTGTCGCACCTCAGGATCTCAGCTCTTTGGGCAATGCATTTCACCTCCAGTGGACTGGCATGAAAGCCTACGCCTTTCCGCTCACTCCCCTGATTCACAGGGTAATTTGCAAAATCAAGGAGTCTTGCCAACTCCTCATCATTCTAACAGCTCCATGGTGGCTAGCCAGGTAATGTTTTTCGTAGCTGCTCAGTCTCTCAGAAGTGCCCCCGATTCACCTCTCGACATGCCCAGCACATCTTCTGGCTCAGCAGGGGGGCAGAGTCATCCACCCTGCACCAGGGAAACTAGCCCTCACAGCGTGGTACCTGAGCAGGTAATGCTGTACCACCTTAGCCTCTCACAGGCCAATCTCGAGATCATACAGGGCGCTAGGAGCAAGGCTACCAGGGCCCAGTACAAAAGCAAATGGACCAGATTCTGCCACTGGGCAGACTCCAAGGAAATCGACCCCCTGGCATGCACCTTGGACGACGTGCTCTCCTTTTCCGCACACCTCGCTCATTCAGGCGTGCAGGTGGACACCTGCCGCACATACCTCACAGCCATTGGGCTTTACAAGAACTCAGAGGAGGGCATTTTCTCCTCCTCCAACCCTATCGTCAAGAAACATCTGACGGGACTCGCAAGGCTCTACCCGCCTGTCAAGAGACCGCACCCGGAGTGGGACCATAACATAGTCTTGGGTGCCCCAGCGCACAAACCGTTTGAGCCAATGGCGTCCGTGGACACTAGGCTGGTTACCATCAAGAAGGCCTTACTAGTCAGCCTTACGTCGGCTCGTAGAGTCAGAGAAATCCAGGCGCTAGTCGCCTCTGAGCCATGTACCACCTTTCACAACGACAAGGTAGTCCTGCAGACACACCCAGCATTCTGCCCAAGGTTCCATCTGCTTTCCACTTAAATGAGGAAATATTCCTTCCTACGTTTCTCGGACGAAGCACAGAGAGTGCTGCACTGCCTGGATGTCAGGCATGCCGTGAAATTCTATTTGGACAGGACCAAAGGCTTCCGCAAATTGGACGTCCTGTTTCTCAGTTTCGGGGGCTCAAGACCAGGCTATCAGGCCTCTTAGGCTTCCATATCCTGATGGATGGTCTCTGCCATCAAAGAAGCGTATGAGGGTCAGCACAAGCCGCTCCCGGCCAACATGCATGCCCACACAGTCAGGGCCAAGGCAACGGCTATCGCATTCCAGCAACATGTCCCTTGGCAAGTCATAAGCAGGGCGGCCACTTGGGCCTCTCCCTTGGCTTTCTGCTAGCATTACTGTTTGGATGTCAGCTCTAGATCTGATGCGGCTTTCGGACAGGCGGTTCTCAGGAACCTATTTGCTTAAGGAGGGTCTCCTCTTCACCTTGGGGCTACAATCAGTTGTAATCACCCATACAGTATGGAGGAAAGGGGACGGGATGTAAAAGTAATTATAAATTACTCACTGTAGTGACTAACATACTCTTAGTCCATATTCCCCTTTCCTCCATACGTCCCACCAACCTCCCCCGTAATAATACTGGTGTCATTAGGCAATGTTAAATCTATTGTCGACGCGTCAATGGGGACTGAGGTGTGGCGCAGAGGGCGGAGTGAGGGCAGCGCATGCTGACTGGGCCACACCGCAGCTTGTCTCTAAATTTAAAGGGGAAGAAGGTTTTTTCTGGTGAAAAAGGTTTTGTCTCCCGTCCCTTGGAAGGGACGCCCATACAGTATGGAGGAAAGGGGACTATGGACTAAGAGTACGTTAGTCACTACAGTGAGTAACTTATAATTTCCTTCACAAACCACATAGCTCCTATCACCAACACATGCAATCTACAACTTCACCTTATACGCAAGGTAGGACACATCATTCCCTCTGAATATTTCCGCACTGCAGTCCAAGCACTAGCTCTTTCCAAGCTGGACTATTGTAAAACTCTCTTCATTCCACTCCTCGACAGCTCACTTGCCCCCTTGCAAACCATACAAAATGGAGCAGCAAGACTTATTCTCCATCTACCCAAACACTCACACATCACCCCAGCTCTCGCCGAGCTCCACTGATTTCCCGTACACCAGAGAATTACCTTCAAATGATTGTGCATTGTATTCAAAGCCATCCACCTCAAAATCCCATCTGACCTTGACGACTAATTGCTGGGATGACTAACTAAGCCATCACCCACACAAACACCAGACAAACTAGCCAGCATCTTCTACAGATTCCACTCTGCAAACTAACATGAACACAAAAGACAGAATTTACCCAGGGGAGACCCAGAGCATGGAACACCCTACCATTTTACATCCACATTCCACTCATCACCACTTTCTTGAAGAGAATCAAAACATACCTGTTTCCCCACACCTAATCCAGCCGTTCTACCCCCTCTACTGATGCTTGTATGTCCTTATCGTCCAATCTTACCCTAAAATATTTCGTCATTTCTGTTTCACCTCCATCCTTTTGAACTTTTGCAGCTTGTAAGGCTCATCAAGACCTTTTGGGTGTGGACAGCGCTGAACAAAAATTTAAATAAAATAACAAGTAAAATTGCTTGTTCAGAGAGCCAAATGATGCTATATGCTGAACATTTGTGTTGCGAGAGATTGTCCATAGTTGGGATTGACTACAGTAGCCCAGGTGTTCAGACAAAAAACTAGGGAGTTTGAGAAACCTGAGGGTATTCTTCCAAGCAGATCTCAGAAAGCCCTTATTCAAGTGGTCTGGGAAGGGCCGACACTCTCTGACCCCAACCCTAGGAGCGATTGAGCAAGAGAGGATCATCTGGATGGGGGAGTCTCGGGTTATGCTCGGGAAATACCCCAGGTGAGACGCAGTACTATGCCACGGAAGAAAAAGAGGAGGACGAAGTCCCTGAGATCTTCTTTGGTTATTCCAAATCTACCTCCCTTCCACCCAAAGAAGTTTCTGTAATAAAATACCACCACCCATACAACCCTGATGAACCAACTAGGAACCCTTGTACCCTAAAAAACCACGTCTCCCAGAGTCCTTATCTTCCTGTTCTTCCTCACGACCCTTTGATTATTCTTTCCCGAAACCCTGGAATACTGGATTAACAACACACAACCATTCCCGCAATCCCCCCTGTTCATGTCACAATAAAAGCTCTAGTCAATCTCGTTTATTTCGCAAACCCTACCAATCTCACTCTTCCGAATGTACCCAAACCCCTAGTACGAGAACTATAATTCCATATAACATCTTTTCCCCTTCCGACCTTGTGGGATACCTGGAAACACTACCACCTTCCTTTTCCAACACGAATACCTTTCCATACTGTGAAAAACAATGGACTAATTAGAAACCTGTTTACCTGCCATGTCCCAACCCAATGGTTAGGCAGAGTCAGGCAATTGACCAGAATCACACACACCTGACGGGCCTTTCCTTTCCTCACAGGGATAAAAGCTGGAGCACAAGAGCACAGGACGAGCAACGCAGAACACACAATGTGAGAGCTAACTCAGCACAGCAGTTCAAGAGGAGGAGAAAGATGGCGCATACCGAGAGGGTGCCAAGAAGAGAAATGACCTTGCTCTTTCCAACCAAGGCCTGTGGAACCTCTGCAGTTTTAATCATAAAACCGCAACCAATAGCTAGCGTGTGTTTCAGCAGATGTCAAAGGTACACAAGACCCTCCTCCACTGATTACCAACCCGGAAAAGGGACGCTTGTATCTGTGGTACCAACCTTGACTCCAAAGAGGAAGAAAGCCAAGCAGTTCATCACAGCCGGTGAGTCGAGGGGAGAGTCGATAAGAAACCAACCTGTGTTGAACGAAAATTAGCAAGCGGCTAATTTGAACTGTGAAAAGCTTGAAGAGACATTGATGGAAAAGGGGGAAAACCAGCAACAGAGGTGTCTAGCACCACATAGGTGCTCACGCAGGAAACTCTGGGATATTGCCTGATGGTAGAAACTACTGTAACCAGAAGGCCTTGGGAAAAGGCAAAAAGAGGTCAAAGTGGTCATACAGAGGTCTTGTAAAATCCTCTGTACCGTCGAAAGTCTTTGGCCGACAGATGATTGTGAAAGAAAGGGAGACGAATCCCACTTGGTGAAATTAGCGCATGAACTTTGTGTTGCAAAGGTTGGCAAAAGTGAACCCGGCAGAGGGATGCTAACAAGAAGGGACAAATTCTAAAGTCCCATAGAGTATGTTGATAAGAGTGAACCCGACCGATGGATGTCGATAGTGAACTGCTTGGTAAATGTTGGCAAGAGTGAACCCGGCAGATGGATGCTAACAAAAAGGGGCGAGGCCTGAAGTCCCTATGAATAGTGTGTTGACCGGAGTGAACCCGACCGAGGGGTGTCCACAGTGAACTATTTTGCAAAAGGTGGCCAGAGTGAACCGGGCAAAGGGAGGCCAACAAAAAGGGGCGAACTGTAAGGAACGTTTTAAAAAGACATTAAGATTTGTGAATACAAGAAGTATAGTAAGATCAGGGGAAGTGGATTGTCACCGCCCTTGGCATTTGGATTCATGCCCGACCGAGGTAGATCCAGGGGTTAAAAGTCATCACACAAAGTCCATTTGGAAAGGAACTCTTTGTTTTGTTGTTGAATACATTAGGCCCTCGAAGGTGAGAGACTTTTTATCGGAACAAACTTAACCATCGTAGAACCTGACAGCTGGAACAGAACTCTCAGCTCATGGTGGGAAAGCTCGAGCATGTACTGTGCTCAGGAAATCCTCCTCGTCCCATGCTCAAAACATGGGGAAGGGAGACCCCTGGCAATCACATCCTGACATATTATTTGTTAACACTTCTTTCTTTATTGAAAACCCTATCCCACACTCTTTCTATAATTAGTTGTAAGGATTTGGCAATAGTTTATTTTTAGTATTGACCTTTTACTTTGGTAAGACGCCAGAAGGGCTGCCTTATTTTTCATTTGATGGTCAAAGCTTGCTCTCATCTTAGATTTAGGTTTAGGTTAGGCGTTTTTTCTCCCTGCACTTACAGTTTAATAAACACCCTTGAACTGATCACTTGTGTCTTTCTTTACAGTTGCCACCATGAGTTCATTACAGGAGCCAGATTGAATGGTGTGGATGCTGAATTAGGGAATAGATGGTGTAAAACCTCTACTGCAGGAATTGCAGAAACTGGAATCAATCGATATAACGTAATTTCTTCGACAGTCGTTTTTTCAACAGGTGTTTTTACGAAAACACTTTGCAGAAAAATTACATCTGCATTTTTTTGGGGGGGTTGGGAAAGGGTAGATAAAGGGTTGGGGGCTTTGGTAACAGTAGAACATAGGTGGGGGAGGAGGGCATTGGGGTGAAACACCCCAAAAAGAATTTTCGATTACTTTTTTAGCAAAATGTTTTCGGAAAAACACCAGTCGAAAAAATGACTGTTGATGATATCACATAGAACCAAATTAATCATGACAAGTGTATTGTGTGATGTATTTATTCAGCAAGTCTGTAGATTATGAAGGTAAAGATTGGTTTACATTTGTCTCGGAAAATCAGCAGAGCACTTTCATGGTGTTGTCCCAAGGGTATGTTCACAACCTGGCCCCTCTGCTGTAGGGTGATGATTTTGAAGCGCTTGAAAGAGGTCAGAGTATATCTTGTTGATATTATGATTTCTGGAGAGGTTGGAGTGCAAATTGCCATGGTAATGGAAAATCTGATTGTACGCATGAGGTAGAGTGGCCAGGTGATTAACCCACAGAGGATGCATAGGTCTGCACAAGAACTGATGTTTCTTGGTGATATATGGTTGGGTTCTACAAGAAGGAGGCTACAGAACATCATGGCTATGGTTATTGAGATGTACTCACTCAAGAATTGCACTGAAGCCCAAAGGTTTACTGGGCTAATTGTACTCTGTAGAAAATCACAGTCCCTACCGGAGACTTGAAACTGACATACCAAGTGACATGGCAGAAATGCAAATTATAACAGGGGTTTAAAACAGCAAGAAACTTTTAAGTGAGCAAAAGTGTTTTTCAGACATTGGGCCTCATTACGAGTCTGACAAGAGTTGCCGCCACATTACAAGTGGACAGGAGCGTGTACAAGCCATCAGCGGTAATGCTCATTCTGTCCGGCAGAATTAACGCTGAAAAACAACACCAAATATTGGTGGAACTACCGTTACCGCCGTTGAAACAGCAGAAATGATGCCGGCGTAACTAGCGCTGAGCAAAAATAAAGTCATGCTGCAAATGCGAAGTACAGCGTCAGCCATCTTTAAAAATACAATCCACCCAGAATAACCCATTTCCTGTAGCCTTCTGAATCCAGAACTTCTGTCAAATATGTCTCAGGAGAAATGCAAGTACAAAGTCCCCCGAATTTGGTAGAGAAAGACGGAATTCAGTGAGGCTGAGCCGTGGGTCCTCGCTGATGAGGTAGTCAGCCATGCAGAGGTGCTGCTTGGGGGAAGCCAAAGAAAAACCTCAAGGCATAGGAAGAATGCCATTTGGGGTGCATCAAGGGACAGGGTGGTGCCAGTGGGCAAAATACCATGTGACAGCAAGGACTGCCAGAAGAGTTGCAATGATCTCAAGGCCAGGGTCTGCAGCCTCTTGTCTAACTACTTGGGAGACAGCTGCCACAGGAGGCCGCACTGTTGAGCCACTTGCTCTCACAGCATGGGAGGAAAAGGCAAGCAGCATCCTCCACATGGAAGACCTAAAGGTCGAAAGAGGTGCAACCACTAACCTGAGGCTGGTGAATACGGATGTCACCTCTCCTATGGCAATGCATGACCAACTCCCAATTCCATGCGTGTGTCTCCCGGCATAATCAGATGGACACAATTTACAGGAGAAGGCCCACGAAAAAACAATGAGAGCAATGGCACAGCGGCAATATGCCTGTCCAAGGGAAGATGGGAGACTCAGAAAAGAGATGTCTACAATAGTGTACATGCACATATGACCCCATTAGACACACCCGTCACAGCAGCCAATGGCCATGTGCCGATGTGAATCCTCCGTGCCTAAATGCATCAAAGAAACATCCAAAAACCAATGAACCCACATCAATGACTGGCCAAGCACACGTAAATACCATTTGTGCAAGCCATCCTCCAATAAAGGCCTGCATATGAGGCAGGGACAGTCTCCGTGTCACCTGATCCTACTTCAAGTGGTAGGGAGTTCAGGAACCCTTGCTTCAGCTCCAGCCCTGTACCTTGAAAGTGTGCCATACAATTTCCTGGATGCCATATGACGAGGATCAATACCATCGAAAATTGCCAGGTGCAGATAGAAAACATTGCAGAATTGCAGCTCGAATATCTCTAACATCTTCAGCCAATCAGGTAAGCGTTTGTTTTTCTGGTCCCCCTGGCCCATTTACCATCATGGTGCTCCATTTTCACCCAGTGCGGCCCTCGCGGTCCGTGCTGCACCGTTCCAGCTTCCCCCTTCCAGTCCCTCCTCCTGCGCCCTCCCCCAGGCCCTTATTGGTCAATTTTGCTGTGTTGTGCCGAGGGCCTAACCCTCTGCATACCTGCTCCTGAGCCATTTAGAGATTGGCAATCAGGTAAGCATTTGTTTTTCTGGCCCCCCTGGACCATTTACCATCATGGTGCTGCATTTTCACCCAGCGTGACCCTTGAGGTCTACGATGCCCCGTTCCAGCTTCCCCTTTCCAGTCCCGCCTCGCGCACCCTCCCCCTGGCCCTTATTGGTCAATGTCCCTGTGTTGTGCTGGAGGGCCTAACCCTCTGCATACCTGCTTCCTGAGCCATTTAGAGATTGGCAGTCAGGAAGCGTTTGTTTTTCTGGTCACCCTGGCCAATTTACCATCATGGCGCTCAATCTTCACCCAGCGCGACCCTAGCGGTCCGCGCTGCCCCGTTCCCACTTCCCCCTTCCAGTCCCTCCTCCCGCACCCTGCCCCAGGCCCTTATTGGTCAATTTCGCTGTGTTGTGGCAAAGGGCCTAACCCTCTGCATACCTGCTTCCTGAGCCATTTAGAGATTGGCAATCAGGTAAGTGTTTGTTTTTCTGGTCCCCTGGCCCATTTACCATCATGGCGCTCCATTTTCACCCAGCGTTCCAGTTTCCCCCTTCCAGTCCCGCCTCCCACGCCCTCCCCCTCACCCTTATTGGTCCACCCCTCCGTATCCTGGACCTGACCTGGGCAGCCCTGCCCCTTCGGCTAAGGGCCCCAAGGCAAAGGGCGGCTCCAACAGAGGCGGCTCCACATCGTGTCTGCAGGTGTCAGCAGGGGAAACCAGTGGCCAGCCATCAACCAGCAGCAACTACCCAAGTAAGTGTGGCATGGGTGGTGAGTAGAGCAATCACTCTACTTCAGAAAGCCCTTCCACTCTACCTTACCTTACCTCAGAACATAGTTTGACAGACTTCTATTACTGACCAGCTCTATAAAAGGGTTAGGATTGCTGGATTATCAACTGAGCTACACTGGGACAGTGCTGTGAACACTAGCCTGCGTCGCAGTTTTGGGTACTGTTGGTTTGCCTCGAGCCACATCTAGAGGCCACCACAATGGGGCGGACTTGTGATTATTAGGATAGAACTGCAAATGTTACCTATATCACTCTCCTAGGGAATACTCAACCCTAGCAAACTCCCACTATAAATGTACTCTCAAATATAGGTATATCAAACCATCTATGTCTGCTACAATACTAAACCTACTGTGTTATATTCGG
This sequence comes from Ambystoma mexicanum, assembly GCF_040938575.1. Lineage (NCBI taxonomy): Eukaryota > Metazoa > Chordata > Amphibia > Caudata > Ambystomatidae > Ambystoma > Ambystoma mexicanum. Next base: position 743,000,462 of record NC_090934.1, read on the forward strand.
AAACCTGCTGCATTATGAAACCTAGGCCTCCCTCCCACTTTACAGGACTCTCAAATCTAGGTGTAGCCTACGTCCTAGCCTACTGTGTTTGAAACCTGTTGCATTGTGAAACCTAGGCCTCTCTCCCACTTTACAGGACTCTCAAATCTAGGTGTAGCCTACGTCCTAGCCTACTGTGTTTGAAACCTTTTGCATTGTGAAACCTAGGCCTCTCTCTCACTATACAGGACTCTCAAATTTTGGTGCAGCCTTCATCCCTGTATATTATATTTGGAACCTTGTCTATTGTGAAGCATGGCCCTCTCATTATCCAGGACTCTCAAATCTAGGAATTAAGCCAAAATTGCGAATGTTAGTTCCTAGACACATAACCCATTAACCAAAAAGCTCAAATGTCTGCATACTTAACTAACACAAAAACCCACATAACCACCTCTCGCACAGCAAACCGCACGCACTTCACCACACCGCAACCACAAACAACACATAAGCCGCACCAACAGCACACGTGGACTGACATCGACTTGATACTCGCACCCAAGCTCAGCACACAGTGGAAATCGAACTGAAGCTGCCAACAGGACACCACTTCTCTCACTATCCTACTCCCTCTTCACCGTACTAACCCATCCCACCTTCTCGTTTGCAGATCCACCAGAGCGCCTGGGGACCAATTCCGATTGGTGACGGTGCGCAGTACAAATATCTTCAACATTTAACAATCAGGGATTCAGTGCAGGGCTCATCCCACAGGATTGCTAGGGTCATGGACTGGCAGTGCTCTACAAAGAAACAAATGTGCTGTTTCTAGTTTTTCCACCATGGATAGACATAGTAAAAGATTAAAAATAACAAACCCACGACACAATTTAAAATGTGTCTTTGCTGCCACATAAATTAATAAAATTCGGTCCAATGGCAGCTTCTATACAGAACTCTGAGAAATAAGGACACTAACCCGTTTTGGAGGTTAATAAACAAATATGACAAATAGCAGTAATCGAGAAATCAATCCAGTTTTGGAATCCAAGTGGAAGCAGCAAATATGTTCTACTTATTATGATCCCAACTGATTAGTAATCAATGTAGCTACCCCTTGATGAGACTGATATTCGTTATATATTACTTTTTTATGCACCACCATGTGTCAGGGCCTGATGGGATAATCAACAAAATAATCAAAAACAACCCGCCATTTTGGGCACAGGTTTTGAATCGATTATTTGAGACCATATGTAAAACAGGCACAATACCCGATTCATGGGAGCTGTCACACAAAATTCTGATATTTTAAAAAGGAAAAAGAACTAACCCAGCTAACTACAGAATAATAGCTATGCAAGACGTAACAGGTAAAATCTTTAGTAACCTTATATTGAGAAAAATCAATAAATGGATGGATGAATGTAATATTTTACTTCCCGATCAAACTGAATTTAGGACAGGGGATGGGACCATCCACAACATTTGGATAATAAAACACCTGATTGAAAGATTATTCTTGGCTTTTGTGGACTATAAGGCTGCATTTGATACACTAGACAGAGCTTTCCTTTGGAAAAAATTAGAATCATGAGGAATGCCAAGAAACACTTATTATCCTTCATTAGGCAGCTTTATGAAGATCCTTCCTTTCGTATTTGGCTAAATGAATCAGGTGAACTATCAGGCCTTTACAAAATATTAATGGCCTAAAACAGGGATACATATTGGTGCCAACATTGTTTAATGTCCGATTTAGACGATATGCTAAGAAGAGTAAATAACTTCCCCCCGAAGTTAGGGGCAATGCATCTAAATTGGTTCGGATATGCAGATGATCTGGTTATAATGGATAGAACGTCTGTATATCTATAGAGAACAAGTGACTGCCTAGCCAGAACCATTATCAAATAAATGTGGCAAAAACCAAGATAATGTGCACTGAAACCTCACCTTATTTGGCTGGAAGCTTGATCGGGAGGAAATTGAAAGGGTCAACCATTTCATTTATATGGGGATGGTGCCTACTTCAGGGAGTTGTGCAGACCTAGCAAGGACACTTGTACAAAAAAAAGTTATGAATAAGTTTATGTTTATAAAAGAATTCATACAAAATTCTGGTGGATCATTTATGGAAGGCCTATTAAAGTTTTATCGAACATGCATAGTCCTTTGCTTCACTTACGGTTTGGAAGTATATAACGAAAAGTAATTGTTGCTTTAACACCTTAGAGGGAAATATATGGAGTAGAGTACTCAGGCTAAATAGATTGATCCCAATTCAAGCCACTGGGTTGGACCCTGGCCTAACTGCCCTGATTACAGGTTATCGAATTAAGTAGCGTTTACGGGTAATCAAGATGATAAAAAGTGACCTGAAAAACATCCTCTGCCACATAGCCACCAGACCCCATCCTTATAGACGGGGAACCCGAATTTGAGGTTAAGAACATCCTGGACTCCAAGCTGGTGAAGTGAAAGCTTTTTTATTTAATCGACTGGAAAGGTTACGGACCATAGGAAAGGTCATGGAAAGGTCATGGGAACCTAGTGACCACGTTCATGCACCCTGATTGGTGAAAAAACTCCACCGAGATTCCCCAGAAAAACCAAAACCATGGGGAAGAACGACTTTAGGAGGGGCGTTGGGGGGGAGTGCTCTCATGATGCCTACCCCCGGGGATCTAGATAAAGTCCAGCAGCCCCGGAAGCAGGCATCAGGTTATTCCAAGCAAGCCCAACCACCCCTGCTAGGGGCCATTTGGGTGCAGTCCTGTCGTCTATGGCGCCAGGCTCATATGGAGAGTCAGTCCTGGCGCCATAGGCGCCAGGCTCATAGATTAAAACTTACCTGATGCAGACCATGCTGCAAACTTACCTGATGCAGACCATGCTGCAGAGCTTCAAGCCAAAAGAGGCTTGGAAGGGACTACTTTACCTAGCGACTATTTTTTACTCGGGTGGGGTCGGGGAGGAATACTTACCTGGGACTACTTTGGAGGCTATTTAAACCACGCCCAAAGAGCAGCACACGCTTCGCGTTATTCTGCATCCAGCAGCGTAACGCTCACCGTGCCTGCAGTCTGCATCCCGTCTTCTGCCACGCCCGCCTCGAGTCTGGAGCTCCTAGAAAAAGGGAGAAAGAAGAAAAAAGGGTTAGAACAAGAGCAATACCTTTGATCCTTACCTGAATTCCCGATCCACCGCGCCTTCAAGCTGGAAGAAAGAAGTTATTTTATGCGCGTCGCCTCGCCTGCTGCACCGCCGTGCTGAACTCACCGGCCTTCGCAGCATCTTCACAATTCACCGCATCCTTCTGGGAACACAAGAACAGCAAGGTGAGCCAAGGGAATAACCACCCCATAGACTTACCTGATTTTACCGCCGGGGGTACTATTCCTCTTCACGGGTCGGCACAGTCTCCACCGCATCTTCGCCGTTCCCCGGGCCGGGTTCTGGAACTCACCTATTCCTTCGAACCAGTGAAGTAACTGGTTATCTACGCGCCCCTGCGCTCAATGCAGGATGGAGAGCTCATCTTTCCAAACCATCAGGTGAGACTATAAGAGGGGATATTGAAGGTGATCAGTGGGGAGAACAGCGGGGGTGGGGGTTAACGCTCAAATCCACGGGTGGTTAATTCCCTTTCTCCATTTGCAGAAGAATACTCCTACGGGCCAAGCAAACGAAGCGAGGTGGGCCAGTCCAGTCTGTCATCTCGGCACTACGCATCACATTAGTGGAGACGGCAGCTGTCCAGTTCAGATCGACGCCCCTGTGGGAGCCAGGTGAGCGTAACAGAACACGAAGCCTACTCACAAATTCCCACCCGGGCGTTATGGATACCTCACAAACTGACCAATTGGCCCAATTACTAGGGGAACTGAGGGCTGAAGTGCATTCCGCCCGTCAAGAAACCAATGCTCTTAGGAGAGAACGGATTTTGTCAAAGGAGCGAACTGATGACCTTGCTAGGCAACTACTGCAAAGCCAGGCTGGACAAACACCCCTACAAGGACTCAGGGGAAATCCAGCTCCTGTGTCATCGAGTAACCCGGTGCAAATAAACCTACCAGGAACTATTCCATTAGCTCCGCCCGAACGCTTTGCTGGGGACCCCAAATGGTTTGCCGTGTTTATGAACCAATGCTGCTTGCACTTTTTATGCAGACCTGGAGCCTTCCCAAACGATCAAGCCAAGGTAGCCTTTGTATTGTCATATCTCAGCGGCAGTGCAGCTGATTCGTCAATTCCACTAGTTACTCCGGATGACCTAATTCTTCGGGATTTTCAGGGCTTTCAAATGAGCATGGAAAGACTATTTGCCCGGCACTCCCAAGGACAGGCTGGGTAACCAGGACCTCCTATCCTACATCGCAACCTTTGATAGGTTGATAGTGGAAACTGGATGGCCCTAGGTAAAACGAATCACGTTATTTCATCGAGGGCTTCGCGGAGAAGTCAAGGATGTCTTGGCTCAAGTTGTGAACCCACCTCAAGACTGCGCTGAATATATAGACTTAGTGGTCCAGTTAGATCGCAGACTTCAGAACAGAAAGGCTGATCGAGCCAAGTTTGAGAATTGAGTGTTGGTCAAAACCCACGCTAACCCCAAAGGAGCAGATGCTTCAGAACCCATGCAAATCGGAGGGGTTAAAGGACCCTTAACCCAGAAGAAAAGAGAAAGGAGACAGCAAATGCAATTGTGTCTATATTGCAGAACTTCTGGGCATTTTCTACGGGATTGCCCTGTAAAACCACCCAAGAAGGTGGTAGGAGCTGCTGATAAGCCATATGGAGTCCGACTCGGGAAACGACCACGCCAGACAAGCATAGAGGTCCGCTTGCCGAGCTTGAAGAAGGATATTCAGACCTTGCATTTCATCATACCAATGGTCCTCGTAGATCCAAGGCAGCCATCACGTATGCACACAGTAAGGGCATACATTGATAGCAGAGCCATAGGAAACTATGTGTACTACGAATTGGCTTCCAGGATGAATCTACCTCTCTGCCGAAAGACCACCTCAGATGTCATCACCACAGTCGATGGAACTGAAATTGCCTCTGGGCCTGTAACTCATTCCACCGCAGAGATGACACTATTGGGTCAGGATGGGCATTGAGAGACTATTGTGTTTGATCTAATCAAAGCCCCACAGTTCCAAATAATACTGGGGATACTTTGGTTGGAAACACATAATCCTTGCATTGATTGGCGGGAGAAGAGAATAACCGTCCCAGATTGTGCACAAACCTGTTACCCAAAGAAAAACCTGAACGCAGGCCTGGCCAGAGTCACCACATCAGTCGTGCAATTACCTCCATAATATCAAGAATTCCAGGATGTGTTCCAAAAAGAACAGGCAAACACCTTACCACCTCACAGATCGTACGATTTTCAAATCGATCTCATACCCGGTGCACAACCCCCTTGCAGCCGGATCTACGCCCTTACGGAACCTGAGAACCTTCACCTACGGCAATACCTAGACCAGTACCTTGCTAATGGCTTCATTCACCCATCCAAGTCCCTTGCATCTTCAGCTTGGTTCTTCGTGCCCAAAAAGGAAGGTGACCTCAGAACGTGCATAGACTACCGCACATTGAACCAGATCACTGTTAAGAACCAATACACATTGCCTCTGATCCCCGAACTACTAGACCAAGTAAAGGACACCTGCATATACACTAAGTTGGATCTCTGGGGGCATACCATCTGGTACGTGTGAAAGAGGGCGACGAATGGAAGACTGCTTTTCGCACTAAGTACGGGTTATTCGAATACCAGGTGATGCCCTTCGGGTTGTGCAATGCACCAGCAGCCTTCCAATACTTCATGAACGATGTTCTTCATGATCTCATTGATGTTTGTGTTGTCGTATATATCGATGATATTCTAGTGTACTCCTCTTCAGATTCTGACCATGTGAAGCACGTCCGAGCAGTCCTTGAGAAATTGCGCCAGCACAAACTATGTGCAAAACTGGAAAAATGTGTTTTTCATGCCACGGTAGTTGAATTCCTTGGGTTTATCCTGAGTCCAAAAGAAGTCCGAATGGACTCACGAAAGGTGGACGCAATTCTTAAGTGGCCATCACCGAGTTCAGTTAAAGGATTAGAAAGCATGCTCGGCTTTGCCAATTTCTACCGCAGATTCATCCCGGATTTCTCACATGTTGTACATCCCATCACAGCACTCTTGCGAAAAAACAAACGCTTTATGTGGACTGAAGAAGCTGAAAATGCCTTCCAAGAGCTGAAAGCGAAATTCACGTCTGCACCTGTACTAAAGCACCCACGCCCTGAACTTCCATACATAGTGGAAACTGATGCATCCAGTTTAGCCGTGGGAGCTGTCCTGTCCCAAAAGGACCCCGAAACTGGCCAGCTTCACCCAGTAGCATTTTGGTCCAGAAAGTTCTCGGCACCCGAGTTAAACTATGCTGTTACCGACAAGGAATTTTTAGCCATTAAATCCGCCTTCAAGACTTGGTGGCACTATCTTCTCGGTAACAGCCATACCATTACTGTAATCACCGATCACCGGAACTTGCAGTATTTAAAGACAGCCAAGGCCCAATCGTCACACCAACTCCGATGGACATTATTCTTTGCCGAGTTCGATTTCGTGATAATCGACCAGGTTGCAAGAACGGTAAAGCAGACGCCTTATCCCGAATAGGGATGGGAGAGGCAGAAGTGAACTCAGAACCAGTACCTATAATTTCCGAGCAAAGGATTCTTGGCATGACTACTCTACAGACACTAGAGGACATTCAGGTAAAGATCCAGCAACTCTTTGATTCCACAGCCTTGCAGGACTGGGAAAAGAAAGGCCCGGACTACTCTGTCACCAATGACCTGCCTTATTACCAAGGACGGCTATTTATGCCACACAAGGAACTACAAGAGCTAGTCATTTCCCATTATCATGACACCCTAATGAAGGGGCACCCAGGTATCGCAAAGACTGAAGCTAAAATGAAGAAACAATTCTGGTGGCCCACCTAGCGAAAGGATATTAAATCATTTGTAATGTCTTGTGGCATTTGCACCCAAAACAAAAGTCAGAAGAGAAAACCAGCTGGGCTCTTATAACCTTTGGACATTCCGCCTACACCATGGCACACCTTATCGTTAGACTTTATTACTGATTTACCTCCATGCAATGGTTTTAACACCATTCTAGTTATTGTGGATCTTTTTTCCAAGATGGCCCACTTTATTCCTTTAAAGGGGTTACCTTCAGCTTCAATCCTGGCCAAGGAGTCCCTCGAATCTTTTTTTCGCATACATGGATTTCCATCCGTATTGGTCTCTGACTGGGGCAGTCAGTTCATTTCACATTTTTGGAGGAAATGTTGTCAATTGGCGCAAATCGATGTGAGGTTATCGACCAGTCACCACCCCCAAACCGATGGTCAAACGGACTCTTGAACAATACCTGCATTGTATGTTACATCAGACTGAGAGTAATTGGAAAGACATTCTTTGGATCGCCGAATATGCATACAATAATTCAGTACATTCTGGAACTGGACAAAGCCCCTTTTATACCTTATATGGGCACCATCCTCGAACCTCAGACCTTGACTCACCCCAACACTTAGAAATGCCCGCAGTGGACCATCTGCACGCTACGATTACACAAGCCTTTAAGGAAGCAACTGCACATTTAAAACAAGCAAAAGAAAAATACAAGAAAAATGCTGATCGGCATAGAAGTGATACTTCACAATACCAGATAGGGGACCAAGTATGGTTGGCCACAAAACACATACCTCTAAAGGGAACACAGACCTTTAACCCCAGATATTTGGGACCTTACTCTATTAAGGCTATTATCAACCCAGTGGCCATCAAGTAGGACTTACCTGCTAATATGGGAATTCACCCCGTCTTTCATGTGCCACTTTTGAAACCAGTTGTCATGCGCCCCTTCTATGAGCGCCTATGGTATCGGTGGAGAAGGGGACGCCATAGAAGAGTTCCATCACGTTCGGCGTAACGTGTTCTGCGGTCTAGTCTTTCATTCCAAGATGGCCGCTGCCGGCTTTTTCGGCTCTGTGCAGCCGACAGGGATCGCGTTGCAACTGTGCTTACCTCCGCTTTGTTTCCGACGCTCCTTGTCATTTCTCTTGGCTCTGCTGAGCCCCGCTTTCCTTTGCCCCTCTCTGGTTCTCTTTCCCTGGTTCCTTCTTCTGTTTCTCGCTGGTCTCTCCTTCCCTCTCGCTGGCTCCTTGGGTCCTTCCCCAACTCTTCTGGACCCCCACCGGTACTCTTCCCGATCTCCCACCTGATCCGGCTCCCCCTGAGAAGTCGGCTCCGCATCCTTCTAGTGGATCCCTCGCCTTCCTGTGCACCAGGCTCAAGGAAAGAGGGGTACCTTTCCGGTCTCCTCGAGTAGGTTTTTTTTGCCTCTGTGGCTTTTTCCCCTTAGGCGGCTGCAGACCGGCGTCCCTGGTGACCGGGGTTACTTTCGGAAACCAAGGTGGCGTCGTTCCGCGGTCGGCCGTATTTACATAAAAAAGGATCTGCCGTTCGCAACGGAAGGAAACCGAGATCACATCAGCCCGAACTTTCAGGTGAGGAGGTGGAGTTGGGGTCGGATTTCGAAGTTGACACTGAAGGCCCCATCAGTATTGACAGATTGCAACGCCCATCGAATCCTACCATGGCTACGGCGGAACAAGTTCAAGAACTTCTGGCAGCAGTACAGTCACTCAACCTTGAAGTAAGAAATTTGAATCAGGAGATGCAGCAGATCAATGCAGAAAACACAGTTCTCAGACAGATTGTGGCAGATCGGGAACTTCGCAGTACTGACCTCCCTCCCATGCCACTTTCTTCCGGAAGGTTTGATGGATCTGATACACATCTGAAAGAGTTCTTAGAGGCCTGTAATGTACAATTTACCTTTAGACCTTCTACCTTTTCTACGGATCTAAGTAAGGTGGGGTTGGTTATTTCCAATTTAACCGGGAATGCCCTGGCGTGGGCAAATCCCTTGGTTACTTCAGATGACCCTGTTCTACGGGACTGGAAGATGTTCCTAGAAAGATTTAAACAAGCCTTTGAAAGACCTGAGATTAGATATCTAGCCGGGGAAGAACTTCTTGAAGTTCATCAGGGGCAGATGGATCTTTACTCCTATATCACCAAATTCAAACGATTACCTGCAGAGGCTAACTGGCAAGAAACGGCCCAGTTTACAATCTTCCACAGAGGATTGAAAGACGAAATCAAGGACGAACTCGCTCGCATTCCTAGGCCTGCCTCCTTTACAGAATTGATGTCTGTTTCTCTACAGATAGAGCATCGCCTTAATGAACGCAAGATGGAGAGAAAAAGAGGAAAAGGGAACCCATCTTCTTCTCATTCTACTCCCAGCTTGGTATTGCCTTCGGGAGACTCCAAAGAGGAACCCATGCAGATAGGTACCATGCGAAATCCATTAACTCTGGAAGAAAGTAAGAGACACCGGGAATCAGGTTTGTGTATGTATTGTGGGTCTGCAGCCCACCTACTCCGCAACTGTCCCGAAGTTCCACCCAGGCATTCGGGAAACCCCATGCCTCGAACCTAGGAAGGACCACGGTTCGAGGGGTTACTAGAGGTCCTTACGTAACTCTTTCCGTTACTCCTGCTCGCCGAGAAGATGATGTTCGACTAATGGTGATATCCCTGCACCTCTCCTGGAGAGACAAGGAGATCAATACTCTGGCCTTAATTGATTGCAGAGCGGCAGGTAACTTCATGGATACCATATGGGCTCACAAGATGGGTATCCATAGAATTCAGAATAAGGAAGATCTTAAGGTCGAAGGTGTGGATGGCACCCCCCTTTCTTCAGGGCCCATTACCCATTGCACCGAGGTCCTTCAGGTCACTATCCTTTATCATCGAGAAGACTTGTCTTTTGATATAATCAGGGCAGCCCACTTTCCCATAATTTTGGGTATTGCATGGCTGCGTCGTCATAACCCTACCATTGATTGGTCTTCCAACTCTCTTTCCTTCAGTTCCCCTTTTTGCTCGCAGAACTGTCTATCATCCCAGAAGTATCAGACTGCAACATTGCTGGCACCTGAGTCACCTACAAAGACCATCCATTCCATCCCTTCTCAGTTTACAGACTACGCTTCAATCTTTTTGGAAAGAGAAGAACATGAATTATCGCCCGGAAGATTGTTCCATCGACCTTGTCCCAAATGCTCTGGTACCATTTGGCAGAATGTTCTCCTTGTCCTTTAAAGAGAGGTCTGTTCTACGCCAATACCTGGATGCTAATCTTAAGAACGGTCTTATCCAACCCTCCAAATCCCCTGCAGGGGCTTCTTTGTTCTTTATTGCTAAGAAGGATTCTACCAAACTCAGACCTTGTATTGACTATCGAGGGCTCAACAAGGTTACCATCCGGGATAGATATCCCATGCCCCTCATTTCTGATATTCTCGAAGCTGTTAAGGGGGCGGTCATCTTTACCAAGCTTGATCTCCGCAATGCTTACCATCTATTGCACATTCGCGCCGGGGATGAATGGAAGACAGCGTTTAGAACACCATACGGTCTCTTTGAATACAGGGTGATGCCCTTTGGATTGGTAAATGCCCCTGCAGTTTTTCAGAGATTTATGGACCAGATTTTCTCTGACCTGCTATTTCACTCAGTAATCATATATCTGGATGATATATTAGTATTTTCAAAGACCCTCCAGGAACACTTGACTCATTTGCATGAGGTCTTTAGCCGTCTACGAGACAATCATTTGTTGGTCAAACCCAGTAAATGCGCGTTCCAGACTACCTCAGTACCCTACCTGGGATTTATCATTTCTCAGGAGGGCATCAAGATGGATCCCAGAAAGGTTTCTGCAATCTTAGACTGGCATTCACCTACCTCGGTCAAAGAGGTACAAAGATTCTTGGGATTCGCGAACTTTTACCGGAGGTTTATCCGAAATCTCTCAGACATTGTGGTTCCAATCACTTCTCTTCTGAAGAAGGAAAATCTGCCGTTCAAATGGTCTACCGAAGCAGAACAAGCCTTTGGTTTCCTCAAAGAAAGATTCAGCTCCGCGCCCATTTTAAAACAACCGGATCAATCTAAGAGATTCATTGTGGAAGTCTATGCTTCTGCAAGTGCCTTTGGAGCAGTCCTCCTTCAAGAACACAAGGGCCTGGAATACCCCGTAGCTTATCCCTCTAAGACCCTATCGCCCAGTCAAAGGAATTATTCCGTAATCGAGAAGGAACTCCTAGCTATAAAGGAATCTTGTGAAGAATAGAGACATCTTCTCCAGGGCGGAACCTTCCCCTTTATCATCCGTACAGATCACCGCAATCTCAGTTCCCTGCGGAAGATGGAATGCACTAATTCCCGACTTTGAAATTACCTACCTTCCTGGTAGCCAGAATGTGCTGGCAGATGCCCTTTCCCGCCGCGATACGGTTGAGGATGTGAACTCCCTCTACAAGGAAAGGATTTTTCCTGAGAAGGCATTTATCGCTACCACCGCGACCTTCCTCTCCCAAGTCAAGGATGCCACTTCCCTCTCACCTCTCCCAGATCCTACCTGGTCTGGGGACCGAGTTTACTTTAAAGAGGGCCTCACTTTTGTAAACAAGAAACTGTATATACCTTCCAGAGAACTACGTCATAAGGTTCTATCTTGGTGTCATGACCATATTACAGCGGGTCATCGAGGTGCCAAGAACACTGAAGACCTTATCAGGAGATCTTTTTACTGGCCGGGGTTATCATTGGATGTAAAGAAGTATGTTAAAGAGTGTGTACAATGTTCCCGCAATAAACACTGTTACCAAAGACCTTTAGGACTCCTGGAACAGATTCCGTTACCAAAGGTCCCATGGGAGCAGATATCTACAGACTTTATTGTCGATCTTCCACCTTCGAGAGGCCATACCTGCATCATGGTAACCATTAATTCTCTCACTAAGTTGGCTCATTTTTCCCGGTTCCCAGGGTTACCATTGGTGTCAGAAATGGCAGAGACTTTCATCCGGGACATCTTCCGCATCCATAGTCTACCCACGAAGATAATTTCAGACCGAGGGAGTCAATTTACGTCCAAATTTTGGAAAGCTCTATGTCTCCGATTGGGCATAGAAAGGGCACTATCTTCTGGATTCCACCCGCAGACAAACGGACAAACAGAGAGACTAAATGGAACTTTGGAGCAATACCTTCGGTGCTATGTAAATCAGTCCCAGGATGATTGGTTTCATCTCTTACCTACGGCAGAATTTGCTTATAATAATTCTAGGCATTCTGCCACCGGACTTAGTCCCTTTTATTGTACCTTTGGCTAACATCCCAGGAATATCATCCCCACCTCCTCTACTCTCTCGGTCTGTCCTTCTATCGAGGATCATTTACAGAAGATATTGCAAGCACAAAGAACGGCCATATTAGCCCTAGACGAGGCCCGAGCGGGTTATAAGAAGTGGGCCAATCGAAAGCGCTCCCAAATCAAGGAGATATGTCCAGGCTCAAGAGTCTGGTTGTCTACCAAGTACTTACCGAGGTGGATACATCCTTCTAAATTGTCTCCTCGATATATTGGTCCGTACACAGTGTTGTCTCAGATCAACCCGGGGAGTTTTCGACTCCGGCTACCCAAGAGTTTGAAGAGGATTCATCCTGTGTTCCACTCTTCTTTGTTGTACCCAGCCTTGGAGAAGGTACCCTCCGGCCCAGTCAGGCCAGTTTTAAAGAACAGGACGTCTGAGGAAGATGAAGAATATAAGGTGGCAGCAATAAGGGATTCTCGCTATCGCAAAGGGAGATTGGAATTCTTAGTGTCCTGGAAAGGTTACCCTTGTTCAGAGGATTCCTGGGAACCCAGTTCTAATGTTTTTGCTCCCCGATTGATAAGGAGGTTCTACAGGACTCACCCTGGTAAACCCGGGTTTTCTTTCTCCGGAGGGGGGCATACAGTCATGCGCCCCTTCTATGTGTGCCTATGGGATCGGTGGAGAAGGGGATGCCATAGAAGAGTTCCATCACGTTCGGCGTAACCTGTTCTGCGGTCTAGTCTTTCATTCCAAGGTGGCTGCCGCCGGCTTTTTCTGCTCTGTGCAGCCGACAGGGATCGCGTTGCAACTGCGCTTACCTCCGCTTTGTTGCCGACGCTCCTTGTCATTTCTCTAGGCTCTGCTGAGCCCCGCTTTCCTTTGCCCCTCTCTGGTTCTCTTTCCCTGGTTCCTTCTTCTGTTTCTCGCTGGTCTCTCCTTCCCTCTCGCTGGCTCCTTGGGTCCTTCCCCAACTCTTCTGGACCCCCACCGGTACTCTTCCCGATCTCCCACCTGATCCGGCTCCCCCTGAGAAGTCACCTCCGCATCCTTCAGTGGATCCCTTGCCTTCCTGTGCACCAGACTCGAGGAAAGAGGGGTACCTTTCCGGTCTCCTCGAGTAGGTTTTTTTTGCCTCTGTGGCTTTTTCCACTTAGGCGGCTGTGGACCGGCGTCCCTGGTGACCGGGGTTACTTTCGGAAACCAAGGTGGCGTCGTTCCGCGGTCGGCCGTATTTACATAAAAAAGGATCTGCCGTTCGCAACGGAAGGAAACCGAGATCACATCAGCCCGAACTTTCAGGTGAGGAGGTGGAGTTGGGGTCGGATTTCGAAGTTGACACTGAAGGCCCCATCAGTATTGACACCAGTGCACCCAGGGACAAGACTAACCAAGCCACCAGACCCCATCCTTATAGACGGGGAACCCGAATTTGAGGTTAAGAACATCCTGGACTCCAAGCTGGTGAAGTGAAAGCTTTTTTATTTAATCGACTGGAAAGGTTACGGACCACAGGAAAGGTCATGGGAACCTAGTGACCACGTTCATGCACCCTGATTGGTGAAAAAACTCCACCGAGATTCCCCAGACAAACCAAAACCATGGGGAAGAACGACTTTAGGAGGGGCGTTGGGGGGGAGTGCTGTCATGATGCCTACCCCCGGGGATCCAGATCAAGTCCAGCAGCCCCGGAAGCAGGCATCAGGTTATTCCAAGCAAGCCCAACAACCCCTGCTAGGGGCCATTTGGGTGCAGTCCTGGCGTCTATGGCTCCAGGCTCATATGGAGAGTCAGTCCTGGCGCCATAGGCGCCAGGCTCATAGATTAAAACATACCTGATGCAGACCATGCTGCAAACTTACCTGATGCATTCCATGCTGCAGAGCTCCAAGCCAAAAGAGGCTTGGAAGGGACTACTTTACCTAGGGACTATTTTTTACTCGGGTGGGGTTGGGGAGGAATACTTACCTGGGACTACTTTGTAGCCTATTTAAACCACACCCGAAGAGCAGCACACACTTCGCGTTATTCTGCATCCAGCAGCGTAACGCTCACCGTGCCTGCAAGTCTGCATCCAGTCTTCTGCCATGCCCGCCTTGAGTCTGGAGCTCCTAGAAAAAGGGAGAAAGAAGGAGAAAAGGTTAGAACAAGAGCAATACCTTTGATCCTTACCAGAATTCCCGATCCACCGCGCCTTCGAGCTGGAAGAAAGAAGTTATTTTATGCGTGTCGCCTCGCCTGGTGCAGCGCTGCGCTGAACTCACCGGCCTTTGCAGCATCTTCACAATTCACTGCATCCTTCTGCATGTTCCCACCGCACTCCGGCACCTAAGGGGAACACAAGAACAGCAAGGTGAGCCAAGGGAATAACCCCCATAGACTTACCTGATTTTACCGCTGGGGGTACTATTCCTCTAAACGGGTCGGCGCAGCCTCCACCGCATCTTCGCCGTACCCCGGGCCCTAAGGGGAAACAAAAGGACAGCAAGGTGAAACAAAGGGACAAACAAGGGGAATCTTCCTCACCATAATAGACTTAACTAATTTTACCGCCAGAGGCATTATTCCCCGAGACTTCATAATTTCTCTCAGCACCTGAATAAGGGAGAAAGCAACAGGTTACATATTGACATTATTTATCGAACTGTGTTGGATAATACAAATCCTTACCTGAATGTTACCGGTTGCCACGAGGAACTCTTCGCTTGGGTCAAGCTGCAACCTGCAAGGAATCGGACAAGAGTGAAAGTCAGACATTTGAACTCTTACGAACTATATACCTACGGCGTCTTGCCGTAAATCTCAGAGTCAATATTGTTCTGGAACTCACCTATTCCTTCGAACCAGTGAAGTAACTGGTTATCTACGCGCCCCTGCGCTCAATGCAGGATGGAGAGCTCATCTTTCCAAACCATCAGGTGAGACTATAAGAGGGCATATTAAAGGTGATCAGTGGGGAGAACAGCGGGGGTGGGGGTTAACGCTCAACTCCAAGGGTGGTTAATTCCCTTTCTCCATTTGCAGAAGAATACTCCTACGGGCCAAGCAAACGAAGCTAGGTGGGCCAGTCCAGTCTGTCATCTCGGCACTACGCATCACATTAGTGGAGACCGCAGCTGTCCAGTTCAGATCGACACCTCTGTGGGAGCCAGGTGAGCATAACAGAATGCAAAGCCTACTCACAAATTCCCACCCGGGCGTTATGGATACCTCAGAAACTGACCAATTGGCCCAATTACTAGGGGAACTGAGGGCTGAAGTGCATTCCGCCCGTCAAGAAACCAATGCTCTTAGGAGAGAACTGATTTTGTCAAAGGAGCGAACAGATGACCTTGCTAGGCAACTACTGCAAAGCCAGGCTGGACAAACACCCCTACAAGGACTCGGGGGAAATCCAGCTCCTGTGTCATCGAGTAGCCCTTTGCAAATAAACCTACCAGGAACTATTCCATTAGCTCCGCCCGAACGCTTTGCGGAGGACCCCAAAAGGTTTGCCGTGTTTATGAACCAATGCTGCTTGCACTTTTTATGCAGACCTGGAGCCTTCCCAAACGATCAAGCCAAGGTAGCCTTTGTATTGTCATATCTCAGCGGCAGTGCAGCTGATTGGTCAATTCCACTAGTTACTCAGGATGACCCAATTCTTCGGGATTTTCAGGGCTTTCAAATGAGCATGGAAAGACTATTTGCCCGGCACTCCCAAGGACAGGCCTTCGATAACTAACTTTTGTCCCTACGACAGGGTAACCAGGACCTCCTATCCTACATCGCAACCTTTAATAGGTTGAGAGTGGAAACTGGATGGTCCGAGGTAAAACGAATCACGTTATTTCATCGAGGGCTTCGCGGAGAACTCAAGGATGTCTTGGCTCAAGTTGTGAATCCACCTCAAGACTGCGATGAATATATAGGGCCTCATTACGAGTCAGGCGTTAAGGGGTTAACGGCGCCGTAAACGGCGCCGACCCTTAACGCCTGATTCCGAGGTCCCTTTGCGCCATGGTGAGTTTAACGCCTGTTTTTTGCAGGCGTTAAAATCCATGGCGCTAAGGGACCATGGTGCTAATTACGCCACCGTAATTTACGGTGGCGTAATTAGCGCCTTCCCCACTCCCATTATGCCCTATGGGGCAAAAATGGAAATGGGGAAGGGTAAATGGGAAATAGGGATTTACCGCCCCACTCACCTTGGAATGGGGCGGTAAATCCGCCATCCACCATGGTGTAAACATAGTTTACACCATGGTGGTAAGGGTACGACCCAGGCGGTAACTTACCGCCTGGGTCGTAATGAGGCCCATAGACTTAGTGGTCCAGTTAGATCACAGACTTCAGAACAGAAAGGCTGATCGAGCCAAGTTTGAGAATTGGGTGTTGGTCAAAACCCACGCTAACCCCAAAGGAGCGGATTCTTCAGAACCCATGCAAATCAGAGGGGTTAAAGGACCCTTAACCCAGAAGGAAAGAGTAAGGAGACGGCAAATGCAATTGAGTCTATATTGCGGAACTTCTGGGCATTTTCTACAGGATTGCCCTGTAAAACCACCCAAGAAGGTGGTAGGAGCTGCTGATAAAAGCCATATGGCGTCTGACTCGGGAAACGACCACGCCAGACAAGCGTAGAGGTCCGCTTGCCGAGCTTGAAGAAGGATATTCAGACCTCGCATTTCATCATACCAATGGTCCTCGTAGATCCAAGGCAGCCATCACGTATGCACACAGTAAGGGCATACATTGATAATGGAGCCATAGGAAACTATGTGGACTACGAATTGGCTTCCAGGATGAATCTACCTCTCTGCCGAAAGACCACCTCAGATGTCATCAACACAGTCAATGGAACTGAAATTGCATCTGGGCCTGTAACTCATTCCACCGCAGAGATGACACTATTGTGTCAGGATGGGCATCGAGAGACTATTGTGTTTGATCTAATCAAAGCCCCACAGTTCCAAATAATACTGGGGATACCTTGGTTGGAAACACATAATCCTTGCATTGATTGGCGAGAGAAGAGAATAACCTTCCCGGATTGTGCACAAACCTGTTACGCAAAGAAAAACTTGAACGCAGGCCTGGCCACAGTCACCACATCAGTCGTGCAATTACCTCCAGAATATCAAGAATTCCAGGATGTGTTCCAAAAAGAACAGGCAAACACCTTACCACCTCACAGATTGTACGATTGTCAAATCGATCTCAGACCCGGTGCAGAACACCCATGTAGCAGGATCTACGCCCTTACGGAACCTGAGAACCTTCACCTACGGCAATACCTAGACCAGCACCTTGCTAATGGCTTCATTCACCCATCCAAGTCCCCTGCATCTTCAGCTTTGTTCTTCGTGCCCAAAAAGGAAGGTGACCTCAGAACGTGCATAGACTACCGCGCATTGAACCAGATCACTGTTAAGAACCGATACCCATTGCCTCTGATCCCCAAACTACTAGACCAAGTAAAGGACACCTGCATATACACTAAGTTGGATCTCTGGGGGCATACCATCTGGTACGTGTGAAAGAGGGCGACGAATGGAAGACTGCTTTTCGCACTAAATACGGGTTATTCGAATACCAGGTGATGCCCTTCGGGTTGTGCAATGCACCAGCAGCCTTCCAATACTTCATGAACGATGTCCTTCGTGAACTCATTGACGTTTGTGTTGTCGTATATATCGATGATATTCTAGTGTACCCCTCTTCAGAATCTGACCATGTGAAGCACGTCCGAGCAGTCCTTGAGAAATTGCGCCAGCACAAACTATATGCAAAACTGGAAAAATGTGTTTTTCATGCCACAGAAGTTGAATTCCTTCGGTTTATCCTGAGTCCAAAAGGAGTCCGAATGGACTCACGAAAGGTGGACGCAATTCTTAAGTGGCCATCACCGAGTTCAGTTAAAGGAGTACAAAGCATGCTCGGCTTTGCCAATTTCTACCGCAGATTCATCCCGGATTTCTCACATGTTGTATATCCCATCACAGCACTCTTGCGAAAAAAAAAACGCTTTATGTGGACTGAAGAAGCTGAAAATGCCTTCCAAGAGCTGAAAGCGAAATTCACGTCTGCACCTGTACTAAAGCACCCACGCCCTGAACTTCCATACATAGTGGAAACTGATGCATCCAGTTTAGCCATGGGAGCTGTCCTGTCCCAAAAGGTGCCTGAAACTGGCCAGCTTCACGCCAGCTTCACCCAGTAGCATTTTGGTCCAGAAAGTTCTCGGCACCCGAGTTAAACTATGCTGTTACAGAGAAGGAGTTATTAGCCATTAAATCCGCCTTCAAGGCTTGGCGGCACTATCTTCTCGGTAACAGCCATACCATTACTGTGATCACCGATCACCCGAACTTGCAGTATTTAAAGACAGCCAAGGCCCAATCGTCACACCAACTGCGATGGACATTATTCTTTGCCGAGTTCGATTTCGTGATAACCTATCGACCAGGTTGCAAGAACGGTAAAGCAGACGCCTTATCCCGAATAGGGATGGGAGAGGCAGAAGTGAACTCAGAACCAGTACCTATAATTTCCGAGCAAAGGATTCTTGGCATGACTACTCTACAGACACTAGAGGACTTTCAGGTAAAGATCCAGCAACTCTTTGATTCCACAGCCTTGCAGGACTGGGAAAAGAAAGGCCCGGACTACTCTGTCACCAATGACCTGCCTTATTACCAAGGACGGCTATTTCTGCCACACAAGGAACTACAAGAGCTAGTCATTTCCCATTATCATGACACCCTAATGAAGGGGCACCCAGGTATCGCAAAGACTGAAGCTAAAATGAAGAAACAATTCTGGTGGCCCACCTGGCGAAAGGATATTAAATCATTTGTAATGTCTTGTGGCATTTGCACCCAAAACAAAAGTCATAAGAGAAAACCAGCTGGGCTCTTACAACCTTTGGACATTCCGCCTACACCATGGCACACCTTATCGTTAGACTTTATTACTGATCTACCTCCATGCAATGGTTTTAACACCATTCTAGTTATTGTGGATCAATATTGTTCTGGAACTCACCTATTCCTTCGAACCAGTGAAGCAACTGGTTATCTACGCTCCCCTGCGCTCAATGCAGGATGGAGAGCTCATCTTTCCAAACCATCAGGTGAGACTATAAGAGGGGACATTAAAGGTGATCAGTGGGTAGAATAGCGGGGGTGGGGGTTAACGCTCAACTCCACGGGTGGTTAATTCCCTTTCTCCATTTGCAGAAGAATACTCCTACGGGCCAAGCAAACAAAGCTAGGTGGGCCAGTCCAGTCTGTCATCTCGGCACTACGCATCACATTGGTGGAGACCGCAGCTGTCCAGTTCATATCGACACCCCTGTGGGAGCCAGGTGAGCGTAACACATAGGCTCTCAAATCAGGAATGGCCTAAATTGCCACCTAAGGTATTGCAGGATTATGTAAATGCATGTAATACATTCCATGCACAGATCAATTGGAATTTGTCCCTTGAGGAAGATTACATATATATTAGATCAAGATTGACCAAGAAGGCATTAGAATGTGATTGTAAGTCAAAAAGAAGGGCCGTTCCAGAGTAAGAGCTGAGTCGCCAATGTAATGGTAAAGTACACAAACTGCATGTATGGAGACTGTGAGTGATCTTGGCCCAAAATCACAGGAGAGTAGCTAATTGTCACAGCGTCAAAGTGTTTGCTGTGGCACCGATGAAAATATGGACGTCAACTGTTCCCATCACGTTTACCGGCATTCTGGGTGACCGGTCTAGTCTTTCCCCAAGATGGCGCTTGCTGTGCGCTCTGTTCATAATCAGAGAGGACTGAACGCTTTACGCATTGCAACCCTCTTCATTATATGTCCTTTGTGGTGAGACGCTAGTTTTCCTTTCTTTCCTTTGTTCTACTCTTATGTCTTTGCCTTGATTCCTTTTGCTGAATGCTCTTTTCCTCAGCTCTGTTTTCTCTTGTTTTCTTCCATTGCACCAGTCTCCTGTGCTCGTTTGGTTTACCTGAACTCTGGGATTTCTCTGCTTACTCCACTTAACAACGAGAGGGTTTTTCTTCCATTCCGGCTTTTCCCTCTACTCTGGGGGGAATTCCCACCTGCCCGCCGCTCTGTCGTTACCTTGATAACATAGGGGGCATTGTGGCGGCAGGCCAGGATCGGCCCTATCTCTTCAAAGAGAAACTCCGGGGCAAGAACATGACCAGTAATGTTTCACGGCAGTCACCGGTTGAGGAAACAAAAACTAGTGAAAAAGGTGAGAGTTTGCAACGCCAACCAAAACAACCAGAGATGGCGCAAATGCAGGAATTGATTAATGCTCTGCAAAGTCTGTCGAATGAAGTGCAAACCTTGAAGGCAGAAAATGCCATGTTAAGGCACATGATCACTGCAAACAATTCTTTATCAACAAATGCCCCTATGGGGTGCTTACTTTGCTGGAAATTCGATGGTACACTAAGACTTCTGAAGGAATTCTTGGATGCACGTACCGTGCATTTTCTTTTCCGGGATACCACATTTGCCACAGACAAAGCCAAGATTGGATTTATGGTATCCAACATGACAGGGAATGCTCTGTCTTGGGCTATTCATTTAGTCATTAATGCTAGTCCTCTTGTGGCTTCCTATGCAGTTTTCGTTCAAGCCATGCAAAAATGTTCGAAAGACAAGAGTTGACTTTCAATGCTTATGACTCTTTACTTGACTTGAGACAAGGAAACATGGATATATTAACCTATGTAACAACATTTAAGAAATAAACATTAGAGGCGGGATGTCCGGAAACCGCCCTTTTCACTATCTTCAGAAGAGGGCTGACAGAAGATATCTAAGATGAACTTGCCCATGTCTCTCACCCAGCATCTTTGGCTGAATTGACCTCCTTAGTGTTTCAAATCAAATACCACCAAAATGAGAGACGAGATGAACGGAAAAAGAATAGAGGGAGCACTTTGGTATCTTGACAACCCCTCCGCAATATCTTCTAAAGAGACCCCCAATACTGATGAACCTATGCAAATAGGACCAGCCCGTGGACCTATTATACCTACTGAAAGACAAAGAAGAAGAGACCAGGGCTTATGCTTGTATTGTGTAACTAGAGGTCATCTTCTGAGAGACTGCCCTGAAGTACCCCCTAGGAAGCAGGGACACTTCAGACCCCAGTCCTAGAAAGGACAGGGAGCCAGGGTGTTGTTTTCAGTCCCTACATCCATTTTACCACTCCAAAAGAGCTGTTGGATGATCGCCTGATGGTTCTTTGCGTAAAACTTCTATGTCCTCAAAACCCACCATTGGATGTACTTGTCCTACTTGACAGCAGAGCTGCTGCTATACTTATGGACATCCTATGGGCAGAACAATAGAACATACATCTGGTAGATAAAGTAATCAATAAATCCATGGAAGGGGTGGATGGATGTCCCTTGTGCTCTTGTCTTTTTATTAAGAAATCCATTCCGGATTCTAAGTTGGCCGCCGACACAAGGTGACATGTCAGCAACTGCTCTGCAAGCCCAGTAAGGTTGAAAGGCTTCTCCACCACCCCAGAGCTGAGAAAACCTACTGTCGGGCGCAGGGAAGCTCAGGAAAGAGGCGAGCTCATGCAAACGAACCGGCAGGGGCACACAAGCAGCAGAGCCGCACCGGAGCCAGCGTGCAAGGCAGTGCGGTGTCGAGCTGCGGATGTTGCTGTCAGGAGTGCAACACTGCGTGGGCAGTACGAGTGAATATTCGGAGCCGCCCTGCTGCCTGAGGCCATGAATCGGCGGTGGTGGCTTGGCCAAGGCAGAATGAACACCTCAGTGGACCCCGAGCAGAGGAGGAACGCGGCCGCCTGGGGAGCCGGTCCAAGAAGAGAAAAGGCTCCCGGCATAGGGGGACAAGAGAGGTTTCGGCTGGGCCTGTCCCTCACTCTCCAACTCTCCCTCCGTGGTGGTGGGGAGATCAGCATCGCCGCTGATTGGGGAAAACCAGCTAAGAATGAAAGAGGGGAAAGGCCCTGAGGACGAGGAGCTGCACGGGCCGCAGTGTCACAAGGAAGAAACCAAGCACCACGGGAGCAGGGAAACAACAAGAAGAGATCCAAAAGACACGCACTGCATAAAGAGAAGTAAAGGAGCAAGGAGCAGCAGCTGGAATTGAGAGAGACAAGGAAAGTACAGCTCTCGCAGAGCAGAGCAGAGATAAGAAGGTGAGAGACCCGGGGGAGGAGAACCACAAGGCACGGCACCCAGACGGCCCCTAGCCATAGGCCCAGGGTGAGGAAGCCACCCAGAGGCCCATAGGTGCACGGGTAGAACATACTCATTTAAGGACACTCACAGGGTGAGAAACTGGCAGGACGATGTATAAGGCACAAAGCAGACAACGTGGGGAGGCTTAGAGACCTATTTACCCATCCCAAGTACAGGAAAGAGGGGATAAGGAGGCCCAGCATGAGATTATTGATCATCGACGAGGGCCCCGGAAGGAAGGACGGTCAGGGGCACGAGACAGATGTCCAAATCATCTAATGTGAAGGCCTCTAAACAGGTGGCAGCAGCAGCGGACATGCCGGGCACCATCCCTACCATGTGCGGCCCGGCAGAGGGGAGGGGTCCTGGCAAAGGGACCCAAGAAATGTCAGATCAAAGGGAGCCCGAGGGGATGGAGCCTGTGGGTCCCATCTCAAGGCAGCATGTCCATAATGGCATGATGTCCCTCCAGACGACACTAAGGATAACATTCCAGGAACAATTTCAGTTAATGAGATCAGACCTTAAGTTGGCCCTAACGGAAATAAGACAGGAGGTTGGTCAGCTAGGGGAAGGACGTGTCTCCTGGAAAAGGGGCTCCAAGAGGTGGGCAAAGATACAACGGCATGGGGGAAGCACGGGGGAAGCAATAGGGCAGCTCCAGGTGGCCACACAAAACCTGCAGCTGCAGATGGAGGACATGGAGAACCGCTCAAGGATTGTGTCCTGTGTAAATTGGAGAAAAAGATAAAGCCTTCCCTATTCCCCTGCCCCCCTCCATACATCCCGTAGTACAAGAGCTTGGTTGAGAATGGGTCATACTAACACACGGTGGTCGCCAGTGGAAACATGGACGTCGATTATTCCATGACGTTTACCGACATTCTGGGTGACCGTTCTAATCTTTCTCCAAGATAGCGTTTGCAGTATACTCTGTTCATAATCAGAGAGGACAGAGCACTGCACATTTCAATCCTCTGCATTTTACGGGATTTGGGGTAAGATGCTAGTTTTCCTTTATTTCCTTCATTCTACTCTAATGTCTTTGCCTTGATTGCTTCTGCTGAATGTTCTTCTCGTCAGCACTGTTTTCTCTTGTGTTCTTCCATGGAGCAAAGTCTCCATGGAGCATGGAGAAACGGATAACGGAGAGAGAGAGGGAAACGTAACTTGGCAGAGAAGACGGTGGACGGCTACAGAGGAGCAGTGAAAAGAGAGTCTCTGAACCCCGGACGGGGCGGCAAGAACAGATGAACTAAAGAAAAAGATATACAGATGGCTTCTCCCCCCGAGACAAGATGAGAAGACTGACTCGATCTGACTAAGAAAGAGAGGTTATACGAGAGAAGTCAATCAATACAGAGAACAGGAGCCTACAAAATAAGATCACTAGGAACGCACCCAAGTGATCCTAGATACTTCCACCTGGTGGAGAGCTATGCAATTTAAACATCAGAGGGGTATGGAGGTTGAACATAGACTCAGATGGACCATCTAAAGATGACATGAAAGAAGAAGTGAGCCTGTTAAAGTGTATCCTTTAGAAGGTTGGACCTTAAAGAAAGGAGTGACGGGATCCCATTGAAAGCCGATCCCTACAAGAGATTAAGTCTATAAGAAGACAGATACAATTGTACTTTTAATTGAATGTGGTGTACATTTTACCCCTGAAGAATTTCCTTGTTAGTAGTTTGTAAGTGTGAAAGGAATTAAACATGTCGGGTATGGTATGAATGCGGTATGAAAGTAAGCATGGGTTTTATGATGACAAAGTGAAATGTTTTACGGACTGAGATGTTTATCTCTATGAGAGAGGTGAGCAATTTACGGATCCAGGTTAAGAGATGAATTTCGAAAAGTATTAAATGATTGAATATTACATGAGATTGAATGTACATAGAAATAATGTATGTAAATGTTTATATTGTCATTTGGCATACTATTTAAAAACACTCTAGAAATTGGAGTTGTAAAAAAAGAAAAAAAAGTTTTTTACTGTTGAAATACGGAAAATTAATAACTATTTTTTGATACAATTTGGTGTATTATATGAGAATTTAATGTCTATTAATCTCATGCAGTAAGGTACAACCAGATATGGATTTGGGGAAGCAAGTGACTGAGTGAAATGGGCTGACTGGATGTACGACTTTCAGCACTTTATGAGGGGGTCCGGTGACGGCGACTCCCCCAACATCACAGACATCTTTCTCAACTTAGTTGGGGGGGAGATAAAGACAGTAGTGAAAACAATTCCTGCAGCTGAACAAACCACGTTCAAAAACCTGATTGCCGCCCTAGACAAACTTCTCATCATCAAAGTCAACCGTGACTACGAGAGATATCTATTCAACCAATGCACCCAGTTGCCACAAGAGACAGTCAATGAATTCATAATTCGCCTAAGAGTGAAGGGAGCAAACTGCCAGTTCAACGCATTCTCCCTAGAAGAAGCGATACGGCTGAGGGTCATAGAGGGATGCCTCTCCCCCGCACTCAAAAAACAGCTATTGAAAAAACCCCTCACCATCCCTGAAGTCAGTGAGCTTGCTCGCATACATGAGAGGGTTGTTGCCAAAGCCTCATCCATGGGAAACACAGGCAACCCCAAACAGGACACCAATGAGCTCATCGCAGCCACACAGCCATCTCGTCAAGGCGACAGAGGATCGCAACTATACAGGGCACAAGCTACGCAGGTGTCACGCCAACAAAGACAGTGCTACCGCTGTGGGATGTCATTTCCACATTCAGGGTCATGCCCGGCCCTATCTCAACGATGCACAAATTGCAGGGGAGAAGGACACTTTCATTCCGTATGCAGAGAAGGCATACCATTTCCCCCGATGCGCCCCCAAGCGCCCACCAGGATGCCTCTCCGTTCGCCGCCCCCACAGTACAGACAACCAAGATACTATCAACAAGGGCAGGGGCAAAGGCGATACATCAGAGGAATTGATGAGTACCAGGCGCCGGGGTACCTAACACAACCCGACCAGGCGGACCAGACCAGACATTTCATAGACGAATATGATAATCCAACGGCAGACTACAGGCCTGAGACATTCTACCACGATGATCAGGAAACAGCCTACAACGCACCTTAGGACCCATACGACCAGGACGAGTTTGTCAATCTCATACTTGACAACAAAAAGGCCAGGGAGGCCCCCAAAATCCCGATCAAAATGGGGAACTGCCAATTTCAATTCATGGACGACTCAGGCGCAACGGTAAATATCATGGGCGAGCAGGACTATGCCAGGATACCAAACCTGCCATCACTTCATCCATCATACTTGAGAATCGTTCAGTGGGGATCTGCCACCCGCCTACAGACAGTGGGACACTTCGCACAACGTCTCCTCCTGAATGGTCGGCAAGTGGATACAACGATCCAAGTCATCTGCTCGCTTGCCAGGAGCCGATGTCTACTCAGTTATCACACGGCTTCCCGCCTGGGACTGATTGAGATTCACGTGAAGGCGGGAGACACCATTACTGCAACCTCAAACAGACTGAACCCGAAGGACTCTGTTGGCACAATCACGTCCTACCAATCGCAGGATCTCATCACACAAGGCGACATCATGAGGAAATTCCCTAATTTATGCATGGGGCTGGGAAAACTCAACGCCCCCCCCCATTAAATTACACATTGAACCCTCGGTAAGACCAGTGCCACAGCACCCCAGAAGGGTGGGGTTCCACCTCCAAGAGGCAGTGTCAGAAACACTCCAACAACTGTTCTCCGAGGGCATCATCGAACCAGCGGCTGGGCCAACTCCATGGGTATCCCCCCTCGTGGTTGTGCCCAAGGAAGGGCGCAAAATGTGTTTGTGTGTGGACATGAGGGTGGCCAACACAGCAATTCAACGTGAGAGGCACCCGGGACTGTGTATTGAGGACATGATTGTGCAGCTAAACAACGCCCAGATGTTCTCCAAGCTCGACCTGACCCAAGGCTACCATCAGCTGGAGCTGGATCCGGACCCCAGGTCCATCACAACTTTTGCGACGCATGACAGACTTTTTAGATACCGGAGATTGAACTTTGGAATCTCGTCCGCCGCGGAGATCTTCCAGGAAGCAATACGCCAGATAATCAGACCCATAAGGGGTGCCTTGAACTATAGCGACGATATCCTTGTCTTCGGATCGTCTAAGGAGTCCCACGACAAAGCGTTGCACGCCACCTGTGAGTCTCTTCAAAAGGCTGGCCTCACACTCAACATCAACAAATGCCGTTTCAGTAAAACAAAACTTAAATTCTTCGGGCATATCTTTTCCAGTGAAGGGATGATGCCGGATCCACGTCCTCCTTTCGGGGCCTAGCAAAAGGCAACAGGATCTTTGAATGATTTTTATATAAAAAAAAAATTATATGCAGCAATATTCACCATTTGGCTCTGAGGCAAGAGCATCAAATAATCTTTTGGCACACTCTACACCCATTTTAAGAGCTGCTTTTAAAGATTTGGAAAAAAAGGGAAGGAAATCATTGAATTATTTTTGAAGCAATAACAATTGTGAGAGCTGCTGTTAATGTTACCACATGCATGTTATATCACAGTAGTATTAACCAGTAGGTATTGGCATTCAAGTTACAGTGGGGAGTATTTTCAACAAGACGTTGGCATACAGAATTGCATTAATCCCAAGGCATCTCGGCTCAGCCCCTTTTGCTTAATTTCCAAGATGCCTTGTGTAACACAGTGATGGACCTGCGTCCTACCCTATATCCAAAGGGTATATGGTGTTTTTTTCTAATATTACCAATGACATGAAATGATACCTGTTGGGCAGCAGAAATACGCACTGAGTGGATAGACAGTCAGATCCATTCAATGCACAGTCAAATGTTTAATTTGTGGAAACTGGGATGAATGTGTTAACAGAAAGCAGAGCTGCCTGATCCCTGCGTACTCCCTGCCTTTGGGGAGTGTACATGGATTGCAGTATCATAGTAATGGAACAAACATGTTTTAAATGTATCCTTGGTGTGTATTATTACCAGACACCAGCCTTTGATAAATGGCTATGAGCTGATAGGTAGTTTGAATATATTTGTGCAGCTAAATGTTCAATTTGACAACCAATACGTTCTACACACCGCCTGGTTTTATAGAGAGCAACATGTGATAAACTAGATTTTACCACATGGGCTGATGGCTTCCTGGCGTCAGGCATTGAGGCAATTTTCCCAAGCTTCATGTGAAAAATGTAGGGAAATGTTAAGGTCCAAATGTACCCCTCTATTCAAAATGGTCATACATGAAACTCAGTCAAATCCTACTGAGCACCTTCCTACTTTGACAGAACACCACAGGTGGGATATTTGCTCATGCGGTCACCTTCATCATCCAAGTTAATTAATATTGATTGTATTGAAACCTTTGCTTTTGCTATTCATTTGCCTCTGAATATTAACTGCATTTATAGCACATTTGTTTATGTTCTTTAGAAGGATGTATCAAAAGCTGCGAAAGCTTCATGCTTTGGCCACTGGGCTTCACAGCCATTTATTCTCTAACTTGAGGGTTAGCAGATGATGAGGCCAGTGAAAGGTACAGTCATCTGCTGTTATATGCTGCCTAGGCCTGATTATGGGCTGATAGATGTTACGATGAGTGATGTTATGATGTAACAGGCTAAGCAAGGCACTAACTGATATGACACAGGGCTCTAGCCAAGAAGGATGAGCTGGAGTTTTACAGCCCCGGAAAGCGTGGTTGATATGTTTGCCATGCCAATTCTGGCAGCTTTGCAAGGTAGAAAGAAGAGAGTAGCTTTATAGAATGATAACATGAGTTTTATTTACCTGTATATGTAAATCAGTGCACCTTTGTCTGCTTTGGTAGCGAGCCGCATCACAGGGAAGTGCCTGCCACCACACACCATGTGTCTGCCCTGAGGTGTTTGTCATCTCAGCACAGTTCTCTTTAAGTGGTGAAGCGATGCAAGACACATATCCTCATGCTTCTCCAGCATTGATCTTTCGTGGATTCACATGTTCTTGAATATTCCCTGCTGTGAGGCTGGGAATCCTTAGTAGCATTACAGCAGTTTACCTTTACCTTTACATTCTTTAAATTGCTTGTTACTTAAGTGTTCTATTAAAGTCATTTTGGGTTATATTGCCTACAGCCAATTAGACAGGTCCCCTTAGCTCTAACCCTGGTGGACATTTTCAGATTTTTTAATGCATGTTAAGTTTTGGGAGTCCTGGTGAATTCTCTCTTCTAGAAAGGGGACATTTTTTGTCTATTTTTGCAATTTTCTTAATCAAGTCTCATCAGGCACCACAAAGCAGACACATGGCGCGGAGCATGACAAAATGGTCGGCCAGCCAGACAAGATGGCAGTGCATCCAGAGGCTCCTCACTCTGGCGCGCATGCATGGGAACGCACATCAAGATGGCACTGGACAGCACCAGTTACCTGGTCCACATCATACCCAAACACATCCACACAAGGGCGGTACACAGACCCCCTGCTTAGTGCGACAAGCAGCGGCAAGAACACAGCAGACACAGGGGCCTGTTCCCACGCAGCCAATCCCTTCACCAGCATGCGAGGATAGGTTCTTTGAAAAGTTCCTCACCCTCATGAAGTCACCTCAGTTGGGGACCATACTCAGGGGGGGTCATTAAGGACATGCTCCCTCCGGTACCACCTCAAGCTCCGACAGTGGTTCAGTCCTCGGTTCCAGTTCAGGCCCAGGTTCCCACGCTTCCACCGCTGCAGGTAGTGACAGCAGTTTCACCCCTGGCGCAGCCCTCTCTGCAGCCTCTGGCACTGCCAGTCAGCACGCCGCAGCTGCCCGCACTGACAGGATACAGCAGGTGACATGGACAAAGAGGAGGACCAGGATACTCCCTCCTCAGCTAAGGCTTTCCATGAGAGGCTGGCGGGTGTGGCCGAGTACTTGGGATCCCACAGCCTCAAATTGAACAACCTGAGGCAGGTGTCTTGGCAGAGGTGTTGACCATCCGCATATCCACAAGAACTGGCATCCCTCTTCAAAAGGATGTAAAAGATTTGGCCAAAAAGGGCTTGAGAAAGCCGCATTCCACACAGCCTACGAACAAACGCATTGACACCAAGTATAGGCAGGACTCACTCGTACTATCTGTGCACCCCCCAACCTCTTTCCACTGTTATAGCTGCGGCCTCCCTCTTCATACCGCAGGCTTCTTCTTAAGCCCCAACATCAGCCCTCCTAGGGAAGGAGGAAAAGCTGCTGGAGTAATATGGCAAAAAGATCTACTCTAATGCTACGCTCCACCTGCCCCAGTCCAACACGGATGTAATATTGGCAGCAGTAAACTAGAAGCTTTGGACGGAGATTCCCGTCTTCCTCCCAGAATTCCCCCCGCATAGTCAGGCGAGATTCAGGGCAGAGTTGGCAGAGGCGAAGATAGTGAGCCAGGATATCATGGAGTTCACAGTGGCACACAATGACACGGCGGGCAGAGCTATCTGTGTCGCCACCGATATGAGGAGGACAGTTTGGCTCAAGGTGACCAAGTTTACCCCTATGTGCAGGAGCACATTCTCGACCTGTCTTTTGAGGGGCGTGACTTGTTTCACTCGACTACGGACGAGGAGCTTGATAAAAAAGAAAAATAGCTCCCAAACAGATCATTCCTTGTCAATCTTGACTGAATCTGTGCCCAAGTCCTATAGCCAAAGTCACCAACGCTCTGACTTAGGACGTTCCTTCAGGGGCTTCCAGGAGCACTGCTCTAGACAGCCCAACAGGTCATCCAGCCAGCACAGACGCAAGCAGCACACATCTTCTCACAAGGGGTTTTTCCATTTCCCCTCCCAGGCACCAGCCTCAGAAAGAAAGAAACTGTGGCGGTGCCATCCAGATCCAGGCTTGCCCTACACATCCATTTCTGGTGGGCAAGGATTGCGGACCCATGGATTATCTTGGTAGTTTCCACTGGGCTTCCGTCTGCCGATAACCCCATTTCCTCTTTCCTCCCCTTCACTACCACAGATTGGGACCGTAACTCTTCTGGCAGGAATCTGCTCACTCATTGCAAGTCAGGTGGTGGAGGAGGTTCCAGCTCCACAACGAGGCATGGGCTTCTATTCCCGTATATTCGCCATACAGAACAAGAACCAGGCTAGCCTGAGAGTTGTTCTAGTCCTCTCTTCCTTGGACCTTTCCCTACCCCTTCAAATGTTCAAAATGGGTACTCCAGCACTCATCGCAGAAACACTGTGTGGGGAGACTGGATGTGCTCCCTGGATCTGAAGGGTGTTTATCTGCACATCCCGATTTGGGAGCCCCATTGTTCCTTTTCTACAGTTCAGGATCAGGGGCTTTCATTTCCAATACAAGATACTTCCTTTTGGCCTCAATTCGCCCCTGAGGGTCATTACAAGGTTAATGAATGCGGTAGCAGCTCTGCTCAGGGCAGAGTGCCACCACCTTTACCCATACCTCAGCAACTGGCTCGTCCGAGCGGAATCGCCCGAGGGAGTGCACTGCACAGCTTCAGCACTGATGCACATACCATATGATCTGTGGTTCTCTATCAACCGCAAGAAGTCACAGTTAATCCCCACTCAGTCCTTAACTTTCCTGGGGCTAATTTACGATACAAGGGCAGAGAGGATCTTACCCTCGGATGACAAGATCACGGCAATCAGGAAGGCCACAAGATATTTTCTCAACAGACCAGTAACCTCAGCATGGTGGTACCAGCACCTGCTCGGAATAATGGCAGCTTATCGCCTGGCTGTGCCACACACACCACTCAAAATGAGGAGGCTGCAGCCACATTTCTCAGCCTCTTGCAATCAGGAGGCGGGCTATCAAGCGCTTTAGTCAGCATACCACAGCACCTTCACCAAGACCTGGTGTGGTGGAGTGCAGCAAACAAACTGTTAGGAGGCAGGCCGTTCAGGCAGCGTTTACCGAAGATTACCATTACCACAGACTCGTCCCTAGATGGTGGGGGCTACACTGGACAACCACACTGTCCATGGAGTATGGTCACGGCAGGAACAACTGGAACACATCAACTGGCTCGAGATGATGGCCATCTGACCTGCTCTCAAAGCGTTCCTCCCCATTGTGAGCAGCAAGTCAGTCTGCTTCCAGACAGACAGCTTCACTTGCATATATTACATCAACAATCAGGGAGGTACCCGGTCCCCTCCCCTCTGCAGGCAGTCCATTGACATATGGGAGTGGGCACTGTTGAACACCATTCACTTGTCAGCAGTCCATCTTCCGAGGGAATCCAATTTGGAGGCGGACAGACTCAGCACGCTGTGGGTTGACAACTACGAGTGGCAGGTCCTGAGGGAGATCTTCAACAGGCGGGGCCTCCCTCAGATAGACCTATTCGCCACCATAAACAACAGAAGATGCCACCAGTTTGCTTCCTGGATGGGACAGGGCAGGGGATCGCTGGGTGATGCGTTGCAGATTGCGTGGAACGACATGAATGCATACGCTTTTTCTCCTACCCTGCTGATTCACAAAGTCATCTGCAAGGTCAGGGAGTCATGGAGCCTTTGACTCATCTTGATAGTGTCATGGTGGCCAGACATACTTTGGATCTCAGAACTCCTCCGCCTGTTGGAGCAACCTCCGGTATACCTCCCGTTAGGTCTAGCAGGGGGGCACAGTGGTTCACCCCGCTCTGCAGAAGTTAGTCCTGGCAGTGTAGCTCCTGAACAGGTCACCCTGAAGCATCTACACTTGCCACAGGACAACCTTGCTATCATCCAGGGGGCAAGAAGCGGCTCCACCAGTGCGAGAGCAAGAATATGAGGTTCTGTCACAGGGCAAAGACAAACCAGATAGATCGGCTGACATTCTCACTGGACGATGTGCTGTCCTTCTCGGCGCTTCTGGTTTCACTCAGGTGTGCAGGTAGAAACCTTCTGTATGTATCTAGCGGCCATAGGGGCCTACAAGAACTCCAGAGACAACATTTTCCCCTCCTCCAATCCAGTGGTTAAAAGGCAATTTGCGGGCTTGACCAGATTATATACTCTGGTCAAGCGTCCACCTCCGGTCTGGGACCTTAATGTGCTTCTGGGCACCCTGGCCCACAATTCTTTCAAACCTACGGCATCGGCAGACATCAGGCTGGTTACTATAAAGACTGCCCTACTGGTTGGCCTTACTTCAGCATGCCAGATCAGTGAAATCCAGGCGCTGGTGGTTTCAGAGCCCTATACCACATTTCACTGGGACAAGGTGGTGCTTAGCAGACACCCTGCGTTTCTCCAAAAGGTTGTGTCATCCTTTCACCTTAACGAGGAGATAGTACTTCCAACATTTTTTGCAGATCCAAAGGATGAGGCTCAGAAGGTATTGCACTTTCTGGATGTCAGGCGTGCTCTTAAGATTTTACCTGCACAGGGCGAAGAGCTTCCTTTCATCGGATTCCTTGTTCATCAGTTTTGGTGGGTCAAGACCGGGCAGTGTGGAGAAAAGGGGACGGGGCGTAGGAGTAATTATACATTTTTCACCGTAGTGACTAACACACTCCTAGTCCATAGTCCTCTTTCTTCCATACGTCCCACCGTCCTCTCCCGTAACATCTCAGTGTCATTAGTCAATTGTAATGTTGTCAACGCATCAAAGTAGACTGAGGAGTGGTGCTGATGGGTGGAGTCAGGGGAGCGCATGCTTCCAGGGCCATGACCCTGCATGCATCTACATTTAAAGGGGAAGACATTTTTTTCTGGTGGAAAGGGTTCGGTTTCCCATCCCTAGCAAGGGACGCGCATACAGTATGGAGGAAAGGGGACTAAGGACTAGGAGAACGTTAGTCACTACGGTGAGGAACTTATCATTTATTTTAGCCAAGAGTAAATGATCACTAGCCAATGGCTTTTGCAAATTGTACACCCTGGCCTAGGTGTACGGGCTATAATTTACTGGCTAACCATAACACAACATTGGATAATAATAGCACTAGTCACTACCCTGCTAAACTCTAATAAGGCAGGACCTGAACAAATATGGGATGATATTTGTGATCATCATGGTCGAATGACCCCCTGCAACAAAGAGAAATTTGATCTTTGATTGTAATAATGTTAGAGGTATAGAAGAGTGGAATGAGAAAGTCTCTCCTTAAAGAATTGTAACTTGGCTGAGGTTTTCTTTGGCATCTGGAGAAAACGTACAGTAAATATCACTAGTGCCCGTTTTTTAAAACTTTTGGTAGCAGTCTTGGTCAGAGGCAGGATCCCCAACCTCAACTCCATGCAAAGATTTGTGGCAGAGAAATTTTCCACAGAAATAAGTTATATTGAACAATACAAGATAGGGTGGGCACTGCTGTATTACCTAACTCAACTCAATGGCCCTCATTACGACCCTGGCGGAAATTGACTGACCGGACCGCAACAGCGTAAATAGCGTTTCCGCCATAGCACGAAGGAGCAAAGTGCGGCCAATCACGACCCATCGGGCACGAGCATTACGCCATGGCGGAATCCGAAAGGCTGCGATGGCGGAAATGACCCCAAAACGGCCCTTACCGCCGCCGTACGCTGCACCAGGTGCAATACCGCCACCCATCTTAGCGGTCACCGTAATGAGCGGTCACCGTAACGAGCGTGCACCGCAAATTACGGCCACCGTAAATATACGGAAACGGAAGTAAAAGCATGTGGCCGGAACGGGAAACAGCACGCCGCACAACTATAAAATCCGAATCCCAACACAACCATAAAAAATCCGACCCTGACACACATCCCAACCCGTTAGCAACCCCAGTTAAAAAAATAAATATGGGAAAGGTAGCCAAGAAAGCGTGTGACCGCAAGCGGCAGGTACACTTCTCCCGAGAGGAACTGACCGTGCTCACCGAGACCCTACAGGAAAATTCCGCCGTCGTCTTCTCCAGTCAAATGACCAGGACGGCCCTTGCCAACAAGAAGGCCATATGGGTCCTGGTGGCACAGCGCGTAAGTGCGGTGGGGACAACACCCCGCACGCCACAGCAATGTCGCAAGCGGTGGGACGACCTGCGGATCCGCGTACGCAGCATACTTTCTGCGAACAGGAACATCGCCACAGCTACCGGGGGGGGTTCAGAGTCGCCCATCAAGTTGACCCCCTGGGAGGAAATCTGCGCCTCCACCATAGGAATGGAGAGCATAGAGGGAGTCGGAGGGATGGAGAAAGGAGTGCCGACATCCGGAGAATCAGGTAGGTTGGCCAAGAGAAACAATGCGAAATCCACAAACCACGAACATGTGCAGTACCATGTGACCCCATAGTGCAATACATACTTAGCCCTGACAGCGCCCTCTAAAAGTCAGAATGAACAAACAAATCAATCAAGAAGCCATAAACAACCCCTACATGTGCAGCATGCACCCCCTAACTGCAGGCAGCCAAATGAATGCATCCTCAATCCACACGAAAATGAGACCACCTCCAAGGCCCAGTCCCAAATCAGCCTCATGTACCACCCCAATGCATTTGATACGTTGCCATTCCGAATCCGACAGACCCATAACTAACGCTCGCCCCTCTTTACTCCACCACAGGGTCCGATACCAACGACGAGCTGCAGGACACCCCTACCAGCACGCCTGCAAAGAGGGCCAGGACCAACGTCCCAAGAGCCTCCACCTCAGGTGCAAGGATCAAGACACGGCAGCAGCAGGAATCAAGTGGCAGCACACTGGAGGGGACTGCAACAGGCACCCCAGCAGCCAGCAAGTCCACAACCCCAGCACCACAGGTCCCCCCAAAGAACGTATCTGATGGCACTGCCTCTGGTGGTAGCAGCACCATAGGTGACACAGCTGTCATGCCAGCATGCTCCGACACGGAAAACAGTGCTGGCGACGTAGGTACCATCCATGACCTTTCCCAATCCCCCTGCATGTTCCATCCCCTACACCATGACGAAACCACGCAGGGGCACCCTGAAGACGACGACTGGCCAACCCCCACAAGTCCTGTGCCAAGGCAACATGTGTTGAGCAGCCCCCCTGTCACACCACCGCAAATGTCCATGGCCCAGCAGAGGCAACAGTCCCTCGACCTGCTGATCGAGCAACAGCAGGAAGCGTCCACGCTACTCAAGGACCATGCAAATGAATGCGGGGGTTCCAGGGCAGCCATGGAAACATCCACCGAGACACTCAGGGCACAAATAGAGAAAAGTAGTGAGAGCCTCAGGGGAGAAATGGAGAGAAGCACCGAGAGCCTGAGAGCACAAATGGAGAAAAGCACCGAGAGCCTGAGGGGGGAACTGCATGCGACGTCCAAAGACGTCTGTGCTGAACTTGCTGCTGTGCGCCGTGTGCTCTCGGAGCTCTCACAAACCCTCAGAGACATGCATGGACGCGAGCAGGCAGAGACCTCATCCGTGGCAAGTTCCGTCCAGGGCAGCCCCCAATGCAGATCTGGCAGGAACCTGCGCTCCACGGGCAGGGGTGCCCCTGATACCCGTAGAGGGGGCTTGCAATAGCGTCTACCCACGGACAGCATGCATATTTGGACACTGGTGTTGGGGGGGGAGGTAGTAGGGTGGAGGGGGTGTGTTGGGCTTCACTGGGTGGCGGGTCCATAGGGTGTATAAATCAAATCACATCAACAATACAGCACCTCATTATCATCCAATGACATGTGTGGACATTGATATTTGCGTACGAGGCCTTCATAGGCGTACAGTCCACAATGTGCCTGTACTACACACACACAGTGCCACAGGTCCCCTTTCCGTGTAATAGGCACCATGCGTGGTTGCTAGAAGCATGCATCTATGATGCTCTGTCGGATTGCACGTGCATCCTGTGCCTCATGGACTCCTTGAGGTGCCTCCACATCCCCACCCTCATCATCATCATCATCTTCAGGTGCATGCAGTACAGCGTCAGGGGGCATGGGCACATTCCTACGTATGCACATGTTGTGCAGCATGACACATGCCATGACCATCTTAGAAACCTTCTCATGGCTGTATATGAGTGCCCCGCCAGACCTGCTGAGGCTGCGGAAACGAGCCTTCAGTAGGCCGAATGCCTGTTCAATGACCACACGGGTACGTGAGTGGGCATGGTTGTAGTCCTCCTCATGCTCGTTCTGTGGGTTCCGGATTGGTGTAAGGAGCCATCTCTTCAGTGGATACCCGGCATCACCTGTATGAGACGAATAAAGGGTGTCAGTGGAATGATAGTGCTAAGTAGCCCCCCCCCCCCCTGCAAGGTCATTGACGCATCAAATGGGCCACGATGTCATGCATGGAATGAGACTCACCGAGTAGCCAGGATCTGTGCCCTGCGTGTCGCTCCATGTAGCGTGGTATTCTTGTGTTCCTCAGGACCATAGAATCATGGGTAGATCCTGGAAATCTGGCACAACAATGCGTAAATATCTTGTTGGAGTCACACACCATTTGCACATTGATTGAATGAAATTGTTTCCGGTTGCGGTACTGGACCTCCATGGCATGTGGGACAACCAATTCAACATGGGTGCAGTCGATGGCACCAATGCAACCCGGGATGCCGCCAAGTGCATGGAATCCCACTTTAGCGTTGGTAATCTCCTGGTACGTGCGTGGTAGTGTGATGTGGTCGTCGGCGTGCTTCAGGAGGGCATCGTGCACTTGGAAGAGTGTCCGTGAGAACAGTGGCTGTGAAATGCCATGCAACTGTCCCACTGTGTGCTGGTAGGTGCCTGTGGCCAGGAAGTGGAGTGCAGACACCACCTTCAGTAGGGGTGGGATGGCGGTTGGGCTATCTATCATGCTCACGAGGTCAGCATGTGTCATGTCCACAATGGCGATTATGGTGTCCCGGTCCAAACGGTAGAGGGTGTGGATCTGCTCAGCAGTGAGGTTGAACGGATCGGCTCGGAGGCGTGGGATTGCGGGCCGCCTGCGTGGTGGTAGTGGCAGTGCTTGTGGGCCTTGCTGACCCTGCCTTGCCCTCCTCCTCCTCCTCCTCCTCCGTCTCCCCTGTGCGCCCGGTTGTTGTACCTGTTGTTGTTCGTCGTCTTCTTGTAGTTGTAGCACTTGCAGTGCTATCTGGTACCCCAGGCCCAACATCGCTAGTCCTGCCGGTAGCATTTTGGAGTGGGAGTGGTTGTGGGAGGGGTTTGGGTCTGCAATATATGTGCTGTCGGCCTGTATGGCCTCCACCTGTGCTGATTGAATGAATCTGTGGCAGATGCAATCCCTTCTGGTCGAGCACGGCCCGCACGTAAGGCTGCATTTGGCCGCATGGCATCTTGGGATTGGAATCATGTATCAAATCCCGATGGCAGTGTGATGTACTTTGACTGATTTTCATGCTATGCTCCCATTGTTACACATGCTATGATTGCAGCCGCTTACATACCTGTGAAGAGTCAGTGGTATGTAGGGCTCGATCGATGGCCGACCCTCATGCAGCACAGTAACGTACTTCACCGACGGGCGTGGCGTCCCATTTGTGATTGCAGCCAGTTAGCATCATGACACACAGCCGCACTACATTGATGTAATTGTGAATGCAAGCGTTCACAGAAGCCTTTTCGACGTAATGTTGCAAGTGAGGAATTCGAAGGCCAGCATTTTGGGTTTTGAAGTAGCGGCGAGGATACGCCCACAGGTCTGGCTGGAAATGTAACGTTCTATTGTAGAATGTCCTTGGGACATGGCCCATAACGAGCAGGCAATGAATGATATGAATTGAAGGGGATGCGCAATAGCGTAGTGGACGATGAGGCAGGACGTTCCCAAATCCATCTTGCTTCACAACACTACAGATCCGGCCAGGGGCACAGTGGTTTTTGCGGACTGCATTACGCACAGACGCGATGGAAGTTTCACATATTATGTGAGTGAATATTCATGCGTTTTCATTGCGGGATGAGGGAATGATGTGTGGATGCATGGACTGATGAATCCGTTTAGGGTCTGCCATGTACATGGGTTTTTTGGTTCACTCCCCTTGCCCTGCGTTATGTGATGCAAGGCTGCCATAGTGGGACATACGTCTCTCTGCCCTTGTCGGATCCTCCCTGTCTCGACGCGCCTTCATACACTTGTGTCTAGGCACGTTACTAATCCCATGTCATGGGTTCTATCTTGACGGACGCATGCACAGTAACCGACGTTGCCAATGGTGTATTTAGCTCGATTGGTTTCGTTGTGATTCGATACTGGATTAGGGGTGTGTATATTCCTTTGGAGTGGGCTAGCATGCATATGGGTGTGGATTTGGTGTGTTGAATGAAGATTGTAATGCATCATGAGTCCCGTAATGCAATCGGTTGATTTGTGTTTCTTTTGGGTGACAGGTATCTCCTGCCCTATTGCAGATGCCATCTCTACGCCACTCCTCCAGATGGTTTTTACTCTCGACTCCTGCAGCTTCGGGTGAATCAGTGGAGCACCATTTCGATCATATGGGACGATCGCCAATGGGCCACATGCCCTTACGCTGTACTGGTGGCTAGGTGCAACATTTCGGCCTTTCAGCTCGACTAGTGCCTGCCTCATGGGACGGACCTGCGGTTCTTGCCGCTTCCATGTTGCCTTTTGGAACGTTGATGTAAGCCCTGTGTGCCATGATGGTACAGGGCGTCACACAAGTGGAAGCCGGTCAATTATTGCAGATGCAGCCCTCGGTGATGATGGTTGTTTTGGTGGGATTTTGCAAATTGATGTGGGGCCTTTGTCATTTGGATGTGCATTTAAATTGTATTCCGATATTTGTCGTGTTGCGTTGTTCTTTGCAGGTGATGTGGCGATTTTCGCTTTGTGGCGGTATGTATTGCGTGTTGATCTGCTTTGTGTTCCGCCTTCTGAGTTGAGTTGTGTGGTACAGTACTGGCCGCGTTTGCCTACGTAGCACAGTATGGTCACGGATAGAGGCTGCCATTGTGTCTGTTTACATGATGTGCTGTTCAGGGGCGGGGGATTGGCTTTTGGCCGACTGGTGCCTGTCAGCCAGGTCGATTGGTGGAATGATGGGTTGTTCAGAATGTGGCTGGTCACAGGTGACTGTGTTTGCGTGCGTTTGTTGGAGGGGGACTGGGGTCATGTCCATTGGAATAGCTTCTGTATTGATGCCATCTGTGCCCTGCAGCTCCCATCGGCCCCTCTTGGGATGAGCCTGGCTGCTCAGTCACTCTGCCGACTTGTGTGGTACATGCTTCTGCTGATGGTTGGTTTGTTTACTGGCATGAGTACAGGGCTGGTGCAATCCCCCTCAGGATGCTGTTGTGGATGTTGCCTTGCGCTGGTGGCAAGCGATGGGGGACTACTGTTGTTTTGTGTCATGTGTTCTTGATTTTCATTTTGATGTGTTGTACCTTCACATGCCTGTGCTGCGTCAGTACGGCTATGGTGACATGCCGTACATGGATGCCCACTCACGGGGCGCTTTGAGCCCCTGCATGCTTTTCTACGTTGGCATGCATGGGTGAATCGTGGATTTCACTGGTTGCATAGTGTGAGTACATTGCGCCTGCCAGGAGTTGTGCAATGAGGCCAGGGAGTGGAGTACAGGCACTCAGTGGGCCATTTACGGTTGGTTCGCGTTGCCGTATTTCTCGCCATGGCGGAATGGTACTTTACGACGTGCTTGATGGCGTTCAGTACATGTCCGCTAGGGTCAGAATTCGCGTACCGTTGCGCCATGGCGGTGATTCCGGTTTTGCAAGGCGCGCGTGCGCGTACTTGGTGCAGTTAGCGTTGCCGTTCACTGCGGTGTCGCTAATGGCATCGTACTTTACGGTGACGGGTCATGATCGCAACGAGCGGTGTTCGATGGCGGTATTGCATTTCCGCCATCATTTTTCCATTTCCGCAAGGGTCGTAATGAGGCCCAATGTCAACAATCTCAACAATTTAAACAGTTTTTAACATTTGATGTGCTCCAATAACCAACATAACCCCTTTTGCACCAGGGGTAAATATATATCAACAGATGCTCCTGACATCACTTGTGAGGAATTGGCAGGACCCATCCATGAAAAATATTTTTCTTGAACAGATCACATTTTTGTTATAATACTACTTACTGTTGGCTAATTAACAAACCAAATGATTCTCAGAAAAATGTATGTCACCACTGGTTATATTAAACACAAAAAAGGTGCTAATCAAAAGCACAAAATGCTTTCCTTAACAAAGGCAACACTGAAGCTATGTGTTACGATATGGATGTATGCCACCTTCTCTTGGCTCTGTCTGTCCTGAAGGCTCAGACCCTTCTTCCCTCTCTGGAGAAGGGCTCAGTTTTCACCACACTTGAGAATTTGGCTGTGAGATTGAGAAAGAGTGCACATGTCTCAGAGGCCTCGGATCTGGCCCACCTCATTTGGCAGAAACCCTGTCCCTTCGAACTACCTTCCTGATTTTAGCCCTCGAGACCTCGTGGTTTTGTTGCCCATCTGTTGCCCCAGGTTTCAGGCACCTATTCAGAGACACCTTCTCGGTGGCTTAGCTTTACTATCTACCTGCTTC
This sequence comes from Ambystoma mexicanum, assembly GCF_040938575.1. NCBI lineage: Eukaryota > Metazoa > Chordata > Amphibia > Caudata > Ambystomatidae > Ambystoma > Ambystoma mexicanum. Next base: position 743,041,444 of record NC_090934.1, read on the forward strand.
TACCCCTAAGGTATGACTTCCAGTATCATTCTGGCCAAACTTCATCCAAGCTTCTGGTGGGAGGTAATTAGGAACTTTTGATCTATCATTGTGTTGGAAGCGTTTTGAAGGACAGGGTGTGCAAGCAATGCTAAATAAGCAGCTCATCGAATTCACCTTCTTGCCACTGGCAGAGTGATGGGCGAAGGCGGCGCTTCTTTTGTGAATTCCCACATTTCAATTCATGAGTGCTGTCATGAGTATCTGAGCACCAGAGGGTGTTGCCGCTTCGCATACAGGTCCCTTTAAAAAAGGCGTTGGAAATGCCTGCTCCATCTACTAGACATACCTCTGGTTATATTACCAAGCCACCGACCATTGGGTGGGGGGCTGGGAAGCCGGACTGGGATGAGGACGAGAAGGACTCTGGGTAAAGAAGATTCCCAGTATGTAATTAGGCCATTACCCTCTCACCCCTTTACTTTGTTCCAGTCCATCTTAACCAATGAGGACATAGTAATCTGGGACTGGTGGTGCTGCAGAAATCAGACATAGAGATCAAAGAAACTGCACAACCGTGATTTTATTCACAACTGCAAACATGATAAATATAGGACTCCCAGCACCGGAGATCCAAATACTCAACATTCCACGGGAGAATGTGTCAGTAGTGTCGGATGAACATAAAAGGAGAGGCCCATGTGGCTGGCGGACAGATGTCAGAGATGGAGACACCATAACTCCTGGTGGATCTGCCCTGCACAGTCCCCGGGGTGGAATGCTGGCCAGGTCATAGCATATAGATATGGTCAACTTGATCCGATGATTAATGGTAGCTACCAAAGGTTTTAAAACTACATGCCCAGCACCAAAAGTGACCAACAAAGAGTCCCAAAAAGGAAAGAAGGCAATGCAGTCCAAATAAATGAAGACCCACAACAAGAGACTAAGTTAAGACCCCTGATCACAATCATCCTTCTCTATCAGAGTAGTAAGGACCAGGTCCTTGTTGTGATGAAAGCCAAAATTACTTTGGGGTGAAATTCCGGAGACCTGTGAAGCACCAAACCTTATGGAAGAAAGTACAGATAAGGTGAAACTGCCAGAAGGGGCCCCAGTTCCCTGTGGCACCTACTGGAGGTAATGGCCAAAAGAAATGCTATCTTCAGAGTAAGGCATTTCAAGGAAGTCTCATTTTGCGTCTCAAAAGGCTGCAGAGTGAGCCGGGAGAGGACCAACAGGAGATCCCAGGGAGGACAAGGGGGCCTAATTAAGGGCAGTGCCCTGGAAGAATTCCTAAGTAGAAAATATCTCTGCTTCAAAAATACTCCAAATGGCTCACAAAAGCCCTAATGGCAGACAATTGTGCCCTGAGAGAGACACAGCGAACCCTCTCTTAGGAAATCCAGAATTGACCAAGGCGGGCAGGACAAGGGGAGGAGTTCTTGCAGATGGCACAAGCCCTAAAGGACTGCAATGTATGTTGTAAGACTTCAAGGTGGAAGGGCGTTAACACCCCTGATCCTTCAATGTTAATTCCTGAGACATACACTTCCTTCTAAGACCCTCTAATTCAATCTGCAGACTCTTAGGTGGAGGTAGAACAGAGACAACTGAGGAGGCAGGGGGCTCTGAAGAGGGAAGAGGTCTGCAGAAAAGACCATTTAGGGCCTGATGCCAACTCCTGGATTAGAATAATCCACACCCTCCTGGGCCAAGCAGGACCTACTAGGACAGCTGATGCCCCCTCCTTCCTTACCCTGAGAAGAAACCTGGAAAACGGGCTAATAGGGGAATGTGTAAAGGAGACCCCTAGGTCAGCGAACTGAGAGGGCGACCTGACCCCAAGCTAGGGAATCCTGATCCCAATTGCAATAACCAGTTAGAAAGAGGGTGTACGGGAGGCAAATAGGTCTATAATCGGCCTTATGAATCTCCTGCACAGAGAGCTGAATGTCACCTGAGATAGGGACAGAGAGCACAGGGATGGCAACATTCTGCTGAGGGTATCTACAGCTCCATTCTCCTCTGCCAGTAGGTAGTCTGTATCCAGTGATACTAGACTAGGACCACATGCCCCACCAGATGCTGATGAAAGTTGGGCAGGGCCCTGTTGATATCTGATAGTTCCGTCCATTTAAATGACATCCTCTTTCTCACAGAGACCATCATGCCCAGATTGTTGCTGAATCCAGAGTACCTCCCGAACCCGGTGTGCTGGCATCCATTGTTATGATCAGCAGCGCTGGTCATCTCAAAGGAAACCCCTTCAACAAGTTGGGAAGTGACAACCACCACTGCCTGACAGAGGATCTCATGGGGATTGGCTGAGAATAGTCCTTTGAGGTCGGGTCCCAGTGTTTTAGAATGTGAGCCACCAGGGATTGAAGATGAGCCTTGGCCCAAAGGACTAGTAAGACCAAGGCTTCCATGTTTCCCTGGCTCTGAAGCCATACACTGGCCAGCGAGGCAGGGCTGTCAAGATGAACTTGCAAGTGGGTCTGCAGCTTCAGTGCTCTCTGTCATGTTTAAGACCCCTAAAATCGATGTTAAACAGGAGATGGGCTGCACCCTGAGTTCTTTCTTTACTTAATTTGGACACAGACGTTGAAGTGGATTTTTTAAAGATCCCAACGAGGAACCCTCATTATTTATAAAACACATTTAAACCCATTAAAATAAACCTTTCTATCATTACTCCACAGCTGAGTCACCTTCCGAACCTCCTCCACCAGTGGTCTTCTTTGACTAAGCGCTGCCCAAAATTTTACGTGTGCGGCTTTAATCACCTCTGGGCACTTCAACCCGGCAGGTGCTGTGTTCGAATTAGCCCAGGACTTGGCTAAGATCAGCCCCCTCGCCTGATTGGTCACCTCTGCCTTATTCTACCAATCCCGCGCTGGCAGGCGGCAAGCCGGCCCACCCCTAAGGCACACACCATAAGGCTCCCCTGTCCTGAGCCTGTCACTAGCCGGAAAGAGCCCAGGGCCGTACTCTATGCCGGACCGGTACCAGGAACTATTCCCCAGCCCTCCTTGATTCCAGTGTATGACCTGGTAAGCCATTCAGCGCCTGAAATCATCACACCCACTGACTATAAATAGGAGCTACCCTGTTTTGTATCTGTCCTGCTGCACGTATAATCTCTAGCACATGTACCTACCTGTAATGGGTGATCACCAGCTGTCTTTACTCTCTGTTTGGCCCCGACCCTGCCCACGCGACAATCCTCGAGCTACTGGCTCGCCTATGCGTATGCCTACTCCTGACATGTAATCTCTCGGCACCTAGCTTTCATCCTCCCCGCTTCATCATACGGTGTTCCCTGCTATCCGACGGTAGCTGTTTGCCATGTTACCTTGCTCCCTGTTCTCAGCCTGATACCTAGCCGTAGGCTGCTACCTTCTGATTATGTTATACAGATTTAGTGTGATTCTAGGACGCCTTGCCTCTGCTGCTCACTGTGCTACATCTACCCTGGCATCTACCTGGCCGCACTCTGCATTGCCTAGCCTTTGATCTAACAATCTGACCTTTGCCTGGTGCATTCTGCACTGTTCTACCTGTTGTGCTTGACATCTGAATCTAGCTGCGCTGTACTTTGCACTGTTTTACCTGAGTTGCCTGACATTTGAATCTAGCTGCGCTGTACTTTGCACTGTTTTACCTGAGTTGCCTGACATTTGAATCTAGCTGCGCTGTACATTGCACTGTTTTGCCTGAGTTGCCTGACATTTGAATCTAGCTGCGCTGTACTTTGCACTGTTTTACCTGAGTTGCCTAACATTAGAATCTAGGTGCACCCTATTTTGCATTGCATTACCTGATGTGCCTGACATTTGAATCTAGCTGCGCCATATTTTGCACTGCATTACCTGATGTGCCTGACAATGAATCTAGCTGCGCTGTATTTTGCACTGCATTACCTGATGTGCCTGACATTTGAATCTAGGTGCGCCGTATTTTGCACTGCATTACCTGATGTGCCTGACATTTGAATCTAGCTGCGCTGTATTTTGCACTGCATTACCTGATGTGCCTGACATTTGAATGTAGGTGCGCCGTATTTTGCACTGCATTACCTGATGTGCTTGACATTTGCTGTTATCGTCAGTGCACTCTGTGCTGCATAGCCTATAGAGCTAGACCTAGCCCACTGCACTCTGCTCTGCCCATTTAGTGACCGCTACATTGGCCTGGTGCCCCCACTCCACCCAACTCTGGTATCATGTTACCACGCCTACCTGCCCAAATCCTCTTCCTCCCGATATTAAGAGCACTCCTCATACTGTGGCTATCCACCTGCACGCCCTACCCATTACCCCCTAGCACATTGGCACCCACCACTCTGTACATTGCAACTATGGCTCCTACCTGCAGACTTGCTGACACCTGCTCTAGCGCTGTTCCCCAGCATCCTAATATCTACCTCAATGCACCGGCCCTATGGCTCGACCACTTCACTAAAAAACCTACACCAAATCAACCTTAAGAAACCTAAGACTAGGCTCTAGACCTATGGGCAAGAAGGGTCACCCCATGTACCTGCATCTCTGAAAACCATGAAGCCTAGCATGTCCCCACAACCCCCTATCTCACCTATGCCCCAAGGCCCACAGACTAACCTTGCCGCCTCAGGCAACACCAGTCAGATTAAGGCAAAGCCTAGCAACACTGGCCTGATAAAGGCCGCCATGATCAACGCACGGTCCCTAGCAGCCCACGCCCTGGACATTGCGGATCTCATCAAGACTCAGGAGCTTGACTTCATTGCCATCTCTGAGACCTGGCTGCACCCCGCTTCCGGCTCAGTTCTCTCAATGGCTATTCCACCAAATTATGCCATTACCAGATGCGACCGCACTGCCAGAGGTGGAGGAATCGCATTCATCTACAAAAACTCACTAGGACTTAGAGCTCTACCGAGTACTAAATTGGAAACTGCAGAGTTACTCTTGGTCAAACTTACACTATCAGCCAACCAAACGGCCACTATCCATTTAATTTACAGACCACCTCGTCCCCCCACATCCTTTGTGGATGACATCACCACTCTAGTACTTGACAAAGCGAAAACAAACTCTCAAATTATTATCCTTGGTGACCTTAATTTAGGTTATCAAGACCCTAATGACCCAGCGGCACGTGATCTTGCCAACACCTTAACAGATCTAGGTTTCTCTCACCACATACAAGTACCTACCCACAATAAAGAGCGAGCCTTAGACTGGCTCAGCGACACCAACTGCAACATCCGCCTACTTTCCAGCGTTCCTTGCATTTGGTGAGATCACCACATCATCACCTTCAGCATTGAAGCAACCTTACAACCAGTGCCCCCTGTCGCCCCAGCCACCCTCACCAGAAACAAAAAGAACATAACTTCAGAAAAGCTACTCCCTCTTATCCTCCCCACTCTCAATACTGCCACTGACTCCTGCTCTGACCCTACTATTTTAGCTAACATTTACAACCAGTCAGTTCTCACAGCCATAAACTCCATCGCCCCACTCAAACTTAGGAGACCTAAACAACACGCGCACCTCAACTCGTGGTTCACACCGCAGTTCAGAGTGCTACGCAAAGAGAAACGAAATGCAGAGTCACGTTGGAAAAGTCACCCTTCTGACACACACAAGGACAGCCTCCTATTAGCCACCCTTAACTACAAAGAAGCTCTTCTCCAGGCCAAAAAAGATTCTTACAATAACCATGTTGCGTCGGCTCAATCAAACACTAAGGAATTATTCAAAATTCTCTAGGAACTCGAGTCACCTGTAGCACCCCCGACTCCTGTCCCAAAGACAGCAACTGGTGCACTAACTTCCAGGCAGCACTCCTGGGTAAAATTGCCACCCTTCAAACTAAAATCAGAAATGAACAAAAGTCACTACAGCTGGACCAACCACTGTTCACATCCACACCTAGCTCCCAACACCAAGCCAACCCATCCGTTAAACCTTTCGCCTTCTCCCCTCTTACCATCCCTGAAGTAGAAGGAATCATAAACAACCTCAAACCGTCCAACTGCCAAGGTGACCCTTGCCCAGCTCCTCTCATTAAGGAAGCTTCGCACCACCTTGCCCCGTTCATCACATCTTTCATAAATGCCTCCTTCAAAACGGGCATAGTCCCTGACAACGTCAAGGATGCGTGGGTAATCCCACTACTCAAAAAAACCATCCCTTGACCCCAACGTCCCAACTAACTTCAGACCCATCACCATGGTCCCGTTCCTGCTTAAGATTCTTGATCGCGCAGTTTACCTGCAGATCCAAGACTACCTTGAGTCTAACAAACTCATGGGGCTAAGACAATCAGGCTTCCGCCCCAAACACGGCACCGAATCAGCCCTGATTGACCTGAAAACTCAGAAGGAGACACTAAAGGACAATGGGAAACTTGCTCTACTCCTTCTCCTCGACCCCTCTGCACCATTCGATTTGGTCAACCACCAAATACTTTGCCAACATCTCAAATCCGCTGCCCACTTTTCTGACTCTGCTAATGCCTGGATCCACTCGTTCCTCAGCAATAGATCTATGAGGGTATTCTCACCCTCAGCATCGGCAGACCCTTCTCCCATTCTCTGCGGCGTCCCTCAAGGCTCTTGTGTATCGCCTACACTGTATAATGTATTCACCAAGCCCCTTTTTTGATGTGCTTCACTATCTGGGTGTATTTTACACTAATTACGCGGATGACACCCAGATACTCATTCCCATTACTGGTGACTACACAGCAGATACCAAAGCCTTGAACGATGTCTACCTGGTCATTCAAGCCTGGATGGCGCAACATGAACTTTGCCTCAACGACGATAAGATGGAGTTCTTACTACTAGGATCCACCTATCGTTTTAACAAACTTAACCAAGCCTATAAGTCCTTCACGATTGACGGCAGCGTCATCAAAATCTCCAAAGACACCAAAACATTAGGTGTTTTTCTGGACTCCACCCTCTCCCTGAACAGACAAACAAATGCTGTTAGGTCGGCCTCCGCCTATACATGCAAACGTATCACTGCCTGCAGACCATTTCTGAACACTCACAACTGCACTACATTGGCCAGAACTCTCATCATGTCCAAAATAGATTACTGCAGTGCCCTCTACCTAGGGACTAGCCTCAATAAACTTCAAAGTATTCAAAATAATGCCATCAGGGAAGCTCTCAATATCCCTAGACGGTCTCACATCTCTACTTTTAGATCTGACCTACGCTGGTTCCCGGTAAAACACAGAATTGCCTTGAAAACGCTAGCCTTGACCCACAAATGCCTGAACAATGATGCCCCACCTTACCTCACATCACGTCTTACGCTTCACTCCTCCTCCCGTCCCACAAGATCAGCCCAAACTCACAGCCTTATCCTGCCTAGATTCAAACTCCAAAAAGCGGGTGGCGTGAGCTTCCCTCTCCTAGATTCCAAGCTATGGAATACTCTGCCTACCCACATAAGAACTGAACCTTCATTCCTAATGTTCAAGAACAACGCCAAAGCTTGGCTGTTCACCCAGAAAGCATAAGGTTCCTCTCACTAGCCAGTCACCTACCTGTAATATACCTTATCTGTGTATATATGCCTCACTGTATCACTCAGAGCTACGACCGGAAGCTCTGGTATAAACTGGTATAAACTAAGCCCTATTCTGGGCTTCCTACCTGATGACAAGAATGCAGAAGCTCTAGAGCTGATCCAAGGGGGGGAGGTGGCCTCAGGCCACGTGATCCCAATGGCGGTGGATATCACGGACACCGGATTCCGTCAGATGGGAAACGGAGTGTCCCTTTGTCAACAGGGATGGCTGAAAGCCAACAACTTCAGGCCAGATGTTCAGTCTAAGGTGTTGGACATGCAATTCGACGGGGAAAACCTGTTTGGCAAGACAGTTGACGAGTCTCTTCAAATCATCAAGATTGACATGGAGACGGCACGTTAGATGGGTGCCCTTCAGCATCGTCGGTCGTCGTCCTTTTGTTCCTCAAGGGGAAAACTGGGCAGGTCCACCAAAGGCTACACCACCCCTTATTGGCAGCCTCCCCGCTCCATGACGCAAGAGCCGTACAGAGGACGCTCGCAGGCATATTGCAGCGGAGGATTTCGGAGGCGTAGCCCACAGGGCAGGGCCCTGACACCGAATCAAGCCTGAACCAGCTGGGGACTCATGCCCCCACTTGCACATCCCAGTGGGAGGCTGGCTGGCGAGGTTCATCAGCGCGTGGAAGACCATCAACACCGACAGATGGGTGCTCTTGGAGAGGGGCACACCTTGGAGTTCCAATGCAGGTGTCCTTGTATCCTTGTATTTCCCCTGTGTCTTGACAAGAAGAGCATGTGGCTGGAGGTTCACGCCATGTTAAAAAAGGGGGTGCTAGAACCCATCCCCCAGCACCTCCAGGGCTCCGGCGGTGTACTCCAGATACTTTCTGGTCCGAAAGAAGACAGGAGTGAGGAGGCCGATCCTGGACCTGTGACACCTCAACAAGTACTTGAAGTACCAGAAGTTCAGGATGGTCACGTGGCAGCATGTGCTCTGCCAACTGGAGGAAAGCAACTTCCTGGCGTCTTTGGACCTGGAGGACACGTACTTTCATGCCCCCATCAATTGGAAGCACTGCAAGTTCCTGTGGTTTGTGGTCCAGGGGCGATACTATCAATTCAAGGCACTTCCTTCGGCCTGAAATCAGCCCTGAGAGTCTTCACAAAGTGTTTGACTCTGGTGGTGGTGCATCTTCATCTCGAGGGCAACCATGTCCACCCTTACATGGACGATTGTATTTACAATACCAGAAATTCATCGAGCAAAATGACATTCTGGCCTCTGACCAATCTGGCTTTCGGACAAATCATGGGACTGCGACAGCCCTCTTACAGTTGAACATCGTGGGCATCATTGAAGAAGGTAATGCGGCGCTGCTCCTATTATTGGACCTTTCCTGAGCCTTTGATTTGATTGACCATACCTTGTTGGCAAACAGACTAATTGAGGTAGGGAAATGTACACCTTATACTGCCAACTGTTTTAAATCCTTTTTAGGACCCAGAATGGCTGCTGTGGTCAAAGGAAATCCCTTCTGGGAAAAAACCTCTTTGATGTGTAGTGTGCCACAAGGCTCATGTTTATCTCCTTTGTTGTTTCATGTTTTTTCTAAACCCCTATGCTATCTGCTCGCAGCCGTTGGGTGTTCGGTTCATGAATTACGCTGATGACACACAGATAGATCTTGAGCTATCTGAAGTGCATAAAGATGATGTCAATAGAGTCAATGGTGTATTGGAAGCCATACAAAGATTGATGGCAGCAAACCTCTTGGCTCTAAATGAAGAAAAAACTGAGCTGTTGGTTGTAGGCACCCAACAAAGACTAAAAAAGCTGAATTGTCAGTATATATGTTTTAAGGTGAATGGCAATAATATCACAGTGTCTGAAAATGTTAAAACTTTGGGTCTTTTTTTACTCCCAGCTATCTTTTAAGAGGCATAATTCGTATTTGAAATCAGCATGCTCCTAATAAACAAATTTACACTTCATCCGTACCTATTAGAGGCTAACAGAGCCATGGTTTCAGGTGCAATCATTAATACTGAAATCGACTACTGCAAAAGCTTGCTGATGGGTACATCCAAGACTGATATAAAAAAGCTCCAAGTAGCTCAGAATGAATCTGTCCATACAGTCTATGGACTTGGCCGATGCTCCAAGATTTCGTCTGCTAGGAGGAAGCTGCATTGGCTTCCTGTTGAGCAGCGAATTAAATTTAAGGGTGCTGTTCTGGTGTATAAATGCCTATCAGGTAATGCACATATGGAATCATTACTGGTGTTTATGATCAAGACAATCGTGGGATAACTGAATGTACTTTTAGAATATGCAGTAGTGTTTACTACATCCATTGGCGACCCCAGGTCTGGTGAAGGTTTCACCAGACGCTTCTTTTTGTTTCAGTTTGATCCTGCTCCCATGCTCTGACGAGCCAGCACATGGTGAGGACCACTTTCGTGCTGAAGGATCTGGGATTCTCCATAAATTCTCCAAAGTCCTGCTAACAGCCATCGCAGAACACTCTATTTCTGGGAGTCTGAGTCCACACAGTGACTTGCCTGGCATCTCCCCTGGAAGAGAGGGTGGTAGCCATCCTAGGGAAGATGCAGAACCTGCCGCCGGCACGGTCGGCTACTGTGTGAGCCATCAAGTCACTGTTGGGCATGATGGCCATCAACATCATCCTCTTTTGCAGAATACAGATGAGGCCTCCCCAGGACTTTCTGGATTCAAAGTGGCTGCAAGTCTCAGGATGCTGGACGGACAAGATCACCCTCAAAGAGGAGTTCCGATGAGCAATACAGTGGTGGGGCGTACGCTCTCACCTCACGCAAGGGGCCCCATTCCAAGCCCCTCCTTACCTTGGAAACAGTCACTACGGATGCTTCTCTGGAAGGTTGGGAAGCTCCCACCGGACAGTTGCACGCCAGAGGCCTTTGGCTGCCAGAAGAAAAGTCACTCTACATTAACTTCCTGGAGCTCCAGTCTGTCTTCTGGGCCTTCAAGTCTTTCCCGCCATCGCTGAGGGGCAGGGTGGTGAGGATCTTCACGGGCAACACCACCACCATGTTCTACATCCAGAAGCAGGGCGGGACATGCTCTCCAGCACTCTTGAGGGAGTCCCAGAATCAATGGCACTGGGCCATTAGTCAGGACATGTTTCTTGTCCCTTTTCACCTGTCCGGCATCAAGAACACCATCGCAGACTCGCTCAGCAGGGAGCTATGTTCTTGGGAGCTACACCATGACCAGGTGGATCTTGTATTCCACAAATGGGGTCAAGCCCAGATCGATCTTTCTGCGACGGCGACACATTCCAAGTGTCAGAAGTTCGCCAGCAGGTTCCCATAGCCGAGGAGCATGGGGGATGCATTCTCGTTCCTGTGGGAGGGACTTTTCCTATACACTTTTCCTCCGCTCCCACTCCTGCTGCGAGTGATCAGCACACTCAGACAGTGTCACTGCAGGATGATACTTGTCACTACCAGCGTGGCCGCTGCAAATCTGGTTTCCAGACCTGCTACGTCTGTCGGCGGCTACGTCCATCAGGCTGCCACCATTTTCAGACCTTATCTCCAGAGCCGGAGGGGCAATTCTACACCATGACCCAGCATTGCTGAACTTCAAGGCCTGGCTCCTGCAGCCATAGAGTTTGGACATTATTCTTTACCTTACCTGGCAACGGCCATAAGTGGAAACGTTTCTCTGTGTGGTACCAGGCTCAGAAGATTACCCCTCTGCATGTCACAGCCCCACAGCTCCTACCATAGATGCTTCCTTGACCAAGGCTGGACTGACTCATGACTCTATCAAGGAGCACCTGGCCGCCATATCTCGTTACACGAGGGCGCTGGGTAGGCCTTCCCTGTGGTCGCACAGACTCGTCAAGGAGTCCCTCAAACGACTCTTCAGGACTTTTCCACCAGTGAATGCTCCTGCCCCGGCTTGGGAACTCAATGTGGTCTTGACTAAGCTCACGGGGGCGTCCTTTGAACCGATGCATCAGGCCCAGCTCAAGGGTCTATCATGGAAGACGGCTTTCCTCATGGAGATCAGCTCGGTCAGGCAGGTTGGGGGGATCCAGGCTCTGTCGTGCAAGCAGACGTACTTGTCCTTCCATGCTTCAAGGGTGGTACTGCGTACACACCCCATCTTTATGCCAAAAGTGCCATTGCAGTTCCACCTCAGCAAGCCTTTGATGTTACCTGTCTTATTCCCAAATCTGTTGTCGCCAGCGGAGAGGGCCTTGCATTCGCTGGACCTTGCTCATGCCTTGATGTTTTACGTGTTAATCACGGCAAGCCCTTGTCAAAGGCTTCCCTCTCCAGGTGGCTCTCCAGCTGCATCATGCACTGTCATCGACTGGCAAGCAGCGACTGCCGGGTCGCCCAAGAGCTCACTCCACAAGAGCCATTGCAGTAACAACAGCATTTCTCTTTGGTGTGCCACTGCTGAACATCTGCAGTGCTGCTACATGGAGGTCCAGTGACCACTGCCTCCTCTCCTCCCATCTCTCACTCTCTTCTCCCCAAGTCAACCACACCGCAACACTTCCACTTACCTTCTCGGACATCCGACCTATGAAGCGTGTGTCAGCTGAGGCTTTCGCTGCCACCTTCTCTCCCCCTCCTCCTCCCCTGGCTGACTCACACCCCGACACAACCCTGTCCCTTCTCTACTCTTCCATCTCTGATACTCTTGATGCGCTTGCCCCTGTCATGAGGATCCGCTTGAAGTCCAAAGCCAAGTGCAATTCCTGGTATGATTCCGACCTAGCTACACTTAAACGTAAGTATAGGGCGGCTGAGAGGATATAGAGGTCTTCTTGCTCATCCTCTGACAAACTGGCCTGTCGCTTGCTCCAAAGGCAATACCGACTCTCTGTCCACACTAAGAAGAGAGCCCACATTCAAGCCCGTGTCTCTGCGGCATCCAACAGCTCGGCCGAACTTTAAAATCTGCAAGGAGCTTGCCAACCCTGCAGCAGTCTCCTCCCCTCCTCTTGCCTCCCAGACTCTCTGCAATGCCCTTGCCTCGCACTTTATCTCTAAAACCCAGGACATCCTGTCCACCCTTGCCTCCCCTCCCCCTCCTATTCCCTCTCAGTCTGTGCTTGTAGACCCCCCCTTTAAGCACCCCCCCACCATCCTTCTCTTCCTTTCCTATTGTCTCCCTTGACCAGGTCGCTAGACAAGTCCGATCTATGAAAGCCTTGTCAAAACAGGTTCATCCCTGTCCTCCAAAACCATCAAGGACCACATTGACACCCTCGCTCCTGCCCTTACTGATTTTTGCAACCACTCATTTGCCTCAGGATCCTTCCCCTCCCCTCTGAAGCACTCCCTTGTGCATCCTCTTCTCAAGAAACCCACAGCTGATCCTTCCTGTCCGGCAAACTATCACCCAATTTCCATTACCCCCTTTCTGGGCAAACTCCTGGAAAAGCTGGCCATCTCTCAGCTTAACCTTCTTTCAGATTCTGTTGTTAGTCTTAATGACCATCAGCCTGGCTTGAGAGCGGCCAGAAGCACGGAAACTGCTTTCCTCAATATCCATGAAGATCTGCTCTCCAACCTTGATTCTAACATTCCCTCTGTCCTCATCTTTCTTGATCTCTCTTCTGCCTTCGACACGGTCAACCACACCATCCTGCTCAACCGTCTCCGTGATAATCTGGGTATCACTGATCAGGCTCTGGCCTGGCTGACCTCTTTCCTCTCTGATCGACCCTCCCAGGTCCAACTGGGGTCTTTCCTATCATCTATCTTCCTCTCCACCTGTGGGGTTCCCCAGGGGTCTAACCTCTCAACCTGGCTTTTTAACCAATACCTGGCAACTCTCGCTCACTGCATTGCCATTTTCTGCTCAAATTTCCAGTGCTACGCTGATGACACTCAACTCATTTTCCGGCTGCCCTCGGCCACCTCCTCTCCCTCTCTCATCTCTGACTGCCTAACTTCCATTCAAAATTGGTGTGCCGCCAATGATCTTTGTCTGAATGCCAGCAAGACGGAGATCCTCTTCATCGGCACACCATCTCCATCCTTTTCCCTCACTCTCTGGCCGGCCTCCCTTGGCCCTCCTCCTACCCCTACCTGCGATGGCTAAGAACCTTGGCATCATCTTTGACTCCACACTTTCCTTCTCGGCCCATATCTCTGATGTATCTAAAAAGTCAAACTTCCGACTGCACCTCCTCAGAGGTATTCTGCCTTTCCTCTCCTTCCCCCAGAAGCTCATGGTATCCCAAGCTCTGGTTCTCTCTAGCTTGGACTATTGTAACAGCCTCTTTCTAAATCTACCTGCCTCTACTCTCCGCCCTCTACAACTTATCCAGAACAGGACTGCGAGACTTGTCCTTGGCCTCAAGCCCTGGGATCGTATCTCTCCAGCTTTGAAATCTCTCCATTGGCTCCCAGTGGATGCAAGGATTAAATTGAAAACCCTCTGCATTGTCCACAAGGCTTTCTGGGGCCTGGGTCCAAAATACCTTCAGCTATCCCTCCGCAAATACCTCCCCTCTCGAGCTCTTCGCTCCTCTACCTTTAACTCCCTCAGGGTCAGTCGTTTTTCAAAGAAACGAGCTGGGGGTAGATCTCTATCTTTGGCTGGGGCCTCCCTCTGAAACAGCCTCCCTGCCACTCTAAAACTTGAGGAGAACCATCTCCGGTTCCGGAAGCACCTCAAAACCTTCCTCTTTGCTTCTGCCTTCGCTCCCCTTCTCCCCTGCTGATCTGCTCTCTTGGCATTGTGCACCTGGCCACCCTCTGTCCCCTGGGCCCAGGTACCTGCCCACCCTGCCACCTTCCTGCACTGCCTCTTGGCCACCCCTTGCACTGGGGACTGTATCTGTACCCACTTACCCATGCTGCTGCCTTAAACACAGCACCCACAGTTTGCCTCAATTTTCTATTTATTTTATTTATCTGCGCTCCTCGGCTTCTGCACTTTCCACTCTCCCCCTTCCATGCACTTTTTCCCTTTTCCCTTTCCCATGCACTTGCGAGTTCTCAATGTCACTGGGCCTAGTAAGATCGTTTTTATGTTGTGCTGTGTTCTCCCTTGTTCACCTCCCTTGCCTAGTCGCGCTCTGAAACACTTGTGTACGAGCGCGATACAAATAAAATATCCTATCATATCATATCATGAAACATGTTTGAAAGAGTTGAAGCAAGAAATGAAATAGTCACTTTCTACTCCTGCTGCAGTTTACATCTTGGACCTAAACCCTTCGTGTTTCAGGACGTAGGCGGGGTGAGGCGCTGTGCCTTATAGAAGATATTGCAGAAGGATTGTTTCTATATTATTGCGAATGGGGTTAATTTCCTTCGCTAATTATTGAATTCTTCATATGCAAAAAAAATCCTCAAACCGCTGATATTTAATCTTTGTCCACCAGATGGCAGGATTGTAACAAAATAATAAAAATCATTTTGAAACATTACAAACATGTAACCTTACAGAATGCTGGACTGAATTGACCGAATGGGTTAAAAACACTATAATGTGAAAACCATTAACTTGTTTGATATTTTTTTGTCATATTTTGAACTGGAATAGAAGGCACACCTGTAAGCTGATTTCCAGAGAGAATGAATGTTTCAACCATAGCTCCCTTTCGAGCAATTTAAATCACTTTTCTAAGAATAAATCACTTTTCTAAGAATTCACCTTTTAAATCAATTTTCTGAAAATTACTGTGGCACATCTAAATTTGAAACGGAGAAATGCACTTGAAAGGGAGGCATCATACCTGAGTTAGTTGTATCAGAAAGATATAGGCGCGGGTGTAGGCTTCAGCCGCAGAGGTGATTTGCTTGCATAGAATCGTGGAGGGAGAGGGGATGGGGGGCAAGTTTTGCTGCCGGGGAAATGCAGGGCAACTCAGAGGGCACTAGCCAAGAACATTTTATTAATTTGCGAAATTGCGCGTACATAGCAAAATCAATCAAAATGACGCCCTGATGATCATGACTGTTGCATGGCACCCCTGTGAGGGGCCATGGTACGTTCCATGGAGTTATGTGGTCACATGGTTACCCATGTGACCAACCTAATAAAAGGTCCGAGCCGCTTCCGGCTCGGCAGTCACGAGTGAACCTGACTCCGCGTGTGTGTGTTGTGTTGGTGCCTGGGGGGTGCCTCGCCACGTGTGCTGGGCCCAAGGTCGGGGCCCAGCTGGAGGACGGTGCCCCTGCCGGGCAACGCCGTCCGGACGGTGCCCCTGCCGGGCAACGCCGTCCCTGTGGGTCCCCCAACCATGTGAGGCGGGTTGGGGATGCGACCCCGGCCTGGGTGCCCCCAGAGCCGGGGCCGCGGTGGCCAGGTGGACCTGGCCACGTGTGTGGAGCTCCGGTGTCCCGGAGCGGGTGGGATGAGCCCCCACCCTTCATCACGCGGCGTGATCGCCGCACTGCAGCGTGTGTCGTCGGGTGCTACCCGACCCGAGTACGGGGCTGCCCGGTGATCCGGGACAGCCCCCAACAATGGCGACGAGGGCTGGAGCCCTGCGTGTGAGGCGGCGTCGGCCGCGATGTGGAGGAGCGGAGACTCTCCCCCCCTATCCCCGTGGGGGAAAGAAGTTTCTGCGGCGTCGGCCGCGAGAGGGGGGAGAAGTGTGCGGCCCGCGCCGCAGTGAAAAACGCGGGGGCTGCCTTTTTCCCCGTCGGGAGGGAGGGTGCCCCGGCGTCGGCCGCAGCGAGGAGCGGCTGACATCGCCGCAGGAGGGGGATGCCGGTTCCCCTCCCCAAGGAGCGCTGGTGCGGCTGATATCGCCGCGGGGAAAGAGAAGGAGGCGGGCCCAACACCAGCTGGGCCCGCAAGGAAATCATGGTGGGCGAGCGGCCCGCCCGTCCCCCGAGGGAGACGGAAGAAGCCCGCGGCATCGGCCGCGTGGGTGGCTGCGCCCCTCCCCCATCGTGAACCTCTCCCCGGCATCAGGGAGGAAGGAAACGAGGGGCCGCGGAACTGCGGAGGCGGCCCCGACAGAGGAGCGGCATCGGCCGTGGCACGGAGTTGGGGCAGGGCCGCCCAACAGCTGACACGGAAGGCGGGCCCATCATCAGCTGGGCCCGAGAGAAAAAAAAAAAAAAGGAGGCGGGCCCAGCACCAGCTGGGCTCGCAAGGACAGGGAAGGGCTCGCTCTGAGGAGCGGGCAGAGGAGCTGCCTGCATTGCCCCTACAGGCAATAGAGCGGCATCCGCCGCAGTGGGGAAGTCAGCTGCCCCTCTGCTGTCCCCACTCCCATCTGAAGGGGGACGGCCCGCGAGGGTGGGTGTGCCCGCTCCGAGGAGCAGGAAAAGAGGTGTGGGGGGCCACCGCACAGCAGAGGTGGCCCCGGTCCAGGAGAGGGGCGGGTACCGCCCACCAAGTGGGTTGCCTCTCTCCCAAGAGGGGTGGTGGCGGCTGCGGATGCAACAACGCGAAGGAAGCGGGTTCTGCCATCCGGCCATGAGGTTTGCCCCCATACAAGTGGACATAGCCGATGTGGCCCCTGGGCCTCCCCAGGTGCGGCTTTGCCGGTGTTTTGTGTGATCGTAGTAACTGTCCTAAATGAACTCTGGTGAGGGTGCGAGCTGGTTTCCGGCGACTCCATACTGAAGATGGACATCATGAGTGACATTCCCCGGAAGACTGTGAGCCGGCAGACATGGACTTGCTTAAAATGGTCCAGTTAGTGGGCAATGTTGTGTGGTGCGCACCTGTAGGCTCCGAGTGCTTTATGTGGTGCCAGTAGCCCTCACTGGTGCCGTTCAGGGACATGAGAGCCACTCACCCAGGTTAATAAAGGGTGTGTAAAGTAGTAGAGTGGCTCCAGTAGGAGTAGTGGTAGTCATGCTGGGATTTTGGAGTTTTTGCATTTTGTTATGAAAAAGGAGGAGTGTTGCATGGCACCCCTGTGAGGGGCCATGGTACGTTCCATGGAGTTATGTGGTCACATGGTTACCCATGTGACCAACCTAATAAAAGGTCCGAGCCGCTTCCGGCTCGGCAGTCACGAGTGAACCTGACTCCGCGTGTGTGTGTTGTGTTGGTGCCTGGGGGGTGCCTCGCCACGTGTGCTGGGCCCAAGGTCGGGGCCCAGCTGGAGGACGGTGCCCCTGCCGGGCAACGCCGTCCGGACGGTGCCCCTGCCGGGCAACGCCGTCCCTGTGGGTCCCCCAACCATGTGAGGCGGGTTGGGGATGCGACCCCGGCCTGGGTGCCCCCAGAGCCGGGGCCGCGGTGGCCAGGTGGACCTGGCCACGTGTGTGGAGCTCCGGTGTCCCGGAGCGGGTGGGATGAGCCCCCACCCTTCATCACGCGGCGTGATCGCCGCACTGCAGCGTGTGTCGTCGGGTGCTACCCGACCCGAGTACGGGGCTGCCCGGTGATCCGGGACAGCCCCCAACAATGACGATATGTCATGTATATCCATGACCTCATTCGATTCCTCAAAATACAATATAACGAACACGTATTGTATAGGCATCCCTCGACTCACAATGCTGCACAATATGCTCATTGCTAATCTCCCAAATGTGCCCATTGGCATTCCTTTGGCACATAATTTGTCTAGCTGTATTCTGATTCAATGTGCCTCTGATAAAGTACCCACCCAAGAAGTAGGGTTACTTATTCCTTATAACATATGGCGACAATATTAAATAACCAAAATCGCCTAATGCCAGAAAACTCCCAGTTGCATTATGAATTATTATAAAATGTGTTGCGCCTGAGAAAATATATACATCAATACGAAGCACTCCCGTGCATAGCCTGTTCATCTTTCCTCTCTGAGTCACCTGCCAGGCCTTTCTTTCTCTCTATGCCTCTCCACCTTCTTGCAAAAGGCAGCGTACACGTGTGTATGCCACCTTTTGCCCTGCACTTATGCACTCCGCCATGCAAAATGAGTAGGCAGCGTTTATTTTTATTTGTGAGAGATTGCCCTTCCCATGCTCACATGGCAAGCGGGGCTCACAATTACAATTAAACCCTGCCTGACATGCGAATGTCAGGGTTTAATTTCAGTTGTGAACACTGTTTATTACCATCCGCGTGTGGTGTCTGCGCATGGTAAGCAGTGGTCACAATTACAATTTGGTTTAATTGTAATCGTACATGCTGCCTGCTAGTTTGAGCATGGCACGAAGTGTGTACAGTGGATCCCTATCGGATCTGCATCCTTTATGCTGTGCATAAACTGGGTGGACCCCAAAGGGATCTCCAGCATTTGTGTCGGCATGAAAATCCACGGTGGCGCACATACTGGAGTATTTGTATGGCTATAAGGAAGGGCAGGCGTCTGAAACACAAGTTACATTTCGCCCCCTCTCTCTGCTATGCAAGTGATTGACAATGAGCCATAACGTGAATGAATGATGTAAAAGCTGTAGGCAAGAGTTTTACGTCATTCATTTACATAACATGCTCAATCTAACATGAGCTACTCTGGGGCTCATGTTGCCCAAATTGGTAATTTGGTGCAGAGAGACGTTATATTTACACTGAAACGTAAACAGCTCCCTGCCACCAGATGTTCACCATTTGCCCGGAGGGTGTACATTTAAAGTGCAAAGGGCGGTGTACACTCTTGTATGCTGCCTTTTGCCCTTCACATTTGCACTCCGCAGTGCAAAGTGAGTAAACGCTGCCTGGCCTTCTGACACGCCAGGCATCATTTACTTTTGTTTGTGAGGGCTGCTTCTCATGCTCGCATGGTAAGCAGAGCTCACAATTGAAATGAAATCTTCCCCGAGATGCGAGCATGTAGGGGAAGGTTTAATTGTAATTGTACACGCTCCCTGCCCTGGCAGGGCACGTGTACAAGTGATCCCTAAATGGTCCAGCTGCTTTATGCTGCTGCATAAGACAGGCGGACCCCATAGGTATCGCCAGCATCTGGGCTGGCATTAAAATCCATGCTGACGCAGATGATGGAGCATTTGTACGGTGGAGAGGAAGGAGGTGGCGGAAACACAAGTTGTGTGCTGCCCCTGCTCGGCGCCATACAAATGTTTGAATATGAGCCGTAAAGTAAATAAATGGCGGAAAAGCCTTCCTCAAGTCTTTTATGCTGCTGTATTCTCATGGAGAAATAGCTCCTCTGAGTCTGTGTTCTGCCTGCAAGACACAGGTTCAAATCTCGGCAGGACCAACTTCATCCTTCTGGGGTTGAATGGGTAAAAATAAACCGGTTATTACAGCACTTAGCAGCATGAGGAATCCTACATTAAGCGGTATTTGAAAACATGATATTTTTACTATTATTGCAATCTACTCCTACATGTCAGTGCTAGAAAACGTCACTGTGTCAGTAGCAGTGTATGCCTGCACCTACCTGCTTCATGTGCCTTTTCCCTTAAAAATGTAGGAAGAATGGGTAGAGCACCACCATTTCACAGGAGGATAGCTCAGGGGCAATGTGCTCGCCTTGGAAGCAAAACGACACGGAGCAACACAGGTTCCATACCCGGGTTTGCGCTTAGAAACCTCAGGGTATTAAGCGCGTTATAAATAACCTATCATCATTTCAATATCAGTGAGGCCATTTAATTTACAAGGTGACACACTTCCAGCAAACTTTGTTTGCAAATAGAGTCAAATTAGCAGAACAGTGGCTATAAAATACATGCAATAGGTCTTGTATCATGGTCCCTTGACGTTTTCATCTGTGTCTTTGTTGCAAAAGATATTATTGAAACTAACAATACAGAATTGCATATTAAAAGCAATAGTCACACCTATGCAATTCTGTATTGTTAGTTTTAATAGTATCTTTGCAACAAAGACACATATGAAAACGTCCAGGGACCATGATCTTTAAGGGAATGCTTCGTCCTGAAGAAGATGGGTATCAACTGCATTAAAGTTAGATGCGCTTTACCATCGAAACTACTATTTACTATCAGTGCCAGGCCTATTGCATGTTTTTTATTGCCTTGACATCTTAGTAGTTGACCCACGGCATCCCATGGTTAGCTTTTGTGTGTTTTTGATTATTGTGAGATTGTTCTATTCTCTCCACTAAATACTTCACAGGTGACTGCCAGTTCCCCCCTTGAGTGATCCCCTTCACTCACTCGGGATCCTCAACATTGCACCTGTGAATTAGCGACTTGGACCAATTAGATGGTCCCCCTCTTTTTTTCACCTCTTCTTTAAATAAGCACTTTATGACTATGCACTTTACTCTTGATGTATTAGGTTTATATTAAATATGAGCTCATGATGGTTTAATATGCATTTTAATATTGATGGAAAAATTAAATAAATCCAGTTTTTTACAATGAACTTTGGTCTTATGTAGGGTTGATCTGTGGTGTGGACCTGGGGGTCCTTCTTTTTCATTTTTGGTCGGTTATGTTCTTTTGATTGAACATTGCTACATTCCGCTGGAATGAGTCCTGTTTGATTATTGTTTGTTGCTTCCCCTCTGTCAGCGAGGAAGGGGTAACCCATCCGTTGTGTTACTTTATTCCAAAAGCAGCCACGTGCTTCACAGTGGTGGACTTAAAAAATGCTGTTTTCTTGGTACCACTTGACCCCAGTTCCCAATATCTGACATCATTTACCCTAGGGGGGAAAAGATATGAACATTGCAGATTGTCCCAGGGATATTGTGAAAGCCCAAGTATTTTCAACAGAATGTTGCATCAAGATCTTGGCAACATTGATGTCAAAAGCACAGTAATTCAATATGTAGATGACCTTCTGATTAGCAGTGAAAGTGAAGTACAGTGTAGAGCGACTCCATGACATTGTTGAACTTATTGGCACAAAAGGGATACAAGGTGGACAAAGGGAAGTTGCAATACTTTCTAGCCGAAGTACTGTATCTGGGGCAGTTAATATCCAAGGATGGTAAACAAATAATTCCAGACAGAGCAGCAGCAATATGTGCAACAATAATGCCCAAAACAGTAAAGCATATGCAGAAATTCCTTGGCATATATAATTATTGCCGAGCATGGATACTTGATTATGCAGCTTACACATGCCCCCTACTTCAGGCACTCAAGGAGGCACAAAATGAGAGCACAGCAATAGCATGGACACCAGAAATGTACGCAGCATTTTACAAAATGAAAGACCTAATTTTAACAGCACCCGTTCTGGCGACCCCAGATTATGATCGGGAATTGTACCTATTCTCCCACTGTAATGGCACACTAATGACGGCAGTACTGACACAGAAAAAATCATTAGGGCACAAGCCATTGGCCTACTACAGCGACAATCTGGATTCTGTGATGCAAGGGCATTTCACGTGCGAACAAGCTCTCACAGCCGCCGCCTTTGCAATTGAAAAAAGCGCCACCATAGTGATGGGGTGCTCAGTGACACTATTTGTTGAACACTCTTTGTTTGCTATACTTGAGCGACCGAAATCCACACTCACTACACAGCGGGCTACAGTATACAAAATAATAATTTCAAGCTCAAACATACACGTAGTGCTTTGTAAAACTGTAAACCCAGCCACTTTTATCACCGAGCCATGCACAGTGGAAGACATGCAAACACATGAGTGTGCCACCTCTAAGGGGGAGGGTGACGACATTTCCAAGGCAAGTGAGAATGCTCTAGGGGAAGGTGTAGTGTACTTTGTGGATGGGTCCGCATCCATTGACCCAGAGACAGGTGAAAAGCATGTAGGTGCAGCAGTAGTGAGGTTGAAAGGGGAAGAATATGAGTTCATAGTGCAAAAGAAACTCCCCTCGCATTATTCAGCACAGGCAGCAGAATCGATAGCGCTACTTGAAGCATTACACACAGCAAAAGGATGCGCGGTAACAATCTACTCAGACTCCGCATACATGACGACAACGGTACATGCCGGGTTATCACGATGGCAGAGGAGAGGTTTCAGGAGGGCAGATGGATCCCCAGTACAAAACGCTAAGTTATGAAATTACCTGTTAGAAGAAGTAGCTGAGCCCTCAGTGATTGCTTTGGTAAAATGCCAGGCCCACACCAAGAACAATGATGTTGTCTCATTAGGAAATACAGCAGCCGACACCGCTGCAAAGCAGGCGGCATACTTTTACAAACCTCAAGCAGTAGAATGTATACTTAAAAATAACACATAGGAAAACAAGGAGGAGGAATACAACTCAGCACCCATTATACAAATAATTGAGCTACAAAAACGTGCTCCAAATGAGGAGCAAGAAATATGGGTAAGAAGGGGTTGCAAACTATCACCAACGTATCTCCACTGGCATCAAGAAATAACCGGGAAAGTAGTAATGCCTGTAGAATTATTACACATAGCATTCCAACAGCTCCACTTCCCGGCGCACACTTCAAAACAACACATAGTCGCGGATATTCAAGAAGAATGCTTTGTGCCAAACCTCCAGGAGCACCTGACAAAAATGACAATAGAGTGTATCACTTGCCAAACGTACAACTCTGGGATGACACTCAGAACTCTGTAGAGAACACTCCCTCCCTCCATCAGACCTTTCCAGGAGCTACACATAGATTACGCTGACATGGGATATAGGTGCAACGGGGCAGGGTACCTCATAGTAGGATTTTGTCTGTTTTTTGTTACGCTCACCTTGTCTCCACAGGGACGTCAGGCGCTGGTGCATGGAGTGTCTGCTTCCCTGGTTTGATGCGCTGTGCGTCCTTTGTTCCCTGGACTGGCCTTGGGTCAGCTCCTGGTGTATTTGGTTGGTGGGCTCTCCTTCCTGCTTAGTCTCAGCAGGGGCGCAATGACCTGTAGGATCCAATTACTTCACTGACCCTTGATCGTGTTGCTTGTGTCGCTCTGCTTGTTATTGTCCGTGTAATTCGTTGTATTGTATGTTGTCCATGTCCAGTTATCTGGGTTATCCTTTGCTGCGTGCCGCAGTCCATGCTCTTCTCACTGTTGTAGCTCGTGTTGCTGTTGCGGCACTAAGCCCAACTTGGTGTGCGTTGGTTTGGTGCAACGCGTGTGAGCGGCTGAGCCAGTAGGTCAGGGTGGCCTGCCTTGTGTCCAGGGCCTGGGCAATCTCAGGTGCGGTTTGCGTGATCTAATCTGTTCTTTCTTTCTCTTTTTCCAGGTACCTGTGAGTAGGCGTGATGAATGAATCCGATCGATGGCGATGGAAGCGGTGAGTAATGCGCGGCGGTGGCAGAGCGCGATGAATGAGCTCAGTGATTTACCTTGTTTTCCTTCTCTTGCCTCTGCAGGTACCGGCGACCGATGAAAGCTGGAGTCCTCGTCGGGATGTTGCTGGAGGCACATGTAAGTCAGAGCAGGTGAGTATGCGAGGCCCGATGGTCTCCGGCTTTTCTTTGCAGGTTTGTGGAAGAGTGCTGGCAGGAGTTCCTCGGAGAGCGTTATGCTGTTAACAGTAGAATAACGCGAAACATGCCTTAGGGCTTCAGTGGGGCTTATAGAGCCAACCACGCCCCAAGGTGCAATGAGTTCCAGAAGTTCTCTGCCACGCCCTGCCACTCCCAAGGTGCAATGAGTTCCAGAAGTTCTCTGCCACACCCATGATTGTAGACTAATGCAAAAGCTAATGGCTCAGAGCCACGCCCTTAACTGCAATTAGCACAGAAGTCAATCATCCAGTGGCAGACCGACTACACCTGTGTTTTCCTTGGGGTTAGCTCCATGAGCCTGGTGCCAAAGGCGCCAGGACTGGGCCCAGGTGGCCCTCCTTTGAGAGTTGATCCAGTCAGGGCCCTTAATGTGACCCAATGTTCCAACTGCTGTTGGGCTGGGGTGATCTGGTCTGCTCATCGTGACAGTACTCGCCCCCAGGCCCCTCTCAAGGGCAGTTTTTTCCCTGGTCCTGGTTTGGTCGGGTGATTGCGATGAAAGTGCTTCACCAACCATGGAGCATGAACTTGGTCGCTGGGTTCCCATGTTCTATCTTGGGGTCCATATCCTTTTCAGTCCACAAGGTAGTGCAATGTGGACTTTGTTACCTTGGAATCCAGGATGTCCTTGACCTCGAATTCAGGTTCGCCATCCACAACCACCGGAGCTGGTGATGGTATAATCCTTGTCCCTGGTGGCACTGGCTTTAGAAGTGAAATGTGGAACACTGGGTGGATGTGCATGTTGCAGGGTAGAGATAGTTTCATAGCAACAGGATTGATGATGGCCTCAATGGTATATGGGCCTATGTACCGTGGATGAATTTTCTTTGGTCCCTTCAGGGGTACGTGCTTAGATGCCAACCATACCACATCCCGACCTGGTAAGCTGGAGTTTCCTTTCAGTGTTGGTCAGAAAACTTCTTTTGTCTTTCCTTGGCCTTGACAAGGTGTTAAATTGCTTCCTTGAAAACAAGAGTGATCGTGGAGTGCAAGGTTGTCACTGCTGGCATCTCCAGTGTATCAGGTGGATCGAAAACAGATGTCCGTGGGTGTCGCACGTACACGGTGTAGAAGGGGGTCTGTTTGGTGCTGGTATGGATCGAATTGTTGTATGTGTATTCTGCTATCCACAGCACGTCTTTCCAGGTGTCTTCCATTTGGTGCAGCATGCACCTCAGGTATTGCTCCAGCGTCTGGTTTGTCCGTTCGGTTTGGCCATCGGTCTGGGGGTGATGGCTCGTAGATAGACGAACGTCGATTTGGGCGAGTTCGCAGCTTTTTCTCCAGAACTTGGAAATGAACTGGCTGCCTCGGTCTGATATCAGAATCGATGGGAATCCGTGTAAGCAAACAACTTGCTCCAGAAACACCGTTGCCATGGTGGACGCAGTCAGTAGGCCTTTTAGTGGGATGAAGTGGGCCATCTTTGAGAACAGGTCTACCACTACTAGGATGGTGTTGTAGCCCTTGTGGGGAGGCAGGTCTGTGATAAAGTCGAGCGACAGCGTGTGGCAGGGTGTAGGAGGTATAGCCAGGAGACGAAACAGACCCCCAGGTCTTTGTTTTTGGGATTTGTTCTGTGCACAGATCCCGCAAGTTAACACGTATTGGGCTACATCCCTTCACCAGGTTGGCCACCAGTAGTTTCTCTTGATTTTGGCCATCGTTTTAGCAATTCCTGGATGTCCCTTTATTAGTTAGTCGTGGTAATGACTACCGATGACTTGGTGTTGCAGTCTTTTGCTTGGGATGTAGAGACGTCCCGGGTAATAAGGTAGCCCTTCCGTGATTGTATTATTTTGTCCTTTCATCACCCAGGCTTGTTGGGCTTCCTGGTTCATAAGGCGTTGAACTTTGGCTTGCAGGTCATCCAGAGGTGAAGCAGTGACAAGAGCGCCCAGAATCCTTTCTTCCGGGATGACAGCTACGGGGGCTGGTATTGCGTATGCATCTTCACCCTCACCCATGCGGGACACTGCATCTGCTTTTCCATTGCGCACCCCTGGCCGGAACGTGATCACGTAGTCGTATTCCACAAAAAAGAGGGCCCAGCAGAGCTCACGAGAAGACTGCGCTTTGGCTGATTTCAAGTATTGCAGATTGTGGTGGTCTGTAATTACCGTGACCGTGTGCCTGGCTCCCAGGAGGTAGTGTCTCCATGCCTTGAACGCCGCTTTGATGGCCAGGAATTCTTTGTCGGTGACTGCATTGTTTAGTTCTGGTGCTGAGAACTTGCGTGACCAGAATGCTACAGGGTGTAACTGGCCGGTATCTGGATTTCTCTGGGAGAGGATTGCCCCATGGCAACGCTGGAGGCATCAGTTTCTACCACATATGGGAGATCGGGCCAAGGGTGTTGCAGAACCGGGGCTGTGGTAAACTTCCGGTTCAGCTCCTGGAAGGCATCTTCTGCTTCTGTGGACCAACTAAAGTGTTTGTTCTTCCGAAGTAGGCGGTAGAAGTTCGCAAAACCGAGGATGCTCTGAACTCCTTTCACAGATGTTGGGACAGGCAGTTTAGAATGGGGTCCACTTTGCGAATGTCCATTTGAATGCCACGCGGGGTGAGGATGAAACCCAAAAACTCGACTTCGGTAACGTGGAAGGAGTATTTTTCTAGCTCAGTGTACAGATGGTGCTGACAGAGTTTTTTGAGGACTGCTCAGACGTGGGCGCCATGATCTTGCCTTGAAGTTGAGTAGATCAGGATATCGTCGATGTATACTGGAGCGCAGACATCGAGCACCTCCCGGAGCACATCGTTTATAAAGAACTGAAACGCTGCCTGGGCGTGGCATAGCCCAAACGGCATGACCTGGTACTGGTACAGACCATACTTTGTACGGAAGGCAGTCTTCCATTCGTCTCCCTTTTTTTTTTACTTGTTTTATTGCACTTTTCTTAAACATCAACAATGGGACTTTCCCCTCTGTTCCATAGCCGTTCCCTATCTTCCCTCCCCCCACGACCCCCACCGGTGTGATTGTTCTCCTGTCCATGAGTACGAAATCACTGAGTTCTTTTAGTTTATGTAAACAAGTCCAAAATACGTATTTTGTGTGGACACCACTGTACCATATAATCGCTCTGCAGATATTCCAGTGCAGTTCCCTAGTCTGTAGTAAAGCTTTGGCGTTCCCCTTGGATGCTGTAAGTGATGCACTCCATCGCCAAGTGGGACCAGACTCTTTGGAGCCAATCCAGGTTCGATGGAGGTGTTTTCTGCTTCCATTTCTGTGCTATTGCTAGCCAGGCCGCTGTTAGGAGCCCCATAAAGTTCCTTTTCTGAGTTTTCGTCAGAGCTCTGTCTTTGGGGTTCCACATGCCACCCATCCATACCTCTTCACTCAGATTTTCAGCACCCTTGAACATCGCCTGCATGTGGGACTTTACCTCCATCCAGAATTGGAGTAAGATCGGGCAGTTCCCACCAGATATGTCTCCAGTTACCTTCTGCATCACGTCCTCTCCAGCATTTATTCTGGGTGGTGCGGTACATTGTGTGTAGCC
The DNA here is from genome assembly GCF_040938575.1 of Ambystoma mexicanum. Taxonomy (NCBI): domain Eukaryota; kingdom Metazoa; phylum Chordata; class Amphibia; order Caudata; family Ambystomatidae; genus Ambystoma; species Ambystoma mexicanum. The sequence goes on from NC_090934.1 coordinate 743,068,791, forward strand.
TTTCGGGAGTGTAGTGCCATTGGACCAGAATTTTTGCCCACGCTTCCCTTATCTGATTTGCTCTCGTCCATTTGGGGATGATGTGCCAGACATATGCCCATTGCGATTTCGTCACTGCTTTCCTTGGCGTTGTTTCCCATCTCTTCATATATTGCCACTTGATTTCTTCTGTCGGCGTGTTGAGGAATTTGTATGTGACTGAGATAACCTTTTTCGACCCTGAGTGTGTCATTATGTACGTCTCAAATGGGGTTAGAGCTCTGGTTGCCGCCTGTGTGATCAGCGGGGTGGAAAGCCAGTGGTGTAGCTGGTCGTATTTGTACCTGTCCTTTTCTGAGAGTCTGAGGAGTTCTTGACATTCTGCAAAGGATCTAATCTGTTGGCCATTGTTTGTTTGTTTGTTTGTTTGTTTGTTTGTTTATTTGTAGGGCACCCAAACCCTTAGGTAGCTGGGCGCACATCGTGACAAGATTACTTATAGCTTAGTTACATTTGTCATAGATGAGGTATATACATAAATATATAATTACAATTTTACAAAGATACAGATATATACAAGAGCAAAGGGTGATTACAGTTACTAGATCGTTAATGCCTGAGAGAAAAGTGGAGAAAGCGAGCATGTATGGCAATGGGTTAGTGATCATTGTGGCGTAGCCAAGTGCGGGTGTTGCACCTGAAACTGTTGTAAAATTGCTCCCTTCTTAACTCAACTGGTAGAGCGTTCCAATGCTGGGCTGCTTTTACAGGGAAGCTGTTTCCACCTGTTTTTTGTAAGCGGAATCTGGGAATTTGGAGACAGCAGGAATTGGCTATTCTGGTTGGTCGTGAAGATGGTAAAGTTTTCTGGTAATTCTTTCCTTCAAGTATGGTGGTGCTGCATTATTTAGGCATTTGAAGGTTAGAGTAACCATTTTAAAGTGGATCTGATCAGTAATTTTTAGCCAATTGTGATTTCTTCTGGATTTAGATATGTGCTCTCTAGAGGGGACGTTCAGAGCCGCTCTGAGTGCATTGTTTTGCAGTGTTTGTAATTTGTTGGTGATATATTTATTGGCTCCTGCATAGAGTGCATTGCAGTAGTCCAATTTGGAGAGGATGAGGGCATTGGCTAGAATAATACAGCCAGCTGATGAGGGGAAGGGTCTGCATGCTTTGATGAGTTTGCCAGTATAGGCGGTGGATGAGGCCAAGGAGTTTACTTGTTTTTTTGGGAAGAGTGTGGAATCCAGGTAAAAACCTAGTGTCTTCACTTCTTTGGCAACTCTAATTATATTGCCATCGATATTGAAGGCACTATAGTTGTCGTTGAGTTTTTTTAGGTTGTTTGCTGTGCCAAGGATCAGGATCTCTGTTTTTTCATCGTTCAGGCAGAGGCTGTGGGTTGCCATCCATGCCTGAAAGAGAATGTAAATCTCATTCACTAAGGCTGTATCTGATGTGAAATTGCCCGTAAGGGGGATAAGGATCTGGGTGTCATCTGCGTAATTTGTGTAGGTGACACCCAGCCTGTCCAAATTGTCAAATAAAGGCTTAGTGAAGATATTATACATGGTGGGTGAGACACATGAGCCTTGGGGGACACCACATGTTGTTATAACTAGGTCTGCAGATGCTGCCGTGGAGAAGACGCTCATGCTTCTATTATAAAGAAATGCATGGACCTCAGCTATAGCTTCACTTGAGAAGTGGGCTGCCGTTGCAAGGTGTTTGTATAATACTGCGTGGTCCATCAAGTCAAAAGCCGCTGACAGGTCAAGGAGGAATAGCATAGCTGTGTTTCCTTTATCGTTAAGTTAATCAATTTGGGCTTTAAGGTCTATTAGGGCTGTCTCCGTGCCGTGTTGGGGTCTGAACCCAGATTGGCGAGAGCCTAATAGTTGGTTAGTCTCAAGGTATTTTTGAATTTGTAAATAGGCCACTTTGTCAATTATCTTCAGGAGAAAATTGACAGCGGTGATAGGTCTGTAGTTTGTAAGTATGGAAGGGTGTAAAGTTTGTTTTTTAAGAAGGGGTAGGACCCAGGATTCTTTTAGACTGCTTGGGACAGAGTTGGATGTAAAGGAAGCATTAATGAATTTTGAGGTGAAGGGGGCTAGCTCTCTAGCTGCATCCTTAATTATTTGGGTGGGGCAGATGTCACCTTTGTAGTTATATGGTTTTAGTGAGGCGATCATTTTTTCTGTTTCCAGGATAGATATTTCAGAGAATTTGAAGTGCACTAGGTTAGGTTTTTTACTAGGATGGGGGATAGTAGGGGTTTCCGTTAGTGGGAGCGAGGCTTTTATTTAGGCATTGCAATGTTTTTATTTTATTTGCTAGAGCGTTTTGAATGTTGGTGCACCATTGTTTATCTTTAGGTAGGTTATCCGGTGGAGGTATAGGGGATTCTAGTTCTCGTAGGATTGCGAATAGTTCCTTAGTATTGGAACCTGCTTTGGAGATTCTTTAATTATAGATTTCTTTTTTGGTTTGAATGATTTCATTTTTGTATTTAGTGGCAGAGAGTTTGAATTTTAATTTATTTTCTTCTGTATGTGTATGTTGCCATATGGTTTCTAGCTTCCTTTTTTCCATTCTGAGTTCTTTTAAATGGGGGGTGAACCAGGTGTTCATGTGAGCCTGTTGTTTGCTTTTACAGTTCTTAAGTGGGGCAGTGGAGTCTAGGATCTTAGATATAGTTTCATTGTAATGGTCTACCAAAGTGTCTGGGTCAGAGTTGCTTGGTAGGGCATTAATCACTGGAAGGAGACAAGGTAGGATGTTATTGGTTGTGATGTTTTTCCTTGATCTGGTGGGGGGAGGGGGCACCATTATTTCTTCTTTGTTTGCTTCTTTCTTGAGTGTTAGGCTAAATACAATCAGGAAGTGGCCGGTCCAAGGTTGGGGTGTAATTTTAATAATCCTAGTTTGAGGAGGCTACCCAGTCTAGGGTCCTGCCTTTGTCGTGGGTGGGGGTGAGGACTTTTTGGGGTAGCCCATGTTCATTAAGCATGGTGGCGATTGCTTGAGCTTGAGCTTGTTTATCGTTGGGGTCGTTTAGTCCTAAATTGAGGTCGCCAAGGAGCATTATCTGAGATGATTCTTTAGTATTGCTAGCTAGCAAACTGGAAATATCCTCCTCAAATAAGCCTAAGGGCCCTGGAGGCCTATATATGAGGTAGATAGTCAGGGTGCGACATGGGGATATAGGCAGTTTTGCTGATAGTAATTCACAGGAGTTTAGTGGTGGTAACGTGGAGAGTCTTAGTTCTAGATTGGATTTAGAAATGATGGCTAGGCCTCCTCCTCTAGACCCATTGGGTCTGTCCATTCTTAGGAGTTGGTACACTTTCGGTATAGCCAGAGACAATGCTGGGCCTGCTGCATCATGAAGCCAGGTTTCTGTGACTGCTGGGAGATCCAGATTATCTGAGGTTAAGATATCTGCTATGTCGGTGGCATGGGCCACACAGATCTGGCGTTAATTAGAGCTCCTACTACAGTAGTAGTTTTAGGTAGGCATTCAGAGTTCATAGATATTTCGGTAGGATCATTCAATGTAGCGGTGGCAGAGGCTTGTGACTGGGCTTGCGACCAGTTCCTAGGAATATTTGTAGGGTTTAGATACGTTTTACTAGGCGGTTTGGGCTCGTGGAGGGGGGAGAATCTAGCCCGAAGCCTGATGTTTCTAGACATGGTAGGGCATGGTGCGTATTGGATTTGGTACATGATTGCCGATGTTAGGTGTAGGAGGAGCAGGAATGTGGCTACCAACAGAGAGGTGCTGATGTACATAGTGCGGCGGTTAATGCTGGTTGAAGGGAGTGATGGTGATAGGTTTATGGCTGAGTGCAGGGTGATCAGGGTGGCTAAGCTCAGCACTTTCATCACAGTAATCTGAGTAAGATGTGGGTTAGGGTCAGTTTTCGCAAGTGGGCAGGGATCACTTGCCTAAATGGGCTAAAGACAACCTAGCATAGATGTCCTAAGATCAGCTTGCCTGGAGGGCTTAGAATCAACTTTGCATGGGGGGACTAAAATCCACTTTGCATGGAATAGCTAAAATCAACTTTGCATGGGAGGGCTAAAATCAACTTTGCATGGAATAGCTAAAATCAACTTTGCATGGGAGGGCTTAATCAGCTTTGCATGGAATAGCTAAAATCAACTTTGCATGGAGGGACTAAAATCAACTTTGCATGGAATAGCTAAAATCAACTTTGCATGGGAGGGCTAAAATTAGCTTTGCATGGAATAGTTAAAATCAACTTTGCATGGAGGGACTAAAATCAATTTGCATGGAATAGCTAAAATCAACTTTGCATGTGAAGGCTAAAATCAACTTTGCATGGGAGGCCTATAATCAACTTTGCATAGAATAGCTAAAATCAACTTTGCATGGGAAGGCTAAAATCACTTTGCATGGGAGGGCTAAAATCAACTTCGCATGGAATAGCTAAAATCAACTTTGCATGGAATAGCTAAAATCAACTTTGCCTGGGAGGGCTAAAGTCAACTTTGCATATAATAGCTAAAATCAACTTTGCATGGAATAGCTAAAATCAACTTTGCATCGGAGGGCTAAAGTCAACTTTGCATGGAGTAGCTAAAATCAACTTTGCATGGGAGGGCTAAAATCAACTTTGCCTGGAATAGCTAAAATCAACTTTGCATGGGAGGGCTAAAATCCGCTTTGCATGGAATAGCTAAAATCAACTTTGCATGGGAGGGCTAAAATCAGCTTTGCATGGGAGGGCTAAAATCAACTTTGCATGGAGTAGCTAAAATCAACTTTGCATGGGAGGGCTAAAATCCACTTTGCATGGGAGGGCTGAAATCAACTTTACATGGATTGCGTGAATTCAACTAGCAAGGTAGGCTAATATATGTTTGTTAATGGGCAAGTGTCTAAGGGATCACAGGCGATTTAGAGCAGCTGTATGAAATGGGTCATTGTTATTGCTGCTGACAAAATAGGGGCTTAACGCGAGGTATCCGCAGTGGTCACAGACACTGTGGATGAGATGGATAGATTAATCCTGTAATAGGTAGCAGTAAGGTAGCGAAGATTGTAAGTTGTGTGGCCAGGCAGTGTGAGAGTAATAATTGGCAAACTTACTTCCAATGCACTCGTCAGGGCACAGGTGCCGTCACGGCGCGGGATACTTGATTCGGAAGCCCCGTGTTACACTTTGTAATACTTTATTTGTAGAAGGGCGATGGGCAGGTCAGGTAGTTCCGTAGATGGCAGAAAAATCTTACCGGCTGTTTGTTGCCGCGATGCTGAGCATGGTGGCTGGCCCGCTGGCCAGGCGGCTCCTTGACAGGCTCACGACAGGGATGTGTGCCTTTATGCGTGCCATTGTGTGAGCTGGCTTCAGCCTGCCGGCTCACGATAGGCTGAATAAGAAGAGGCTTCTGGCCAATGGTGATGGTCGGAGGGCAGGGGGCCTGCCTCAGCTCCTGGATGGCAAAACAGCAACCCAGGTGGCCATGTTTGAATAAGAATTGAACATATCCCCTATCTTCGTGCAGTCAGCCTCGTCCCATTTTAGGAACGTAGCCTTCTCCATTCCTGGTTGGAATTCTGGGTTCCTAAGTATTGGCATAAAGGGGACTGGGTCAATTGTCAATATATTTCTTTTCTAGTTGTCTTATTCCATATCTCCAGCGATGCTTTCATGACTTCGTTTATTCGGACATTCTGGTGTCTGTGTTTGGCCCTGGTCCATAAGAGCTGGCGGAGTCTGGTTTTTGCCACTGCCCTGTCCTGTGCTTCCCAGATCTTCAGGGAGGTATACGGAATCCATTCCTTCAGGACCCACAGTTGAGCAACCTCATAATATGTTCGGAAATGTGGGAGTGCCGTGCCTCCCGATTCCTTCTGCGCAGTGAGTTTCTGGCTCGAGAGTCTCAGGGGCTTTTTCTGCCAAATGTATGCTGGCTCTGCTTTGGTGAGGGCTTTAAAGAAGGAGGGCGGGATTTGGATGGGAAGCGCCTGAAAAGAGTACAGTAGTCTGGGCAGGACTGTCATTTTTATCAATGTCATCCTGCCCCACCATGAGTCCAATAACAGGTTCCACTTTTCCAGATCTCTTTTGGTCTTTTCCAGCAGGCTCAGAAAGTTTTCTGCATAGAGATCTTTAATTTTGTTCGTCAGGACTACTCCAAGATATTTGACCCCTTCTTTTGGCACTTTTAATTCTGTGTATCTCCTCTCTGTTTCCGGCTAAGATTACAATTTCAGACTTCTGCCTGTTGATTTTCAATCCTGATACGGCGCCATATATCTCAATTTCTCTAATAAGGAATGGTAGGGCCCTCTTCGGGTCCGACTATGCCATTAGCATGTCGTCTACGTAAGCCTTCGACTTATGTGTTATCTCTCCCATATCTATACCCTTGACCTCTGTGGCCTCTCTAATCCTCTGCAGGAGTGGCTCTAGGAAGATTGCATATATTAATGGGGCGAGAGCACACCCCTGTTTGGTGCCTCTCCCTATCTTGATCGCATCTGAAAGTTCCCCATTTACCGCGATATGGGATGATGGCGTATTGTAGTTGGCACAGATCATCTTGATAAAGTCCTCTCCCGTGCCCATCTTCCCCAGGATGTGGAATAGCATTGACCATTCGATGCGCTCGAATGCCTTCTCCGTGTCTATCGCCAGTAGTATGGCCGCGGATTGTGTGTGTCCTATCTTGTCTGTCAGGAGGGTTATCCATCTGATGTTGTCGTGGGTCATCCTGTTGGGTATGAACCCTGCTTGATCTTGGTGAATCAGTTTAGGCAGCACCTTTGTGAGTCTATTGGCCAGGATTCTGTTGTATAATTTAGCGTCCAGGTTTATCAGTGCTATGGGGCGGTACGAACTCGGGGATTCAGGGTCCTTCCCTTGTTTGTGGAATACAAGGATTTTAGCCTCCTTCATAGATGGCGTAATATTAGCAGTGTCTTTAAATGTATTCAATAAATCCACTAGGATTGGGGACAATTCCCCTGCATAAGTTTTGTAAAAAACTGCAGTGAATCCGTCCGGTACCGGGGTCTTGTTGTTCGGCAGATCCCAAATCGCTCTGATCACCTCCTCATTTGTGATGGACCCCTCTAACTGTTGTTTCTCCTCCTGTGACACTGCGTGCAGAGTAATATTTCTCAGATATGTGGATTGATCTTCCTCACCTAGGTTGTCTGACGAGTACAGTTTTTGGTAAAATTCTTTAAACACTGTTCCCATCTCAGTTGACAGTGTACATTTCTGGCCTTGTCCATTCAACAGGGCTTTTATCATTTGGCTTTGTAGTTTTCCCTTTATCTGCCTTGCCAGTAATTTGTCGGCTTTGTTCGCTTTTACGAAGTATCAGGTTTTCAAGTGTAGTAAGTGTTTCTCCACCCGTTTGGTCCGGAAGGAGTCCAATTGTCCCTGTATGCATCTGTAGGTTCTCTTCACTTTCGAGGAGTGGTCACTTGTCATTTCTTCTCATAATTCCGCACTTTTTGCTTCCAGCTCGGCTTCCCATTTACTGTTTAGTTTGGCTCTTTGTGCTTTAAGTGCCAGTATGTGGCCGCGTATTACAGCTTTGAAGGTTGCTTTGGTTATGTCCGGCGTCTTATTCTCATTGAAGTACTCTTCTATGTGCTCTCTGATGGCCTCTCTCATGAGAGGGTCCTGAAGGATTTCCCCCGGCAGCGTCCATCGCCAGAGACTAGATTGTTTGCGTAGAGTGGGGAGCGATATCCATAGAGGGGCGTGATCTGAGAGAGAGATGTTGCCCGCCTCAACCCCTCGTATCTTCCCCAGTAGTTTTGTGGAAGTCCAAATATAATCAATACTGGAGCTTGTGCCGTGGACGTGTGAGAAGTGTGTGTATCCCGGAGTTGACCCCTGGATTTTCCACCAGGTGTCATTATTATTAAGTAACTTTGGGTCTCACCCTAAGTTACTAGGGGAATCCAGACGTGGATTATTCGGGATATTTCTTCTCTGTGAAAGATAGTGAGCTAAAGACTCTGGGTAAGTCCCTCATAACCAGGACTAATGTCTGGCAGAGGGACTCCCAGGACCCCCCTTGTCAATTTGCATAGTTAAGTAACTTTGGGTCTCACCCTGAGTTACTAGGGGAATCCAGACGTGGACCCCTTGCTCACTATTCTTAGAGAGGCACAGCTCCTCCAAACTGATGAGGTCCAACCAGACTGAAACACGTGTCTGGGGATGCTGTTGGTTCTCTTGTTCAGAGGAGAATTGCCTAGCATTTCGGTGCTGGACTGCCCCAGGGCAGGACAAAGCCTGATATGTTCGGGATATTTCTTCTCTGTGAAGGATAGAGAGCTAAAGACTCTGGGTAAGTCCCTCATAACCAGGACTAATGTCTGGCAGAGGGACTCCCAGGACCCCCCTTGTCAATTTGCATAATTAAGTAACTTTGGGTCTCACCCTAAATTACTAGGGGAATCCAGACGTGGACCCCTTGCTCACTATTCTTAGAGAGGCACAGCTCCTCCCTACTGATGAGGTCCAACCAGACTGAAACATGTGTCTGGGGATGCTGTTGGTACTCTTGTTCAGAGGAGAATTGCCTAGCATTTTGGTGCTGGACTGCCCCAGGGCAGGATAAAGACTGATATGTTCGGGATATTTCTTCTCTGTGAAAGATAGTGAGCTAAAGACTCTGGGTAAGTCCCTTATAACCAGGACTAATGTCTGGCAGAGGGACTCCCAGGACCCCCCTTGTCAATTTGCATAATTAAGTAACTTTGGGTCTCACCCTAAGTTACTAGGGGAATCCAGACGTGGACCCCTTGCTCACTAGTCTTAGAGAGGCAAAGCTCCTCCCTACTGATGAGATCCAACCAGACTGAAACACGTGTCTGGGGATGCTGTTGGTACTCTTGTTCAGAGGAGAATTGCCTAGCATTTCGGTGCTGGACTGCCCCAGGGCAGGACAAAGACTGATATGTTCGGGATATTTCTTCTCTGTGAAAGATAGTGAGCTAAAGACTCTGGGTAAGTCCCTCATAACCAGGACTAATGTCTGGCAGAGGGACTCCCAGGACCCCCCTTGTCAATTTGCTTAATTAAGTAACTTTGGGTCTCACCCTGAGTTACTAGGGGAATCCAGACGTGGACCCCTTGCTCACTATTCTTAGAGAGGCACAGCTCCTCCCTACTGATGAGGTCCAACCAGACTGAAACACGTGTCTGGGGATGCTGTTGGTACTCTTGTTCAGAGGAGAATTGCCTCGCATTTCGGTGCTGGACTGCCCCAGGGCAGGACAAAGCCTGATATGTTCGGGATATTTCTTCTCTGTGAAAGATAGAGAGCTAAAGACTCTGGGTAAGTCTCTCATAACCAGGACTAATGTCTGGCAGAGGGACCCCCAGGACCCCCCTTGTCAATTGTCATCCAGGGCCAGCCTTTCAGTAGGCTTCTGCAGGGCCTTTGATGGCGTTCCCTGCCACGTGGATTTGGGCGTTGATTTATCTTTGTTCGGTGTCCATGCCTAGTTGAAATTTCCGGTTTGTATTATTTCCGCTTGTCTATGCAGTCCCCTATGAAGCCGTCCTGCCCCGTATTGAGGGTGTAGATGGGCCCCAATGTCAGGGGGAGGCCTTCGATTGGTGCTGGACTGCCCCAGGGCAGGATAAAGACTGATATGTTCGGGATATTTCTTCTCTGTGAAAGATAGTGAGCTAAAGACTCTGGGTAAGTCCCTCATAACCAGGACTAATGTCTGGCAGAGGGACTCCCAGGACCCCCCTTGTCAATTTGCATAATTAAGTAACTTTGGGTCTCACCCTAAGTTACTAGGGGAATCCAGACGTGGACCCCTTGCTCACTAGTCTTAGAGAGGCAAAGCTCCTCCCTACTGATGAGATCCAACCAGACTGAAACACGTGTCTGGGGATGCTGTTGGTACTCTTGTTCAGAGGAGAATTGCCTAGCATTTCGGTGCTGGACTGCCCCAGGGCAGGACAAAGACTGATATGTTCGGGATATTTCTTCTCTGTGAAAGATAGTGAGCTAAAGACTCTGGGTAAGTCCCTCATAACCAGGACTAATGTCTGGCAGAGGGACTCCCAGGACCCCCCTTGTCAATTTGCATAATTAAGTAACTTTGGGTCTCACTCTGAGTTACTAGGGGAATCCAGACGTGGACCCCTTGCTCACTATTCTTAGAGAGGCACAGCTCCTCCCTACTGATGAGGTCCAACCAGACTGAAACACGTGTCTGGAGATGCTGTTGGTACTCTTGTTCAGAGGAGAATTGCCTAGCATTTCGGTGCTGGACTGCCCCAGGGCAGGACAAAGACTGATATGTTCGGGATATTTCTTCTCTGTGAAAGATAGTGAGCTAAAGACTCTGGGTAAGTCCCTCATAACCAGGACTAATGTCTGGCAGAGGGACTCCCAGGACCCCCCTTGTCAATTTGCATAATTAAGTAACTTTGGGTCTCACCCTGAGTTACTAGGGGAATCCAGACGTGGACCCCTTGCTCACTATTCTTAGAGAGGCACAGCTCCTCCCTACTGATGAGGTCCAACCAGACTGAAACACGTGTCTGGGGATGCTGTTGGTACTCTTGTTCAGAGGAGAATTGCCTAGCATTTCGGTGCTGGACTGCCCCATGGCAGGACAAAGACTGATATGTTCGGGATATTTCTTCTCTGTGAAAGATAGTGAGCTAAAGACTCTGGGTAAGTCCCTCATAACCAGGACTAATGTCTGGCAGAGGGACTCCCAGGACCCCCCTTGTCAATTTGCATAATTAAGTAACTTTAGGTCTCACCCTAAATTACTAGGGGAATCCAGACGTGGACCCCTTGCTCACTAGTCTTAGAGAGGCACAGCTCCTCCCTACTGATGAGGTCCAACCAGACTGAAACACATGTCTGGGGATGCTGTTGGTACTCTTGTTCAGAGGAGAATTGCCTAGCATTTCGGTGCTGGACTGCCCCAGGGCAGGACAAAGACTGATATGTTCGGGATATTTCTTCTCTGTGAAAGATAGTGAGCTAAAGACTCTGGGTAAGTCCCTCATAACCAGGACTAATGTCTGGCAGAGGGACTCCCAGGACCCCCCTTGTCAATTTGCATAATTAAGTAACTTTAGGTGTCACCCTAAGTTACTAGGGGAATCCAGACGTGGACCCCTTGCTCACTAGTCTTAGAGAGGCACAGCTCCTCCCTACTGATGAGGTCCAACCAGACTGAAACACGTGTCTGGGGATGCTGTTGGTACTCTTGTTCAGAGGAGAATTGCCTAGCATTTCGGTGCTGGACTGCCCCCGGCAGGACAAAGACTGATATGTTCGGGATATTTCTTCTCTGTGAAAGATAGTGAGCTAAAGACTCTGGTTAAGTCTCTCATAACCAGGACTAATGTCTCGCAGAGGGACTCCCAGGACCCCCCTTTGTCAATTGTCATCCAGGGCCAGCCTTTCAGTAGGCTTCTGCAGGGCCTTTGATGGCGTTCCCTGCCACGTGGATTTGGGCTTTGATTTATCTTTGTTCGGTGTCCATGCCTAGTTGAAATTTCCGGTTTGTATTATTTCCGCTTGTCTATGCAGTCCCCTATGAAGCCGTCCTGCCCCGTATTGAGGGTGTAGATGGGCCCCAATGTCAGGGGGAGGCCTTCGATCTGTACATTCACGAACAGAGATCTGCCTGGTTCAACTGGTAGGGCTTTCTGGATCCGTACATTGAGGGAGTTGGCAAATGCAATTAGCACCCCTCTTTTCTTCTCCTTGTCATTTGCTTGGAGGATTTGAGTAAAGCCCTTTATGCAGATTTTTCCCTTATCTTGTTTCTTTATATGCGTTTCCTGGAGCATTATTATATCGAACTTTTCCTTGTTTAGAAAATGTTCCACCATTTTCCTTTTTACAGGGGAGTTTAGCCCTCTGATATTATATGTTAAGACTTTCAGCCCCATCTTCTGTGGGTGGTATCTTGCCCATCGTGTTTTGCATGGATTCGTTTACTTGGTTCTTTTGCCTTCCAGTGTGTAATCCCTCCCCCCTTCCCAACATTTTCCCCAACGTTCCACCTGAACCCTTCTACTCCTCCTACCCCCCATAACGTCCTTGAGGAGGTCTCTGGGCCCTATGATCGCTTGGGCGTATTGCCCTTCACGCCATGCCCTCTCTAACTCAGGTATAACTAGGTTGTGGGGAGTCCTAAACCCCACTTAAAGGTCTCTGGAAATCCTTGGTTGATCCCCAGCTCTCTCCGTCTCTATGTGTTTGCCAACGGTCACTTCTACATCTCTTGGGTTATTTGCATCGGTTTCTCTGGTGAACTCCCACCTGTTTCTCTCCAAGTAATGAGAGTGGTTTCTACTTTGTTTCCTGGTTTTTCGAGGGGTGCTGCCCATTGGAATTTATGGTTTGCCACCCTCTCGGGGCTCTCCGCCCTTGCATGGGTTCTCCGCCGTGGGCTTGTTCCCCAGCTTCTTCTTGTATGTTCATAATCTGAATGCCTTCCTCGCATGTCGTGACTCTCTGTTGGTTGCCCTCCCAGGTAAATAGAAGGCCAAATGGGAACGTCCATTTATATTGGATTCGTCTCGCTATCAGTTCTTTTGTTATTGGTGCCAATTCCCTGCGCTTCTGGAGTGTCGTTTGTGCCAGGTCCTAGAAGAGATGTATTTCTACCCTGTTCATCCTTATATGCTCCATCGTCCTCGCTTTACGAAGTATCTGCTCCTTCTGCGTGTACAACGTCCTTGCGACTAGCACATATCTAGGCCGTGCTCCTGGTTATCCCGAGCGGCGCAGGCCCACTCTATGGACTGTCTATGAGAACCTCTGCTTCTTCTTCCTCCTCTAAGATGTCTCTGAATACCTGTTGGACTGCAGTTCTGAGGTCTTTTTCTTCGACTGACTTGACCATATTTTTAATTCTTATATTTGATCTACGGGACCTTTTTTCTAGGTCCTCATCTCCCCTTTTAACCCTTACCAGGTGGTAGGCCCCTCTAAGATCTAGCTTGGTGTAGATCTGGACATCCTTGACCTGGTCTAAGAGTTCTGGGATGAGTGGCAAGGGGTATCGGTTCTTTACCGTGATCTGGTTCAGGGATCTGTAATCTATGCAGGTCCTCAGGTACCCTTCCTTTTTGGGCACAAAATAAAGGGGCAAGGCTGCGGGCGACTTGGACGGGCGGATGAAGCCGTTTGCCAGGTACTGGTCCAGGTAGGTATTTAAGTGGTTGTTTTATTTTTTCGTTAGTGCATAAATCTGGCTACAAGGAATCTGGGCCCCAGGTATAAGGTCGATTTGGCAGTCGTAGGGCTGGTGTGGAGGAAGCATGTTTGCTTGTTCCTTCTGGAAGACATCTTGATAGTCTTGATATTCTGGTGGCAGTGTTCCTATCATACCAATCGTTGCTCTTCCCTTTAGGAGGGGCTTCACCTGTCCACCCGAGGGGGCCTTTTCTTCATAGCAAGTTTCCGTGCAGTTACCAGAGAAGTTTAACACTCTTAAGCTCCAGTCGATTCGAGGATTGTGGGCCTCCAGCCAGGGTATTCCCAGGATCATCTGGAATTGCGGAGCGCTGATGAGATCAAAGATGATGTTCTCCCGGTGACCATCCTGGCAAAGAAAGATCACTTCTTCCGTGCAGCATGTTACCGGACCCGAGGACAATTGGGTGCCGTCGACTGCGGTGACGTTTTCTTTTGCCAATTTCTTCCGGAGGGGTAGACCCATTCTTTCTGCCAAGTCTTGATCCAGGTTATTGCCAATTGCGCCGCTGTCCACGTATGCTTCCAAGGCGTGCATTTTGGACAGCTTGTTGTGGCTTATCAGGATGACTGGCACAACTAGGTGCAAGGTCTGAGGTAATTCCTTCTCCTTGCTTGACAAGCGGACCCCTACGCTTGCCTGGCATTGAAGTTTCCCGAATCGGGTTCTGTGTCTTTGTCTGTGGCCCCCAATGTCTTTCCGGGTGGTTTCACCGGGCACTCACGAAGAAAATGGCCTGGCCTGCTGCAGTACAGGCATATCTGCTGTTGCCTTCTCTTTTCTGGTTCAGCTTTCGTAAGAGGGCTCCGCAAGCCTCCAATTTGCATTGGTTCAGGATGGGTCTCAGGTTGCTGAGGTTGAGCTTCTTTGGGTCGTGCATACACTGTTCATCCTTCAGACTGGGCTTGATCGCTCTTCTGATCTTGTAGCCTGTGGTCTAGTTGCACTGCCAAGTCAATGTATTCCGCACACACTTCGGGGTGTTCACTACCTGAGCCAACACGTCCTTTAATTCTTTAATTCTCCTCGCAAGCCCTGGTAGAAGAGCGTGGTCCTTTTTTCTTCTGTCCAATTAGTTTCAGCCACTAGTCTGTTAAAGGTGGCAATGTACGTTAATAGATCCTGCTTACCTTGTCAGAGGGACAGCAGTTCGTTATCCAAGGCTTTACCTCTGGTGTGCCGGGCGAATAGCTTCTCGAGCTTGTGTTGGAAACCCCTGAAATCACGAAGCAAAGGGTCATCACGGTTGACCAAGGGAATCGATCAATCTGCAGCACTGCCTCCCAGATAAGAGAGCACGAACGTGACTCTTGACTGGTCATTGGGAAGGCCTCTGGTCTGCACAGGAAGTGCAAGTGGCACTGGTTCATGAATATTGCATATTTGTTGGTATCACCTGTAAAGCGTTCGGGTGGGGTTAGGGGCACAGCTCCAGGGAGGACAACCTACACAGGCGTGGACTGCAAAGGTGCGGTAGACGGAGCGGATCCAGGCAGCGGGGCTTGCCCGGCCTGCGTTTGTAATAACTGCCGGGCTAGTTCTTCCATGCGATCATGGTTTACAATGAGTTCTCTTCTCAGGGCATTGGTTTCCTGTCGGGCGGCGTGCCCCTTAGCACGCAACTCCCCCAGTAACTGGGCTAATTGGTCAGTGGAGTCTGAGGCTTCAATGATGCCCAGGCAGAGGTTCTGTTACACTCACCTTGTCTCCGCGGGGACGTCAGGCGCTGGTGCGTGGAGTGTCTGCTTCCCTGGTTTGAAGCGCTGCGCGTCCCTTGTTCCCTGGACTGGCTTCGTCTATGGACATTGCACCCCTGGTGCCTTTACAGTCCACTGCAAGAACAATAACCCATGATTTAACATCCAGACATCGACCTACTAATAGGTCACCCTCCAGCCTGGCACTGGTAGACCTCTCTAAGGTTTCCACCTAGAAGTGTGATACTATACACACCCCTTGGGTCGTTGAATATGTATACAATGGTGTTGCTCATATAGGGCACTGCACTGTTTCTAAGCCTATATTCTTTGTTTCAAAGTTTGTAATATGGTGCTTGCTGTGTATAACTAATGGATGTCAAAGCAAGAAATATCTGTTACATACTACGTTAATTCATATACATAGAGAAGTCAGCAATCACTTGTTTAAATATGTTCTCACTGTTTAGAAAAGTCACATTTTTATGTTGTTTGATACTAAAAAAAAACATATAAACCAATTATTACAACTGTGGCAACCTAGGAAAGTTTTCAAAAACAAAAAACAATTTTTTTTTCACAAAATCAGCAGCCAAGTAATAAAAGCTGTTCTGAATACCACTCAGATGCAATGAGTTTGTGAATGTGAAGCTTTGGTTATTAGTCAGGCTAAGAGGTTCTGGTCTCAGTGATACATTACAAAGGTAAATTAAGGTTGCTTGAAATGGCTGCAATTATTGAAATTTGTTGATAGCACACCCCCTCTGTTTCAATCAAACTCTTCAATACAGCAGAGACATATTTTGCATCACTCGTACCAAGCATCCAGGCACGAGCCAACGCCAAATGGCTCCAAATAGTAAGGTGGGAGCTGCTCCAGTTGGCAAATGACACTGAAGAGGGGTTTAACGTCATCAAAGTGGAACTTAGAGCCCTGCGGTTGATGACCATGCAAAACCGCTACGTTCTGGACCTCCTCACAGCAATGGATGGCAGTGTTTGCCAAAAAATCGGGAGTGCATGTTGCGCATTCGTACCTTCTGCTGACGCCGACAATGGGATCCTATCACAAGTGATAACTGCAGTTCACAACCTCGGAGAAAGAATGAAGAAAGAAGGTGGGGTAAAACCAAGCGACTGGTTCGACACAATTTTTGACTAGATCCCTTGCTGGTTTGGAACCACTATGAAAATACTCGTCCCTACTGTAGTGTTTTTGTTCTGATTTTTTGTGTGTGCCAGTTAGGCGTTCGATGTTTTGCCAAATCCAATTCTGGTAGTGCAATGATGATGGTGACAATGGGCAGCCCGGTGAAGGTGCAGACAATGAAAGATGCACAAATACAGACAGGAGATAATCCAGAATCCAGAAATACATGGGATAGGGTGGACAACTTGTACCACACAACAATCAACGAACCCCAGGAACTACAATGGTACAGGGAGATGTGGGTGGACCTGGACGGGGATGGGGGTATATATATGACATGTACTCCTGATGAGTACGCCAGACAGGGTCAGAGTTTAAGAGGTGTGTGCAGAGCTTGGATGCCCATAAAAGGGACCCCCGCCTGGGACAAGGTGGTGAAGGAGGCGGAACACCGCAGGAGTGGTAATAATAAAAGTAATTAGTAACTTTAGATGTAACGAAAGGGGGGAATGTAAGGGAGGAAGGGTCGTTTTTCCCCCGTACATTCGGCACAAATGAAACCTAATACTCATGCAATAGTGGGGAGATGTCCTCCTTGCCCTTCCCTGAAGACAGCGGAAGAGGGGCTATTGCACAACACATTCTGATTCCATTTTGTGCACCACCAGACTCAATTTTTGGACTAGGTCGAATCCCGAGAACTAAGAAGCCTTCTCTCCCCTTTGCAGCGCCGCGCACACCAAACACTGACAGCCCCTATCTCCCCCTCCCATGTCTGTGCCACCCAAGCTCATTTCTCACGGATACCCTGGCACGAATTGTTACGAGTAAAAAGTGTATTCTTTTCCTTCCTCTGAGATCACTGCCCTGTGTGTGATGGAGGCGAATCTCGACTTGTGGCCCATCCGTCTCCACAAACCTGCTCCTGCTCCTTTCACCCCCATCTTTGGAAGTTATTGCCTATATAACCTTTTGCCCCTCCATTTTTCCTTTGATGTAACAGAAGTGTGACCCTTCCCCACTGACCATCCTAGAGTTCCCCCAATATAACAGGTTTCATGTCATCATATATTCTGCCTAAAACCAACACCTATCAATCCATTCCCTCTAGCTCTGGGGTGCCATGGCAAATAAATCCTAGATCAAGCCCTCTGATAAAGCACCTGGAGGGCAAGACCCTCGTACCCTTTACTTCTACGAAGGCCTTAGGCGGGAATGTGTAAATAATTGTCTACAATTTATAGGTACCTCCACATTCTAGTATATGGTTTATGTTTGCATTATTCACTGCATGTCAGGAGATATTGTGTAGCTTGGTTTAGACAGAACATTCTCCTCTCGTGGACCCGGCCTGACCTTCACCCCGCAAGGATAAGCCCAGCTGACCCACTTGATGCCTACCGGATCTCCAAGCTGCCATCCAATCCTGTGGAGCCGGTCCCATCACAACTATAATGTATCCATGTCTTTCATCAATCCCAATGTAACTTGATGTACCTATAGGTAAACGTCACTAGTGATGTTTCTAAAGCTTATAATGTACTGTTTTTGTATTGTTTGGCAGAGCGCTCTCGAGGCAGCAGAGTCCTCTGCATGCATTATTTCTATAAATCATTGTTTTACTCACAACCTTTCACCTGGTCTCATTCCCTACTGGGGTGTGTCCTTTTACTATGAGTTTATAATTGTCTTTTTGGGGAATGACCACCTTCAGTAGGCACACAAGGCTGGGTTTCTCCCATAGGCAAAGATTCAAAGGTATGTACGCCTCTCGATACCTGCCGAGTTTTCGTACCTCCAATCAGTTTACCCTGGGCTTCCTTTTTTTCTCAAGATGCATGATCTGGCAATGCCGTCAGTGAGAGCAGTTTATGAAGAACAATTCACTAGTAATAACATAAAAAGTAAAAAGTGTGTTTCATATTCATAAGCAATACATTTACATCGAGTTTGCCTGTGCAGTTCTTTCTGTTTTGTTGTATTGTAAGTAACATTACATCACTGAATGTATTGATACTCAGTTTATCAACTTCACAGTCATAAAAGACTCAATCAGCTATCCAAGGGATTCAAAAGAGTGATTTTAAGTTTCATCACGCTCTCCCCAGCAAGTTCGCAACCCACCAAACTATCTGAGCAGCTGTACATCTACCACAGTTTACCAGTCAGGCCCGGCTCCAGGAATTTTCATATGGGTGGGCCAGCTTTGTGATCGGGGGGTCCAATTTCCATTGGTTCTGGTGTAGGTCTACCCTAAACAAAGTGCTGGCATTTATCCAGATTTCCCAGATCCGTGATCCAGCGAAAAAACTTCTTCCCAGATCCAGAAAAATACATTTGCACCCCTCTATAAAAACAGTACAGAGCAAAAGAGAAGCAGCGAAAATAGCATGGCAACATTAATCTACCAATCTTCCCTTCCTTTCTGCTCTCCCTTTTCAATTCTATCCACGCCTTTGCCTTTCATCCCTGTAACACCTACCAGCTCCTCTACCCTCCATTCCCATTTAGCACCACGACTAATTACCCACACCATGTCTTCCTGACCTGGTTGGGGAGAATAGATGATTATGTCACCTCATCCTCCGCAAGGGCTGAGTAATGAGACCCCCAGTCTGTATTCCATCTCCGATTGTGTGCTCCCAACAATTCTCCTGAGCGCATTGACTACTCCCAGCAGGTCACGAAGGAGGTGCTTGTCGGCCCACCATCTTGTTGTGAAAGACCAAATCCCTCACCTCCAGAATATTGAAGCAATGAATAGGACATTTTGATTCTTACAAAATGACATTTTGAAGCACAAACGTTTTTCTTTTTGTTGCATTTTTAATTTGAATTGAGTTAAGAGCACAAGGAAGTGCTAGCATGCAGGATAGAGAGCCAGGGGGGGGAAGCAGGATCTGGAGGAAGACAGTGCAGGTTGAGTAGTTTCCAGCCTCCTGCTATCGCTCCCAGGGGGGCATGACAAGGAAGAGGGGCTTGTGCTCCCCTGCCATGCCCCTGTGCATGTTTGTCTGATACATACTGTTTACTCACTTTTTTATAATACGCAATTGTTGATGATTACTTTTTGATGTATTCACTTTGATTTGCTATTGCGTTTCACAATTTTGTTCAATAAATGTGGCCTGATATTTTCAAAAAAAGATGTGTGTGTGTTCTTGGCGGGTCCTGATGCCTGCGCTGCCCATCTATTAAACCATGAGTGAGGCTTTTTTGGAATAGCTTCGCTTCTAGGAGCACCTAATTTGGGCATGTAAGGCATAGTCAGATTTAATGATTTGCCCAGCATCACACACTTTGGTTAAGTGGTAAAGCCAGAATTTGAACCTAGTCTGAAATTTAGATACTTGCCGTCTCATTTTCCAAGCTCAAGTGTTTACAAATATGTGTTGAAGTTTGGTTTTGAATACTTAAAATAATACTGAGTTTTATACAGATTACTTTTTAAAAAAATGCACAAGTCACATGATAAAGCAACCTGACAATGTATACATCATTGTAGCAATGTGTTGATGAAAAGGATTACGGGGGTCATTTTGTTTTGAATTCTAAATTGTGTAGGTCTTTATATAGAGGGCAAAAAATCACCAAATGAGCCAATAAAAGTAAAACACTGGCAAATATTGCCTTTGCTCCTTGGATAGTCTTTTAAGTAAGTTCTTGTAGCTCTTCAAAAATACTATTTTGCTTCATAATTTCTGTGGTCCTATCTTTAGAATATCTTCCTCTCAGCCATTTCCTCACACTATGATTATCACTTATATGTTCTTCCCAGTTTTTACTTTCACCATTTCCGGAGGTGGGCTCCTTTTAGCCCTTCTTTAAACATCCATTGTGATAACTTCTCTTTCTTACAGTGCCTCTTGGGTTAGCTTGTTCATTCAGCATTTTATATCCTGTTTCTCATTATGTGATTTTGCGTTAGACTTCCTCCAGTCTTGAACTTGAAAAGAAGGTGGTTTCTTCCCTTCCTCCCAGGGAACTCTGTTTGTTCCCCACCCAGGTTGCTTATCCCCCTCTTTTCTAGACTTTTCACTTCTTATTTTACTTGGTTTCCTGCCTGATATCTCGTCCTTTGGATTGGGATGATTTTCTCTCTTCATATAATAACCGTTATCTTGGCTGGGTTATTTGTTACTCTTTCACAACTGTAATTACACAATGTTAGTTCTACTTTCTCGTCCTTAGGTCTGGGACGAGTTTCCTCCAATCTATAATGATGTCCCGGCGGCCTTTCGCTTCTCCTGGTTCCCACCGTACCTCTCTCTGAGCTCGGACTGTGGTGAGGCTAGGCTCTTGCTCAGGATTGCTTTCTAGCTCTTCTCGGGTTCCTGTTGTCAGGTCCTCGTCAGGTTCCTGCTCCGCACAGGTTCTAGTGATTGGAAGCAGCACATGCTTCCCCTACTAGTGATCTTGGTGTTGTTCTTCGGGCATTCTGCCCACCACTCGACTCTTGTGGTCACGCCACCACCAGGTAGTTTGTTTCTGCTTCTTTCTCAATGCTCTCCTCACATCTGCATACTCTTGGTCTCGGGCGTCTCATACTGGCATTCTCTGTCTTGTTGAATGTTGCGGGCTACGCAGTTTGCTGTCTCTCCAAATCCACAATGCATAATGATCTCAGGGGGCTTGCCCTGCGCACAGCACTCTCCTCCTCTCCTACTTGTCACAGTTAAATATGCATCTCTAGTTAAAGAGACAGCTTCGCTTTCTTGCAAAGTTGGGTTTCTTTTTGCATTGCTTTAAAGATGCCACTTTGTTTATCTTCACAGAAAGTCCCATGTATGTGGCTATGGTAGTGGATTTAGGGCGTTCCTCATGGTAACAGAATTCCTTGTCCCCAAAGGGGGAGTCTCTTGTGGTGAGGTCCCACTTGCTTCGACTCCTAGGGGGGGTTTTGTGGAGTGGGCTCACTTCCCTAGCCTCACATGTGGATGGGGGGCTCACCTTTGAGGAGATGGGACAAATCCCTACTATTCGTCACAAAAAAATTGCATCTGCCCAAAGTGAAATGCAATGCATGACAAGGCCATTGTTTCACACAACTTGTTCTGTAGCCCCTTAATTTCTAATCACCAAGCAATCACACTTTATTTCATTTAAAGAAAAAAGTGCCACAACAGTAGTCACTGCCAGTTACCTTTTCCCATCTATAACCGCTTCCTGTTGTAAATAATCTGCCTTCGATGCACATTTAAAAAATTGGACCTCACTGGGTGGGCCTGTGCAGCAGCCCTAGCTGTTTGTCTTTCGGGGAGAGAGGCGTGGGGGGAAATAGGCATTTGTCCCTTCTCCAAATGTTAAATCCACCTCTAATTGCACTCTTTAGGAAATATTGAAATACTGTTTTGGTGTTTGAAAAGATGTACACCTTTTATACTTTACCCGCTTCATTAAAGGAAAAGCTCTTCTCTTGTATTATTTTCCAGGTGTTCATGATTAATCTTCTGAGAGGCAAATGTTTTTTGGGGGGTTAGAACGATCCTTGCATCCCATTCCCCCCCACACCTCCTCCCTGGTGGGGGTGTCGCACAGCAAGTCATTTCCATTTCCAGCACTGTCTAAACACCTAGCACCCAGGATTTACATCATACGTTCAAAACAAGAACCGCAATACAAATGATGTATTCTGTTTGCATGCAAACTCTGTCAAGTTACTCAAACAGTATGAGGTTATCAATTCAATACTTTGAATCATGAACAGTAGTGGCAGGGAAGGCTAGACTTCCACACACAGAAATAAACATTCTATTTATCTTGGAACCCCACTCGTAAGTATGCATGAGAAGAAGATCTGAAACTGTTCTTGAAAAATGTTCCAGTTCTGGTCGGCTTTTAGTTCCTCTTCACTGGGCGATTTCCTTTGTGCCAATGTTTCTGTATTTTAACCGGGATCTACACCCTAAGTACTACATTTCCGACTGTAGCAATATTTATTTCTTTACGTGATGGTGTCATCGTGGAGCATAAAACGGATCCAGAAATGATACAAGCCAGCGCGGATCCAGGCAATCGGACCAGATAGCAGGAAAGTAGAAAGACAAGCTTTAAAGTACAAACTGTTTGGGATACAAAAACTGTCATGCAGAACTCTTAAGCCTTTTTGGATATAGTTTAGATTACCAATTGCTAATTGAAATAGGGAAAAGAGGCATGACAAACTACAAGGCCTTTCTTCATTGTAGGCTGATAACATTTTTTGGATTATGGTTACAATATCCCAAAGGGAATAAATACATATTCATAGAAATAGAAAGCAGATTCTAATAGATGTTGCCATAGTACAAAGACAAGGATATGACCTTTGACTCTTACAAAATCTAATTGGATCCTCTGGCTTTTCCTCACAGATTTGCCACAAGAGGCTATATTTTATCTCTTCCAGCCGAAGACCGAGATTGAGATGAAATAGGATGACTACCCTCTAATCATTATTTAGAGGATAATGTTGAACAAATGGTGAATGAACCCACGAAAAGAAATGTATTTGCTGACAATCTGAAATATCATTTCAAAGTAAAACTTCGAATTGTGTACCTCCACTAACTAGGTTCCTTTTCTTCTTTTTTCTTGTTTTTTTCTATGTTTTGTTCTTTTTTTTCACACAGTATCTCTCCTGATGAACCACAAACAACACTGTGGGGAAACACGTGTTGAGAGAGAAAATACTTGAGAGAGAAAATATGCATGGAGATAAATAATGCATTAGAAAATATGAAAAAAGAGCAATGTACAAGACACAGTTTTTTGTTCTGAATGTATGAAACCAGTACATACAAATAACCTACTTTTGGAAAAACATTGAAAATAAAAATACCAGTATTTGACAAAATGGATGTGAATCATAAAAAGAAAAGATTTGTGATTTTTTACAGGGAGCGCACTCTGCATAAGTACCATTACAAGCGAATCTGAAACTGGTCTATGCCATCCTAGCCTTGTCATGTTCAGGTAGGCCATTGTTGGACCAACTCAGTGAGGTGCAGCTTGATTCCCTAAGAGTAGAAAGTAAGGCAACCAAAAGGAGAGACACACTGAAACCAACACACATTGGAAAAGCAAACAGCTTGGGCTTTTCATTAGGCTTGGATAGGCATTTGCCAGGCACTGCTATAAGGGAACCACCTGGCCATAAAATGGGAACAGCTGGGAAACAATGCGAGTACCTGGGCAAAGGATGTCAGGCATAGGATGTTATTGATATTGATATGGATATTTTATTTGTATCTCGCTCGTACACAAGTGTTTCAGAGCATGACGAGGCAAGGGAGGGGAACAAAGGAGAACAAAACAACAATCTTAATAGGCCCAGTGACATTGAGAATGCGCAAGTGCATGGGAGATGTCTAATACCTATACCCAATCTATAACTGTTGCCTTTGCGATTGCTTGTTTTAGACAGGACTCCAGTGCAAGGAACAGAGGCACTGACACAGATATTGCTTATAAATCAACTGATTGAAGACATACATTAAGAGATTTGTATTACACGAGGAGCTCATTTACAGAGGCAATTAAGTAATTAAACACTCAAGAGAATGCCTAGATATAACACTGACAGGTCCTATACAGCACACAATTTGGTGTTACTTTGTAATAAATCTTGCTCAAAAAATTCCCAAAGGGTACGTTTTGGCGGTGAGAGGCAGGTAGTTGGCAGAAATGCCTTAGGCATTGACATAGCCATGGCTAGTCATTAGGTAGGTAAATGACCAAACACACCCATAGGATGTGTGCTTCTTCTAACACACTATCTCCATCCTATCTGTGTTCCACTGCAATATTTCTGGCTTTCACCTAACAGGCAAAGCTAAAAAAGGATGTATGTAAGTCTCTGAATCAACCATAACCACTGGAATTGCTCTGCTCAGCCTTCCATACCATTGTTTGCAAATCAGCCTTGGCCCTGCCACCGATGTGAGCAGCCCTGCCCAAACTGCGAGACTGCTAAATCACAGTGCCTAAAAATGCCTGTGGTTGCTTGTGTTCCTGTGCAGAAGGGACAAGACCTAGTTATTGAGACTGAACTGCACCTGCTCCTTCTGCTGGAGCCAGGTCAGCTACCAGTGCTCACACCTGGTTCTCACACCCTGCACCCCTTCAGAGTATAGTAGGAGTGATGCAGCTAAAGAAAGTCTATAGCGAAACATGGGGTGCCATTGTAGTGCCATTAGTACCCAAGGGATCATAGTCCTGCTCTGCAGAAAAGGTCAATCTGTGGTCCCTCCCTATTTTTTAATTTCAAAAATAGTGAAAGGATTTTTAATTTCTAGTAGGAAATACACCAGCGGTGGAAGGAGAGGGACCTCTACCAGTTCTGCTGAATTAACAAGACATTGGTGAAATGTTTTGTTGTGTCAAGATTTGCACATTTCTCTGAGGAAGGGAATTTGGCCACAGCCCCCAGGGTGGCCAGGATCACGTTGATTTCCAAAGTGCGAACCACACAAGCCCAGAGCCACATACCAATGAAGTCTTAGCTTGGCTGCCGATGTTAAGGTGGCCCAAAATCCCAAATAGACCCAGAGGAATCGAAGTCAATCCAAACCAGACTCAGTGACGGAGTAGACAAAGTGCACAGAAAAACAAAGCCGGGACAGCATGCAAGCATTCAAGTTTCGTCGCTCTCGACTTACTTATCAAAACAATTACTTAAGTACTACAAACTCATCATCACTGACGTCAAAAGATAATATCAGTTTACAAAACCTATGGGGATAGGTTTTGCTACACATAGATTCCATACAGGTTAAACAGTTCATTGGGTTACAAGTATCTGATGGCTCCACCTCGAACCACCCCTATATTGATGAAGCTTCAACTACATCATCTTCAAGGCAAGGAGTTGGTTGGCATACTACTTGATGGGTGGAATGTCTCTAAGGATTTTGAGAGGTTGGCACATTGCTACCCAACCTTGAACACTTGACAGGTCGTCAGGATATGCGCCATAGAGTAGTGGGGGAGAGGCCCATGGAACATTCTCCCTTCAAGTAAAAGCTACCATCCGTCATTCTCAGGCCATGAGACTGGGCTATCCCTTTGTACTTGGTCTTGTGCGGTGCCTCGTGTCTACGTGTACATTTAGGGAGAACGGCAGGTGTCCTATCTGTGTTTTCTTCTAATGAATGCCAAGTGTTCCTCAATTATGGGTCACGTGCAATGGGATCGTGTTTGGAATAGATTTAACTTTTATTTATTGAGACTTTAGCTAATATTAATATGTGTATTGTGTTTTCTGTTGCCACTGGGGACACTCTTGAGTTATTCTTCATATAGTCTTTTGGCTTACTGTTGTACTGCACCTGAACATCAAAGGTTGTTTGTGCTCTTCTAAAACTGTAATTAATCTGGAAGTATACTGCTTGCATCTTGAGAATTGCTATTGTGTGACTTTGTTTCGCCCTTCCAATCCTCCCTTATTTCACTTTAACCTTGGCACTAGTTGCAAGCTGATGTCTGAGCTCTGCAGGGATATGTATTTCTGTGGATTCAGCCTTTTAAATGTTCCAGATGCTTTGAGGCTGTGCTTTTTCGGAGATGTGCTGTCTTCCATTTTGAAGAAGATGGCTGCTTTACTCCACTCTTATTTCTATATTAGCGAGTTATATTTGCATGTCCATGATGTTGCATTCACCTTATACGTTGGTCATGTTAGCGTTCTTCATGTCTGT
The DNA here is from genome assembly GCF_040938575.1 of Ambystoma mexicanum. Lineage (NCBI taxonomy): Eukaryota > Metazoa > Chordata > Amphibia > Caudata > Ambystomatidae > Ambystoma > Ambystoma mexicanum. The sequence goes on from NC_090934.1 coordinate 743,094,549, forward strand.
GGATTCTATGTTAATTTTCTTCATGTCTAAATGCATATATTACCTATTGAACGTGTTCTTCATGTGGAATGTATAATTGCTTCGCGCCTGATGCAACGTTAGATTGAATGCTTTTTCCCATGTTCAGCTCACATTGTTCCCAAACGTTGCTGTACCTGCGGGGGATAAGAACGGAACGGCTGTCTCAATGAGTAACATCTCTTACCTTTGCGGTATTGGTGCATGGGAATGGCAGAAGCTATGGATGATGTATTCATCTGCCTCCCAACACCATCTTGAATGCCATAACTCTGCTCTGAATGCCACAGAGTGGTCTCCTCATGCTTTACACCCAAGCCTGACTCTTTCTGCCATTCAAGGTTTGAATCCCTCGAAAGACCGTGTTATGTTCTTCTTGCATTGAGCCAATGAGGATCACAGAATGTGGGCCCACAAAGATGTTGGGCTTTTCATGAACATGAACATTCCTGATATGGACAGGGGAATTAGGGATATCGGCCAAGTGGCAATCCTCTGCCACAAACCTGAGACAAGGCAGGGTGGTTCAGGGGATCCCCATGCACATCCTCTGGGACCAGCATCATGCTAAATTGACACCAAGCACATGTAACCACCCCATCCTCTAGATCCCGTAAAAGGCAAAGGTAATTTGTCATTGCCAATACACAATCACATATTTGTTTAAAAAGAAATCAAAATGTGTATACTGTGCATTAAAGAATGCACATCACATATTTGTCACTTCTCTATTTCTTTTTGATGACCACTGGTTGTTGATCAGCTTTAGGGCCAGAGACTCAGATGTCCTGACCCAATGAAGACTCTAGTTCTCAGTGAATCCTGTGCCCGCTGAGTGTTTTGGATAGTTGTCCTGTAATTTGCTTAGTGTTTAGGTGTCTTGTGGACAAAATCTTTGCACATGTGGGACCAGTGCCCCACAATCAAGGTGGTCCTTAAAAAATGCTAAGTCTATTATCCCTTCAAAGATGACTATGAGGCCTGGCCATTCTTGGAGATGCCTCCCACACATGGACTTTCACAAGGTGCTCTGGGAGTGCTTTGCTAGACACATACCTTCTCCTCCTACACAGCATCCTGTTAACCCACTGAAGCGCAACAGATGTCTCATTCTTGAACATCATGTCTTTGAAGTCCTTGCTCTTCTCAATTCAATGTTTTGCATGCATCACCCAATATTCTTTATTCACATCACGTAGCATCTGTGACAGCATAGAATGTAACAGAAAACACATAATTTATATAATGTACATACATTTCTTTTTAAAGAAAGCTGCTTTCCTATCCCCCCATGTTATACTTTTTTATTGGCAGGGCATCTCATCACAATCAGGTGGTGCCTTTCACCCAAATGTAGGTTGGTTGAGAGACATGCCTTACTGTGCTATAGAAACACTTGGCAAATGCACAGCACAAACTGCCCCACCTCCTACCTTCAGCCAAGGAGAACTGTACATTCGAACTCATGCCGCAATCCTCCATTTCTAATCCAGAGCTTGCCAATCACAGTAGATGACTCTGTTCATATTTGGAATCCTGTGATGAGAGAATAGAAGATAGTTCATCTGGTTCACAGTTTACTTGTCATCTTCTGTAATCAGGGAGTCGATAGTTTCACACAGATAGATAAAAGTAAAACAAAAAAGTAATGTGAGGTCATGTTTGTGTTCACAATCTTGCGAAAAAACACAAAAGGCATTAGACTTCTCATACAGAAAGCAGCAATACTATGTTTGTCAATGTTTTTGATCAGCTAGGACAAAGATTTTAAGAAGGAAATTGGGAGAATGTGTCAATTGACGTGCATTGGTGTGAGGGACATTTTAGAAGAGTTAAAGGAGGGAAATAGTAAAAGGAGCCAGACGCTGAGTCTTTGGGTCTGACCTGAACTTGATGAATTTGCTGCTGCTGTGTTTGGAGAAGCCCTGCTGGAGCAGTCCTCTTTCACTGTTTACAGTTAAAAACCCCAAGCGTCCGCGGAGCCCTTCCGGACAAAGATCAACGTCTACAAGGCGATCATCAGACCAACCCTGACATATGCCTCCCCAGCATGGATGACCTGCCATGAGCGACACCGGAAGAGTCTTCAGATAGTCTAGAACAAGGCCCTGCGGATATCGTCTGGAGCTCCAATCTTCACAAGGATAGCAGACCTTCACAGAGACCTGGACATCGAGATGTTGGACGAACATCTAGTGAAGGTGAGTAAGAACTTCTGCCAAGGACTGGATCAGAACCCAAACCCTCTGATCAGAAGACTCACTGCCACCACTGCAAACCCCTTCGACCGCTACCTGTGGCCCATCACTGCGAAGACCCTGTGAAACCAGTCCTACTGTGACAAGACCACACAGACCAAGAAAAATACGAACCCACGACTACATACTCAACCCGAGAAGATGGAGTAATGAGGCTCAAGCCTCGGTATCCAAAAATCACAGCTGATGGATAAAAATCTATCAGCAAGAAGAAGAAGCGTGGAGCCGATGCAGAGTCAGACGCTGAGTCTTTGGGTCGCCAAGGAGCCCAAGAGCACAAGAGCTCCGGATTATAACCTCTGCAGTCTTCACAGACTGAAAGTTTTCCTTGGATTGTACTGCAAGGTGGTGAAAAAGCCAGACGCTGGTCCTTTAACGTGCCAGTAGCTCCTGCAGCAACGCCGCTTGGACCCTGAACGCTTTATTGAGGAACAATGCGATCAACAACATGAATTATCACGAGTCCTTTCGATCGTCGCTGTTAAGCACTTGCACCCTCGCCTTAGCGCAGTAGACATAAACTGTGAGTCAGCTGACATAATCAGAAACACAAGCACAGACACACTGGGATCAATGAGACAAAACAAGCTGTTCTCCGGGCAGCTGAAACTGTTAATGAAACTGTTAACCAAAACGGCTTGGGCAACGGTGACAAACAGATGGACAAACTATAACCAATCTAGAGCTACTAGAGATAAGCAAGCTCGCTGATAAGCTGCTGTGCCCACATAACCAGCGGAATGGGTCTGATAACAGAAACAGAAATCGAAGAAAGCTAGCAGTCAGCAACTTGTTACACTGCTCATATTCAGAAAAGGAAGATAACTAGTGGCTGCGAAGGTGTAAGCATGGCAATTGAGCCAATAAATCACTCCGGCAGCCTAATGGAAAGACCTAATGCACAGTGTGAAGGGCTGGACTTCAATTTACAAGACGACAGAGCGCTCGGCATGTGCACAAAAAAACGCCACAGTAAACAACAATAGAATCCCAAGAGACAAGGCGCGAGATGAGCAGAAGAAAAGGTTGTTTCAACAAAAATGCAACCTACTGGTTAACAACGAGAGCAATAAGGCATGCCAGAAAAATGTAAACGTATCTGGCACTGTACCCCTTCAGATTTTGTTAACAACAATGAAAAGCAAGAGGCGTTTTCCTTACGCGGACCTAGCAGCAAGAGAAGCCCGCCTCTCGGAACGCCTAAAAGCCGATTTCTTGAAACTGAAAGAGAAGTTAAATGGCTCACGCGAATTACCTGCAAACAGAAATGATGGAGAAGCCATTGATGGCCGCCTCTCATTTCTGACAATTCCTGCAAGCTCTCATACGGAAGCAAGATCTACAAATTTTGCTAATCCTTCACGGGAGCGTGCAGATCTAAAAGTACACGTTGGCAGAAAATATGCCATTTACCTTACACACGAATAAGAAAGGCGTCTGGGCTTCTACTAGTCACAAAGGATGTTACAAATGAGCATAATAACAGACCATAAAGAGAAAGGAGTCTGCACTGACAATTTAGCCGTCAAGTCAAATTTGTTGTGACAGAACAATGTTGAAAGAAGGTCAACTAACAGATAGTATCTGTCAGTGGCCGCAGGCCTTCAGATTCACAATAATGTGATGGCCGCTACCTCGATTTCTATGATTCCGTTTGTCAAGTTATATGAATCATTACATGAATCAATAAAAGATCAGAACATCTAGCTAGCAACGATAAATACTAAAGTTAGTGCCCTAGAAGCTCTTTCGGAATATACTCACAAAAGACGCGATCATGAGGCAGAAAGTTCTGAAAGTTCTGCGAAACGGCAATTCCGATTCAGTGATTTAGCTAGGAATGAGACGGCACAAAAACAGAGCTCATGGAGGCAGTCATTGATTGCACAAAGTGGATGAGACATAATACACAAAAACCAGTTTCAAATGCTGAATCTTCTAGGTATAATTGTCAAAGGAAATCTCCTAAGCCAGCAGTTTCAACTGATAAAGCATCTCGAAAGGAATCTCAAAGGCTGGAAAAGAAAACAATGGGAGCAGAAAGTCATGGCCCCACTGGAAGTTTACAGTCAATAGCTATCTCTGTTATTGAAAAATAAAAAGAGCCTAAATCGGTGATATCATCAGATAACAAGAAAGATCAACCGATAACAGGCAACTTCATCAATTGAAAACGGCATAGTGTCGCAACCAAAACAAAGTACTGCGAGTTTTGAACCAAGAGGACAGCAAGAAGCTCCAATACTGGCAATACCCCTAATAGCCCCTCCAAAAGTCCCTCCAAAAAAGACTCTTAATAGAGGACAGGTGTTGTAAATTCTTGCACAGATGACAGGAGGCGTGATGACAGGCTGGATGGCTTTTATTTCACAGATAACAATCTGCCATCAACGTATAAGTACTACAAAGTCTGAAGGCTAGGCAAGCTTGCCTAATAACTGTTTCTGGGCTGTGAGACAGAAATGTCTAATAATAATGATAGCCCCCGGGCCCAAATATCGGAGGAGCCGGCAGGACGCGTCTTGCCGCGTCCTCTGGTGCTCCCGTAATGCGCGCGAAGCGCGCGGGGGCGGTCCTAGCCACCAACGCGAGATCTCGCGAGAGTAGGAGACTCTTGCGATATCTCTACACACCTCCCTTTGATAAAGAAAGAGGAAGTTCATTGCATAACATAGTCACTGTATCTCACCGGTCTTCTGTGCTCTCTTCTCGGCCGGTCACCCTTTCCAGTGCGATCTTCCTGTTGCTCCTGTTCGGATTCTGGCATGGGCGATCCCAGTTCCATCTCTGTTTCTTCCCTTTCTTTGTCGTTTCTCTCGGGCTCCCGTGGTTCCCTTCGCTCGTTGTCTATTCCTTCTTCGGCAGGTGGTCTCTCCGGGGTTCTTGCTCTTTCTTGTCTCTTCTGATATAGGGCTACTCTTTCCAGATTCCATGTGCGCCCGTCCTCTGTGCGGACATGATTCGTTCCCCTGTGGACCACTTTGGTGGGTCTGCTGAACCGAGAGCCCGTGATTTGGTCCTTTTTTTGTAGTCTTATTTTGACCCAATCTCCCCCTCCAATGTCTGACGCTTGCTTGGTTCTTCTTCTTTGGTCACTCCATGTTTTCATGCGTGCCTTGCTGTTTTCAATTCTCCACACCACTTCTGACATGTCCACTGCTTCATCTTCTCTCACTTTGGATAACCATGGTGGTATGAGCGTGGAGGCTGCACTCCTCCCTCTCAACATCCGAAACAGAGATATTTGCGTTATTCCGTTAGGAGTGAGTCTGTGGGCCGCTATGGCCTCCTTGGTAGTTTTTAGGGGGTCCATCCCCGAAGCCGTGGCTAGTTGTATTGCTCCCTTAATGAACCTGTTGGCCCTTTCAACAAGCCCATTAGCTTGGGGATGGTACAAGGCCGCCTTCCTTTGGCCTATATTGTGCTTTCTTAGGAATTGTTCCATGTCCCGCGAGATCAGTTGTACCCCATTGTCTGTTACCACTTCCTTGGGGAGGCCTTCTCTTTGAAAAATTTCAGTGAGGACTTCAATTACCGTCGCTGTGGTAATGTTTGGGACGAACTCAGCCTCGACCCACTTGGATAGGTAATCAACCAGCACTATGCCGTACCGATGTTCTGGTGCCATCGCTTCCAGAGGCCCTATAAAGTCTATGCCCACTTTTGACCACACCGCTTCTGGTATTTCTGTGGGAATTAGGGGTGCCTGTCTGAGTTTCAGTCTTTTGTCACTATTGAGGCACTCATGACAACGCTCTATCATGGTGCGAATCTCATGGTCCATGGACGGCCACCAGTAGGCCTCCCGGACTCTGCGCCGGGTCATCGTGTTTCCCAGGTGACCAGCGTGGGCTCTGCATAGGATGGTGCTCCTCATGCCTATAGGTGGGATTATCTGGTCCGTCTTCATTATTATTCCGTCCGTTTCCGATATCTCTTCGGCCACCTTCCAATAGGGTCTCATACCTTCTGGCACCATTTTTTCACCTGGCCACCCTTCCTTGATCCACTGACGGATTTTCGCCATAGCCGGGTCTTTTCTGTCCTCTTCCAGCCAATGTTTCTCGCTGAGTTCCATATAATCAGGTGCTTTTATGTCAGTGATCGATGCTACTATGCATTCTCCTCGTAGAAACGTGGTGGCCTTGTCTTTACCTTCTGGCAATCTAGACATGCAGTCATCCTGCGAATTCTTCCACCCTGATATGTGCTGCACTTCAAACGTGTACTCCTGCAGTTTTGCTGCAATGCGTGCCAATCTGGGTGTGGACACTTTGGTACCTCCTGGGCTGAGCATGTGGATGAGGGGTTTGTGCTCCGTCACCAACTTGAATTTCGTGCCCCACACATATGTTCTAAAATGTTCTACCGCCCATGCGCACGCCAACATTTCCTTTTCTATGGTAGAGTAGTTCTGTTCCGCCGAGAACAAGGCCTTCGAGGCAAAGGCTACCACATGCTTCGTGTCCCCCTTCTTCTGCGTAAGAACTGCTCCTAGTCCGTAGGCACTGGCATCTGTGGTGATGACTGTATCCCACTCCGGGTTAAATGGCTGTAAACACGGCGCTTCCATGATGTGCCGTTTTATACTTTCCACCGCCTTCTTCTGGGGTTCTTGCCACGCGAATACCGAACCCTTTTTGAGTATGTCACGGAGTGGTGCTGAGGTTTCAGAGAATAAGGGAATACATTTTGCGTAATACTCTGCCAGTCTTTGCTGGTCGGTTCCGGTGCTTCTATGATTGCATGCATCAGATTTTGTTTCGGACTTATCCCTTTTTCTGAGATTTTGTACCCCAAGTATTCAACCTCTTTCACTTTAAATGCGCATTTTTCATGGCGTAGTCTCACCCCTGCTTCTTGCAACTTGGTCAGGACCGTTTTCAATGTGGCGTCATGGCGGTCCTAGCCACCAACGCGAGATCTCGCGAGAGTAGGAGACTCTCGCGATATCTCTACAACAGGCATCAGAAAGAGTATTGAAAATGAGTGGCAATGCCAATAAACACCAGAGAGTTGACGATGATGATTTGGAAGAGATGGAGTCATTCAAATCTGAAGATCTAGCAAACCTTTCTACTTACCCGATCGATGATGAAGAGGAAGTTAGTGCAACAGAACCATCACCAAATGGTGTGGTCAAAAATAGTCTCGTTCAAGATGATTCAATTGGAACTATCCAAGAGATTGAAGATGACTCTCCACTCCGTAGAAGGTTTAAGGTCGCAAAGCGGAACCTGGACGTGAGAATCTTCAGTGGCAAAGCCTTCCCAAGCTTTAAAAGGAATGCCTCAAAAGAGCAACATGTAAAAAGAAGCAATGAATCAGGCTCAAAATTAAACCCTAAATACACTACATTGCAGGTGAAAAAAATAGGACTGACAAAACAGCCTGTGAATCAAGAGAAAAATCTCGATGAAAAAGCTCCAACTTGAATATGTTCTTCATGAAAAAAATTAAGTGAATTTACACAGTAGGAACATAATGAAATTTCTAAATTGTGTTCCATCATTGAGGATTATCAAGACGGAAGATATCAACATAGTGGAGTACATGTCAGGAAAACGATCTGACTGGGTACTCCTACATGTACACTCCCAATTGGTAGCAAACACCTTAAGAGCAGCTAAAAATGAGTTATTAACGTTTGGTTACGAGATAAGTGTTTACTCGGAAACTGATAAAAGACAATCAGGAAAATCACATGTATGTGGTTGCTGTTGGTACTCTTGTTGAAGAAGGGAATTTCCATAGCATTTCATTGCTGGACTTCCCATGTGGGTGGGACAAAGACTGATATGCAAATGGACAGGTCATTTAGCCGTGTTTGTTCTCGCAGAGGGGCACTTATGTACTATTTATTGATTGTTTAAGGGACTTAGGTTTAGTCAACCTAAGTTTCCTAGGGTCATCCAGATGTGGACCCCTTGCTCACTGTGCTCAGAGAGGCACAGCTCCACCTCACTGATGAGGCCCAACAAGGCTGAAACACGTGTATGGGGTTGCTGTTGGTACTTTTGTTCAGAAGGGAATTGCCATAGCATTTTGGTGCTGGACATCCCATGTGGGCGGGACAAAGACTAATATGCAAATGGCAATTTCACCTCTGTGAAAGGTGCAGAGAGCTAAAGTGTGGCTGCTGACTCTCGAGTGGGTACCTTCCCAAAGGGCAGGTCATTTAGCCGTGTTCGTTCTCGCAGAGGGGTACCTATGGACTATCTTTTGATTGTTTAAGGGACTTAGGTTTAGTCACCCTAAGTTTCCTAGGGTCATCCAGACGTGGACCACTTGCTCACTGAGCTCAGAGAGGCACAGTACCACCTCACTGATGAGACCCAAAAAGGCTGCAACACGTTTATGGGGTTGCTGTTGATACTCCTGTTCAGAAGGGAATTGCCATAGCATTTCGGTGCTGGACTGCCCATGTGGGCGGGACAATGACTGATATGCAAATGGATGTTTCCCATCTGTGAAAGGTACAGTGAGCTAAAGTGTGGCTGCAGACTCTCTAGTGGGTACCTTCTCAAAGAACAGGTCAATGTGCCGTGTTCATTCTCGCAGAGGGGTGCCTATGGACTATTTTTTTATTGTTTAAGGGACTTAGGTTTAGGCACCCTAAGTTTCCTAGGGTCATCCAGATGTGGAGCCCTTGCTCACTGTGCTCAGAGAGGCACAGCTCCACCTCACTGATGAGGCCCAACAAGGCTGAAACACGTGTATGGGGTTGCTGTTGGTACTCTTGTTCAGAAGGAAATTGCCATAGTATTTCGGTGCTGGACTGCCCATGTGGGCGGGACAGAGACTGATATGCACATGCATATTTCCCATCTGTGAAAGGTACAGTGAGCTTAAGTGTGGCTGCGGACTCTCGAGTGGGTACCTTCCCAAAGAACAGGTCAATGGGCTGTGTTTGTTCTCACAGAGGGGCGCCTATATACTATTTTTTTTGCTAGCTCAATTCAAGTCAACAAGAAGTGGGTTTAGAGTAGACCACCACAAACACAAATATCCATTTAGTAAAAAAATAGTGGATGAGAATAAAAAAATGCATGAACATCTTAAGAGGCTGAAGGCTGGCCACTCGACGGCTCTGTATCCTGAAGAGAAAAGAAAGGGTCAACAGCAATATCAGATTTGGCTGATCACATTTAAACAATTTTGTGAACAAGAACAGGCAGAAGAGATGCTAAAAGTGATATGTGCATGGAAAAGTAGAGAAAACTGGTCAATAATAAAAGCGGGCTCGCTAACTCAGAAAGCTAATATGATAGTGGGAGTTAATGCAACCTCATGGGACAACCCCTTCTCAAAGGTGTTTAAGGCTCCCACTCTACAAGACGATGAACAGGGTATGGAACAGACAGTTGTCTGGAACGTTGGTCAAAGTAGGGCTGAAATAGAAGTTGCGATTTCCAAGCTAAAAAATTCTGGGGCAGATGGTCCCGACAGTTTAACTAACCTGATGCTAAAAAAAACCAAAGAACATTGGGTTGCTTTTATTGAAACCCTATTTAGGAAAATTCCCTCGACAAAAATAATTCCTTCTTCCTGGCAATCGACGGTAGTTGTGCCAATTTTTAAAAAAGGTGACTGGGCAGATCCATCAAACTACCATCGGATTGCCTTGTTAGATGTAATTGGGAACATTTTTGCCTCATTTTTGAAGAAAAGATTGCCAAAACGGGCAATGGATGTAAAAATGATTGATGATAGGCAGACTGGTTTTACCAGAGGTGTGGGAGTTGAATTAAATATAACACTGTTGAATCTGATAAAATTGGAGTACATGAAAAACAATAAAAATCTTTTCTTGGCGCTCGTCTATCCGCGCCAAGCTTTCAACAGGGTGAATAGAGCGACACTGTGGAAAAAATGGGACTGCTCTACAGACTTTCCACAATTTATGAAGCAACTTAATTCTAAAACATCGATACGAATAAGATTGAATGCTAACAGTGAATTGTCGGATATGATCCCAACAGAAAGAGGCGTCAAACAAGGCTGCCCTTAAGCGGCACTAATCTTTAAATTATGGATTTGCCTGAAGCGCTATCTGAATGTAATTCCTTTCCACCGAAAATAAATGGACATCGGATCAGCTGGGCAACCTACGCAGACGACTTGGTGCTTGCCGATACCGCACAAATAGGCCTACAACGCCTATTGACGAAGCTGGAGGCCTAATTGCAAAAAAACGACATGGAAATGAATGTGGAAAAATCAAAGATTGTTGTTTTTGGGTCAAATCTTGGTAAGAAAGGGAGAAATGTTAAATGGTGCACAGCTGGTGAACAACTTAATGGAACGGAAAACATTAGATACCTTGGAATTCTATTAAATAAATCGATAAGAGAATGGCAGTGGACAGAAGATTTGAAGTAAAGAATGACAAATCTAAAACTACAAGGCGCCAAACTACAGCGTGAATTTGGCAAATTTACATTTAATCCGGTACCCATGTTCTACTGCCACAAAATGGTAGCTGAAATCACTTTTGGCAGTGAAGCTGGATTCAATATCAACAATGACATTTGGAACTTGCTAGAAGGGCTGTTTTGGCGAAAAGCACTATGTCCGCCGATAAATGCTTCGATCTCCTCCATTCGATCTTGGGTTAAAATTTCAAGGCTCATCAGTGCTTTGGAAATCATTTTGACTGATGAGAAAAATGACTATGAAAAACTCAGCACCCCCATTTGGGATACTAAAAGAAACCACAGATAAACCTTATCAAGGGCTGTTAAAAGAATGGTCAGTAAAAATCCTAATTCAACTGGCCCATGTTGGCGCAACACTCCAGCTAGTACAAGATAATCCATGTGCTGTAACAAAAGGTGAGGAACTGTGATTGGATCAACACCATCAACAACAGATCCAAACTTGTGTACAGCCTAGTTTTAGACAGAGAAGCGCGACAAATAAATCAAGCCCCGATGTATCTACAAACATTTCCATCAAGATTATCATCGGGACCAGGTTTTGCGGTTATGTCTGAACCAGCTGCCAACTAAAGAGTTTGGCCTTAAAGATAGAAAGAACTAAGGCCCTGAGGAAATATGTGCGTTAAATGGAAACATGGATGACTGGTGGTCCGCTTTATTGACTGGTAACAACTACATGATGATTTGTGCAGTCATAGGGTGTCATTACGAGTTTGGAGGTAACCATGGCGCTATTAGCGCCATGGCTGCCTCCAAACCCATACCGACTCCGCCCTGGTGAATGGAGCTTTTACCGCCCCGTTCTAAGGTTGGCGGGGACGGTAATTCCCCATTCACCAGGGCCCTTCCCCATTCTCATTTGAGCCCCCATAGGGCTCAATGGGAAGGCGCTAAGCAACATTACCGCTAGTTGCGGTACCTTGATAAACTATAGACTATCTTGATAAACTATCTTGATAGACTATCTTGATAAACTATTGACGGAAGATAGAGAGAACAGAAACAGTCGCAGAAGCTAATGAAATATGCTTTGTCTTTTCTTTTATCTAAAAGTGGAAAGGATGATGACTATGATGTCGAAACTGTTAAATGATTAAGAAAGGAATTGGGATTTTGTAAAAGATTTGTAATAAACTGAAACAATAAAGAAAAAAAATGTATGAACATATCAACATTGTTGCCTTAAAGAACTAGGGGTCTCCCATCCTAAATAGGCAGCGTTGATATCTATGGGCAACACCACATCCTGGGAGGATAGCTCAGCGGCAACGTGCTACCCTTGGAAGCAAGAAAACACGGAGCAACACAGGTTCGATCCCCGGGTCCGTGCTTAGAAACCTCTGGGTATTAATCGTGTTATAAATAACCTATCATATCATATCATATCCTGCAGTATACAGTACAATACCCCAACCTGCATTCCAACAGAACCCGTGCATCCCTACAGAACTCCCACCATTTACTAAACCATATGCTTGATTACCTTCTTCTGTGGGTGTGCCTTAACACTGGTGTGTGAAGAATCCTGTGGGTGCCTCACTAAAGCCCTGCCTAAAGTCTCCTCCCAGGTGGCCAGGGGAAGGCAGACGCTTCCTGATCCCAACTCTGGGGGTGGTGTACTGCGGGAGGATCATTTGGGTGGAGTCAGGGCCCAGGGTAGTGAGGAGATTCCGTGGAAGGAGACACCGTTTTTTTCCTTTGAAAGGGATACTCTTAGCACTATGCCAAAAGAGGATATGGCTTATTGTCATTTTGATACCTCTCAACCTCCTGGTAAAACTGAGATGGTAAATCCTAAGGTTCTAATCCCACAACATATTATACCAAAAGAAGACATCTTTTGTATCCCTAAAAACAAATGCCCTCCTCAATACCAAATGTACACTACAAGGAATGGCAGAAATGTGGCCTTCTCTATACCTTCTTCCTCTAATAATGGTAAAACATACAGCCCTTCGGTTAAAATGACTAAGGGAATTACATCTTAACCCTATACAGGAAGGGGGAAATCGAACTTCACTAAAGTGAACTATATGTCCCAGAATCCCATAGGGACTGATTTGAAGAAGACGGCTGAAGAGGCATGTAGAAGTGGAGGACAGGCAAGAAGGCCTAACAGCCTTTGCCGGGGTCAGGCAATTAACAGTAAGGGCTTGCATCTGACCTCAATGGTGCTACCTGAGAGGCATACAGGATGCAGCAGGAGGGGGAAGAAAGGAAAGGCTGGAGCAGGAGCTGGAAGGGTTGGCAGTAGTAGCAGAAGCAGAAGAGCACGAGGCTGGCAGTTCATAAGGAAATATGGTCACTTAAGGGACGCAGGCACACGAGGAAAGCAGAATTCACCTACAAGTTCTGAGAGGTTCCTGTGTTAAAAAAACCCTGCCTTGCTTTGGCTCCACTGAGAGAGACATGCTTAGATTGAAGGTCTTCCCAGGTGCTCCTAGTGGCTGTGATTGCAGAGCTGTGATTGTGCTACAACCCGAGGCCCGTTTAAAGAAGCAAGCCAAGGGACAGAGGAGTGAAGGAGACTCCCCGTTGATAAGGCCGGACCGGAGACACCCGTGCTACAGAGTGGTGTGTGGCTCAAGTGTGCCTGTAGTAGAATAAGAAGTCAGGAAGTGGAAGCAGCCTGCAACCGCAGTGTTTCTGGAGCCGGTGAGTTAGGTTTGGCATTCAGGTTCACTCTAAAAACCTTGCCGGTAGAGGCTCATGTATGAGTAGAAGCGAGTATAAACTGTTCGGTGTTGTGAAAGTTTTTCTGTTCAATGGAAATGTATCACGCGCACTTCTCGTAAAAGGTATAGTGCTCGCATACAAAGAAAAACATTTAATTTCCATTGTTGAAGTCCTAATGTTGTCCAAGTGGTCGCGAGTCTCTTATAGAATGGAGAACACTTTTGTAAATTACTCCGAAAGCCCTAAGCAGACTTTCAGAATTGTTACAAGACCTTATGGCATCAAAGGAAGAGCGCTTGTGACCAATTGTGATTCCCGTTGCGAGTGTGAAAGTGTATCAGAGTTAATACGTGGGTATACAAATGCTTGCTGAGACTTAAGGTTACAGATCTACCTTAAAGAGTGATTGTTTGTACCTACATCTGTTTCTCCTTTGAAGACAGAACTTTGTAACATTAAGAACAATTATTCTTTGAACTCAGAAGTTGTTGTATTACTAAGAAGAACCAGCATTACCCAAGCCAAGAAGCAACCCTTTCTATAGTGGTGAAAAGCCTGTTTAATCCTATCCACCTATCTGATGAAGTTGTTAAACGTCCAGTTTCCTCTGACACAAGTGTGACATTGCTATATGAAGTTGGAAGTGTGGCAATAGAGCTCCAGTGGAGCTACTGGAACCAAGAAGATGTGAACAACGCTGGGGAAGGGAGTTGGGTGGTTGTGAAATGATTGAACAAATAGTCTGTAATGCTGAGACTGTTGAAGTGGAAAGAAAGTCAGTTTGGAAGCAGAGGCAGGTTATTCTTGTGGCAGTAAGGCAGACAGAAGAGGCACGTAGGCAGCCCTTTTCTTGGATGTTAGGAATAGAAGAGTGCCTTGCCTACCTGTAGAGATTGAAGTGTCTTTTCTTCAAAATGTCTAACCGTCCTGAAGTGTAAAGGTAAAGCAGAAATATCAGAACTGTGGTTGTTTATGATACTGTCAGTGGATGTCACATTGAAGTTGGTTGAAGTAGTGGCATTTTGTGGAATCAAGGAGTCTGTTTCCACAGTAACAGTAGTAGAATGGTGGTATACCAAATGTACTGCAGAGGGTACAAACACTTGTAGAGTTGTAGAAGGAGAAGTTTCAAATCTATTCTTTAAACTGCGGCAAAGCAATCTTGGAAAGAAGACGCCCATGATCACCATTGGTGCTATTTAATTGGTTGGAATTGAAAGTGGAAGTTTTCAAGAGAAAGCTGAAGAACTGTTACCAGTGGATTTTTGTTTGGTGAACTTCTGTTTCATTTGGAATTTACAAGAACTGTTTCAAGACTTTGGGCCTCATTACAAGGTTGGCGGTAACCCACCCATGCCACTGGCAGGTTGCTGACAACCCTGTAACACCTAATCTGGCTCCTGACTTCCCGGTGCCACCGGCACATTACAAGTCCTGGCAGCGCGGGAAGTCAGGCGCCGGATTTTGTAAGTCCCCATTCCCATGGAGTCGCATAGGATTCTATGGGAATGGTGAAGGTGCTTCCGCGATGACACTGCCTACCAGGGCCGATGCGCCCGGCAGGGTCAGACCGGTCGGGCGCAGCGGCGCCAACAGACAGACTCGTAGTGTGGCAGTCTGGAAACAAGGATGCTGGTAAGCTTACCGGCACCCTTGTTTCCGGACCATCACCCTTTTAATGATAACCTTTGCCTTTCTTTTAGAACAGTGGGAGTGGCAATCAGCACGCGTGCACAGAATCCAAGGGACAGGGATTGTGCTCGAGTCTTCATGCTGTGAAGATGTGTTTTCGAGCCGCCCAAGCCACCCAACCTAATGAGGACCTCATCCCGGCACCTCACCAGACACAGATAAGTGCTGCATAGCCCTGGGAGCTTACAAGTAGAAGTGGGGTCATGTAGGGGGATATCTGGCCCCTGTTTCCCGTAAAGCTAAGTTGACATACAAAGCATACCACGTAACGATGCGCACACTAATCAGCTCCGCTTACCCCGCAGCACTATAGACAACGGCTCACTAGTTGTAGACCCCATGCACGGTCTGAAACGCTACGGATTACAATTCCCAGCGTTTACTAACTGCGAAAACGCCTGCATGAACTAACGCTTGTCAGAGCCACATGCAGCCCCTATAGTGCATGTATACAGCCACATGTGGCTACAATAATGCACCTGCATGTGAGAAGCACATGAACAGCGACTTACGGCTAACACCCAGAAAAAAGGCATTCCAAAAGCACATGAATAGCCATGTTCGGCAACATATATAAGAAAAAGCATACCATGTGTAGATGAATAGCTACATGTGGCAGTACAGATGTGTGCACTATTTGTAGTACTTTTTTGAACTGCTACTGTAACACAGGACAACTTAACCACTCGCACAAGACAACAAGGGGACACTGTAGGCGAACAAGAAACCTAAGCTAAGTGTTGCACAATCTTGTCTTGTTCCTACGCTCTGTGCAATTATTGTGCTCTTGTTTATGCTCTTTTTAATGCTCATGTTATCATGTCATAGGTTTAATCGATAGTGTAAGTGTGCGTGAGTGTACCAGGATAGACACGTTTGTTGATACAGTGTACACGCTGGAAGTGTGCGCAGTGGTCAAGATCTAACCTCACATCACGCTGCCTATCCATAACCTCTGCCTAGGCTCTTCCCGGTTTCCCTACTTCCCGTCCTATCCAACCAACGTTACCCTAAGCCTCCTTCCTTGCTGAGGTTGCAGAGCCCTGTGTAAGCACTGACTTGCAGGTCCGAAAACTGCAGTGGGGGTGGTTAGTGCACTCCTGCGCCTCAGAGCTGAAGATCCTGCCAGAAGCCCACGTGTTTCAGAGGCACCTGAGTGGTATGACCCGACTACATCATGGATGAGATCGCCAAAGCCCTCCAAGATCTACTTGCTAGCTAGCCAGGTACACAGTCTGGCAGCTCAGGTCGCTCCATTTCCCAGTCCACCTCCCCCACCACCTCCAGTTCCAGTCCAAGTTCAGGTAATGCCCAAAGCCATAGTGCCCTTAGGCCCACCTGAGCATTATGCAGGGGACCTGCAGAATTACCAAACTTTCTTTGCGCAGTGTCGTCTCAACTTCCTGATTAAACCTGCAGCTTTCAGAGCAAAACAGGCCAGGATGGCGTTTGTCCTCTCCTACTTTAGTGGCGATGATGCAGCATGGGAAAACCCATTGGTGCAAAAGGATGACCCTATCCTGTATATTGGGATGGGATCCTGGAAGAGTTCGGCAACACTTTCAATCGCCAGGCCACAGTGATGTGTAAGGATAGGGAGTTGTTAACACTTAGGCAGGATGGTAAGGAATTGGTGACTTATGTTATGCAGTTTAACCGGCTAGAGACAGAGTCAGAGTGGCCCAGGGAGAAAGGGATTCCCCTGTTCTACCAAGACCTCCGTGAGGACCTAAAGCACTTGATCACGCAGGTTGACCCACAGCCCATGGAATGCCCTGCTATGATCGACTTGTCCCTGCGATTGGACCACAGACAGGCTGAGAGACGGGACGACAAAAAAAGGGGTGACATGCGCCCGATTGCGCAGCTAGAACAATCTCGACAACCACGCAGTTCACAGACAAACAGAGCGGGGAATGTAGATGGTTCAGTCAGGGGGCCTCTCTCCATGGAAGAGAAGGAGAGGCAGTGAAAGGACGGGTTGTGCAGGTATTGTGGAAGCACAGGTTACTTTGTGCGAGAGTGTCCAACCATACCTAAGACCCAGGTAAACACCTCGACTTAACGGTCATAGGGGTCACACAGTAGAGCCTGGGTAGCGAGGGGACCCCATCCATAGGATATACCAATTATGCACCACACATCGTGCTCTCTGGCCTGTTGTGTCAGAGAGCATGATGGAATTTCATAGACTCCTCGTACGCTGGGAATTTTGTAGACACCTCTTGCACTGCCAAGATTAGGGTACCCCTTCATTGGAAAAGTAAACCCGAACCCGTCACATTGGTGGACGGTACCCCACTATGTTCTGGACCAATAACCCAATGCACACAGAAGTTGACACTGATGCGGGAACAAGCATCGGGTGGAGATCTATTTTAATCTCATTGCCGCCCGTCAGTTTGGGCTTATACTGGGGCTACCGTGGCTCAAAAATCATAACCCCCAAATTCCCTGGAGCGTGCTGGTATAGTTAATCTAATTTCCTTTTTTTGTCAGGAACACTGTATGCATTCTGTTCCAGATCCCTTGAATCCAATACACACAGTGCATAAAGTCTTTGCCGATGTGGGTAGCCCATCCGAGACAGTTGAAATCAGTCCCTTACACCAGGGATAGCATGACTTCCTTGACGTCTTTAGTAAGCAAGCTGCAGAAACATTGCCCCCCCATTGGCCGTTTGACTGCCGCATGGACCTGGATCTGGGTGCGGTATTACCATGCAGCCGAGTCTATGCTTTAGCCGAGGCAGAAATGGAACACTTACGACAATATATGGAAGCAAACCTCTGTAACGGGTTTATAAGGCACTCTAATTCATTGTTCTCGTCACCCCTCTTCTTCGTCCCGAAGAAAACCTTGGACCTTTGCATGTGCATAGATTATCACATTATCAACCATATCAACATAAAAAACAATATCCCCGTTCCACTCATTCTGATTTTGTTGGACCAGGTAAGGCATGTATCCGTTTATACCAAGCTGGATCTAAGAGGTGCTTACCATCTGGTGTGGGTGCATGAAGGGGACGAATGTAAAACTACCTTCCAACCTAAGTTCAGGCTTTATGAATATCAGGCTATGCCATTCCGTCTCTGCATCACACCAGCCACCTTTCAGCACTTCTTAGACGAGATCCTTCAGGAGTATCTCGATGTTTTCCAGTTTGTAAATTGACGAACTACTGACCTACTGCCAGAACATGCAGGATGCCCTCAGACCAGTGGAGGTACGCGAGCACCAGCTGAGGAAGAGGAGTTGAGCGAGTAAATCCTTAGCTTTGATTTCGGCAGATTGCGGACTCCCACGTGATTACACTAATTCGACCGGGAAGTATCGAGCCGGAATGTTTTGGTCCATCTCTGCCCGTAATTTGGCATTTCTAAACTAGTACACAACTGAGAGGACCCTCTGATATAAGGTGAAATTCCTGAAATTTCAGACGTATCGTCACACTGGACGATTTCCGCATTCCATGAACAGACATACTACATGCTCCTTCACTACCCACCGCACATGTTGCAGAAGGTGCATCGTTCAATACAAGGGCTCCATTTTCTTGGGTTACACGCACCTGACACATGCTAGCTACGGCCCACGACTAATTATGCTGAAAAATCGTTGGGACTTAATCACTGGACAAGCATTGTTGTCTTTTTCTATGGGCTTGAGTGTTCCTTTTCATACCCCTGCAGCCCCTCACCATTCCTACAGTTGAGGTGCACCGGGTTTGAAGACTGACGGCATTCGGTTTTCCGTTTCTTGCGAATCTGCAAGGCTAAAGAGCGATATTGAATACTATTGAATACTATTGCAGTTTGCACTTAGAACACAGTGGACCCATCACAGGACCCTAATGTTTGGAGTCTACATCCCATTG
Source organism: Ambystoma mexicanum (assembly GCF_040938575.1). Classification (NCBI taxonomy): domain Eukaryota; kingdom Metazoa; phylum Chordata; class Amphibia; order Caudata; family Ambystomatidae; genus Ambystoma; species Ambystoma mexicanum. The sequence continues at coordinate 743,113,514 of NC_090934.1, forward strand.
GACCTCAATACTGTTTTTCTGCTATATCACTTTGTCTGCAGCTTTGTTAGTTTCGTGTCTTTTCATTTTCAATTTACATGTTAATTTTTTATGATCAGTTCTTGTAAGCAGTTGATTTGGTAGACGGCAGGCTACCTCTGATGAATTTCTATTTAGCTTTTTTTCACACAATCAGAAAGAAACAGGTTGGCAAATTATGAGAGAGAATGAGAATGTTTGAGTTTTGAGTAGACTGAATGTAGTGTTTGAAGTGATTTATATTTTGCTATTTACACAACACAACACCAGTGAATATGATACTTGGATAGCATTAGGCTTATCTATAGTTCCCTCTTCACCATTTTTTCATCTGCTGGTGGTTATTCTGTACTTGTACTTTTGCTGAGACTTTATTGTCTATTTTATTGAAACGCTTGTTACTCACAAGGTTTTTTTTTTAACATTGTTTGAAATTAATAAAATGATGAGATATGTTTTGTCTAAGACCGAGGCTTGTTCATGTGCAGAGCATTTTGTGGTTCCATCTGGAAATAGAGATAATAGCCCTCTAGCACTATTATGTTTCTTTTTCAAGGCTTCGCCTAATTTTGAGGATGTGCTAGCATTGGGCATTTTGTCCCCCTATTGCGAGTCACACATCGGAAGCTATAGTTTTTGAAAAATGAGTTCTATCCGAACTAAAACAATTAGAGGACTCCAACACATTTTGTACATATCAGAATATATTGGAAAAATCGGCATTGAAAAGTTTGATAGCCAATGAACTAATAGTGATACGAAAAGGAGATAAAGGTGGGGCTATAGTAATGCTCAATCGTGAAGGATACATTACAGAATCTGACCGCCAACTTGAAGACACTAACTACTATGAGAAAATAAAGGAAGATCCTACTCCACATCTCCAACTTTTGATAAACACAAAAATACAAAAAGTGTTCAAGCGTGGATGGATTTGTAAACAAGAATATGAGTTTCTTTCACCATCAAAACCAAGTGTTCCTAAAATTCACAAATCTTTGACTAAGCCACCAGGGCGCCCGATAGTTTCAGGCACAGGTACAGTGTTTGAACCCCTTTCAAAATAAGCTGATCTCTTTCTAAAACCCTTTGTTTTAGAAATGTACTTGTTTCTACAGGACATGACAGAGGTAATTAATTTGATCGAAAATTATCCATTTGATGATAAAAAAACAGCTGTTGGCAAGTCTGGATATAGTGTCATAGTACACGTGTATCCCACAGGATATGACGCTTGCTGTTATTGAGGAAGTACTTCTAACCAAGAGGACAAGCGGAACTACTCCAAATAGTTTCATTTTGTGGTGTGCTGAGTTAGCCCTAACAGAAAACTATTTTAGTTTTAACAACAACCTGTTCTATCAAGTACATGGAACTGCAATGGGGTCCTCTGTGGCCCCATCTGCAGTTAACCTGTTTGTTGAGTCTTTTGAGGTTGGGCCGATTTATAAAGAATCCAATCCATTCCTTCCAAATCTCCACTTGTGGAGGTGGTTCATCGATGATATCCTAGTGATATGGGATGGAGATGTAGCCAGTTTTAAATTAAAGATTTTGTAGAGTGGATTAACAAACAGAATGCCATTTTGAAGTTCATCGCTGTTAACAGTACTTCTGAGATTAACCTTTTGGATATTACAATCTGGAATGATCCTGGAGAACGAGTATTGAAGGTACGACCATACCACAAGAGTACAGACAGGAATTTGCTATTGCAGTTTGGCAGTTGTCACCTGAAACACAAAGAGGAAACCTTCCAGTGGGTCAGTTCCTTCGGTTCAAACGCAATAGTTTGGATAAAAGTACTTTTGAAGAGGAAGCCCAGGTGTTGGGTCTGAAATTGGTTGCAAGGGGTTACCCTCGAACATCTATATAATAAGCACATAAAAGAGCCAAAAATAACAATCGTAAAGTGCTCTTGGAATATAAATTTAAACCTGAGAAGGATGATAAGATTGTGTTTGTTAGCACTTTCAACTTGTGGTCAAATAAAGTGAATGCTATTGTAAAAAGAAATTGCCACGTTTTAGAAGGCAGAGAGTGTCCTTTAGATCGACCACTTTGTGCATTTAAAAGAGGGGCAAATATAAGAGATCTTGTCATACAAAATGACGTGTACATTAGGAAAGAGCAGCTCACTCTTACAGAATTATGGGGCGCAACGAAACCAGTAGGACACCTTCCTTGTGGCACACGTGTATGCTGTGCCTCCACAAAGAGGTCAAAAGAGGTTGACTTGGGTCTTAAAAGCCTGTGGAAACAATTGCAATTTACCAACTGCAACTCAAAGATGGTAATCTACACAATATGGTGACCCTGTCGTAAATTATACATTGGTAAGACAGAGAGGAAAGTTAAGATCAGAATTTCCAAGCATAGGAGCTGCATAAGGAATTCAGTATTGACTGCACCTATGGTTGGCCATTTCTTAGCAATGGAACATACACCAGAGTCATTGGTTTGGACCATCTTGGTACAAGTGCCGGCAGCAGGAGACAGTGCTATTAGTAAGAAAAAACGGTACCATAAAGAACAATGGTTAATTTACATGTGCAACAGTGTAGAAAATGGCTTAAATGAACTGATTGATTGGTCCACAATCTGAAGATAGCGACTCCTAACAATCAGAGAATCAATTTATGCTGTCCAGTGGCGGTCACGATTCATACAACTGTTAAATGTTGATTTGGGCTTTGTGTAGCTGAAACACATGGTAATGTTGAGCTAAATCCGAGATAGGTGTTGCCATACTCATCAGGAGAAAAGAAGAAAGGAGAATACCAGTTTAGCGAGATTGTATGATGCTCTCACTCACCAAATAGCAAGTGAAAAATGTTTTACTGTTAAAAAAAGTAAGTAGCCAATTTACAATGTACTGCCAATCATACACTAGTGAATGATTGGCAGTAATTCCTTTAAAGGTGTTGGACTCCCGTTCATTCAAAAGAGTAAATAAAACTTTCTGCGCTAAAAATAGAGATACAATTGTGATAACATCACACTAAGGAGTATGCCTTTAGAAACTTCGTAGTTAATGGGCTTACACTTTTTCCAATATGGATGTTGAAGCGTGAGAGGATGCTACAAGCCATTTGACGCACTAGTGTTTGAGAACATGAGTAAGGTACGTCTTTTCTCTTCCAGCTTAGACAACACAATAAAAGAAGGACTAACTAAGATACCGCTAGGGATTGAAGTCGCTGATGCAGGTACTCAACTTGTGGGGAGTGCGCGAGGACTGTCCCTTACAGAAAGTTATTAGCCTGATAAGTGTAGGTGGTGGGAGTCATTAGTTGATACCCAGTCGACTGTTTTATGCAACAAGGAGAGTTGCGTTTATCGGCTGCTAACGTGTGTAACGCTCTACTCCCATAGAACCATCAAGGCGTGGATTGAGTGACATTGCCTGAAATTTAGGGAGGTTCGCCGTTGGACAACATATTTGGTCTTGGAAGGACCATCTCTAGGAACATAGTTCACGTGGACATTGGAGGTAAATCTCAAGTTAACAAGTCATCGTTTAGTTGGGTATAAGACGACGATGCTGAATCTACTAATTTTGTTACATAGGGCCTCATCACGAATTGGGCGGTAACGCCGGCGCTATTAGCGCTGGTGCTAATAGCCCTACCGCCAAACCCCCCGGCGCGATTTGCCCCGGATCATGGGTTTGGCAGAACGGTTATTGCCCATTCCCCATTGGGCCCATTCGGGAATTCATCATTCCCCATTGGGCCCAATGGGAAAAATTTGCGCTATTACCGCCGGCGGATTTCCCACCAGCGGTAAACGCACCGAAAATCAGCAAATTTGCTGCGGATTTCCCCTCAGCTCAGAGCTGGGGGGAAATCCACCAAGGTCATGATCTGGCAGACCCTTAAATGCGGCGGTAATAGCGCTACCACCGCATTTAAGGGTTACCGCCAAACTCGTAATGAGGCCCATAGACTAAATTCTGTTGCATTGAGCATATGTTAAAGAAAAGGTATGGGGTGCTATGTAGTGACTGTTTATACACTATGCGATCTATGACTGCAGTAGAATCTTCCCTTGTTTCGTAAACTGAGTTAGGGAACCTTTTCGGTCATGGAGTATTTAAGACGTGTGCTTACTTAAGTTTAATGCCAACAAGGATACGATTCAGCAGGGTAAATCTAACATGACCGCTACAGCCTTTTAAAAATGTTTTCATCTTTGTACAAAAAAAGAGAAGGAACGGACATTTGAAAGGGATTGAATCTAACATCAAAAACTTTTAATAGAGATGGTAGAAATTGTGTTGGTTTATCTTCCATTCTGAAAACTAAACAAATTGCGTACTAATGGGATATTATTTCTCCACACTCCTTTAGATCTGGTTCCTAATAATAAGGAATTCCACGCTTCGCATTAGAACCGGGTTACTTAGAACAATGCAGTAAGCCTGTCCAGAATTATTAATTTATTTTGGTACAGTTGTTGCATGATTTGAAAACTTTCAATACAACCCATATTAAGAGTTGTGCTTTTTCCATAGGTCACTGTCTGTAAGAACAGTTTAACCCTTGCGAGGAACAGTCAGAAGCACGTACCCAGTGGAAGATGGACGACTACTAAGTTTTATGACACACTATAGTTAACCTGTTTCTCCTGAAGAAGTTCCCTCAAATATTTTTGTGATACAGAATTGGGAATGAAACATGTTGGGATTGTTGTCACTGTTATATCAATTATGGCAGTAGTATTCAGATACTGTTGATTAGTACATGCCAATAATAGATGTTGATTTAGAGTAAATTACGGTGTGTACACTAGACACAAGTACTTTCAGATTGAGATTTAGTGCTAGTTTTAAAAAAATATGTAATTTCCTAGTTCATTCATTATTGTATTATTTTTTCATCATTTCTTAGTATTGTGAGTTATTCCTTTCACGCTGTATGTACCTTTTTTATCCGGGTTCTAGGTCGTTTTTATGGTGGGAGCCCATTGTTTTTTATGAGGTTTTTTTTGTTAGTACAGTATTAATGGTGTTATAAAAGGTTTTTAGAACACAAAATTGGTTATGTTGTATAAGTAATTTTCTTTTTTCTTTTGAGTGATATGTGTAAAATATTTTGCTGATATGAATTTTGTGTATTAAAATGAGAATTACTGATTGTTTGAATTGTTTTGAGTTGGTCATGTCTTTAACTAAACTGCTTAGGAAAGGGCAGACATTTCAATGGGATGCCAGAGCCGAACACGGGTTCATCATTCTTTTAGTATGTAGTTCTGTAGACTATTTTCCTGCAGGAAGGACAAAGAAGCTTTCTATATGGCTGAATGGCCCTCTTATGAGTATATGAGAATAGTTTAGGCTTTGATTAGTCTTGGGCATTATTGTGTAGTTCAGGCCATGGCTAACACCATGTCTTGTCAATGCAATGCCTTTTCTGTGTGCTGTGTGGAGAGTCCTTCTACTCGCTCCCCCCAATGAGTTCTTTTGAAAAGCAGCGGAAAGAGTCTTAGGGGAAGGAATTGAGTGGAGATCTTTCCAGGGAGATTCGGAGGGTTCCCAGGAGTTCCGCTGGTTTCCATTCTCTCCGCAGTGATCTTCAATCTATACATGGAGTCGCTGGGAGCCCTCCTAACCACACACAACATCGACATCACCAATACACTGATGACACACAGCAATACCTCAAGATTGACACCTTGAGTAGAATCTACAGGCTCAAAACCTGCATCTCACTGATCCAGTCTTGCATGTCCAGTGCATACTTGAAGCTCAACCACTCCAAGACCAAATTCCTACTCTGCATCAACAATGTAGAACACCCAGACATATAGTCCTGGCTATTAACCATGAACCCTGAGGGCTTCACACCCAAGCTCACCTCCTCCGCCAAGTCCCTTGGGTTCCACATCAACAAACAACTCTCCTTCAAAACACACAGTTAAGACAACTCAGACAGCTTGGTATTAGCTCCCCCTCCTTCGGAAAGTCAAGCCCTTCCTCCCTCCAGACAACTTTAGATCCACTGTTCAAGCACTGTTTCTAACCCACCTCGATGGGGCAATGGCCTCCTCAAAGGCCTCCCGTTGTCCTCCCTTGTGCTCTGAGAAGTGTCCTACACGCAGCCACACACCTCATCAAGAGTCTACGCCGATACGACCACATCACCCCCAGCCCTCATCAACCTTCACTGGTTCCCACTGCATGAGCGAATCACCTACAAGTATTGCTGCATCATCTATAAGGCAGTCACCCAGCTACCTCGTAGAGAAACTTAGCATCTCTGGCAGACAGCGGACCACCATAAGCCAGACATGTGCAGACTTGAAATCTGCCGCTGCAAAAAGATAAGTACCGGAAAACAAGCCTTCTCTTCCTACGCACCAAGACTATGGACCTTCCTCCCCACCAGCATCAGACTCATCCGTACGCTTTTATAATTCAGAAAGGAACTCAAGACCCACCTCTTCAAGGAGTCTCTCCTTTTCAACACCTAGGCTATCACGTCGCCCCTGCTCCATCTGACTTGCTAGACGCCATGCGTCCCTCTCCCTGCCACCCCTGTACAGCTGTACCCCTCTTATGTGCCCCTCAGTATCCTACCCCAGCTGCCTATCTGTTCTGTTGTTAGCTCTGAAAAGCGCTCTGTTATGCATATGTACTGTTGTATACATCTGTAAAGTACTCTGTTGTGTATCTGTATTGTTGTATACCTTTGTAAAGCGCTCCATTGCTTCTTGAAGCTAGGCCCTCATTAATTAAATACCATAATATTAATAATAAGCTACAGCACCAACGTCTTTCACGCTCTAGCCTCCTGGCACACTCCAGCCACAGGGAACGGACCGAAAAGGCCCGAGGCCCGACAAAAGCTGCAGCACAAAAATACAGAAGAGTATCAGCAGAGCTGCTCCATGAGCAGATATAGCAGAGGGTGTGCAGTTATAATGTCGACATCAATAATGTCGACAGTCAAAATGTCGACAAATTAATGTCGAAAATCTATAATGTCGACATACAAAAATGTCGACATAATATATTTTCGACATTAATTTTTCGACTTATAAATAAATACATAAATACATTCTATATAAAATAAACAACTCGGACGATAATTTAGTTTCATCTTTATGTTTATTAAATCTAAAAAAGTATTTATAGGTAATACTTAATGCAAACATAACTGTGCAACGTATTGTGTTAAATAAATAAATAAACATAACAATGCAAATACATTCTATATAAAATAAACAACTCGGACGATAATTTAGTTTCATCTTTATGTTTATTAAATCTAAAAAAGTATTTATAGGTAATACTTAATGCAAACATAACTGTGCAACGTATTGTATTAAATAAATAAATAAACATAACAATGCTTCTTTTCAGTTAAATAAATAAATAAATGCAACAACTGTTTGTAATGCAGTTCAACATGTTATATACTAAACAACCAGTAGATGGCGCTAGCGAGTTAAAAATGTATGTTTATAATTATTAACGTATATTTGTTTTGACTTTCTACGCACGGTACGTAGTACAACGTAAACGTGAGCGCCATTTTTAAAGCTCACTATCGACTTGTTTCTACCGCGGTCGCGTCTTCGTCCGTTCGGTCCGTGGATTGTTTTTTTTTTTTGGGTTTTCATCATTTTTTTCTTGGTTTTTCATCAGATGGACCGGGTCTACTTGGATTCCATGGATTTTCCCGTATGGATGTTGGATTTTGCATTCCTGGATGTTTTCATTTTTTTGGGATATGGCTTTCTTGGTAGTCTTTTTTTCATGGAGCAGCGAGTTTACCTGGAACGGATTTTTGGATCTTGGATTAATGTGGATTTTGGATACTTTACGTGGACTTTGGATACTTTTTTTTACTCAAGCTGTGGATTTTAGCCTGGAATCGGCACTTTTTCATGGTTAATGCAATGTCCTTTTGCTCCTGGATTTATGGTTTTTTTGGGGATTTTTTACCTATCGGCACTTTTTCATGGTTAATGCAATGTCCTTTTGCACCTGGATTTATGGTTTTTTTTGGGATTTTTCAACTTTTTCAACACGGATTTTTGACGACCATAAACTGTAAGTGTTCTTCTTAACATTTTAAGTTAAATGCAATAGAATCTAAGTAAATGTCCTTGTTCTCTATTGTGAATGCTTGTACTAGTTGCACTAATTTATTATCATAGTCTCTGTATTTTTTTGTTTTCGATGCTTGATTTGCCAAAGAAATTGTTTGTGAAATTCTCAATTCCTGGTGTTGTTCCTCTAATTTTAAGTCTCTTAAGAAATGCCATAAATTTGGATGTAGGGTGTTGAAATTTGTATTTATGCGGCTATGCCAGCCTTCTAACGCGTTATTTGTTCTTGGTTTGTTGTCCATGGTAGACTGGTAGCAGTTCCACAATTCAATTGCGTATTTCGGTCTGCGTCTGTTGCCACTCCTAGTTAATTGGCCTATCCAGGTATTCTCGAAGTAGTCCAGTAAATTTGTACATTCATCCTCATGATTTTTATAGTACTGACTTTCAATTAAATGTTCGTAATAAGTAATAACATGATTTTCCGGTACAAAAGCCAATGCAAAAAGTTTCTTAACGTTAATCTGAAAGTAACTGTCCTCCGTATATTTTGATCCCAAACCTAATTTTTGTATTTTTCTCCAAACACTTTGTGTGAAATGAAAATAACATCCTTTTATTCTAGTTTCTTTGTACACGCTAGAAAAACCCTTGATTTGTGCTGTTTCATAATCCATGATTATTGTCTCTGGTTGCGAATCTGGTGTAGTTTCCTTAATTTTATTGTATATGATTTTGTATGCGTCCTCTGTTTTTTTTGGCATCAAAAAGTAAATCAGTGGTAATATTTTGTCATTGATTGTTCCATGTACTGTATAAAATTGAAAAAACGGGTGAGGGCATACCTTAAAAGTTGCGTCACTCTGCCAATTTTTGCTTTGACTTAGATGTTGAAAGTTTTGTGCGGTAGAGAACACCAAGATTTTGTCATTGTTTATTCCAATTGAGCCACAGTAAAAATTTTCTCCTCGTGCTGTAACCTTAAAAATATCCGGAATAGTTATATTTTCAAAGGATGTAGGTGGAGGGGGTAGGTTTTCACTAGTATGTTTGGCTCGGTTAATAGTGCGCTGCATTAATTTTTCAGCTGGTAATTGCGCTGTTACATGTGTTGGTAATTGGCCACAAACTTCTCTGAGTACAGATCCACTAGTTTCCCCCTCATGTTCTATTGCTTTTCTTTTTAGTTCCGTTAATGTTTTCCTGATTATTATATTTGTCTGATCAGGCATATGATTGTGTTCAGCTTTTCCCTTTACTTCTGTTCCCACTGTTACTGCGCGGGCTGTACATTTATTTTTCGCATATTCTGTGCAGCGCCAGTAAATTCTCTCTTTTCGCTGAAGCTCTTTATAGAATATGTATCCATTCCAAATTAACTGCTTTCCTCCCTTTTGGCTTTCTATAAATTCTACTTTGTTTTCCATTTTATCACCTGAAATGATACATAAAATTAGTTTTTTTGTGGTATTTTATACTATGTGTTTTATTGTACATGTTATTTTTTATAATGGTAGTGCGTCTTACCTTTTCTCCTGTTATAAGTACGAAAGAAGTGTAATCAATTGCCCGAAGTAACCTCTCAAGAGATGTTCTGTCAGGTAATGACGGTTTTCCGCAGCCGTTACTGGTTTCCTGCTATCAAAAACAAGGTGCTTTACTCAGGAATGTTATCTAGTGTGTTAACCATTTCGTAACCTATCTTTATCTAGTGTAACAGACAAGTGAGTGATTACGGACGAAGGGAAGGGGAGGGGGTGCTGGGATGGTTCGTGATGTAGGGTGAGGTTGGGGGGTTGGGAGGGGGACCCCCCCCAATAATTATTTCGGGTTATTGTCTATGATAATAGACCATTTTTTTGTCGACATTTTTTTTTCGAAAAATTGACTTCCTCCATTGTATGTATAGGATGTCGACATTATTGTTTTCGACATTTTTTTTTCGACTTTTTTGCGTGTCGATATTTTTTTTTCGACATTTTGACTATAAACCATAGCAGAGCAGCAAGATCAAAGTTTGAAACTAACACTGGCTTTTAAAATTAACAAGCCACAGGACTTACAGGAAGGAGAGGGAGGACAAAACCCAGTGGGGGCACGGCACAGGCAGCCGGACGGCCTGACAACCAACTTGTTTCTATACTCCGTTAAGTCTGCTCACACCCACCTCCACCACTTCACAGCTTGAGTTTGATTGCGTCTGCTGCTCCCTGCATGTTGCATCTTCTGTGCCTTCTGCCAACACAGAGCCCTCATATCCAGCAGAGAACATCTGCTCTACAAACATCAATAGAGGGTCAGCCCCCTTCACAACTCAGCCTCCACAACCTTACTTTCCAGAATCTGCCAGCCATCAACTAGCACAAAAACATCAAGGTGACAGCTTGCCCCGCCAGCCGCTCTGATCCACGTTGCGTTGCTGAATGAATGCAGTTGAGATCCAGCTGGAGCCCGCTCCTACTCTCTCCCTGTTCTCTCTCTGCACGACTACTTCTCTCCTTTCTCTGAAATACTACTACTCTCTTCTTGGCACTGCAACCATCCTCTCTGCACTACTACTACTCATTCGCACTACATCGACTCTCCTACTCTCCTCTCTCCTCCCCTGAACTTAGGGATATGATGCCCTGTTCCCCATTCCACTATGCTCCCTCTTATTATTTTTTTAAATTTTATTATATATTTTTTTTATTTGAACTTTTACTTATTTACAATAAGTTTTATCAAAACTTTTGCATCATCTCCAGCTACCTAAAACCTCCCAAACTAACTGGTCCGACAGAGAGGGTGCTGATCAAAAGGATCTAAAACTAGACTCCTGAGATGAACGCTCTAAGCCGAAACACCCTCGGACGCTTGGCGATTTTTATCTGTTCGAATGCAAGTTCGAATAATTTGACCAATGCTATGGTCCATCTCGTTTTCTCGCCGGAGATCAATCTATTCCACAGGTCGTCTGGTTGGAATATCCATAGGTTTTCGACCAGCGATGGGAGGAAGATGTTTCTTTTTGTGTTGGTTTTTTGGCAGTTAATCACGAGGTGCTTTAGTGTTTCAACAGATGACTCCCCCTTACATAAGCGACATCTCTTGTCGGTTGTGGTTCCTAGGATTGTTATAATCTCTCGGGTCAACAGAAGGTTAAGTCTTGCTTTCATGGCACTTATTCTTATCTTCTTGTCCGGAAACTTTTGGCAGTAGTTCAGCGGTTTTCTCAGTTTGTTAAAAGTGGGTGGCAGGTGACTTAGGAGTCTGTTCCCCACCGCTTTCTCTATTGTCAGGATCCAGTCCATCTCTTCCATTTTTCTTTTAATTCGATCTGGGTTTTCCTTCAGCTCTACTTCTGTACATGCTATTTGGGCTAAATCGGCCTTTCTGGCCTTAACCCTCAGAGCCTCACATTTGCCTGTTTCACTTTCTTCCTTGAAGGTGTTAAAAATAGGTAATGTATCTGACATGATTATTCTCCTGTACAGTCTCATTGCGCTTTGGTCTACCATCGATGCTAAAGATACTAACCCCAGCTCTCTCCTGATGGCCGGCATGGCAGTTGATTTTGGTAGACCCAAAAGTGTTTTCCAAACATAGCCCTCTAGTTTGCTCCAGAGATGTCGTGGAGTGTACAAAGAAGCTCCCATCCTATATACCAACGCTGGGATGACTTTAGCCTTATGAAAGGTTATCACTGGTATTAAGGAAAACTTTCCAAACTTGGAGTCAACCGCTCTTGTCTGGGAAGTTAGATGTCTCACTTTTTCCCACAGTTGATTTTGCGCACTGATGTCTGTTCCTGAACTGTCAATCTGGACCCCAAGATATTTGATGTTTTTGACGATTTCAATTTTGGTGTTGTCGAGAAACCAATTTAGTTTTATCCTTGCTTTACTGGTTACTTTTTCAATTACCAAGATTTTGGTCTTTGTTTTATTTATCTCCAAGTGGTTTTCGGCAATATATTTCTCCAGGTTTGCTAGTTTTCTTTGAATCCCCACTTTGGTCTGATCTATTAAGATCACATCATCGGCGTACAGAAGGCGTGGAATCTCCATTTTCCCAATTTTAGGAAGAAAAGATCTTATTTTGCTTTCTGAGAGCTGGTAATCACCTAGAAACGCTATAAACAAGGCCGGGGACAAGGGACACCCCTGCTTGATGCCTCTATTCACCACTTTCTCCTCTGATAGTGCGCCTTGATAGTTAAGTTTAACTCTGATTTTCGTATGCGAGTGAAGGGCTTTTATTGGGTCGAGTATATTTTTCGGGCAGTTCCAACCTTGCAGTTTCGACCAAAGTCTGTTCCGGTCGATCCTATCAAAAGCTTTCGAAAGGTCAACAAAAGCCAAATAGACCTTTGGTGCACCTTCTTTTACTTTGGCTTTCAGGATGTTTATTATCAGTAGGTTGATTGTTGTGCAGCCATTTTTTTGAAAGCCCGTTTGTAGATGGCCTTTAGATGGGCCGTCTTTTTCCCAAATTCTGAAGTGTTCCAGCAGGAGGGTTGCATAGATTTTCCCTATTATGTCCAATAAGGCTATTGGCCTATAGCTCTCAGGTTCGTTTCTTGCTCCTTTTTTATAAATTGGGACGATCACCGCTTTTTGCCATGATTCAGGGATCATTTTTGTTCTACCACATTCGGCGAAAATCTTGCTGATCATTTCAGACCATTGCTTTGGGAACATTTTTAGATCCACGTCTGTCAATCCATCCGGACCTGGGGCTCTCGATGTTTTGAGTTTCCTTATGGATGCTTCGATGTTTTCTGCACTCGAGAGATCTTCCCAGGGTATATTGGAGACCCGGTTACTCATTGATGGTTCTGAGTTTAGGCCTTCAAATTCCGTCGTGAAATAACTGATCCACCTTTCTTCCACCACTGCGTTGCACTGGGCTGCACTTTGAAAACTGTTCTTTCCTTTTATCAGCATCCAAAACTCCTTGGATTTTTTTTTTTGTAATTTACTCATCATGTTCTCGCCATCATTTTGATATTGGACGGCTCTGTGTTGTTTGCGCCAGTTGTTATAGCTTTTGATTTCAAGTTGCCATTTTTCCCAATCCTCAGGGGCATTTGATTTCTTCGCTATTCTTTTCGATCTGCGGCCCACCTTTCTTTTCGCAACTAGGTCTTTGTCATAAGTATGGTTAGTATGTTCTGGATCCTTCATTTTCTTCTTGCCCACTACTTGGAATGACAATAGTAGTGGCAGATAATTCGGTCTGTCTTTCGTTGCATTCAAGACGTAGCCATTAACCTTCTGCTCCCAGGCCCGTTTAATTAGCGCAATGTCTTGTTCGGTCAGTCGTAACCGGGTCTGTTGGAGATTTGTTTCAATGGTCAGATCGTAAGAACTTGACTTCGAACTTCTTGTTTGCCATGTACACATCAGTAAATTGTGATTGCTGTGCACGGTTTTTTGGACCTTGAAGCCCGTCATGCCTTGAATCAGCCCGTTGGAGACAAAAATATAATCAAGGGTTGCTTTTGAAGAGTCACGCCCCCATGTCGGAAGGTTCATTTGGTTTGGGAACAGAGAGGCAGCATTTTGGATGTTTCTTGAGGAGATAACTTTGTTCCACGCCTTGCCTCTCTCGATGGTAAGGTCTGAGCCTCCCCGTGGTTGGACGGGTCTTTGTTGGTCGACCACCGTCGCCGAGCATTTGGCGTTGAAATCACCAAAGGTCAAATTCAACGTATAGCTGGTCTATCATTGCACTCATTTTGGAACAGAATGTTTTTATCAACATCCGCTGCGGATTCCAATAGCAATTAGCTATAGCCAAGGGGTTTCGCAGACCATTTTGGTTCTTGTCATTCAAATCGGACTGAGAGGTCAGAATGACCAGCATTTCATATGACTCTTTCCACTTTATGGGTTCACTCAAACCCGTTCCTGTTTTGATTGCAGTTAAAAGACCTGATGACGGTCTACCTAGCAGGCCTTTAACTGCTGGTGATATCGTCACTGTGAACCTGTCAAGAGCAGGTTGGTTCAACAACCAGGTTTCTTGCAGACAAACTATATCGAAGAGACCCAGATTGACGTCTCCAGCTGTCGTGAGGTGAGCATGTCCTCTCGTATTCCATGAACCCAGACTGTAATTTTCCTTTACGGGTCGCTCGATTCCTCTCTTACAGATGTTATTGTTGAGTCGGGCTAACCCTGGTCGTTGCTATTTGCCAGTATTTTTGTTCCAGTTTAACATTAGCCACTTCCAGGGCCCTTTAGGTTGTCTTGCGCCTTCTGATTTCTCTTGGATAAGTCTGTATGAGTTTTTCTTGTTCTCCGAGTGTTTAGGACCTGATACCATACGGGAAGAGGGTTGCTGCTGATTCTCTCTTTGGGTTCTTAGACTCTTACATCCCGACTCAAGCTGCTCCTTATTGCTGGGGCTTTGCCTTCGATTGTTTACCGCAACGTCCCTCTTAGTCGCCTCAAACCAACGGTTCTCTGCCCCAACATTCCAATGTGATCTTCTGCTGGATTCGTCGAACTCCTGGGACCTGTACCATCGATTTTGACGGTATAGATCCTCAGTTTTTGATCGGTAGTGCTTTTGGATTTTGTTCCTTTCCTTTTTTTCAACTTCACAATCTTGTCTATCCATCTTCCTTTTTATTTCCGTCAGGCGGAAACCCAAATGTTCAATTTCTTCATAGGTGGACTCATCAATATATTTAATGCCTGCAGATTTCAGACGTAGAAATGCTTTTGCTTTCTTTTCCCTATGGTATGGTTCCACAAGCTCGAAAACCTCAGTTCTAATTTTTTTCAGTGTTTTCATTTTCCATGTTATTTGCAATGCTGTCGATCTATTTAATATTAGGAAGTTTTTATCTGCTTCCTTTTGCTCCAGCTTGAAAACTCGTATCTCTTCTTTTACTTTTTTTTTGTTGATGATTTTCCGCTTTGACGCTTTCAGCTCAATTATTCCACGGCTTCCTCGTTTGTCTGCCTGCTTTCATTCCCATTGGAGTTTCGATGCACTCCTTCTTGCTCTACCCTCATGGCTTTTGTCTTGCTTTTCTTCAACGCTTGGGTGTAGTATGGCTTTGGGCCAGGCCTCATTGGCATCCGGCTGAGACGGACATCTCTTATTATTCCGAACAGCTCCCTCTTTGGGCACTAAATCCGTGGCTATGGGGCAGACATCTTAATCGTTAAGCCTCCTTTTTTCGCTGCCTTCTGTTCGATGCTCCTTTATCTCCTTCCTCTCCTTTTCTGAGTGTAGAGATATATTCATTAGGTCCGAACAGCCTAAAAATTCTTCCGCTGTTCTTGCCGATCTGAGTGCGATGTTTTCCTCGGCCGTATCATTGGCTCAAGTTAATAGTGGTGCTCCGGCTCTAAAGTCTGATTTAGCCAACGTTTCAATGATGATCTTGGAATTGGAGTTTCTCTCAATCTGGGGAGTTATAGGCAGCAATTTTTTTTTGCTTTTGCAACTTTGCTCCCTTCATTAACTACTTGCGGGAGCATTGGAGGGCTTTTATCATTCCCTTTGTCAGCCCCTGAACCTCTTGAACCGTTTCCTCAGATGCAGATATTATTGATTTTAGACTTCTGTTTTGTGTGTCCATATTTTTAATCTTTTTTTCCAGGGCTACAATTTTTCTTTCCAATTAAGAGCTTTGTCTTCAGTTGCTGTTATGTAGCTTTCCACGTTGGCCAATTTCCCCATTATATTTGACAGGATTGCTGTGTTGTCATGGACGTTTTCTTTTATCGCTTCATATAATTTACAGAAGGGTGCTAGAACGATGGTCATAGCCGACATGATGGCTATCATGTCGGGTTTTTTGTTTGGCGATTCGTTTTGCATAGCCACTGCGATGTCACTTAATCGTCTCTTTTTTGGCGAGACTTGAGTTTTTTCAGTTCGCCTCATGGGTGTTGATGAGTCCAAAACCAAGCATTCAACTGGGGATCTTATGTTCCGATCAGAGTTCGCCAGGTTTCTTAATGGTCCATTTTTTATATGAGAGTTATCCCAATATGCTTTTAACGCAGCTCCTTTCGTAGTCGGAGTAGACATCAACTGACCCCTGGACAGATGGGGCTTTGTCCATGCCAGACGCAGCTTTCTTTCAGGCTGAGTGAGGGACTCACGGTTGGACTCCCGGGCTATTTGTTCCACCTTTTCCTTCTCCTCCTCCCATACGTCAACCAGTATCTCAATCTCCTCTATGGTTGCCGGGACCCCGTTTGGTGCTTTTTGAGTTTGGGCATTCAGAGCATACCTCTTGAATGGCCTTTTGGGATCGGTGCCGTTGCACTCAGGCTCCCTGCCGCCGTTGGCTTTTCTGCATCATTACTCGGTTCTTTAGTAGATGTATTCTTATTCACCTTAGGGCGGCAGTCTTCTCGCCCATGCTTGTCAATTGTTAATGTTGCCGTATCATTTTTCCTCTGCTTTATTATTGGCTGTGTTTCACTTGCTATTTCAAGCATTTCCGCATCAGATACTTCGGTCTCTATACTCTGTTTCCTTTTATGTTGTAGTGTGAAGACAGCCTTTAGGAGGCAAGACAGAAGTGGATTAGGCAGCCCTTTCGATATTTGACCCCGTCTTCTGATGATTATTTTTTCTTTCAATTCCCCCACAGAAAGTTTATTGAGGGCTCTCATGTTTGCCATGTTTTTTGCCCCATGTTGCCTTGCTTTGGCTGGAGTATTGCTTTTGTTTCTCTTTTTTCTTTTCACTGCGCAACCAATTTTAAGTTGCTCTCCATCAGTCTCCTTGTTCGAATCCTCCGGCTCACCCTCCGTTTGTTCATCATTTTCCAAGCCGTCTTCATCTGATTCCTCATCTTTGCTTACATCGGCATCCGTCTCTTTATCACTGATCTCTATGACGGGCCTAGAGACCCTTGGTTGACTTTTGCCCTGCCTTTGCGTGAGATCATCGCATTCACGATGTGTATCATGAAGCATGACTTGAATGCGAAGCGTATTTGGTGCAGTTTCACTTTCTTCAGCTATACCTGGTGTTTTAGACAGCGCTTCCACTTCAGTGCCATACTGACAAGTCAGCTTCTCTCCTGTCGATTGATGTTCTGGTATCGCGGATGTTTCGAGACATGCTTCAGCCTCCTTAGTCCCCCTTGCACCTCTATTACTCGGGTCCCATGCCTGGCTGGACGCTACATTGTTTCTGACTGGTTTCTCCAGAGAAATAGCTGCTTCCCAAACCTCGGATACCTCCAGTTCGGGACTTTCTTCACTTCCGCTGCCGGGCCGCCGCTTCGATTCGGACGGGCGTTGTCCTCTGACCGCGCCCGGACAAACTCCACTCACTCTAACCGGTGGTGACGGATTGTTACCTGCTGGATGTAATGCGGCTGAGGCGAGCGGGCGCAGTCCATCTTGTGCCCCCTCCACCTCCTCTTCTCGGGCGGGCCGCTCCTCTCGCTCCTCCACCGACGTCGTGGATTTCCTCGATGGAGCGTACTCGCGCTCATTGCCTCGTACTTCAGGTAGGATGTTATTTTCTTTGCTGTTTCTTTTGCCAAGTCCATGTAATGGCGCCTGTGGACATATCCGTCCGGGAGCTATAGATAGGAAGTCCACAATCGTAGATGTCAAAGGCAGTCTTGGTGCCAAGTCAGATTTGCTCCTCCTCCTGTCGGTTGATTGCCCCCTCTGGCTTAGTTGTTTAAGTCGACGGTGAGTTTTTCATGGGTGGTCTCAAGATTGGTTTCGAGGATTTCTGAGGTCGAACCTCCGGCTCCATGCGACTCCGACTGCGCGTCTGCAGCGGACTGCTGCAGACTGGCTCTCCACCTCACGCTCGCCAACTCTGCTCACCGCTCCGCTGTGTATTGAGGCACTTATAGGCACCTCCTGCAAAATAGTGTGGATGGGCTGCACAACGCTGCAGACTGGCTCTCCACCTTAGGCTCTCCAGCTCCGCTCACCGCTCCACGGTGTATTGAGGCACTTATAGGCACCTCCTGCAAAATAGCATGGATGGGCTGCACAACGCTGCAGACTGGCTCTCCACCTCAGGCTCTCCAACTCCGCTCACCGCTCCGCGGTGTATTGAGGCACTTATAGGCACCTCCTGCAAAATAGCGTGGATGGGCTGCACAACGCTGCAGACTGGCTCTCCACCTCAGGCTCTCCAACTCCACTCCCTCATACTATTGTGAAATACTATCCCCACTTCTCTCCTACACCCTTCTGCCTGCACCTCAGTCATACATCCTTCTCTATTATCCTCACTTTCTCCTAATATCTACTCCCTCTCCCTTGTGCTAATACCCTCATTCCCCTAAACCTAACCCCTACACTATATATACCTTTCTTTCTCTCTCACCCATCTTCCTACATTACACTGCGCTACCTACAACTGGTACCACTCTCATAAATACCTCACCTGTACTCTACTCATATTCTGCCACCAACTCTCCAGCACTTCACTCCTCTGTCCGTCGTCCACCTGGACTCTAGGTCCACCTTCACCTGCTCCAATCTCACCTGAACAACCCACACTCTGCCTCTCCATCCCTCTCCTTTTATACTCTGGTGCTGACGGTTCTGTGGCACCTTCCCCCTTCCTTCGGCTGCAGCTCACACCTAACCCTGCACCAATCGGAGCCTGTTTTTCACCAGGAGCTGTGTTACTTAGGTGAGAGGCTTCAAAACCGAAACCTTCCTCTTTTCCAGCACAGTTTTGCTGACAGTCTCTAATGATGTCCTTGCTCTTTCTGTGGTATGCTGGCAGTTCTAAAGTAATTTTTTCTGCTGTTGTGGTGAGTTCTGTGCTTTTCTAAGGTGCAGGTCGCTGTTGGGATGTGTTGAAGGCTCAAAGTTCATCATAGTTGTCGTTTTTCTGTTTTTCCCTTTGTTTGGATTTTGTTCAGGCCTTTTGGTTGTTCCCAGTGGTATTCTGGGAGTTGTGGTTCTGAAATTGAAAAAAGATAACACGGGCCAGAAAGAGTAATGGGAGGCATTATGTGACGAATAGTGGCACCATTAATAACATCTGAGGCACAAGGAGAGTTTTTGGGAACTGGGACTCGATCTGGGCTGGCTCTGGCTTTTGCCCTAGTGAGTCTCCTACCCCAGTTTGAGAGGGGCCCCTTTCCCCCTTCCTTTAGTTCTGGGAAATAATGAGAACAGTGTTAGAGGGGTTGGTAACAGGGAGTCATTTAGATATCAACGTTTTTCCATTGAATTTCATAGGTTTTTAGTAGGCCACTTTAACCATAACTTTGCTCTAGGGTCGTTTTTTGCAGTAAAGGCAATAGGTGTTTAGGTAGAGCAACTTAGCCATAACGTCCTTATTACAATGTTTTTTGTTAGTGAATTTCATAGGTTTTTATTACGGTTATAAACATAACTTTCCTTTAGCATACTGTATTTAGAAATGATGCTAAGTTTGTAATAGCGCACCTGTATCTTAACGTCCCTTTAGTAATGTTTTTTCTACGTGATTATCACAGAAAGCTCCTTTTAGAGTGTCACAAAGTAAGTGGCAATAAAAAGAGTAAGTGCGACGCGCATAATATACCCGCCACACAATTATTTGCTAAATGGAAGGAACAGTGGTAGTGTGGAAAACACTGCAGTTGAAACAGGTAGAAATAGGTACCTAATGAAAGAAATGGGTGTGTGTGTTGCAGTGCGTGTTGAAGGGCACAAGTGCGCAACAGCAAATACAAACATTGTTTCTGTACTTCCAAAAAGGGCACCAAAACAACGAGTGCACAGCGTGCACAAAAGGAAAATGCAGTAATAGGAAAAAGAACGCTATTTGTGGGGGAAACATGCTCATGCTGTGAAAAGATAGATTCCCATTTGTATAGTAGGACAATGGCACAAGTTGTAAAACACACAAATACACTTCTTCACCATATACAGCGCTGTCTCAATTTCGCACCAAATGAAAAATAACATCTCTAAATGGGTGGCTGCATATTGGGAAACAAAATTATGCAGTAGATCGGAAACAGAATCGTTGCCTGCCCTACTACCTCCCTCAGCACAAACGTCACTAAACATTGGGTTACATGGTGTGCATTTCTCCCTACACAATCAACAACAATAATGTCATCTGGATCGAGCGTCACCAAAGTCTTACACAAATAAACCATAAGCAATCACTTCAGTGTAGGCGCTGCATACACGTACAAACCCACATGATACACTGCACACAACTCCCATCGGGTGCACTTTTTCATTGACTGTCAAGTAATGTATGTGCCCTTCATCCACAGAGCATACGCTGTCGCTCATACAACACACAGCCATAGCTCACCCTCTGCAGTAAGGTTAAGAAATACATGGTATACCACATTCTGGGCGTGCATTGCAAACCCAGAAAGCTTATTGCACAATCCCGTGTCCTCCACAATCCCAAACAGAATATGCACATTTGCAAAATCAGCATGTGTTACACTTACAACCCTGCAACTGTGGCAATGTCTGTGATTTTTTGCAGGTGTGCACGTGCGAGAGTAGTGAAATAAATGTCAACCAAGGGAGGGGATGTCCTTTGTACTGGTGGATTTTAAAGAAAGACAATTTTTTTTTCAAACAACTTCCACAGTAACAACTCCTTTTTCGGGCTTTTATAATGGATTTTATTTGTTGCTCTGTGACTCACATTCTTAGAATAGCATCTTTAGTGCAGCCTGTAGATTGGAAAACCAAATGCCATTGCCACTGTGCGACAAAGAAATGCCATTTCCATTGAGAAAGAACACATATCGATTACCAATGTTCTCATTCTTTGTAACGCTCACCTGACTCCCACGGGGGCGCTGACCTCGTCTAAGGTGATGCGCAGGGTTCGGAAGACGGACTGGACCGGGCCCCAGATCTGGCTTGTCTGACTCGCAGAAGTATCCTTCTGTAGGTGAGAATAGGGGGTTAACTGTCTGCAGGGTAATGCAATCGGCCTCCCATTTACCCCTCTCACCCTCCTCAAAACCCTGTTGTGCTTCCCCGTAGCGTCTCACCTTAGGGTCTGGAAGGACGAGCTCTCCATCCTGCTTCTGATGCAGGGCCGCGTTGGTATCCAGTTACGTCACTGGATTTTCGGATGGGTGAGAACCAAACTTGCTTGGCTTCCAGGTAAGTTTTTCTATAAGTGGTTCCCCTTGTGTCCATGCATTAATGTTCTAATGCTAGTGTCTTTTTCCCCATAGGGGCCGGGGTACGGAATGCTGGGGGACAGGCACCGACCCGAGGTGAGCGGTGAAATCCTTGTGGAAATCAGGTAAGTCTTTAATGAGTGTTTTGGTAATGTCTTTTCATTCACTCATTAACGCTGATGTCTTTTTCCCCTTAGGGACTGGGGTCCGAAAATGCCTGGATGCGGCGCGGACCCGAAATGAAAAGGGAATGACCCAACAGGTAAGTCTTGACATGGAGTTTTAGCTTCCCTTTTCCCTTCTTTCTCTCACCTTTGTTCTTGTCTTTTTCTCCCTAGGCGCGGGGGCGCGACTGCGAATCCGGATGGTCGCTGCTGAACATGGAGGCGCCCTGTAAAGGTGAGTAGAATGCGGCGCTGCAGCGATCGATGCGATGTGCTTTTAAAAATAAATGTCTTCCTTATCAGGATTGTCGGCGAAATGTCTCTGGGATGCAGATTTAGCAGGTGAGGCCTTTTCCTTCTTCTGTTCTCTTGTTCCCTTCCTTTGCAGGCGATTCAGGATGCTGGCAGGTGTGGCAGAAGTCAGGATGCAGAAGCAGACACGGTGAGCGTCCAGCTGCTAGATGCAGAACAACGCGAAGCACGTGTGGCTGATCGGGTGTGGTTTAAATAGCCTTGGAAAAAGTTCCTAGAATGTGTCCTTCCTCCAATCAGGTATGTATCCTTCCCCGACCACGACCGGGTGGTAAATGAGTCCCACAGGTAAAGTAGTTCCTTTCAGGCCTCAAGGATGCCGGGGTTCTGCAGCATGGTCTGCATCAGGTAAGTGCACCCAAACACTTTCATAATGAGCCTGGCGCCTATGGCCTATGGCGCCAGGACTGACGTTTTCTATGAGCCTGGCGCCATAGGCGCCAGGACGCTGTCCAAAGGGCCCCTATAAGGGGTTGCTGGGACCTTCCCCGGGGACTTGATGTCCGCTTTCGGGGACGCAGGGCCTGAGTCGGCTCCCCGGGAGCAGGCATCGTGACATTCTTACAGGAGTACATCCCAGCAGCAGGCAAAAAGTTGCACATACTTCTGTTGATAAGACGCCTCCCCACCTCTGGCTGCGACAACAATCATTGGAATAGTTATATACCGGAGTTGGTGGTTTACATGAGAAAAGCACCTTCGCAATGACAAAAATGTGCTTCACTTCTTTCATCATCTTTTTCAGTTGACGGTACACACTTGCACAAGCTATTGAACCCAAAAGCAATGCTCCATAAGGCACTATCACTACGTCCACAGTACCTAAAGTGGCAATTCGTCGACATTCTTCAACCAAATGGTAGAAACTATGGACAGGGACACGGCACCACAAACTCTCCACTTCGTCCAAATTGAAATTGCCATTAAGGCCTCTTTCCACGGCATACTGGAGCAGATTGAGCGCAATGCGATCACCCACTATGAAAGTTTGCGTTTCGCCATCTCTGCTCGGCTCATTACACACAGGAATGAAAGAAAATTGGGCTGCCTTTTCCTGTGACACACACTGTAACCACCTCATTGGACAATTGCAACAATCGCATTTCCATTGGCCAGCATGTTAAAAAGCACAGAATATAGCACATGTCCCTCGCAAAGTACCATTAGAGCCGCACCCGAACAATTTTTGAACAGTCCTTCTTCACTTTCCACTATCCACTTCCCACCACGCCCTTATCTGCATCCCTTTTGTTGGCGCTCCTTCACTCAATTGTCTGTAGGTGCAATACAAACAGCAGAAAGTACCATAGCACATCATATGATATGATGCACACACTGCATGTATAACAACATCATTGCTGCCACGTAGTTTATACACTTCACAATGTGGTCTTCCCACTGTAATGCATGTACTACAAATGTCGAAAAAAAGTGATCCCACATAAGCAGCAGGGAATGTATAGTAGCAACGTTATGCAAGTGCGTGTAGTCCATGTACACAAACATGATGCATGCCCCTTACCTTGCACACTTTCACCATAGCCTCCTATATTTATCTGTACAAACAAACTTTCTCTCACAGTCTTTGTGTACACACCACAACCAGTAAGCACATTGCCCAATTGCTTTGCCTCCTCAGTGCCGATGCTATAGCTGCCATCCTAAAAACCAACTGGATGTGCCAGGTAGAATCCTCACAGTACCGCGGATTGCATGGCATTACCGTCCTATACACCAGATGGGGGGTGAGAAGGTGTTAGGGGTTGTCGGGGGATGAAATAAAGGGTTGGGGATTGAGTCTTCAGGATGGTGTGTTAAAACACTTATTTTTATTTCCTTTTTGTCTTGTTTTTATTATATACGTGCATTCATACATTATTTTTTCTTCTTTTTCTGTCTTTTGCTCACTGTCTGTTTGCTTCTCCTCCTGACATTTTTCTCCACTGAAGATGAACTGTTATATTAAATTTCTACAGGATTCTCTGCAAAGCTTCGTGCACAGTGGCAAACACAACAGCATTGCCAATGGAAGTAAAAAAAATGCCTTTTCTCTAGAACCACTGGAACTCTTGCTGGTTGTTAATGCTATCATAGTCCGTGCAGAACATCCCAACACTGCACATAAAGTCGCACATGCTTCTGTTTATCCAATGTCTCTCAACCTCCTGCTGTGGACAACTAACACCAGCATGCTCCCATTTTCGTCTTGGGGTTATCGATGACAAAATCACCTATGCTGTAGGAAATATCTGCATCATCATCAACCTCTTTAAATAAACAAGCAAAAATAAACACGACATGTACCCCAAATGTAGTCCTCCATAATGCGTGACCACCACATCCACAGTACCAACAGTGGCCACATATTTGCAAAGAATATCCACTCATAAACTGTGGCCCAAAAAGCCTGCACTCCTTCCAAATGAAAATCAGTATCCAAGCCTCTTTCCACGGCATACCTGTGCAGATCATGCTCAAAGCTATCAACAACTAGAAGCACACGCCGTCCCTCGATGTCCGCCAACCTCAGTACATCTAGTTCTAGGTAAATATGACACCGCCACTTCATTTAAACCACACCCTCCAATCCTCATTGGATAATTCCCACAATTCCATTTCCTAAGGTTCCATGCTCATAAAGCCATGATATGGCACATGCACTTTCCCAGCTAGAGCTAGGGCAATGCCCCAGTAAAGCACACACACAATACTTTTTCCCTTTGCACTTGATTTTTAAAAAAAAAAACATGATGTGGCATGTGTGCTTTCCCAGCTACAGCTAAGGCCACACCCCAGTAAAGCACACACAATAATTCTTCCCTTTGCACTCGATTTCTCCAGCAGTCCCTTACTGGCGCCTATTAGCAACTATCACAATTGAAAAACGCCTACACCAACCACATACTGAAACTCTGCATTGCACACTACCATTTCTGTACGCAACTCCATATGGCACTCTGAGAACATGTTCCCTTTGCTTCCAAAGCACCTCCACCACAAACCTTTTCTACACAATGCCCTATTTCACCATCCACAACAATCTGCCGGCGCACCCATCACACCTTTCGCCATGCACACAACACTCCACCCTTGCGCACACCCACAACAACCCTATGAATGCATGCATACAACCATGTAGGCAGCTAACATAGTACACAAATGTAACATACATAGCAGCACTTGAACCCAACTCCCTCACTCCATAAAGCACCCATTGACGAAAACAGGTTGCAATTACCACGATCCACAAACATACCATAGCCTCCATCACCCCTACCCATTACCATTCACAAAGTATTGTTTCACTAGAAACCTAACCACAACATTGTCACCACATTGGCCCTTCCTCAACAATTCTGCACACATCATAGTAAAGAACCCATATAAACTGCACTTCAACCATAACCTCTGCCATACTGCCAGTATGCACACACTGCACCAAGTGGGCACACTGCATGACTTTTCATTGCACCATCTCCAATCACACATCCACAACTTTACCATATTCTGCCATCCACCTCACCTGTGGAACCAAACATACACACCTAATGCTCTATATCATCTGCAATGTACTGCCCAACCATTCTTTGCAGGTCATCACTGTCTACCAGATACACAGTCAACATTGCATTAGTGGCGTGGGTTTCCCAAAGTCCAACGCTATTCAATCAATGGCCTACAGCCTACCACCTTCGGCCATACACCCAATAGACTACACCTTCAAAACAGGCACTGCAACTCCACAGTGACAGTATGCAAACCCAGCACCCAGTGCCCACACTGCATCACTTTCACAGCACCATCTCCAAGTACACATCAAAAAGTTTACTATGTTGTAACAGTGTCCTCACCAGCGAAACCACACAAGCAATCATGGCAGCTCACTTGTCCTGCTCTATTGCGTCTGAAATGTGCTCCACACCAATTATTTACAGGTCACAACCCTCTGCCTGCTGCAGATTCTAAAACTCCTTACTACCGTGTGTGTCTTAAAGTCCTTGCCTCTTCAGTGCATTGCCTATGCCCTTTGGCCATGCACCCAACAGTCTACGCCTTCAAGACTGTCACCGCTACATAATACCATCATCCATTTCACCAACTTTGCCAATCCACATACACAGCAGTACCACCAGCACTATTACCCAACCTGCGCACCGCCATGGACCTATACAGCAACAATTTGCACCACTTACCATAAATGTAGAAAGAAAACACTCTCTCCTACACCCCAGTGCACTTTCATTCACATACTGTAGGCGTCCCCACTTCTCCAGCATTGGATCTTTCATAGATTCAGATGCTTGAATATTCCCCGTCGTCAGACTGGGAATCCTCGGTGATAAATTAAATAATAATAATAATAATATATTTTTTTTAAATATATATATATATATATATATATATATATATATATATATATATATATACACTGCCACCTAGCAGTGCATGTACATAGCCCATTATAGCCTATGAGCCACTTCATTGTGTAGTCCCTCCACCTCACTTTGGTCCTTTATGGCCCCAGCCAATGAGGTGGCAGGGCTTAAGCTCCGCCCCCGGCAGCCATCTTCAGATTTTTCACCGCAGTCTATCAGACACAGGGAATCCTCAAGCTCTCTGAGCTTTCTCAAATTCTTTCTACTTTTGTGTGGAATATATTTGTAAAATATATTCCATCTTGTTTCCCTTCTTAGGGGCTTTATTTCCAATTAACCTTGGTGGCAAAACTTGTTGTTTTCCTCTCAAAATCGTCGACTGAACTTCTCTTCAGAAATGGAGGCACCTCAGGCTGTCAGGAAGCCTTCCCTGTTCAGGGACTGCACGAGGTGCAAGAAGAAATTGGTTTACTACAAGGACCCCCACAAGCATTGCATTTATTGTCTGTACCCACATGACATTAAAAAATGCGAGATTTGTAAAACCTTTTCCACTAAGACCCTTCATGACAGGCATAGAAGACTCCTTTCATACCTGGAATCCAGGGATCAATCTTCGGACGAAGAGTCTGTCAGAACAGCTCCTGTCCAATCCAGCATTCCATCTGAGAGGCAAACTTCAAAGAGAAGGGCCTCTTCAGTGGAAAGGAGTTCCTCTCCCAAATCCAAAAAGAGGAAGCTGGAATTGATACCCTTTCTGCCTCCAGTTGACCTGTCAAGCCAGAAAAAGTCAGCAAAATCTGCCTCCAGAGGTAAGGAGGAGTTTGCAAAAAACGGGGGGGGGGGGGGCAGTCGTCGGCGGGTAAACCGCCCACGAATGAAGGGAAAGGTAAAGGCCCGTCATTGGCCATACCGTCGACGAAACCAGCATCGACGACGACGACGCTTAAGACATCGTCGACAGTTAGATCATCGTCATTGGACATGTCGACCGCGAAGCAATCGTTGACGAGCAAGAAACACCACTCGTCCACGAAGCATTCCTCCATGACGCAGTCGTCCACGGAACACACTCCACATTCGTCAACGAAGCCCTCGTTGACGGGAAAAGCTCAGTCGACAGCGAAGCCTCCGTCGACGGGACAATCTCTGTCGTCGACGGGAAAATCTCAGTCGACAGCGAAGCCTTCGTCGACGGGACAATCTCAGTCGTCGACGGGAAAATCTCAGTCGGCGGCGAAGCCCTCGTCGACGGGAAAATCTCAGTCGTTGACGAGGATAACATCATCCATAACGCCTTCAGAGGCACCGCAAATTTCGGCAGTTAAAGAGGAATTACTGCCTCTCACTCTTGAAGCTCCTGTCATTACAAGCAATATCATTGAGAAGAATACTGTAACTGAACCTCCGGTGCAGCAATTTTCACCTTTGGGGATTATGGCAAAACTTCCAGATATAATTCTTCAGGAAGAATTCTCTGATGCAGAAGTGGTGGAAGAGTCCATCGGTCCCTTACCGAAACAATACAGCCCTCCCTGGCACCCGTCCACGGGAGAATCCGAATATCCTCATGACCCGGTGCTCATGTTATCCGTGCAGAGGATTGTAGAAGAATTTTACAAACGGCAAAGGGAGAAGCAAATTCCGATTAATCCCATTCCTAGAGAGTCATCCCCGATTCCAGGCACATCGGGTTGCTCTCCTTACAGGAGTAGACCGCAAAAACGGATGAGATCACCTGCTCGAAGACCGAGGAGCAGCACCCACAGTGCTTCACCTACAAGAGTCCCATCACCACAGTCATCGCACAGACCGCGATCGCCGGACGCAGATCCCACCATGGTACCATCCACCATCTCGGTATCAGACTGGCAGGAGGATCCTTTTGGTGAATTTTCGGAACCAGAAGAAGGAGAAATAACTCAGGAGCCAGATGCACCCAGTGATTGGGATGACTACGTCGTCGAGAAGCCCAGGAGGAGAGACTCGCCGGGCAAGGCCTCACCACCGGATGATCTCGTCTCTTTCCACACCATAATAGGTAAAGCCACAGAACTGTTTAAAATTCAGGTTTTTTCGGAGGAAAGGCAATCAGTGCTCTATGAGCACAGGGACAAACGAAGGAGGACAGTGACCACAATTCCCCTCCTCGATACCATCTGGGATTCCGGATCCAAGATCCTATCTACGCCCTTATCGACTCCGGCGTTGGTGTCCAGGCCAGAAAAGAAATATAAAGCTCCGGATTCGGCATACGAAACCGGACTCAGTTATTACAGTGGCGGCCAGAAAGAAACTCGCCAACCCCTCCTCACCTTTGTCGGCCCCACCGGATAAGGACGGACGTAAATTGGAAGCCATGGGCAGGAAAGTGTCATCTTCTGCATCACTTACAATCAGAGCCGGTAACGCACTGGCCATGACCGCAAGATTCGATCGCGAGCTTTGGCTCCGCCTGTCTAACTTGGCGAAACAATTACCACCGGAGTTCCAGGAGGAGGCAAAATCCATAATCGCGGATGGTGAAGCAACATCGGATCACATGATCGACGCAGCAGTTGATGTGGCCGAATCAGGCTTCAGGCAGATGGCGCACGGCACAGTGCTCAGAAGGCAGGCCTGGATGAAGGCTACTAACTTTAGACCTGAAGTTCAGGCGCAGATTCTAGACAAGCCATTTGATGGCCAAGATCTCTTTGGGAAAAAGATAGACGACCATTTGAAGGCAATCAAGACAGACACTGACACAGCCAGAGCCATCAGTTCTTTAAAGGACAAAAGTAAGGACCATCGGTCTTTTTGTCCCTTTAGAGGTTCATCTTCCAAGTTCAGAGGATACAGTCGTTCCTCCTATGGTCAAAAAGCACAAGGCGGCACGTACCAAGCCAATAAATATCAGTCATCCAACAGATACGCCCATAGAGGCAGACGTGGCTCCGCCCAAGGGAAGTCGCAAGGCAAGCAGAACTGACGACCAACCCCCCCCCCCCCTTCGCCACGCCCCGGTGGGGGGAAGGGTGAGCCAGTTTTTCCAGCGCTGGCGGTCAATTACTTCGGACAAATGGGTGTTACAGGTGATCCGAAAGGGTCACACCTTGGAATTTCTGGACCAACCTCCTTCCCTGCCTCCAACTCCCCGCAGAGTGCATATGCTAAGACAGGTCATGTCCGAAGTGCAAAAACTGCTCCAGAAGGCAGCAGTAGAACCAGTACCCTATTCTCAGAGGGGAAAAGGTTTCTACTCCCGATTCTTCCTCGTCAGAAAGAAAAACGGTCAATGGAGGCCCATCTTGGACCTGAGGGCTCTCAACAAGTTCATCAAGCGCATAACTTTCAAGATGGTAGCTCTACAAGGGGTGCTACCTTGGTTAAACAAGCACGACTTCTTGGCCACTTTAGACTTGGAGGATGCATACTTCCACATTCCGATCCATCCAGCACACAGGCAGTTCCTCAGGTTCACAGTGGGAGGGCTCCACTTTCAGTTTCACGTGCTTCCGTTCGGTCTAAAATCGGCGCCAAGAGTTTTCACGAAATGCCTGGCACCGGTAGCGGCAAGTCTCAGGAGAGCAGGAACGGACGTTTTTCCATACCTGGACGATTGGCTGATAAAGGCAAGTTCAGCTGCAAAGGCTCGTTCGGCAGTGTCGAGGGCGGTCAACCTCCTAAAAGAGTTAGGTTTCTCCATCAACCAGACGAAGTCCTGCCTCGTTGCCAGCAAGGTAGCTCTCTTCCTGGGAGCCGAGCTCGACTCCAGCATTCCCAGAGTGAGACCATCCACAGAGAGAATAGCAGCGATTCTACGCTTAACTTCGAACTTCCTACAGAAAGAGACAACATCTGTACGCTCTTACAAATCCCTATTGGGCATGATGTCATCATGCATATTCCTCATACCGAACTGCAAGCTTCGCATGAGGCCGGTTCAGGAAGCTCTGGACCACCAATGGAAACAAGCTTTCGGATGCTGGGAAGACATTGTCCAGATTCCATCGACGTTGCACAAGGCCCTTCAATGGTGGAACCCTCCGAGGAATCTTCTACAGGGAATGCCGTTTCAAGCACCGACATCGACCCTCCTGCTGCGGACGGACGCTTCCTTATCAGGCTGGGGCGCTCATCTTGCGGACCTCCAAACCAAGGGATCTTGGTCGGCACAAGAGTCCCAGCTCCACATCAACGTGTTGGAGCTCAGGGCTGTAAGGTTGGCGCTGAAAGCCTTCCTACCGGTTATAGCTGGTCAAGTTCTTACGGTCCAGACAGACAACACGACCTCCATGCACTATACAAACAAGCAGGGAGGCACGAGGTCTCAGATTCTGTCGCAAGAAGCCCAACAGCTATGGGCATGGGCCTTGCGCTACGGGATACAGATCAGGGCAGAGCACCTTCCAGGAGTAGACAATGTCCTAGCGGACAGATTAAGCAGAGAATACACAGCGTCACACGAGTGGGAGTTGGACGACAGAGAAACCCGACGGATATTTGCCTTATGGGGCCATCCGCAGATCGACCTTTTTGCCACCAGGAACAACAAAAAATGCAAGAGATTTGCGTCAAGATACCCCGAGCACCAATCGCTGGGAGACGCGTTCTCAGTGGATTGGTCGGGGAAGCTCCTCTACGCATTCCCACCCATTCCCCTCATGTCGAGGGTACTTCGCAGGGTGAAAGAACAGGATTGTTCCTTGATTCTTATTGCACCCGATTGGGCACGGCAAGTCTGGTACCCGACGCTGAGACATCTATCCTGCAAAACCCCGATTCGTCTCAAATCGCATCAATATCTACTGACACAACAGAACCGCAAGGTCCTCCACCACGACCTGAGGAGCCTGTCCCTCAAAGCATGGTTCCTGAGCAGCGTAAACTGATGCACCTAAAGTTACCATCAGAATGCTGGGATATCATCAGGGCCGCTAGAGCCCCGTCCACGCAACTCACCTACACCAGAAAATGGA
Organism: Ambystoma mexicanum; assembly: GCF_040938575.1. Lineage (NCBI taxonomy): Eukaryota > Metazoa > Chordata > Amphibia > Caudata > Ambystomatidae > Ambystoma > Ambystoma mexicanum. Next base: position 743,144,505 of record NC_090934.1, read on the forward strand.
CCAGGTTTTCCAAATGGTGCGAGACCTCTGCGATCGATCCCCTCACGGCCTCGGTTGATCAAATTCTGCCTTACTTGTTGCACCTGGCTAAATCAGGGCTCTCACTGTCCTCTATCAAGGTCCATCTGTCAGCCATAGCGGCCTACACAGTAACCGCGGAGACGCAAGCCTTACTCTCCTTACCAGCGATCAAGATCTTCCTGAAAGGACTGATGCATACTTATCCGCCTACACCTACACCAGTTCCAGACTGGAGCCTCAACACCGTCTTAACAGCCCTCATGCAACCTCCCTTCGAGCCCATACATAGATGTGATATGAAATTCTTGTCCTGGAAGACATCCTTCCTGGTAGCCATCACATCGGCCAGAAGGATCAGTGAGTTGCAAGCTTTGTCTTCGGAACCTCCGTTTACCTTGTTCCAGAAGGACCGCGTCATCTTAAGGCCTCACCCGAAGTTCCTCCCCAAGGTACTTTCGGAGATGTCCTTCACTGAGCGCATTGTTTTACCAACCTTCTTCCAGAATCACGCTTCGGAAGCGGAAAGGACATTACACTCTCTAGACGTTTCTAGGGTGCTGAAGTTTTACTTGCAAAGAACCAAGGAGTTCCGCTCCTCAAACCGGCTATTCATTTCCTTCTCTGGCTGTACCAAGGGCCAACATATATCCAAACAAAGCCTGGCACGCTGGGTATCGTCCTGCATCACCCACTGTCATCAGTTGAAAGGCGACCATTTAACTAGACCGCCGTCTGCGCACTCCACCAGAGGAAGGGCGGCGTCAACAGCATTCCAAGCAGGGGTGGCCTTGAAAGACATATGCAGAGCCGCCACGTTGTGCACTCTGCATACTTTCGCGAAACACTACTGCCTGACTGAAGATACCAACAAAGAAACTGCAGTTGGACAGGCAGTGCTCCGCCATCTCTTTGTATAAGGTAGGACCAGCCTCCTTTCCCACCTTTCCCGAAGTATGTAACCGTTGTGTTGCTGCATGGTAAAGGTTTGATCAGAAATATGTTTTTCTGTAATTATGCATATCTGTTTTAAATGGTGGCATGTTTTAACTGCTTGGTATTCTATTCAAGCATCTGAATCTATGAAAGATCCAATGCTGGAGAAGTCTTAGTTACTTACCTGTAACTGTATTTCTCCAGCATTGGTATCTTTCATAGATTCACATGCGCCCGCCCGCCTCCCCTGAGAGGCTGCTCCTATGCTCGGCATCCATCATACTGTAATCTCTACGGTTCAAAATCTGAAGATGGCTGCCGGGGGCGGAGCTTAAGCCCTGCCACCTCATTGGCTGGGGCCATAAAGGACCAAAGTGAGGTGGAGGGACTACACAATGAAGTGGCTCATAGGCTATAATGGGCTATGTACATGCACTGCTAGGTGGCAGTGTATATATATATATATATATACATATATATATATATATATATAAATATATATATATTTAAAAAAAAATATTATTATTATTATTATTTAATTTATCACCGAGGATTCCCAGTCTGACGACGGGGAATATTCAAGCATCTGAATCTATGAAAGATACCAATGCTGGAAAAATACAGTTACAGGTAAGTAACTAAGACTTCCATTCCTAAACTATAGTGCCACTGCCAAAGTACCCACATTCAGTTCGTAACACTAGCCTACTGCAATCAATTTGCACACACCGCACTATGCAAGCACCACCCTGCAGTGGATGTACACCCACACTTGCGTTTTCACTTCATTCCCTATGGTCTGCGTCCTTACTCCATGCAGCCAATATTGTAATCCTTCCACTAACCCAACGCAAGTTCCTTAACCCATGCATACCACCATGTGGCCAACTACTGCATTCCATCTGCATAGCACACACCCCTGCGCTACCACCCAACCTATGGCATTTACAAAATGTTCCCCTTCTAAAATGTACCTGCCAGAACTCTCCACAGAAATAGGTTTCCACAAACAAGTGGCAGCACAATGTATGGGGTTGTTGTGGCACCTGCCTCCAATTGCCACACAAAGTACTCGCCTGTGTAGGTACCCGCCATTTCACAATGTACAAGCGAACACTATAGTCACTCCTCCGTCTTCTTCCGCCTACACACATATTTCACATTACCCACTTTTCACTCCCCCACCCATTCCGCACGGTCCATTTTCCACACCCTTCCGCCGCCGCACTGTCCTCCGATACACCATGGCGGCGTTTCCAAAAAACGTTCACACAGATCATGCTTCCCTCCAGGCAACCACTGGCTGCGTCCAACGTTCGCCAATATCACAGCGTACCGCAGGCCAATGACACTGCAGTCTGCGGAGCGAACAGGGAAATGGGTCCTCCAAGCGGACCCATATATCACTAATTTTTTGGGACGTACATTTCAGTACTTTCCAAAAAAAGTAGTGGTTGGATTTCCACCAAACACACAAAAGTATGCTTTCTGACCCAAGCCCCAGCTCGTGCCGCAAATTTGCTGAAAATCCATCCAGCCGTTCGGCCTGTAGCCGTGTGCAAAGTTTTTCCCCATTCACTCTATGGGAAAAAAATGTTGTGGACCCCCCTATAACTTCCCCCCCCCCCTAAACCTTGCCAAGCTTGGAGAAAAATGTCAAAGCCACCCATATACTTTTTTTGCAAAGCTTGGTGCATATTAGTCCATAGGGAGCGAAGTTATAAGCAGACGAAAAAGTGCGCTTTCTATGAGATTAGCAATTTAACCATAACTACACGGCCACCGCCGCATGACGTGAAATAATGTTATCAGCATATGCCGAAAGTTCAGTATTAGCAATTACAATCCCTTGCATTGGATGACCATTTCGTGGTGCATACAATAAGGGTTCTAAAGCTAATTGAAGCCCTATCCCCAACCCCAACCCCCAACCCTAACCCTAATGTAACCCTAACCCTAATGTAACCCTAACCCTAACGTAACCCTTAATCTTACCCTAACCCCAACCCTAACTCTAATGTAACCCTTAATCTAACTCTAGCCCCAACCCTAACCCCCAACCCTAACCCTAATGTAACCCTAATGTAACCCTAACCCTTAACCTAATGTAACCCTTAATCTAACCCTAGCCCCAACCCTAATCCTAATGTAACCCTTAATCTAACCCTAGCCCCAACCCTAACCCCCAACCTTAACCCTAATGTAACCCTTAATCTAACCATAGCCCCAACCCTAGCCCTAATATAACCCCTAATCTTAACATTACATTTCGATAGATCCATTGAATTTTATTCAACGAAATGGCCATTCTATGGAATGGTATTTCGATAGAAAAAATTCGATGGTTTGGTGTTAGATTGTTTGGTTGTTGATGCAATGACTGGATACCAACTGGCTATTCCTGCAGTGCAGCAACATGACACCACCTGGGAGGGGCTTCTATGGGCCATAATGAACTATTCAAAAGAGTATTCAAAACCATGCGTAACATGCTTGTTGAAGGATCTCAACTCCATTTACTGCTGCAATCAGATGCCTTATTATTAGAATGCAGTCGTCTCAGTTTGATGAGGGGTGGAGTAGTGTGTGATTTTTTTAGCCATCGGATTACTCAAACAAAAAGGGTCATCTAATTTAATGTTTTGTTAAAAAAAAACATGCTGGGGAGGTCTTTGGGAATTTGGGTGCCCTTTTCGATGATGAGTTTAATAGAGGATTAATCATTAGGTTAAAGCTGGCCCCAAATGCCACTGGCACACTGCCCAAAGCTACGATGCTTTCAGTTGTTTCCTTCCAAAAGAGTGATTAGTCTGAGGTTTGATCATAGATATACGTACCAGACTTAAAGTCAACCCCTTAACAAGGATTTTAGCATGGCTTTATCTGCCAAATTGGTCTTCCACCGAATCGGTTATTGTGACATTTGCCCTTCTGCTTGCCACACTGCCTCTGCTGCTGCAGGAGATTCTGCAATCTGTCCAATGTACTATATTGTTAGTGTATGACCATCATACTTAATATCATGCATTTCCTGAAATAAAATAATTTCAGCGCCCTGTACTGTACAATAGTCTAAAATCTTCCTTGTCTTAGATGGATGTCACAGTCACTTTGATTGACATTTTAAAGTAAATGTTTATACCAGCCACGGTTGCCATTAATCTTTTTTACAGCCTCTGTTACAGACCCACTAGAGAGAGTGGTATGTTTTTGGAAGCACCTCAACTGGGGTGCACTGTACGCTGTATAAGTAAATACAAAGGACGCACATGTTACAACTGCAAAATGGAAAAAAAGACGTCTAGCAGGTAACATTCAGTAAAGGGGGGTTTCCAGGAAGGAGTGCTACTTACATTACCTAAGAAAGTGCAATGCCAATGAAACAGCAGCAATTGGACCTTGTAGGAACAGTGAACTGAGAGATGGGAACATATTTACACATATTTCCTGAATGTGTAAGTATGCTTACATAACCATGTGAATAAATTAAGAGACAGTGAAAAAGGAAACATACATCCATAATCATATACTAGGATTCGAAATTGACGGGAGCTGGGAGCTATTTAGCTCCTGTTTATAACCAAGAAGACCCTGGTTAGATTGACACCAACTGCTAACGCGAGCTACTTTTGTCTCCCCACGCTAGCTTATGCCGAACAAACGTACCAATGTGAATGTATCTCTGCATTTGGGACAATCAAAAAATAAACATTAGGACACTTATACAATATTTTAAAGCATAAGAGATCATAAAAGGTGAACATAATGATAAGTTTGCATCGTACGTGGAAGTTGGATCTGTGGAACGCTATGTGCAAGCTCCTCATTCCCCAGTGATAGCTCCTGGTCACAGGTTAATGCTGGATACCCAGGAGCTGCGTTTAGCTCCTGCTTATCCAATCTTAATTTCGATCCCTGTATACCTATGTCAACTAAACAAGGACAATGCATACTAGATGGGGACCTTTTCAAATGACATACTGGTTACCTGCGCAGGCTGGTTACCTGGCCACCGACTGAATTTACGGGACCAGGATCCTGCACAACCAGTTGCCCTTGCACTGCCTCTGGGCCTTCCAATCACTTGGGGACTGTATCGGCAACCCTATAGTCCCCTGACTCCCTGCATTTATGAGCCACCTCCCTTGCAGCACTTGCACGCTCCTCTCACCCATGGCACTTCTCCCCCTTACCCCCCCCCCCACACTGGTGATGTTCCCGGAGTCTTCGTAGAACTGCCTTAACATGTCCTTCATGCTTCAGAGGGTCCTTGGAAAAAATCAATATATCATCCAGATAGACAATGACGAAGAGAAAAAACATATCAGAGAACACCCTATCCATAAAACGTTGGAATACTGCTGGGGCATTGGCTAGTCCAAAGGGCATGACCAGGTACTCGTAGTGGCCAAAGGATGTTCTAAAGGCGGTCTTCCACTCGTCTCCTTCCCGGATATGGATCAAATGGTAGGCACCCCTGAGATCCAATTTGGTGAATATTACTGCACCCCTCACTGCCTCCAGGCTATCCGATATCGAGGGTAGTGGGTATCGGACCTCAAGAGTGCATTGAATTAGGCCATGATAATCGAGGCAAGGTCTAAGTTCCTGGGTGTCTTTCTTAGGAACAAAGAACAAAGATGCACCTGCTGGTGACTTTGAAGGTCTTATGGTAATGTTTTCAAGGTTAGTATCCAGAAATTCTTTGAGGGCCTTTTTCTCAGGTTCGGAAAGGATAAACATCCCGCCGAAAGGGAGCACTGCCGAGGGTTCCGTTTCAATTGCGCAGTCTTCGGGTCTGTGTGGAGGTAAAGCCTGGGCTATGGCAGTGGAAAAGACATCGGCAAATCCTTGGTAGGCCTCGGGACCTTTACTGTATTGGAAACCATGAGTGGGGTTTCTTGCTCCTTAGGTGGTTCCTCAAGGGGTGTTAAAGGAAGTTCCAGGGATAGACAGTGAGACATACAAAACTCCGAGCCTAGGAATAATGATCCTGCTGTCCAGTTTATATACGGATTGTGTTTTTGTAACCAGGGCATACCCAATACCATGGGGTAGTGTGCGGACTTAATGATATCGAATCTGATTAGCTCTTGATGGTGTTTTATTGAGAGCTGGATTTCCTTGGTCTGTAGGCTTATTGGCCCTGAACTGAGGGGTCTTCCATCGATGGCTTCCACAGGCTGCATGGTGCTTCGTGCCTCATATGGGATTTGATAACTGACAACCCATTCCTGATCTATGAAGGTTCCCATAGCTCCACAGTCAACCAAGGTCAGAATGGGGCAGATCTTACTCTTCGAGGGTGAAAGAAATGCCTGGAGAACGACCAGTCTGTTTTGTCCAGGAGAGTTCAAGGATGGAATTGATGTGGAGCAAACATCTCTCTCCCGAATCTCTGCTCCATTTAACATTGGGAGCTGGCGTTTCCCAAACGCCGAGGAGGTGCCAGAGGACATTCCCTGACCAAATGTTTGTCTGAAGCACAATACATACACAAATCCTTATGGATCCTCCTCAACCTTTCTTGAGGTGATATGGGTCCACGAAATGCTCCAATTTGCATGGGTTCAGGTTCTGGGGCTGGACTTTGGTTTGCAACCGTTCTGGCTGTGCTCTCTTGGGTGGGTTTCCCTTGGATTTCTGCCTTTCAGCCTTCCTTTCCTGGATGCGAAAGTCTATTTGCAAGGCCATGTCCATTGGTGCTTGGAATTAATTTGGTCGGGCCACCCTGGCCAGTTCATCCTTGATCTCATCGTTCAGGCCTCTCCTGAACAGGGTAAAACTAGCCTCAGAGGACCAGTCTGCTTCTTTAGCCAATTGTTTAAATCTGGTCACATAAGTGAGCATATCTTGGGAGCCATGTTGAAAGTCCAGCAAGCGTTCTTGGGCAGTATAGACCTGCTCTGGACGGTCAAACATGCCTTTAAGGGCCTGTATGAACCCATCATAGTCGTCTAGGAGGGCATCGCCGGAGTTAACAAGGGGTGTTGCCCAAAGTAAGGCGTTCCCGGAAAGGTGGGATATGATAAAACCCACCTTAGCCCTTGGAGTCGAGAAATAATAGGGCTGAAAGGTAAAGTGGACCAGGCTTGAATTCAGGAATCCGCGAAGTGTTTTTGCCGAACCATCATACTTGTCAACAATACCGCCCAACAGGGCACCCTCCTTTGTAGCAAAATCCCGGGATAAGACCAATTGTTTCAGCGCTGCGTTTTCCGCCTTAAGATTTTGGACCTTGGTTGATAATTCTTGCATGCGTCGCATTAAGTCCTGCACAGCGGCTTCCATCTCGTTTTTAGGTTCGATCGGGTGGCGTCTCAAACTGTCAAGGAGTTCCCCACTTCTCACCTGGGTCCGGTGTTTGCCGGTGTCTTCGCTGCCTTCTTGCGAATGCTCCTGGTCTTGAACAGCGCTGCTCGAGTCTCGTCTGGTTCCAGGTTGCGTTTAGTTCCGGGAGCACGGAGTCCAGGAATCCGGGAGTCTGGGAAAAGCTAGTAATGGTGGGGATAAGGAAGAGGGAAAGGGTCAGGAGCGGGTAATAGCACTGGGACAAAGGAAACAATACCGCGAGCTACGAACACACGTCTGAGGCTACTCTGCAATAGCATTGAGACGCGCGGAGCCGTGGAAAGCGTGGTCTATAAATAGATCACGCCACGTTCAGCGCATAGAGGGAGCAAGGGCTTCAGCTCTGGACGGCCATGTTGGAAGTAGTACGGAATGTAAGCCCCGTTGAGACAAGGACCAGGAGGTCCAAAAGGGGCGTGATCTGAAGTTCATGACACTGCCCACTGCACTCAGAAATGAAAAATCATACACAGTTTTCAGGAAAGTTCTGAAAACCAAACTCTTTACCACGTTTACCCACGATTCTCTGCCGGCAGGCGGAAGGAGCCGACGTCAGCCCTTCTGACGAAGGGCCTCGGCAATGGGTCCTGTTTGCCCCTGCCTCCATCATTTCTTCCGCACATCCGGAGAGGGCAGGAGCCCATTCTCCCTCCAGGAAGCTGCCGTGATTGCAGGATCAGATCACCGACCGGAGTCTGATGCTGATCATACTCCTTCATGCCGTGCCGCCTGGACAGCCATTAAGGTACATTTAACCTACTGCAGTCTGCAACGTGTGTAATCACCCACGTCGTGCACTTATCCTGAGCTGCATTTATTTTGATTAAAGCGACTGTAAAATGGCTGCCTCCCGGGCCGTTTAAGCGTCCCCACATTCGTTGCCTAGCAACGCCAGATGCTTTTACCCACAATTCTCCACCGGCAGACGAAAGGAGCCGGTGTCAGCCCATCCAGCGAAGGGCCTCGACAAAGGGTCCTGTTTGCCCCTGCTTCCATCATTTCTTCCCCACTGCTGGAGAGGGCAGGAGCCCATTCTCCCTCCAGGAAGCTGCCGTGACTGCAGGAGCAGATCACCGACCAGAGTCTGATGCTGATCATACTCCTTCATGCCATGCCGCCTGGACAGCCGTTAAGGTACATTTAACCTACTGCGGGCTGCAACGTGTGTAATCACCCACGTCGTGCACTTATCCCGAGCTGAATTCATTTTGATTGAAACGACCATAAAATGGCTGCCTCCCGCCCCTATAAGTGCCCCCACTTCGTTGCCTAGCAACGCCACATGCTTTTGGCCACGATTCTCCGCCGGCAGGCGGAGGGAGCCGGCGTCACACCTTCCGGCGAAGGTCCTCGGCAAAGGATCCTGTTTGTCCCTGCTTCCATCATTTCTTCCCCACCTCCAGAGAGGGCAGGAGCCCATTCTCCCTCCAGGAAGCTGCCGTGACTGCAGGAGCAGATCACCGACTGGAGTCTGATGCTGATCATACTCCTTCATGCCATGCTGCCTGGACAGCCGTTAAGGTACATTTAACCTACTGAGGGCTGCAACGTGTGTAATCACCCACGTCGTGCACTTATCCCGAGCTGCATTCATTTTGATTGACGCGATTGTAAAATGGCCGCCTCCTGGGCCGTATAAGCGTCCCCACTTCGTTGCCTAGCAACGCCACACGCTTTTACCCACAATTCTCTGCCGGCAGGCGAAAGGAGCCGGTGTCAGCCCTTCCGGCAAAGGGCCTCGGCAAAGGGTCCTGTTTGCCCCTGCCTCCATCATTTCTTCCCCACCGCCGGAGAGGGCAGGAGCCCATTCTCCCTCCAGGAAGCTGCCGTGACTGCAGGAGCAGATCACCAACCAGAGTCTGATGCTGATCATACTTCTTCATGCCGTGCTGCCTGGACAGCCGTTAAGGTACATTTAACCATCTGCGGGCTGCAACGTGTGTAATCAACCATGTCGTGCACTTATCCTGAGATGCATTCATTTTGATTGAAACAACCATAAAATGGCCGCCTCCCGGGCCGTATAGGGGTCCCCACTTCGTTGCCCAGCAACGCCATACACTTTTACCCACGATTCTCCGCCGGCAGGCGGAAGGAGCCGGCGTCAGCCCTTCCGGCGCAGAGGGCTCACAGTGCCATAACTTTATCACTGTGCAAAATGTATGCCATAGCATCACTAGCTCTCGTATCCCCAACATTACGTCGATGAATGAACTCCCAAACATTTGCTGTGAGTACCCCCCTAAGAACTTCCATCTATGACCTCGTCCACTTGCTAAACGTGCCCACTCACTGACTCTTATGCTTACGTGTCCGAAGAAGCGGTTTGCTCCTCTGCCACCCTTGTACCTAATTGCCCGCCCGAGGCCCATAGCACCTAGATTTACAAACTATCTGCTCGCCATTGTACTTGGCCTGCACACTTTACCACTGTGCCCGAAAGCCTGCCACCTATGCCAGTTTCGCACCACTCTTGTTCCATGCATTTGTTACTGCGTGTGCTAATTCCACAATGTTTGCATTGTTTGCATTACGTTGACAACTTTAGTGCCTACCTACCTAAACTATCTGTTAATTTTAGTGGCTAATTCTCGAATCCAGGTAACCATATATCTGCACTATATTTAGCTCATTGCATTTAGATTTTGACTATTACCAATTCCTGAATCTAGGCAACTGCATTTCTGTGCACCGCATCTGTTACTACTGGTACCAGCCTACTGTATTTAGAATTTGCCTTTCTATCTTTTCGCATAGCTAGCCCACTGCATATTTGGTCACCTCACCAGTGATTACAGGAACTGACATACTGTATAAGAATACTATGGCCCCCTTCCACACCGAGTCACGTTGGCCCTAGCCAATGTTTGTAGTAGCGCTTACTATAGTCGGTTGTCTTATTTACAGTAACAATGCCCAATTATGATACTTATCTGCACGTTATGCTGCCCAAACGATTTAACCTACTTGTGATGATATGTTGATTGACTTTAAATGCCCTTCTGTACGGTATGTTGACCTAAACTGATCAGCCTACTTTTGAGTCATTGATCAAACTATATGTAGTTTACACTATTGATGTAGTCTATCTTTATGTAACAACTCCAACTTAACGTAGTGTATGTCCTTTATTCTGAATTATACACTTGCTGTTCCTGTACCAACTTAGCTTACTCCCTCATGTCCTAATATTGTTTAAAATTGCATACAAATAATCTTGCATTCTTGTGTAACTACTATAAGCCCATCCACATGTGACATAGCACCATAAGCCTAGCGAGCTACTGCGCCACTACAAAATGTATGCTGTCGAGCTCCTTCCACATCTAGCAATACTGATCATAGCTTTAGCCTGCTCTCACAAGACTTGGACAGAATTGTGTTTATCCCCCTACTGCCCACCTGACTTTACTACCATGACCCAGTCAAGTCAGACCAACACCCAATTACCTATCATTATCAACAATAGGGTAAGTTCACAGTTGCCTCCTATCTATGACACCCAACCATGCGATACGATTGCTAGGAACAAAAGACTACTCTTTAGACTATCTAAATTATACAAACCTCCAGCTAGAACACTCCCCTCAACAAATGACAGGAAGCCTACGCTGCCCAATAACACAGCCTATAATATGACCAATAGACCATTCAGCCCTCCCAAGGCTCTTGAGACAAAGACCCACCTTACCTCCAAGATTAAATCACTGCACCAGAAACTTCTGTCACTCCAACACCGACTAGCTTTCTCCTTAAAGGAGCCCTAATAAATGCCGGATTGATGGTAGCACACGCTACAAAGATAGCCGACCTTATCCTGAATGACAACCTTGACTTCCTGTCAAATCTTTGCTGGACAATACAGCAGTCCCTGCCCTCATGTTAGCTATTGTTAAGCTGGGTATCACGTGAGTGAAGCGTACCTGAAGACTTGGAAGAAGATCTTGACGTGGCAGCCAGACTGACGATGAGCGTATGACGCGAGGAACCGGCCTCTCCGCCACCCAAGGTTTAAGCAGGGTGGAAGATGGACCGACTCCCAATGCCACGGGACGCACTCTCCTGATTTGCGTGGCGTCAGGACAGTGCAAGCACTGACAGGAGAGGCAGATGTTGTAAGTCCAAAGACTGTGAAGTCCGAAGTTGGTGGTAGAGTCGAACTTCCGCAAACACTGGAGGAACAGGGATCGCAGGCAGATGGTAGATCCGACTGAAAGCAGCTGGGAGACTCAATGCTTCAAAGGAAACAGGCGATGACTCAGGCAGAGTGTTGGAACCTGACCCCCAGAACAGGACTGGGAACCCAACCCAGGAACAGGACTGGAAAACCAACCCAAGAACAGGACTGGAAAACCAACCCAAGAACAGGTCTGGGAAACAACCCCAGGAACAGGACTGGAAAGGACTGGGAAGGGGAACCCCGGGAAAACTAAACTGAACCCCAGGGAAGAACTCAGGAGCCCCAACAGGATCCCCAAGACCCCAAAGGGAGAAGGACCAGAAAAGCTGCACCGGCAGGAACCCAGGGAAGGATTCAGGCTGAAGCTGGAGACTGAGCAGAGCCAGAACAGGTAGGTAGCGTAACGAGCGTAACCACGATCAGGGCAAACCACGTTGAGACGCGACTTGCTCCTGATCGAGGCTCGCTTTATAGGATGGCCGGCACCCGAGAGAGGCTTGAAACGCAAGCCACCTCATTACTGGGTGCCGGCACATCCAAAGCGAGGCTCGGAACGCGAGCACTTGCTGAGGAGAGAGCCCAATCAACTGCTCATGCTTGGAATCGAGACCGTGGTCTCCCGCGCATGCGCAGAGGACTCCCGACGGGAACCCCAGAAGCTCTCCCCATGGCGGATCCCGGCAGGCGGAAGCGCGGGTAGATCCGCCAAGAGGGAGGAGAGCGAGTTGGAGCAGGGAACCCCAGTCTCCAGGTAAGTGGCGTGACACTATGACCCCTCCCAGGAAGACCCGGGGCCCCAGGCTTCCAAGGGAACTTCTTGTAAAAAGCACGCACTAGACGAGGTGCGTGTACGTGCTGTTGCGGTTCCCAAGTGCGGTCACAAGCTGAGTATCCCTTCCAATCCACTAGAAAGTGCAGTACCCCTCTGCGATAGCGGGCATCACAAATCTCCTGAACCTCAAATTCGGGGACACCCTGAACTAAAACTGGGGCCGGACGAAGAGGGGAACAACCAAAGGTGTCATTGACGTGAGGTTTCAGAAGGGAAACATGGAAGACTGGGTGAATATGCCAAGAACGTGGGAGCTCAAGGCGAAAAGCTACGGAGGACAGGCGCTTGGTTATTCTAAATGAGCCAAAATAACGTGGAGTCAGCTTAACCGGCAAATTGTCAAGTGGCAAATTCCTAGATGATAACCAGACCTTATCCCCCACCTGGAGATCTGGTTCCACACATCGCCTTCTGTCAGCCTGAGCCTTCATACGACTCCTTGTAAACTCCAAAGTCTTACATGCCACTTCATGTTGTCTCTGAATGGAAGACACCAGGTCATCAGCAGACGGAACCGTACTAGCGGGTACAGGATGGAAGGGCATCAGTTTCGGATGCTGGCCAGAAGAACAGTAGAACGGACTGATTCCAGTAGAGGAATGGATGGAATTATTGTATGAAACTTCGGCATAATCCAGACACGCCTTCCAGTTGGACTGAGTAGCGTTGGCAAAGCAGCGAAAATACCCCTCTAGGGTCTGATTGGTCCGTTCGGTTAGGCCATTGGTCTGTGGATGATAACCAGAGCTCATGGCCCTGAGAATGCCAAGATGGCCACACCCCCTACTCCAGAAAGACGACACAAACTGCGATCCCCGATCAGAATTAATCTTTTCTGGAAGGCCATGTAAGCGGTATACTTCATGCAGGAAGGCTGATGCCATCTGAGAAGCCGTGGGTATCTTGCTAAAGGGAATGAAATGAGCGTATTTCGTAAAGCAGTCAATTACCACCATTATGCAGGTACATCCGTCGGAGGGAGGTAGGTCTACAATAAAGTCTGTGGCTATGGTGTGCCACGGGTACGGTGACAATTCCGTAGGAAGAAGCAGTCGTAGAGGCTTTCTTCTCGGTACTTTCGTCTGGGCACAGACGGGACAGCTCTCCACATACTTCTTGACGGAACTGGCCCAACTCGGCCACCAGAATTGTCGGGACACTAGTTCTTGCGTAGCTTTAATTCCTCGATGTCCCCCAATCAAAGAGTCATGAAAACCATGTAGTATGCCATCACGGATTGGCCCTACCGGAATGTACAACCTCTTCTGGAAAAACAGCAAACCGTCTCGTTCTGACACCAATGATTGCTGCAGTAGGTTCGCTCGTTCTGGATCCGCTTGGGTAGCATCAAAAATGGCTTGCAGGTGAGGAGACAGTGCCAGCAAGAAATGGTGTGGAGAAATCAATGGGGAACTCCCACCAACCTCTCTCTCCACCATCTCCAGAGAACGAGATAACGCATCTGCCTTCAGATTGGCGGTACCAGGGATGTAAGTAACATGGAACTGAAACGGAGAAAAAAAGAAAGCCCATCTAGCCTGGCGAGGTGTACGGCACTGTAAGGAACGTAAATACTGCAAGTTCTGGTGATCTGTACGGACCTCTACAGAAAAGCGTGCCCCAAGCAGGAGATGTCTCCATTCTTCAAAAGCCATCTTTATGGCAAGTAATTCCCGCTCAATAACAGCATAGTTCCTTTCACTGGAATTCAATTTTCGTGAATAATAGGCTACTGGATGTTCAACAGAGGTGTCAAGATCACACTGCAGAAGGACCGCTCCAATGGCGAAATCGGAAGCGTCTGCCTCCGCAATATAGGGCAATTCGTCCTGGGGGTGACGCAGAATAGGGGCGGTGGTGAAAGCCGTCTTTAAGGTGGCAAAGGCTTGTGAAGCTAGAGAATCCCACTTGAAAACATTCTTGTTGCTGGTCAACCTTGTGAGTGGCGCTGTGGTTTGGGAAAAATGAGGAATAAAGCGCCTATAAAAATTGGCAAAACCCAAGAAGCGCTGCAGAGACTTTACATCATGTGGCTGCTTCCAATCTAGGACGGCCTGGACCTTCTTCGGATCCATCTCGATACCGGTATGATTGATCACATATCCCAGGAATTCGATGCTGTGTTGATGAAAAGAACATTTCTCCGCCTTGGCGAACAGCTGGTTAGAGGATAAACTTAGAAGGACTTCACAAACGTGTCTCACATGTTCCTCAAGAGATCTTGAAAAAATCAAAATATTGTCTCGTCTAAGTAGATCCAAACCGAAATTCCTATTAAATCACTGGAGATGTTATCCATGAATCTCTGGAAGACAGCTGGAGCATTACTTAGACCGAAAGGCATCACCCTGTACTCAAAGTGTCCCAAGGGGGTCTTAAATGCGGTTTTCCATTCGTCTCCATCTTTAATGCGAACCAAATGGTAAGCCCCTCGTAAGTCAAGCTTAGTGAAGATCCGAGCTGTGTGGAGGGTTTCCAGGATGTTACGAATCAAGGGTAAGGGATAGCGGTCCTTAATAGTTATATCGTTCAATTGACGATAGTCTATGCAGGGTCGTAAAGCGCCTTCCTTTTTCTTTACGAAAAATAATGGAAAGCCTGCAGGTGACTTCGAAGGGGCTATATATCCCTTACTTAAACATTGCGATAAGTAGTCTTGTAGCACTTGCCTCTCTTCCTGGGTTAACGCGTACAGCCGTCCATGAGGAATTTCAACATCTGGTAACAAATCAATTGAACAATCAAAAGAGCAATGTGGGGGCAATGGTATATTTCCTGGTTCTGAGAACACATGACCAAAATCGGCATATTCCTGAGGAACATGAGATATGGAACAAAGTCTCGGACTTCTGCCAATTGAATCCAAAGGTGTAGAAGAAACAAGAGTCTGGGTTGGCAGGTTGCAATTCTGGGAACAGAAGGTGGAAGAGAAAGACAAGGTACAGGTTCTCCAGTTAATAACCGGATTGTGGCATTGCAACCATGGTAATCCCAAAACCAACTTGTAGATGAGTGACTTGATCACGTCCCAGGCCAAAATCTCTAAGTGATCATCAATCTTCAGTACAAGTCCCACAGTATGAAGACGGATGGGTCCAGAGGACAGAGGTGATCCATCGATGACTTCAACCGGTAGGGCTGCCTGTTTGGAGAGCAGGGGTATACTGTTGCTGTTGGCAAATGATTCGTCGATGTAATTACCAGAAGCTCCGCTATCCAGCAGTCCGTGAACTTCCAGAGTCTTATCAGGCAAAGATATCCTGATTTTCAGGGTCAATAAAACAGCTGGTTGCATGGGGTGAGAAGAAAAACAAGATGCGGAAAGGCCTTAGAGAGAGGCTGGACCTGTTGCTGCCCTTCCATTACGCAACAGGTCTCCTAGTTTTCCGCCTTCTTTTTCTGAGGTCGTAGAGGGCATGAACCCAGATAATGCCCAGCCGCTCCACAGTAGAGACATAAGCGCAAGGTTCTTCTTCTTCTCCTTTCTTCTTCAGATAGAGGTCCTCTCATGGCCCCTAATTGCATAGGTTCAGAACCAGACTCCGGAGAACCAAAAGATCCGACTGGTAAGTTAGGCATCTTGGAATGAAACTTCTCGGACCGACGTCTCTCAGCCCTTCGCTCTGTGAGTCTCTGGTCTATCCGGAGCACTTGTTCAATAAGACGTTGGAGGGTCTCGGGCTCGGGAATATGGAGGAACTCGTCCTTGTATTCATCTCTCAACCCTCGACGAAACAAGGTACTTTGTGTTACTTATGGCCACTGGGAGTCGGTCGCCAGTTGACGGAAGCGGCTTATGTAAGTTATTATATCAGCACTTCCTTGTCTCATGTCCATCAACTGGTTCTGGGCTACGGAAGCCAGGTTTGGTTATTGAAACACCTCCAAGAAAGCCTTTTCAAAGGCCATGAAGTCATTCAAAATTGGACTATTGGTGGCCACCAATGGAGTGGCCCAAGCAAGAGCGTTTCCAGATAGATTCCCCAGGATATATCCAATCTTGGCCTTGTCGCTGGTAAAATGAGATGGTCTGAAGAGAAAATGGACTCGGCAATGATTGCAGAATTCTGCTACACGTCGGGGGTCTCCATCGAACTTGATCGGAGTAGTATGTGCCAGTGAACTCTCTCCTTGCGATGCACTCATAGCCCCCTGCGATACCATTTGATTTGACGTAAAGTCTGATTTTCCTGACGTAAAGCCGTCATCTCAGCACGAAGAGCTTGAAGTTCTTCTCTGATATCTTGACCGTCTACCATCTCCGAATCCGAAGGTAGGCGTCTCAATCTGTTAAGCTGGGTATCACGTGAGTGAAGCGTACCTGAAGACTTGGAAGAAGATCTTGACGTGGCAGCCAGACTGACGATGAGCGTATGACGCGAGGAACCGGCCTCTGCGCCACCCAAGGTTTAAGCAGGGTGGAAGATGGACCGACTCCCAACGCCACGGGATGCACTCTCCTGATTTGCGTGGCGTCAGGACAGTGCAAGCACTGACAGGAGAGGCAGATGTTGTAAGTCCAAAGACTGTGAAGTCCGAAGTTGGTGGTAGAGTCGAACTTCCGCAAACACTGGAGGAACAGGGATCGCAGGCAGATGGTAAATCTGACTGAAAGCAGCAGGGAGACTCAATGCTTCAAAGGAAACAGGCGATGACTCAGGCAGAGTGTGGGAACCTGACCCCCAGAACAGGACTGGGAACCCAACCCAGGAACAGGACTGGAAAACCAACCCAAGAACAGGACTGGAATACCAACCCAAGAACAGGTCTGGGAAACAACCCCAGGAACAGGACTGGAAAGGACTGGGAAGTGGAACCCAGGGAAAACTAAACTGAACCCCAGGGAAGAACTCAGGAGCCCCAACAGGATCCCCAAGACCCCAAAGGGAGAAGGACCAGAAAAGCTGCAGGGGCAGGAACCCAGGGAAGGATTCAGGCTGAAGCTGGAGACTGAGCAGAGCCAGAACAGGTAGGTAGCGTAACGAGCGTAACCACGATCAGGGCAAACCGCGTTGAGACGCGACTTGCTCCTGATCGAGGCTCGCTTTATAGGATGGCCGGCACCCGAGAGAGGCTTGAAACGCAAGCCACCTCATTACTGGGTGCCGGCACATCCAAAGCGAGGCTCGGAACGCGAGCACTTGCTGAGGAGAGAGCCCAATCAACTGCGCATGCGCGGAATCGAGACCGTGGTCTCCCGCGCATGCGCAGAGGACTCCCAACGGGAACCCCAGAAGCTCTCCCCATGGCGGATCCCCGCAGGTGGAAGCGCGGGTAGATCCGCCAAGAGGGAGGAGAGCGAGTTGGAGCAGGGAACCCCGGTCTCCAGGTAAGTGGCGTGACAGCTATCCCCAATGGCTACACTTTTTTAAGATCTGACAAAAGTGAAGCATGTGGAGGAGGCATATCCCTTATTGCCAAATCTAACCTTTCCATTAGGTTAGCTCCCACCCCTGACATTACATCCTGCGAAAGCCTCATAGCTAAGCTGCTCATCAATAACTCCCAGACTCTTACTATCCACTTGATATACCGACCCCCAGGCCCCAAGGGAACCTTTGCTGAGGATCTATCCAATATCTTGTCAAATAACCTAAGAAATTCTTCCAAAGTCATTCTTCTAGGGTATTTTAATCGAGGTTTTAATAACTCTAAAGACCTACACGCAACTAGCGTTGCCAATATTCTGACTGAACTTGGCCTCACTCAAAGAGTAATCTACCCTACACATAACAAAGGTAGAATACTGGATTGGGTGGCAGACTATAACTGCAATGCCTCCATTGTGTCTATCTCCCCCCAAATGTGGACTGACCATTACCTGGTGGTTTTTTCATTAATGATCAAAAGACCGACCCCCACCCATAGCCAAATGGTACTGCCTATTCCCACAAGAAACAAAAAGAACATTACCATGGATAATCTACTCCCCCTTATCATCCCTAAACTTAACTCTCTACCACATACCCTGGCCCCAGAAGCCTTGGTGAATGAGTATAACAAAATTATCTCCACTTCCCTCAACCTAATCGCACCCCTCAAACTGAGACAAGTTAAACCCAAAGCCCACCTTAACGTGGTGTACTCCACAAATAAAAACCCTACGTACAAAAAAAAGACAATGCAAAGCATCATGGAGATCACTACCTTTGGATGAACACAAACTAATCTAAGTAATATAACTACTCTCTACAAAAAGGAAATAATATTGGCCAAACATGACACTTATAATACCAGAATCTCTCAAGCTAACTCCAGTTCTAAAGAACTTTCCATCATTTGGAAGGGACTAGAAATGCCTACCCCATTACCTTACAATTGTGTAAAAGATAAATCCTGGTGCTCCAACATACAGCAAGCATTGGCCAACAAAGTTTCGACCCTACAAGTCAAAATCGCCCAAAACAAAAGCGTCACTTACTACCAACCCTTCCCACAACAGTTCCTTGCCTTCCTCCTCCATCAATATCACTCCATGTTGTACGCAATTTAAATTTTCCAAAGTTTCTATCAAAGAAACGGAAAATATTATCCTTTCGCTCAAACCCTATAATTGTAAGGGAGATCAATGCCCTGCCCAACTAAAGCACCAAACGTATTAATGCGTCATTCTCCACGGGCACCATACCAAGCAAAATCAAAGAATCTTGGGTGCTACCTCTACTTAAAAAACAGACGCTTGACCCTGCCATAGCTAACTACCGCCCAATCACTACAGTGCTATTTCTTCTCAGAATTATAGACAAAATTATGTATTCACAAATACAGAATTATTTGGAATCTCACCACCTGCTAGGAGCTCGTCAGTCTGGCTTTCGTCCTCAGCACGGAACTGAAACAGCCTTAATTGACTTAAAGGCTCAAATCGACGAGCTCAGGGATGCGGGTAAATATACTCCTCTATTGGACCTGTCAGTGGCATTCGACCTTGTGGATCACAAGGTCCTTTGCAACCACTTAGTCACAGCTGCCCATTTCTCTGACGAAGCTGTGATATGGATCCAATCCTTTCTTAACAATAGGACTATGAGAGTCTTCTCCCCCACAGCCTCCGCAGACCCCATCCCCATTACTTGTGGAGTGCCCCCAGGCTCATGTGTCTCTCCCACACTATACAACATTTTCACGAAGCCCATTTCTGATGATCTGGACCATCTTGATATCACCTACACTAATTATGCAGATGATACCCAGATTCTCCTACCACTTACTGGTGATTATGAAAAGGATTTGGCCTTGGTGAATAGAGTGTATCTCATCACCAGGCATGGATGGCCACAGATGGACTATGCCTGAATGATGACAAGACAGAGATTATCATCCTGGGCACCTCCTCCACTCTTAAAAAACTAGGACCTGGATATTCATCCTTCAACATAGACAATAACTTCTCATCGCTACCGCCAACGAGGTGTAAACCTTGGGTGTCTACCTGGACTCGACCCTTACTTTCAATAAACAGGTCAATACGATGGCATCCTCTACCACATTTAGCTGCAAATTAATTAGATCAGGTAAACCTTTCCTTTCCAACAACAGTTGTATTACCTTGGCAAGAGCGCTTGTTCTGTCGAAGTTGGATTACTGTAATGCCCTCTACATTGGAGCCAACAAGGCAACCTTTAAAAGAATCCAGCTCCTCCAGAATAAGACCTTAAGAGCAGCTCTTGGTATCTCCAGGAGAGAGCACCTATCTGAAATTAGTAAACTAAATAATTGGCTCTCTCCTTACAAAGAAATCCAGTTAAAATTTGCCTCACTCACATTCAAATGTCTGAACAATGCAGCACCCTGTTACCTCGCAGACAGATTCATTAAAACGCTCCCCACTAGGCATACTAGATCATCCAGTTCGAACAGTCTCCTAGTCCCTAGATTCAAACTGTCTAGAGTAGGGGGACAATGTTTCCAGGCTAAAGCAGCGTTACTTTGGAACTCTCTACCCCCGCCTCTGCGAGCGGATCAAACATACCCGAAATTCCATCAGAATTTTATAACATGGCTCAAAGATTCCGACAAGTAATGCCAGACATCACCTCTTAACAGACAAACCACTCTGATCTATGAACCACTCTGTATTATTTGTACATCATCACCTCTACTGTGTAGTTAAGCTGTATACTATATGATTCTATGATACTGCAATCTTGATTGTGTAACTAACCTGTATATAAGTACACTATCTTGTCTACTGCGTAGATGAGAGTTAAACTGTATGATAATATGTCACTTTAATATTGATGTGTAGTGTAAATTGTATAATATGTTGTTGTTGTGTAACTAAGCTGTAAGTCTTCTTCTGCGATGCACCCTGATACCCATGGGTCTGGAGCGCAATACAAGTAATAAACAAACAAACAAACAAACAAAAACCTGTACTTTTACTCTGCAATCTTGTTGCCACTACTACTTCTGAAATGTCATGTAACTGCACAACCAAGTTAGAAATCTGTAACAGCACCACGATGCCTAAGGGCCACTGTGCGCTTCATAAATCTAAATAAATACAAAATAAATAAATACCCTCTATAATGGGCAAACAAATTGAGGTATACAAGTCAATAAGCTACGGACAGTAAAAACAGCTTATCTGCCTGTGTACACTTATTTACTCTTCTTTGGACACTTGGTATGCCAACATGTTTCAGGCATTTCATTATTTTATGTATCAACTAGTGGAAGAAGGCCTGTATACTGTAGTGACAAATAATACAGTGGATCAATCAAAATACATCTGAAACAAAGAACCTTGTCAGTGGAGTGCATACACACAAAATTAATAAAAGAGTAAAGAAAATCAAACAACTGCACTGTTTTAATGTTAAGTAAATGTCAAATAAATTGACCTCTGGACCAGTCAGTAAATAAATGAATTATTGTGTATTACAAATGTGTTCAATTCATATTTTCAATAGCAGCAACACACCAAATAACAGCACAACATATTTAGAAAGAGTAAAAGAACAGTGATGCATGTTGATCACAAATTGGTCATACAGTACAGCTTTTTTGTACACACCGCTTCTCCAGCATGGGGTCTTAACATGAATTCACATGCTCATAAATATTTTCGTTGTCAGACTGGGAATTCTTGGTAACAAAAATGCAGTTTAGCTTTAAACTAAAGCTGTATGCCGCTTGTATAGCCTATTGCTGTCACTTTGGGTCATTCTGCCCCAATCAATGCATCTGTCCTCCTTAGCTTCACCCCTGGTGGCCATCTTCAGATCTTTACCATAAGTGTTTGTGTCGGGAGTCCTTGAATTTCGCTCTTTAATATCAATTGTGCCTATTTTTGTATAAATCTTTTGAAATATTGCCGATAGTAGTTCCGGGTGTCGGCGGAGTCATGTAGAGCCGTTATCCCAGACTTGGGCCTAATACACGAGGGACGGTGGATGCTTCAGAGAAGAGCCTTTTCAGGACATGTTAAAAATGCAGACCAAAAAACATCTTTGTGGAAGATTGCTATCAGAAGTGCATCTACTACCTTCATCTGGACCACAATGCAGAGGGATGTCTGATCTGTGGGGTACATTTAAAGGCTCTAGACAGAAGCCCCCCTCATCAAAACTGCAGCATTTAAACACTGCCACCAGAAACGGCCTTGTTATGATTTTATTTCATCTGAATGACACAAATTTCTACATTGCAACCAAAAACGGTCCTGTTTTGCTTTTATTCCCCCTGAATGACCAGAAGTTATACACTGCAACCAAAAACAGCCCTGCTTTACTGATGACATGAGGGGCAAGAATTTCAACACTACAAAGGAAAACGGCTTTAGTTTTCCCTTTCACATGAACAGCAGCCCTTGAAACACTGAAAACGAAAAACGGCTTGGCTTTTTCTTTTGTTCACATCAAAGTAAAGAACCAAGTGGCAGGGGGCCTAACCCTCATTATCAATGGACCAACAGCAAATGCAAACTTACACAAAAAGGAGAAATCAATCAAAGAATCCTGTGACCTGCAAGACAGGATTTTAAACATTAGATGCAAAAAGCCTGTTCACGTGTGAAAAGAAACACAACTTTAAAAAGCCACAGTGAAAAGATGGCAGTGCTCACGCCGAAAATGGTAAGGAAATATGATGTTGTGGGTTGACCAGAGCCAATGTACATTATGTTCCAAACCACAAAACTCCAGTCACCTTTGCAGAGACACTTACTCCCTGAAAAAACGGTTTTGGCTGAGGCAGGAGCTTCAAATGACAAAGCCCCACTTCCCTCTGCATATCACATGTATCCTATAACCATCCCACCATAGAATGTGATGCTGGAGAGGGCGTCATAATTCCCTGCTTTGCAGACATGAAGGCAGGAGCCCAAAGATTTCAAAGGAGGGAAAGTGTGGCTAGAGCTTGACCATGAGGTGTTAGCTCCTTATTGCACCCCCTTCAAAAGAACCCAGATCACTTCAAATAGAGTTTTAAAAAAACTCTGGTTACAGGCTGAGCCCAGGGAGACAGATGGCTGTGGGGGGAGGAAGCAGCCCTCCCACAGGTGGAACAAGACACTCCCAAGTTACATTAACAGACTGATTTCATTTTAGGCATTTTCGCAGCAATCAAAATAAGAATCAATTTCGTTTTATGCTATTTTTCATGTAATTTCCAGGCAGTTTTAAAGAGACTAATTGCATTTCCCTAGGACTTTGGGGACTGAAATGGCCAGTTAAGACTAGTTTCTGGCTTATTTGAACTGGTGACAAATATGACAGTTGATGAAAAGATGGAAGATGAAATTAGGAACATGCTGGATCATTTGCAGAGTCATAACTGTTATACATTTTATGAAAATGACAAAAATGTGCCAAAGGGCCATGCTACCTTGTACAGAGTTGGCGATCAGCTTACCTAACTCCCTATGAGCAACTGAAACAGCATATCTATTTCATATGCAGGGGCTAATATAAGTATGAAGTTATGTGACATAACTGGTTTTTGCCAAAAAGTGGTCACGAAAACAAAGAATTGTAATAAATGCAAAAAGACAGATGGTGCTCTCTTCCATTGAACCAATCATGGCTGGGGCAGTGAGACAGAGAGAAACTGTCCAATCCTGGCAGCAGGGATGATTACAGGGTACTCACTCTAGATTGTAAAGTTAGTGATGTCATTTGTGCTATATAAGGGGGTTGTACTAGGTCAGAGGGAGAGACCAAAATCCGGGGAGACAGGAGAATGAGGACAGAGAGAATGCGGCTGACCCTTACCATCTTGAGAGTGCAGTGACCAGACCCCTTGCCCTAGCTGTCTAGAGTGTCCTGGGATCAAGCTGGCTGTCCTGAATCCTAAACCAAGGCTTGCCTTGTAAGTAGCAGATAACCCCAGTCCTAAATTGCATAATCCCTTCATTTTTGTAGCATTACATCCAATATTTTCCTCATTGAAAACCCCATTGAAAACCCCAAATTGCCAGTGTAATTCAGACACCTTCCCATAGAAGAATCTATTATTAGCCTGTGTATGTTAGCATATCTCCTTTAAAAAAAAACTCTTGACGTCTGTGTAAATCCTTTGTATTTTTTATTTTAAGTAAATCAATTAATTTTCCTATTTGAAATTCACGGTGCAAGATCGTTGCCATTTGAAACCAACCAGCTTGTCCCTGGTGTTGTATTGAATTATTATAGTCATGAAAGTGTTGCCTCATAAGAATTAGTCTCCTTGTAATTGAAAACCGAATTTGTCCGTGTATTGTGTGCATTACCCAACAAATTCCTTTTGTATCTGTCCTATTAAACCCCAAACCGCTGTTCCAATGTTAGCGATCCCTTTTGCCTAGAAGTCTACCTGTATGTGCCGCTGACCTTGTCATTGAAAACAGATTTTCCTATTGTGAGCTAACCCCCTTTCTTGAGCTGCCTGTCGTTTTAAACCCAGTGTAAACAAATTTCCATTTGCCCCTTTATTTTTCAGTTTTGCATTTGCTTCCTCACAAAACCAATTTTCCTACGTCATGTCTATTCTTGCGCTGGTGTGCTGATTAGTATTCTATAAACTTTCCCAATCTCCTGAAGTGTAAGCAATACGAATTTCATTTCATTCTGTCCCCTAACAGTTGTGAATATTAATCAAAATCCCATTTTGCCATTTTGCCACAAAAAGGTGTTTTCACTTTCTTTGCTAGCATTTTGTGGTGGTGGGCTTTACCCCAAATCTGATTTGATTTTCTCTCCCTATTCCTACTCCTTGCCACTGCCTTCCATTCAAAGGAATCCAGTTTAACTGATGTTTGGGGGTGAGTGTTGCAGGGGGGAGTGCTAAAACCATGGCGCTATCACTTTGAACCTGATGGTATTTTCCCGTTTTGTCATTAAAACAAAAGCAACGGTAACAGTCTATTTCAACCTGATCATATTTTCCTGATTTGTCATCAGAACAAAAGCAAGTGCAACGGTCTATTTCAACCTGATTGTATTTCCCTGTTTGTCCTTATAACAAAAGTGAGTGTAACAGCCCATTTCTACTTGGTCGCTCCAGATAGGATATTGCATTTGTGTGCCACAATTTTGGTGGCTGCTGTATATTATTTTCCTTTTTTTCATTAAATAATAAATTAATAAATATCTTATTGATACACACCAGCCTGGTTCCTAGTCCATTGTGACACGGGGTGTTGGTGGAGGTTGGGTGCGAGACGGGTTGGATGCCTACTCAAAAAAATAATCTGCGGTTTATTAAAAATAAAAAGCGCTTTATTGTGCACCACATTCATTGTCGGGAAGAAGTCCCTGGCTGGAGTCTGCTGCGTAATAAACTGTGACAGATCTGCCAGTCCTTCTCCTCCAAGACGTGGAGAGACCGTCATAGGAGGTTGGTGGCATGGATCGACGAAGGTAGGGCCTCTGACTCGGTGTCGGTGTGCAGTCATGTTTCTGCCAGGGGAAGCAGACCCAAAGAGTGTACTCTCTCTGACACGATGTTGCGATCCTTTGAGGACACTTCCAAGGGGAAGATACCATGCTCCGACTTCTCTGTCAAGCTCTGTGGTTCCGGTGTCTCCATCAACAGGCTCAACTACAACAAGGAAGATGACCCCTTCGTCGGAAGGCTGCCGATTGTCAGCAGCATCACCGTTGACTGGTCAGGCCCCGTCATACAAGTCAACGTCAACGACTTCATCAACGGCAAATTTGTCGGCTTCGGCTATGAAGACACTGTCGACAACATCGTTCACCAGACAGATGGTGCTACCTTATATCCTGTCGATGGCATCTCTGTGAACAGGGTCAGTTACGGCCAGGAAGATGATCCCTTTGTTGGAAGGCTGCCGATTGTCAGCAGTGTCACAGTTGACTGATATGGCCCCGTCATAGAAGTCAACGTCAACGGACAAACTGTTGTCGACTTCGGCTATGAAGACACTGTCGACGGCATCATCCACCAGACAGATGGTGCTACCTTTCATCCCTTTGACGGCCTCTTCGAAGGTGACCCTGCCTCCAGCACCACTGTAAAACACGGCTGGGGCTGCGCCACCCACACTGGCATCACCTGGAGCACTGCTGATTGACTCCTTCCCTAGGGGTTCCGCTATAAGGAAACAGTTGCCTCCTGCACTTCATTTTCTCCCTATAATTATAATGATAGTTACATTTATAATTATAATAGTTTTTTATAACACGCTTAATACCGAAGAGGTTTCTAAGCGTGGACCCGGGATTTGAACTTGTGTTGCTCTTCGTCGTCTTGCTTCCAAGATGAGCACGTTGCCACTGAGCTATACTACCTTTGCCACGCCCACCAGGCATGTGCCACTCCGTGCTTTGTCTCCAGGGCAGTATCCCAGAGTGTCACTCCCTGCTCTGTCACTTGAGACATCCACTCTGTTGGATGATGACTTCACTGAGGGTGTTTCTTCAGAGGAAGGTGGTCAGGGTGGCACTGATTGACAACCAACTCCAAAGGATACACTGCCACTTTGTGCCACAAGCTCTTGTCCTCATGTCCTAATACTGCCGCTTGCTGATTCCAGGGATATGTCCATAGACATTTTGCGCACTCTCCATAACTTGGTCTCTGAGATTGAGCTGCGTCTTCCACCTGCGGTTGCCAGTGCTCCAGTGGGTCCCAAACGAGTTCTGGCAGGAAGCCCTCCTAAGCCTTGCCGGCCTCACCAGACACCACCACGTCCAGCCCCTTCTGTTCCTCAGCAGCCACATGTTCCATGCCCCACTGTTCTGGGGGAGCCTGATCTTACAGGCACAGCTGCCAACACTGTCACCAACCTGGATACGGATGGTACTCAGGGGATGGATAAGTATGACGACTACATCCCTGTGGATGCCGGGCTTCCTGGCGCAGACTTGCCATCAGGAGACTCCCCTGCAGGTGAGATTGGATCTTTTTCAGCCTTGATATCTCTGGCTGTGGAGCTGTTTAACATCATCCCTAGGAGAAAAAGAAGGAAGGTTTTTTCTTCAACGTTGTGAGTCCTCCAGGAAGACGGCAGTCTTTGTCCCCCTGCTGGATGATGTCTGGGAAGACGGCTTGGTGGTGATGAGAAACCAGTACTCTGCTCCTCCCAAGAAGGAGCGTTTGGAGAGGAAATACAGGGTCCCTGATACTGCACCCAAGTGCCTCAGGTCCCATCCCACACCGGACTCTGTGGTCTCTGCTGCAGCAAGGAAAAGGTTGGCGAATTCATCTTCCTCTTGTACTGTCCCGTCAGATCAAGCAGGATAGAAATTAGATGCTGCAGGAAAACACATCACTACCACTGCAGCGTACACTATCAAAGCCGCCAACGCCTTAGCCATTCTCTCACATTACGACAGAGAGCTTTGGTACAAGCTGCGCTCCATACTTGAATTTCTCCCAGATGAAGAAGAAGGTAGAGACTTTAGGACTCTTCCAGGAAGGTGAGGTGGCTTCCAACCATGCTATCACCTTCACGCTTGACATCCCTGTCTCTGAGTTCTGGCAAATGTGGAACGGAGTGGGAATACATTGACAAAGCTGGCTCAAAGCCACTAGCTTCCGCCCAGAGGTGCAAGCTAAGGTTGTGGACATGCCGTTTGAGGGGGACAACCTCTTTGGCAAGGCAGTGGACCAGAGTCTCCTAGAGATCAAAGTAGACATGGAGACCGCCTGTTCTTTGGGCACCCTTGAGCTCAGGAAGCAGTTCTATTGCTTGTCTAAAGGAAGGGTCTCCAGAATCTTTAACGTTCCCAGTCCAGCCTACCCTCAAACCTCTCGGACATCCATTCAGGAAGCGTACAGTGGAAGCTTGCAGGCCTACAGGGGAGGGGCCCAAAGTGTTTTGCCCCAGCGGCCATGACCCCAGCATCAAAAGAAGCCTGACCTGGCCCAGTGCCTGTGTCCCCACATTCTCACCCCAGTGGGAGGCCGGCTGTCCCAATTTGTCTACCAGTGGTGCAACATCTCCATGGAAAAATGGATGCTCAATATTATGATCACACCTTGGGGTTTTAAAGCAAAAACCCTTGCATTCCTCCCACTGTAAGGCAAGAGCAGCATGGGGCCCAGTTCCTCAAGGCAGTCCAAGCCATGTTGCGGAAAGGGGCAATGGAACCTGTCCCTCTATGGCTCCTGGACTCCGGAGTGTACTCTAGATACTTTCTGGTTCCAAAAAAGTCCAGAGGGTGGAGACCTATCCTGGTTTTAAGACGTCTCAACAAGTTCCTAAAATATGAAAATGTGCTCCACCAGCTAGACAAGAGGGATTTCCTGGCATCCCTGGATATGGAGGACACATACTCTTACATCCCCATCCATCCAAAAGACTGAAAGTTCCTCTGGTTCATTGTTCAAGGAAGATACTACCAGTTCAAGGAACTGCCCTGCAGCCTGAAATCGGCCCCATGGGTCTTCACCAAGTGCATTGCTCCAGTGGCAGCTTTTCTTTGCTACAAGCGGGTCTACGTTTATCCATACCTGGATGACTGGCTCATCCGGTCCGGCTCTCTGGTGCTGCGGCATACAGCGGAAACTAACCCTAACCTCTCTCGGGTTCTCAGTAAATTATCCCAAATCCTGCATGATGACATCCCAGAACGCACTATTTCTGGGTTCCCGCCTCAACACAGTCACGTGTCTGGCAACCCTATCAGAACACAGGATAAAGACCATCCGGGGGACGGTTCAGCTGCTGTCGGCCCCCAGATTGTGATATTATGGTCCATCAAGTCCCTCCTGGGGATGATGGTCTCTTGTATTCATCTGGTCCCTCATTGCAGGCTGCCTATGAGGCCTCTTCAGGAATTCCTGGAAGCCAGATGGAAACAGTACATGGACTCCCAGACTGACAAGATCTCCCTCAATTGGGCATTCTGTGAAACCCTGCACTGGTGGTCCATTCACCCTCGTTTCTTTCAGGGGGCCCGCTTTTTCCGGCCCATGCGTATCAAGAAATAGTCATGACTGATGACTCGCTGGAAGGTTGGGGCGCCCTCACACGGGCCAATCCTACCCCAGAAGCCTCTATCTGCCGGAGAAAAGAGAGTTGAATATCAACATCCTGGAACTATGGGCAGTCTTTTGGGCTCTCAAGTCTTTTCTGACTCAGCTCCATTGGAAGGGGGTGCAAGAACCCCACCACCATGTTTTACATCAGGAAGTGGGAGGGACACACTCCCCCGTTCTCTCTCTGGAGGAGTAGACCCTATGGCACTGAGCAATTTCTCAACGGATGTTTCTCATCCCATTTCACCTAGCAGGCATTCAAAACACCACTGCAGGCTCTTTCAGCATGGAGCTGCGATCCTGCCACGATTGGGAGCTCCAGCGAGCACAAGTGTCTCATTTCTTCCACGAGTGAGGTCAAACACTCAGATTGACCTCTTTGCGACAGCAGCCAACGCCAAATGCCAAAGGTCTGCCAGTAGGTATCCACAAGCCAGGAGTCTGGGAGATGCCTTCTCATTCCCTCGGGAGGTCAACTTCCTGTACGCTTCCCTGCTGATTCCTCTGTTGCTACGAGTGATCAGCACACTCAGTTGGTCCCATTGCAAGATGATCCTCATTGCCCTGTTGTGGCGCAGGCAGATATGGTACTCTGATCTTCTCCATCTGTCAGTGGTTCCAGCCATCTGGCTACCTCCTTTTCCAGAGTTGCCCTTCAGAGAAGGAGGGTCAGTCCTGTACCACATTTCATACAAAATTGCAATTATCAATGGATAAGTGCATCCCCTCCATTCATTCATGTAACAATTCATGCGTACAAACGCTGACAAACATCATTTCCAAGAGGATAGCCCTACTCAAAAGGCATATGTTATAGACAAATCACAGGTGTATATGTTTTAAAGTTCATTTATTACATTTATTACTCAAATAGCATTATAAAACATTAATTTGTAGAAAAACCACATCTAACACATTGACATTTCATATGTTAAAAGCCAATTTTGAAAATACACATATCACATCTAGAAAGACACATATCATATCAAAACCAGTGGTCACATCTCACCCATCCTTGCTCACATCCACTTTCATCCACATTCATACCCTCAACCATTCGTACTGTGCAATAAAACCGCAATTCTAATAGTTCTGTTCTAAAAGTAGAACACCCATCTATTAGGGTAGACTCCTGTTGTACATTTACAATAGCATATTTGACACTGAATTTTTCCCTTTGCTAAATTAAACAAAGCAAATGTTCAAGAGAGCTTGCTTATGAACATATGTCAATTACCATGTTATTCTGAAAAGTGTTAAACTCAAGGCTGCCCAACTTACCGAGGTGGGCTCTATGGTGTTGTCTACTCGAGTTTCGGGCACCACGATAGACATGTACAATTTCTGTACCACATCCCAGGATCTCTGGCCTGGATAGACTTCTGACACTATTCATTGTTTTCAGAATGCAACGACATTCTAGGCAAGGCCAGGGCTCCACCTACACGTGCCTGCTACAAACACAAATGGAAGCACTTTACAGTGTGTTGCCATTCTCAACAAATTTATTTGCTATGCATAACTGCACCACAGCTTCTTCCTTACTTGCTCTCGCTCGCCAAGTTTGGCCTGCCCATGCATCCATCAACGTTCACCTGGCTGTCATATCTCGGTACACCCCTAACCCAGGCAGGCCCTCCCTGTGGTCTCACAGGCTCATTAAGGAGTTCTTCAGGGGCCTCTTCAGAAAGTTCCCTCCCCTGCATGGGAACTGAATGTGGTGCTGTCAAAGCTGATGGGTCCTCTGTTCCTCTCTATGCATCAGACCTCCTTGAAGTTTCTGTCTTGGAAGACCACTTTCCTGGTAGCTATCACTTCTGCCAGGTTTGTTGGGCAGATACAGGCTCTCTCATGTAAGCCTCCATATTTGTCGTTCCACTCTGCTAAAGTTCTATGAACTTATCCTTCCTGTATGCCAAAGGTCCTGTCTGATTTTCATTTGAACAAGCCTTTAGTCCTACCGGTTTTCTTTGCAAACCCTTCTTCACCTAATGAAATATCTTTGCTTTCACTGGACATTGTGCGTGTCTTGAAGTTCTATGTTGAATGTACAACAGACCTTCGAAAGACTTCTCAGCTTTTTGTCAATTTTGGACCAGTTGGACATGGGAAGACTCTATCCAAGGCATCTATCTCCCGGTGATTCTCTGACTGCATTGCCATCAGCTGGCCAACAGACCATTACCAGGCCAGCCAAGAGCCCATTCCACCATAGTGATCGCGTCGACAACGGCGTTTATCTCTGGTGTTCCCCAGCTGGAGGTCTAACCCCACCTTTACAAGATTCTACTGTGTCTACAGGATTCCATGGTGGAGTTTCATGTCAGACAAGCGGTGCTTCGCTACCTGGTTGCAAGAGGTGAGTCTGTTCGGGGGGCAAGTGTATTGCTTCTGTTGAGCCTTGCCACCTCCCCTGGTTGTTTAGGTGTACTTCTGTGTAATCATATTCATGAGCATGTGAATCCATGTAAGACCACATGCTGGAAAAGAAACACATTACTTACCTGTAACTCTTGTTCTCAAGTATGGCTAATTGAAGGATTCAAATGGGAACCCTCCCTCCTTCCCCTCTTGGATCTTCTTGGTTCCTTCTGCCACTTTATGTGAAAAACCAAATCTGAAGACGGCCACCAGTGGTGGAGCCTAGGAGGACGGATATCATTGGTTGGGGCAGTATGACACACATTGACAGCAATAAGCTATACAGCTAAACTGCTTTTTTATTACTGCATGTCCCCAGGCTGACGGGGAAAATTCACGAGCATGTGAATGCATGTAAGACCCATTCTGGAGAACAAGAGTTACATGTGGGTAACTTGTTCCTTTTGCACAAGCAACCTTAGTGACCTTGAGTGATAAAAGAAGAATGTTACTTGCATCTGTTCTGGAAAATCTAATGGCGGAAGTGGAGTTTATATATCACCTAGTGGATAACATTGAAAACACAAAAGCCCCAGTGAAATCTATCAATGCACCAATCTAGGCATGGCCACTCATCCTACTGTAAGAAGATTCAATTCAACACTACAGCTAAGTCAATGCCTAGTCTGGGATACTGAATGGAAACCCTTATTGATATATTTTTATGTCCAGTTCATGAGTTCTGGATGATTACCCCTATATAACACCCCTCTCTTGGAAACCCCCTGACCCCACTGAGCCAAGAAGTAGTTCTGTTTGGCAAGTTTAAAAGGTTTATTTGAGAAATAAAACAAAGTATAGATACCACGCTTTTATAATAAATTAATAATCGATATCGCCCTTATAAATATAATGTTAATCAACAATGGGTAATCTGACACTAGCACACTTCTTTATAATCAATGAGGAGTTAGTATAGGATGGATAAAGTAGCAAAAATACTTTTATGATTTCACGGGAAAAGCAATGAGGAATAAAATGCAGTACAGAAATACTTGATATGATTTTAGCAAAAGATAAGATAATCACTTTTTCTCTGGCAATTCACACCCACCCCCTATGCAATGTAAGAAATGGAAGGAGATGGAAGTAACACACACAGTTCTCAGGAATGCAATCAAATACAATACGAAATTCAATTCCCCCTGTGATGCTGGAAATGCATCAGAGGGACAGGGCCTCTGAATCCTTGTCCTTTACTGCTTTTTATTGTGTGTTCTGTCATGTTTTCTGCCCAGGAGTCCATGTGGGACTCCTGGCAGTGCAGCTCTCTCTTTTGGTTTGGTGAACAGACCCTTGGGATACCCTTATGGCACCCATGGGTAGGGGTACAACCCTGTACCCCTGGTGTATGTTTTTGGGCACCTATGGGTGGCCCACAGAGCAGGGTATGGGCTGGTGGCAGCTCCATGCTGAATTTGACAGGTGCTCTGGGTGTCCTCCATTTTGGGATACCCAGGCCCTGCCATTGGGATCAGTTGATTCCTGATAGGAAACAAGATGGCCCCTGTGGCCTCTTGCTCTCTATTGCCTGTTACCTTGTTTTCCCAAAGTCCTGGGAAGCCCTGACTCTGTCCCTTCCCCCTGACTGGCTGTTGGGTGGAAGTTCCATATATGGTGTTGTTGTGAAGGCCCAGCTAGACTGACTGGAGCCTTTCCAGTGACTGTATGTTGTGGGTACCTCCTGTGGGTGGGACCTGGGTGAATGGAGTGTGTGACCAATATACACTCCTTGTTGTGGTTGTCTGGTTTCTGGCATGAGAGACAAAGACTGAGACAGCCCTGCCCGAAACTGGCCTGAATGCAGTGTGTAGTGTTGAATGGCTGGGTACTTGTCCCAATCCACATTCCTTGTTGTGAGTGTCTGAAAGGGAGGAGTGTGGCCTGAATGCACTGTGTGCCTTATTGGCTGACTGAGTGCATGAATGCCCTTCTGTATGATTGGCTGCTGAGTGTGTGCCAGCAGTGTGGATGAGAGACAGAATAGTATATCTGGGGACCTCTCACCACTGTTCAGAAGGTTCAGGGAACGTTCAGAAGCGTTCAGAAGCGTTTTGGAGCTGAGTCTCCACTCTAAGAGTAACTGGAACTGCTGATCCTCGACGTCCAGCTGGAAGAAGAAGACTTGCTGTTGCATTTACCTCGACCGATCCGAAGGCTGCCGAAATCGTCGAAGACTGACCCGAGAGAGAACCTGGTAAGGCGCCCTCTTCCCGTGCTCCGGGGGACCATCGAGCACCGCTCCCTCTTCGCCAAAGCGCCCTTGAAGACAGACCCTCGAAAGGCTGCCGACCCGAGACGGGACCGCCGAGGAGATCGAAGTGAAGCACCCGGACATCGCCGCCGTCGAAGTCCATTGCCGTCGACCAGGGTTTGCAGGTTTGTGTAACCGCTGGAGGCCTGTCGAAGTTGTGTTGCCCAGCCGTGGGAACCACTTGACGCCGTGCCGCCGACGACCGGAGCCGTCCGCTCCTTTGCCTAAGAACATTCGAATCGAAGGACTCCCTCGTCCGCACCGTCGACCGCTTTATCCTGCCGCAGAAAGTCGAGGACGACCAACGCGCCGAGGAGAAACCTGCCGGTGGGTTTCCCGCCACCCGAAGACCACAAAGACTCGAACGACTCGACGCCCTTGCTGGGCCTCCGTCTCCACAATCTTTGCGGTCCAGAACTATTGTCACTGGACGCTCCGACGCCGACGAGCACCGCTCAGACGAAGCTGCAGCCTCATCGACGCCGTTCTACCATGTTTGTCGACGGACGTTCGACGCCCCGTGTCTCCCGCTTGAAAGGGAAGGCATTCAAGAAGGGCCGTCGATTCCCCGTCGCCAAACACCGAGTTCCTCGACGCTTCTCGACGCCTCTCGACGATCCGTGACTCCCGCTTGAAAGGGGGTCGCTCAAGAAGGATCTGTCGACGCCTCTTCGAAGAACTTGACTCCACCAGGTACATTGGGGGGGTAAAAACATTATAGGAGGGAATAAGACTTGCAGAGCAATATATGGACTGGGCTTGTGCTATATCTTTATTTTACAGGTTGCCCAGGTGGGGGGATGTCCACACAGAACTGTGTCTAGTGGTAGGGGCCAGTATTCTGCCTATTGCTCAACCATCTTATTTTCTCTCCTCTCTCTATTGCTGGTTTCACTCTATTGATCTGTGTGACATTGTTACAGTATTGTTGATGCACTTTAATGAGATCTAACACAAAGGGTGGTACCACTTTAGAATTGTATATATTTGCCATTGTTGATTTTCCTAAGTACAAAGTGAGTTATTATGATAAGTGTACATAACCTTGAATATTGATTATATAAAGACTGTGTTCTAACCAATACAGTGTGTGGACATTCCTTTGTGGGGGCTTGGGGACTACACTGTACTTAAGAACCAGCCTGCATCACCTCCTGAGAAGCTAGGCCTTGATTGCTCGTCCATTGCTACCGTACTAGAGAATCTTGGCTGGGGTTCTCTGTGCCTCTCTTCTACCATATAGAGAGCAGAAGTACAGACACCCCCCACCGGTCTTCTTCACACTGGTGTCAGCGGTGGGATGCTTATGGTTTTAAGAATCAGTGTATAACCGTGCCACTTACAAAGGATATCTGCACTTTATTAAATTAAGGTTTAGTTGTGTACAAGATAACTGCATTACAAACAATGGAGTCTATTGCAAATGGCAAATTGACTCGGATGAGCTTGGAGGCTCTCCAGAGTGCTTGTGAAGCCAGGGAGTTAGACTTTGTGGATAAGTCTAGGGCTGAGCTGATAGCTGCCCTGGTGGACTACCAGACTGATGGTGAAACTCTTGACGAGGGGGGGAATGCAACCAATGAGGACTCTGCCCCTGGGGTTTCTGCTGAATCTGTTTCTGGGAATGCCGCCATTCCTGCTGCCTCTGTTCCAAACCCCAGCAATTCCTTGGAGCTTGAGTTATTAAGGATGAAATTGGCCTTTGAATACCGCAAGTTGGAAATAGATGCTGAACTTAAGAAAGAGGAGTTGGCTCAACAAGTGGAGCTCAAGAATAAGGACCTTCAACTCAAGAGCCAGGACACTGAATGTCAGAGAATCCAGCTAGAGAAAGCTAGAGTGGAGACTTCAGTTAAAACCAGTGAGAGTGTCCGGTCCCCAGCCACCAAGTTTATGAAAGATTTGGTTGGTGTATTTGTGGAGGGTTCAGATATC
Source organism: Ambystoma mexicanum (assembly GCF_040938575.1). Classification (NCBI taxonomy): domain Eukaryota; kingdom Metazoa; phylum Chordata; class Amphibia; order Caudata; family Ambystomatidae; genus Ambystoma; species Ambystoma mexicanum. The sequence continues at coordinate 743,179,863 of NC_090934.1, forward strand.
CTCCAATGGATTGAAGCGTTTGAAATGGCTTGTGCGATTCATGATGTTGATAAAAGAGATTGGGCTAAGTGTTTGTTAAGCAGAGTGCCTCAAACTGGATATGACTGTATTCTGAAGCTGAGTGTGGAAGAAAGGGGTCAGTATGAGTGTATGAAGTCTGCTTTGATTGCCAAATTTGGCAAGACACCTACCCAATACCTTAGAAGGTTCAGGGATTTTAAGAAAAGAGAGAATGTGTCTTGGGTTGACTGGGTGAGTGCTGCGCACATGAACATGATGGGGTGGATCAATGGATACAAGGTTAAGACTTTTGTTGAATTGTCCCACCTCTTGTTTTTTGAGCATTTTTCTGAAGCCTGTTCACCAGAGCTGCGTCAGTATGTGGCTGACCAGAACATTTTGGACCCCTTTAAGCTGGCTAGGTTGGCTGACAAGTGGGTCTCCCACTGGGTGTCCCCTAAGGACTCCAGTGGGAAGGACAAGGACAAAGAAAAGGGGGCCTCTCAGAAAGCTGAGGAGTCCCACAAGCAGTCACAGTCGGGTAAACCTAAACATTCCTCTCCCAAGACCCAAAAATCTAGTGGGGATAAGTCACCTGTGGGTGGGAATAAGAGTAGTGGTCCACCTGCTGCAAAGCAGGCTCCCAGTGGTTCCAGTACCGTACCCCGCACTCCTGGCGCTTGTTGGGACTGTGGGGCTCTGGATCACAAAAGGGGTGACTCCAAGTGTAAAGGTAAGGCACTTGGAGTACAGGCTGTCAGCCTGACCTACCCTTACCCCGTGTCTGAGGTGGAGGCCACTGTCCTCCCCTCCTCTACCGGGATCACATTTGGTGCTCCGGTAGAGATTTCCTTCGTGTCCCTTGGGGCCTGGGACCAGTATGCAGAAGTACTGGCGACTATCCCACAGAACACCCGTAGGTTTTTGAGAAGTGTCCTCTTGAATGGCCAGCCTTCTACTGGTTTGAGAGACACTGGGGCAAGCATGACAGTGGTGGACAGGACCCTGCTCAAGCCAGAGGACTATGTAGGTGCTCCTCTGCAAACCACCAGGTTAGCTGGTGGGCCTCCCAAATTATCACCTGTAGCCTTAGTCACACTCATGATTGGAGACAAGACAGCAAAGCTTCCTGTCCTGGTTCAGGACAATGTCCCTGCTAACATTCTGTTAGGAAATGATCTAGTAGAGTTGGGGTTGATCTCGGATGGTCTTCCCATGACTGCTGCTGCAGTCACTAGGTCACAGGTGACACCGGGTCTGGCTGTGGGTCAGGTACCCGAGCCAAAGGCGAGGCCTAAGGCAAGAAGAAGGAAGACCAAGAAGGCCACCTCTTTGGAGGGAACACCTTCTCTTCCTGCTGTTCCGACAGCACCCATTGGGATCCATGCTCCGGACGGGCTGGGTCCAGTGGAAAACCCAAACTCAACTCCTGTGGGAGAAGAGACAGAAGACTCTCCTGTGGGAGAGGTTCTCAACCCGGAGGATCATCCCGACCTTCAATGCTTGTTAGCTGAAGGGGGACCCTCCCGGGCAGACTTCTGTAAGGGACAGAGAGAGTGCCACTCTCTCGAGGGACTGAGGAAACAGGCCCTGTCCCAGGCACAAGGAGAAGTGCCTAGGACATTCCGGATTTATTGGGAGGGTGAGCTCCTTGTTAGTGAGCCCACTAAGCCTGAACCTGGTGCCCTCAAGAGGTTGGTGGTACCCCAGGTTTACAGGCCCTTCCTACTGCAGTTGGCGCATGAGGTGCCCTTGGCTGGTCATCTTGGGACCAAGAAGACTAAGCAGAGGCTCTCTGCCCATTTCTACTGGCCACGGATGGGAGTAGAGGTGGAGTCCCACTGCAGGACCTGCCCAACTTGTCAGTTTTCTGGCAAGACTGGAGGTAGTGTCATTGCCCCACTGCAGCCATTGCCAGTGGTTGGCACACCATTTGAGAGGGTGGGCATCAACATCGTCGGTCCCCTTGACCCTCCCACTTCAGGTGGACATCGGTTCATCCTGGTCTTGGTAGATCATGCCACCAGGTACCCTGAGGCAATACCCATTCGGACTGTTACTGCCAAGGTGGTTGCCAGGGCTCTCCTGGGCATTTTCACCCGTGTTGGATTCCCCAAGGAGGTTGTCTCTGACAGAGGATCCAACTTCATGTCTAGTTACATGAAAACCATGTGGAAAGAGTGCGGGGTAACCTACAAGTTCTCCACCTCTTACCACCCCCAGACCAATGGTCTGGTTGAGAGATTTAATAAAACTCTCAAGGGCATGCTAGGGGCTTTGGAAGAACCCCTAAGGAGGAAATGGGATCTCCTCCTGCCATGCCTGCTGTTTGCTTACAGAGAGGTACCTCAAGAGGGTGTTGGTTTCAGCCCCTTTGAGTTACTCTTTGGACATCCCGTGAGGGGGCCCCTCGCCTTGATCAGAGAAGGCTTGGAAGCCACCCCTCCAGGTCCCGCCAAGCAAGTGGGGGACTATGTGTTAGGCCTCAGACGGAGGATGACACAGATGATGGGTCAGGCAACAGCAAATCTCAAGGCCAGCCAGGAATTGAATAAGTACTGGCATGACCTTAAAGCCTCGCCAGTGGATTGGACTCCGGGACAGGAAATCCTTGTGATGGAGCCTACCAAGCCTAGAGCTCTGGCAGACAAGTGGACTGGACCCTTCAGGATCATCTCCAAGATGGGCGAAGTCAATTATCTGGTTGACATGGGAGCCTCTGGGGTAGCCCCTCAGATATTCCATGTCAACAGGCTCAAGCCTTTCCACCGGCGAGCAAAAGTCTCATGTCTCTTGCTAGCTTCAGAGCAAGAAGAGGATGAGAGTGAGCCCCTTCCTGATTTGCTGCATAGCAACCCTCAGGATGGCTCAGTGGAGGGAGTACATCTCTCTCCGGATTTGACAACAGAGCAACAGAGGGCCTGCAGGGCTTTACTCCAACAGTATGCCTCTCTGTTTTCAGAGACCTTACACCGTGGTGTAGGCATGAAATTGACACTGGTGACAGTGTGCCTGTCAAAAGCAGGTGCTACCGTATGTCAGATACCGTCAAGAACCACATCCAGGCTGAGGTCGCCAAGATGTTGGATCTGGGTGTTATTGAACCCTCAACCAGTCCCTGGTCCAGTCCAGTGGTCCTTGTCCCCAAGGCAAGTTCCCAGGCGGGTACCAAAGATTGGAGGTTCTGTGTGGACTACCGAGGAGTCAATGCCGTCACCAAAACTGACTCGCACCCATTGCCCAGGGCTGATGAGCTTGTGGACACCATAGGTGCTGCCAAATTTGTGAGCACCTTTGACCTTACCTCAGGCTATTGGCAAATAGCTCTGACGGACCATGCCAAGGAAAAGACGGCCTTCTCAACACCTGAGGGACTCTACCAGTATAGGGTCATGCCTTTTGGGTTGAAGAATGCCCCTGCCACCTTCCAGAGATTGGTCAACCATGCGCTCAGTGGGCAGGAAGCCTTTTGTGTGGCTTACTTAGACGACATTGCCGTCTACAGTTCCACCTGGGAAGAGCATTTGACACATCTGGATAAGGTGTTGCAGGCCTTGAAAAGGGCTAACCTCACTATCAAGGCCACCAAGTGCCAGATAGCTCAGGGGAAAGTTACCTATCTTGGTCATGAGGTAGGAGGGGGTCAAATCCAACCTCTCTCCAGTAAAGTACAGGATGTACAGAACTGGGAGACTCCCACTACTCAAACCCAGGTGAGAGCCTTTTTGGGCCTCACTGGGTACTATCGCAATTTCATGGCAGACTATGGAACCATAGCTGCACCCCTGACAGCTCTAACTTCACCCAAACAGCCTAGGAAGGTTAATTGGACCGAAGACTGTCAGAGGGCCTTTGATGGCTTGAAAGAAAGTCTGTGTAGGGCACCTGTGTTGTGTGCGCCTGACTACAGCCGACCCTTTATCGTCCAGACGGATGCCTGCGACACCGGAATTGGAGCTAGCTTGTCCCAGTTAGATAACAAAGGGAGAGAACATCCTATCATATTCATCAGTAGACAACTCAAGGGTAGAGAATTTAGGTGGGCTACTGTTGAAAAGGAGTGTTTTAGCATAGTTTGGAGCCTTAGGCGTTTTAGGCCCTACCTTACGGGGTCTACCTTCAAGGTCCAAACAGATCATAAGCCCCTGAAGTGGCTTATGCAAATGAAGGGTGAGAATCCGAAATTGCTCAGGTGGTCCATTAGCCTGCAAGGGCTAGACTTCACCATGTTTTATTGTGTGTTCTGTCATATTTTCTGCCCAGGAGTCCATGTGGGACTCCTGGCAGTGCAGCTCTCTCTTTTGGTTTGGTGAACAGACCCATGGGATACCCTTATGGCACCCATGGGTAGGGGTACAACCCTGTACCCCTAGTGTATGTTTTTGGGCACCTGTGGGTGGCCCACAGAGCAGGGTATGGGCTGGTGGCAGCTCCATGCTGAATTTGACAGGTGCTCTGGGTGTCCTCCATTTTGGGATACCCAGGCCCTGCCATTGGGATCAGTTGATTCCTGATAGGAAACAAGATGGCCCCTGTGGCCTCTTGCTTTCTATTGCCTGTTACCTTGTTTCCCAAAGTCCTGGGAAGCCCTGACTCTGTCCCTTCCCCCTGACTAGCTGTTGGGTGGAAGTTCCATATATGGTGTTGTTGTGAAGGCCCAGCTAGACTGACTGGAGCCTTCCCAGTGACTGTATGTTGTGGGTACCTCCTGTGGGTGGCACCTGGGTGAATGGAGTGTGTGACCAATATACAATCCTTGTTGTGGTTGTCTGGTTTCTGGCATGAGAGACAAAGACTGAGACAGCCCTGCCCGAAACTGGCCTGAATGCAGTGTGTAGTGTTGAATGGCTGGGTACTTGTCCCAATCCACATTCCTTGTTGTGAGTGCCTGAAAGGGAGGAGTGTGGCCTGAATGCACTGTGTGCCTGATTGGCTGACTGACTGCATGAATGCCCTTCTGTATGATTGGCTGCTGAGTGTGTGCCGGCAGTGTGGATGAGAGACAGAATAGTATATCTGGGGACCTCTCACCACTGGTAGGAGGTTCAGGGAACGTTCAGAAGCGTTCAGAAGCGTTCTGGAGCTGAGTCTCCACTCTAAGAGTAACTGGAACTGCTGATCCTCGACGTCCAGCTGGAAGAAGAAGACTTGCTGTTGCATTTGCTTCGACTGATCCGAAGGCTGCCGAAATCGTCGAAGACTGACCCGAGAGAGGACCTGGTAAGGCGCCCTCTTCCCGAGGGACCATCGAGCACCGCTCCATCTTCGCCGAAGCGCCCTGGAAGACAGACCCTCGAAAGGCTGCCGACCCGAGACGGGACCGCCGAGGAGATCGAAGTGAAGCACCCGGACATCGCCGCCGTCGAAGTCCATTGCCGTCGACCAGGGTTCGCAGGTTTGTGTAACCGCTGGAGGCCTGTTGAAGTTGTGTTGCCCAGCCGTGGGAACCACTTAACGCTGTGCCGCCGATGACCGGAGCCGTCCGCTCCTTTGCCTAAGAACTTTCGAATCGAAGGACTCCCTCGTCCGCACCGTCGACCGCTTTATCCTGCCGGAGAAAGTCGAGGACGACCAACGCGCCGAGGAGAAACCTGCCGGTGGGTTTCCCGCCACCCGAAGACCTCAAAGACTCGAACGACTCGACGCCCTTGCTGGGCCTCCGTCTCCACAATCTTTGCGGTCCAGAACTATTGTCACCGAGGTGCCCCGCACGCCTCTGCCTTGCAGGACGCCGACGCTCCGACGCCGACGAGCACCGCTCGGACGAAGCTGCCGCCTCATCGACGCCGTTCTAACCTGTTGTCGACGGACGTTCGACGCCCCGTGTCTCCCGCTTGAAAGGGAAGGCATTCAAGAAGGGCCGTCGATTCCCCGTCGCCGAACAACGAGTTCCTCGATGCTTCTCAACGCCTCTCGACGATCCGTTAATCCCCGCTTGAAAGGGGGTCGCTCAAGAAGGATCTGTCGACGCCTCTTCGAAGAACTCGACTCCACCAGGTACATTGGGGGGGTAAAAACATTATAGGAGGGAATAAGACTTGCAGAGCAATATATGGACTGGGCTTGTGCTATATCTTTATTTTACAGGTTGCCCAGGTGGGGGGATCTCCACTCAGAACTGTGTCTAGTGGCAGGGGCCAGTATTCTGCCTATTGCTCAACCATCTTATTTTCTCTCCTCTCTCTATTGCTGGTTTCACTCTATTGATCTGTGTGACATTGTTACAGTATTGTTGATGCACTTTAATGAGATCTAACACAAAGGGTGGTACCACGTTAGAATTGTATATATTTGCCATTGTTGATTTTCCTGAGTACAAAGTGAGTTATTATGATAAGTGTACATAACCTTGAATATTGATTATATAAAGACTGTGTTCTAACCAATACAGTGTGTGGACATTCCTTTGTGGGGGCTTGGGGACTACACTGTACTTAAGAACCAGCCTGCATCACCTCTTGAGAAGCTAGGCCTTGATTGCTCGTCCATTGCTACCGTACTAGAGAATCTTGGCTGGGGTCCTCTGTGCCTCTCTTCTACCATATAGAGAGCAGAAGTACAGACACCCCCCACCGGTCTTCTTCACACTTCCTGACTTACAGAAGTTTGTATTTTATTTTTGCAAAACAGACCTTTCCCTTAGAGCGTCCTTTTGAGGAGTGCTTTACAGCGTAACACAGCGTGGTGATCCGACCAGATGTATGTATCTTGTCAGTTAGCACACTGTATTAATCTGCACAAGTGATAGATCTAATCCGGAATCCCCAGCTACGAGCCCCCAATTTGTAAGAAGATTCAATTCAAAACTACAGCTAAGTCAATGCCTAGTCTGGGATACTGAATGGAAACCCTTATTGATATATCTTTATGTCCAGTTCATGAGTTCTGGATGACTACCCCTATATAACACCCCTCTCTTAGAATCCCCCTGACCCCACTGAGCCAAGAAGTAGTTCTGTTTGGCAAGTTTAAAAGGTTTATTTGAGAAATAAAACAAAATATAGATACCACGCTATTATAATAAATTAATAATCGATATCGCCCTTATAAATATAATGTTAATCAACAATGGGTAATCTGACACTAGCACACTTCTTTATAATCAATGAGGAGTTAGTATAGGATGGATAAAGTAGCAAAAATACTTTTATGATTTCAATGGAAAAGCAATGAGGAATAAAATGCAGTACAGAAATACTTGATATGGTTTTAGCAAAAGATAAGATAATCACTTTTTCTCTGGCAATTCACCCCACTCCCCTATGCAATGTAAGAAATGGAAGGAGATGGAAGTAACACACACAGTTCTCAGGAATGCAATCAAATACAATACGAAATTCAATTCCCCCCCCAGCAAGCTTAGAGGAAACAGGTAGGAGTTTGAAACACAGGCCCAAAATGCTTTTTAAATGTGATGGCAATGGATGGGAAAACGTGCCAACTGATTTTAATTCCTTCTAGAGATTCAGGGTAGGTGATGACTACTTTATATTAGTTCAGGCTCACTTTAACAATGCTCTATGAGTTATTACCAAGTTGCAACTGATTTTCACAAAAGAAAGAATGGAGCTGCTATTTTGACAAGTGGAGAAATTGAGCCAAAATCGCAAATCGCGGTAAATTTCGTGAGTGCGTGAATCGTGATTGCGGAAAAAGTATAAGGAGTAGGACGTCGGTTCTAGGTTCGTTGGGAAGCGTAGATTCTAAGCTTTCAGAGGAAAGTTAAATTCCGTTCCTAGCCCAAATGGTTCCAGAGATACCGACGATTAAATAAAGGTAGATTTTCGGATTTAAAGTAACTCAAATTGACAAGTGACAGCTATGCAGATGCAGAATTGACAAGTGACAGTGGTGCAGCTTTACAAAATGACAAGTGACAACTTCTAGGAGGCAGTTCTGGTTAGATTAAAATAGTTTGGATTAGATTATTTTAAACTAAGAGGTTATTTCTGTCACAATCTGACCTAAGTACTCACAATATATTTTGGAAGGACTGGACCTCGTCACAGATCTGATCAATCAGGCTAGCGGCACTTTACAGCGATCTAGTCTCTGGGTCTGTGGTTCTGCACGGTCTGGTCTGGTCTGGTCTGGCACTGGTCTGGTCTGTCCGGATACAGTGGTCTCTGCACGGCTCCTGGATCTCTACACTGGTCCTGGCAAAAGTTCTTGGCAAGGGATTCAAGCAGCTCACCCGGCTGTGAGTAGCTTGCAATGATTTGAGGCCTGCTGCAGAGAACTCAGCTTGTGGTTTTAGGCCTCTGATTTAGGTTCTAAAGTATAAGTTCTAGGTTCTGGAGTATGTAGCTGGAGTCAGTCTGGAACTGGTATCTTCTGGATGTTGTGTGGTCCGGCAAAAAGCTCCGCAGCAACTGGATTTGAATGTCCTCTCTAGCTTCCAGTGGCTCTTTTTATGTCTTTTGAAAGTGGGTGTGTGCGCAGCATCACTAAGCCAGCCCCTCTCTCAACTGATCATTGGTCAAGCTTTTCTCTCTTCCTTGATAGGGGAAAGGAAATGTGAGTCATGGTGATGCTGTTTTATGGCCTGAAGAAAGGACACTCCCCTGTCAAATTGCACACAAATCTATATTTGACCCAAATACATATTCCACAGATACACAGATGTTTGTCATTGCATACACACATCATGCATTACTGATGGGAGGCACTGTCCCGACCCTGGCGTTTCTAGGAGCTTGGGTAAAGAAATGGCAACTTTTTGCGCTTTTTAGTAGCTTTCCCCATATCGGATTTTTCTCCAAATGTATACAATTGTGTGCAAGGCATGTGGGCATTTAGATAAGGACGTGTCAGATTTTTAACATGCATACATTTAGAGTAACAGCCTCTTTTCCGCTCGTAAACCCCCAGATCATACCACCTGGTCCTAAAACCTCTTAAAATGTGGGCAGAAAAATCACAAGAATTATGGTATCATTTAGATAATTTTGACAAATCCGCACCATGAGTTATACATCTTTCTTAAAATCATATTCTGGCCAACAGGGGTGTGTCTTCCCAGGTCACATGGTGGGGAAACCAGTCTATCCACTTTCTTTAAGCTCAGCCTGTCCTCAGAGGGGGCTGCCCCTCCCCGTTTCTGCCAAGAGGAAGCCACTTTACGACCCCCACAATAAACCATCTGCCTGAGTCAAGGAAGGGCTTTGTTAAAAAAGAAGCCATTTACGACCCCCCCAATAAACCATCTGCCTGGGCCCTTTGTTTAGTTTCCTGCAGTCCCCAGGTAATTCAATCAGAGAGTGTGTGACCTCCTTTTGGCAGGGGCAACAGAATGCAGCCAGGCCTGGGAACCTGCTGATCAAGTTTCAACTCCTGTGGGGGTAGATGTCAGGCAGAATTGGAATCTCTTTAAGCCAGTTTTTAGCTACATGTCATTTTGGGTTCCCAGTTTAAATCAAACTTACAATTTTTACACATGCAGCTAGAATGCTGATTCTAAGTTCAAAACTATGACATTTCAACAGTGACAAACTATGTGACACTCAAAAGTAGGTCACTCATTTATTCTAAACATTTCGATTTTAGTGTCTTTCAGTTCAGTTTAGCACTCAGCCAGTCTTGTTATCAACATTATGTTGGGCTCTTCATCTTCCCAGATTTTGTAGGCACACAAAACTTCATTCTGCCAGATGTCTGCTGGTGTTCAGTGAGGTTTTTGGATGTGTTGCAATGTTTAAAAATAGGCATTTTGAGCTGGCATTCAGAGAAACCAAAGGTCATTTTAAAGCGTTTTTTTTTTTTGCTAACAGGCGCTGCTGTTTTACCTTTGGCACCCATTCCACTCATGGCACCCTGGCCCATCATGCTCGCACTGGTGGGTGGCAAGTTAGGCAACCATTTTGGTGTGCGCACAAACTGCGTGGTTCTCCTGGATTCTGGCTCACATGTGGGCTTTTTGGCCATCTTGGATTTTCTAAGCCCACAGCACCAAATGTTGCAGCATGATAGCTCAAACGTGGGTCCGGACACCCAACACTACATTGATGGGCTCCTCAAAAATAAATCCAGGTTTCTCCAGCATTGGATCTTTCATAGATTCAGATGCTTGAATATTCCTTGTTGTCAGACCGGGAATCCTCAGTGATTTAAATAATTATTACATTTTTTTAAATATATACATTATTTCCATAGAAATATGAATGTAGATTGCCCTTATGGTTTATGAGCCATTCACTTGTGTAGTCCCTCCATTTCACTTTGGACCTAACCAATGAGGTGGCCGGGTTTAAGCTCTGCCCCCGTCAGCCATCTTCAGATTTTTCACCGCAGTCTAACAGACAAAGGGAATCCTCCAGCTCTCTGAGCTTTCGAAATGTTTTCTCTTTGTTAGATAGGTAAAGTATTCTATTTTATTCCCCTGTTCAGGGGCTATCTACTCTGTTTTTTTGGGCTCAGAAAATTTATTTTCTCACCCTAAATTTGTCGAGTGAAATTCACCTCAAGCATGGCTGAACTTCATACTGCCAAGAAGCCTTCCCTATTCAGGCACTGCATGAGGTGCATGAAGAAACTTGTCTACATGAAGGATCCACATGAACATGCAGGTTTTTCTCAAACAAAACCCTGCAAGACAGACAGGGAAGACCTCTTTTGCGTTTAGAAGCAAAAGATCTGTCTTCTGACGAGGAATCTGCCAAAACAGCTCCGATACATTCCAGCAAACCATCTGAGAGGCAAACTTCTAAGAAAAGGGTCTCTTCAATGGAAAGGAGCACCTCTCCCTCTCATAAAAGTAATAGGAAGCTGGATTTATCTTCTTGCACACCTCCCTCGGACTCTGGAGACCACAAGATATGGCATCCTGAGGAAAAAAACACCTCCAAGGAAAAGGAGGCGTTTTAAAAAAAACGGGTGGGGGCAGTCGTCCATGGATAAGCCACCTACAAGCGCTAATAAGGATAGAGGCCCATCGACGACCAAGCCGTTGACAAAACCCTTATCGTCCACGACGACCACACTTCAAACCTTGTCATCGATGACCAAATCCTCATCATCGAAATCAGCATCCATGAAACAATCGTCGATGAAGGAATCCCATCACTCGTCCACGAAGCTCTTGTCGACGGATAAAGACCATCAACTGTCTTCAAAGTCATCGTCCACGAATCCGCCGTCGACAAAGTCATCGTCCACGAAGCTGCTGTCGACAAAGACACCCTCGAGCACATCACAAACTTCTTCGTCTATGAACAAAAAAAAAGAAAATAACAAAGACTGAAACGCCCCTCGCGGAGACAACTGTTAATGCCATCCAATGAAAGCAGTCTTACCAAACCAAAGGGATCAGTGCCTCCTATTTCAGAAACTCCTGAACCAATAGGAGCACAATTATCTCCTTTAAGAGAGATGACAGAACTCCTTGACATCATTCATCAAGAGGAGTTTTCGGACACAGAATTTGTTGGTGAGCAACCTTTTCTCACCCCGAAGGAACACAGTTCTCCCTGACATCTGACTATGGAGGAACCCACCGATCCTTACAATCCATTGCTCATGGAGTGGATGCAAAGGATCATTGAAGAATTAAACAGACGTCAAGAGGAAAAGAATAAGTTATCTATAACAAAGGAATTAAGATCCCCTAGGAGGGACATCTCACCTCAGCAAAGCACTCCAAGACATTCTCCTACCAGGAGCAGACCACATAAAAGAACACTCTCACCTGAGCCTCCTCGCAGATCCAGGAGCAGGACGCTCAGTGCTTCACCGACAAGGGTCCCGTCTCCAACATCATCGCATAGACCAAGATCACTATTTCAAGATCCGACAATGGTGCCATCGACTGCATCAGTCTCAGATTGGCAAGAGGACCTTTTCAGGGATTTCTCGGACCCGAGGAAGGTGAGATCACGCATGAGCCTGACATTCATAGCAAATGGGATGATTACACTGTTGAGAAACCTAGAAAGAAAGACTCTCCAGCTGACTCTTCACCACTGGACGATTCAGTTTCATTTCATACCATTATTGGCAAAGATGCAGACTTATTCAAATTACAAGTCACATCGGAAGAGAAAAAGTCAGTGCTTTATGAGCACAGGGACAAATGTAGAAGAACGGTCACTACCATTCCTCTTCTCGATACCATATGGGAATCTGCGTCTAAGATACTGGCTACACCATTATCCACTCCTGCTCTGGTTTCAAGACCTGAAAAGAAATTCAAAGCTCCTGATACAGCATCGCTTTGTCTAAGGGGACATACTAATCCAAATTCTGTCATCACTGCGGCAGTTAGAAAAAAGTTAGGACAAAGACCGTAGATCTTTTCGTCCTTTTCGAGGCTCATCCTCCGAATCCAGAGGCTTTAATCGTCCCTCCTATGGTCAAAAAACGCAGGGAAACACCTTCAAGGAAAATGGATACCAGCAATCCTCTAGAAGGTACTCTCAGAGGGGAAGGCGTGGCTCTACCCAGGGCAAGACCCAGAGCAAGCAAAATTGACAGATCATGTCTTTCCCCTCAACGTCACACCCCGGTGGGGGGGAAGAGTAAGCCGGATTTCTCCAACATTGGCAGTCAATAACATCAGACAAGTGGGTGTTACAGGTGATCCACAATGGTTACACCATGGAATTTCTGGATCAATCTCCATCCTTTACTCCCACCCCTCGCAAGGTACATCTTTTAAGACATGCCATGTCCGAAATTCACAAACTGCTTCAAAAAGCAGCAATCAAACCAGTCCAAGACCAACAGAAGGGAAGAGGCTTCTACTCGCCTTTCTTTCTGATCAAAAAGAAAAACAGTCAGTGGAGACCTATACTGGATCTAAGAGGGCTTAACAAGTTCATGAAGAGCATCACATTCAAGATGATATCTCTGAAAAGCATCTTACCTTGGCTAAACCGGCACAACTGCCTGGCCACTCTAGATTTGGAAGACACCTACTTCCACATTCCCATTCACCCTGCCCACGGGCAGTTCCTCAGGTTCACAATAGGGTTCTCCCTTTTGGCCTAAAGTCAGCACCAAGAGTTTTTACCAAGTGTCTAGCACCGGTAGCGGCAAAACTCAGAAGGACAGGAACATAAGTCTTCCCATATTTGGACAACTGGTTGATAAGGGCAAGCTCATACAAACTCACACGCTTGGCAGTTTCGAGAACAATAAACCTCTTAAAAGGGTTAGGTTTTTCAATAAACAAAACTAAATCCTGCCCACTGCCCACCAAGACAGTTCTCTTCCTGGGTGCGGACTTCGACACCAGCATTCCCAGGGTAAGACCATCGGCAGACAGAGTAGCAGCTATTCTCCACTTGACCTCATGGTTCCTAGACAGAGTGACAACCACGGCACACTCTTTCAAATCTCTCCTGGGCATGATGTCATCATGTATATTTCTCATACCAAATTGCAGGCTTCGCATGAGACCAATCCACGAGGCCCTGGTCCACCAATGGAAACAAGCACTCGGTTCATGGGAGGTTACCGTCCAACTACCGTAGACCTTACAAAAGGCACTTCGATGGTGGAATACACCTTAAAACCTGTTACAGGGAATGCCTTTTCAGGCACCAACAGATACCCTTCTCCTCAGGACAGATGCGCCTCTGTCGGGCTGGGGGGCTCACCTAGAGAACCTCCAAACCAAGGGCACATGGTCTGCCTAGGAAGCTCAACTGCACATCAATGTCCTAGAGCTCAGGGCAATACGGTGGGCGCTGAAAGCCTTCCTCCTGGTATTAGCCGGGCAGGTGGTGACCATCCAGACAGACAATACGACCTACATGCATTACATGAACAAACAAGTAGGCACCAAGTCAGAGATATTGGCACAAGAAGCTCAACTGCTATGAGCATGGGCTTTGCATCATAGAGTGCAAATCAAAGCAGAACATCTTCTGGGAGTGGACAACGTCCTAGCGGACAAACTAAGCAGAGAGTTCACGACATCTCACGAGTGGGAACTAGATGAAAAAGAAGTCCAGCAAATATTTTCTGAATGGGGTCATCCACAGATCGACTTCTTTGCCACCAAAGCCAACAAGAAATGCCACAAATTCGCCTCCAGGTACCCAGCGCATTGGTCAATAGGAGATGCGTTCTCGGTGGATTGGACAGGGAAATTCCTTTATGCTTTTCCCCCCATGCCTCTCATAGCGAGAGTGCTACGCAGACTGAAGGAACAGAATTGTTCAATGATCCTTATAGCGCCAGATTGGGCCCTGCAGATCTGGTACTCAACCCTACAACGCCTCTGCCGTTGACCCCCGATTCATCTCTAAGCTCATCAGGAGCTTTTGACACAACAGACCCGCAAGGTCCTCCACCACGACCCAGCGAGCCTATCTCTCAATGCCTGGTTCCTGAGCAGCGAAAGCTAATGAATTTGGATCTCCCAGCAGATTGCTTGGATAGTATCAAAGCATCTAGGGCTCCTTCTACTAGGATCACCTATATCCGGAAATTGACTTGTTTCGCCAAGTGGTGCGAAACCTCATCGGTGTACCCAGTCACAGCATCGGTTGAATAAGTGCTACCTTACTTACTGTACTTGGCCAAAGCAGGATTATCTATATCCTCTATCAAGTTTCATCTATCGGCCATAGCGGCATATACGACGAATCCAGATAAACAGTCATTGCTCACTCAACCAGCTGTTAAAATCTTCCTGAAAGGGCTGATGCGTACTTACCCACCTACGTCAACATCGGTCCCATCCTAAAGCCTAAACACGATACTGATAGCTCTAATGGAACCACCTTACGAGCCTATTCATAGATGTGGCATAAAATTCTTATCTTGGAAAGCAGTTTTTCTTGATAGCCATTACATCTGCCAGGAGGATCAGTGAGTTGCAAGCTTTATCATCACAACCTCCTTTTACCTTGTTCCATAAAGACTGCGTCATTCTGAGAACTCATCCAAAATTCCTTCCTAAGGTTTTGTCGGAGATGACTCTCACAGAGCGCATTGTCCTCCCAACTTTCTTCCAGAATCACACCTCTGATGCAGAGAGACCTTTGCATTCACTAGATGTGGCAAGGGTTCTAAAGTTTTACTTACAGAGAACTAAGGAGTTCCGCTCCTCCAACAGATTGTTCATTGTTTTTTCTGGCCGCACTAAAGGTCAACATATTTCAAGATAAAGTTTGGCATGTTGGTTTTCTCAATGTATCAACCACTGTCACAAGTCTATAGACGACCCTTCACCAGGCCTCCTTCGGCTCACTCCACCAGAGGGAGAGCAGCTTCAGTGGCATTTCACGCAGGGGTAGCATTGAAGGACATTGGCAGAGCTGCTACCTGGAGCACTCTACACACGTTCGCCAAGCATTACTGCCTGAAAGAAGATGAAAACAAAGAATTTGCAGTTGGCCAGGCAGTGCTCTGCCACCTTTTTGCATAAGGTAGGATCAGCCTTCCTCCTGCCTTTCCCTGGGTATGTAACCTTTGTGTTGCTGCATGGGTAAGGCTCGCAGAAGTTTTTTCTGCATATCTATGTATATATGATGTGGGCATGTGTTAACTGGTTGGTATTCTATTCAAGCATCTGAATCTATGAAAATGCTGGAGAAGTCTTAGTTACTTACCTGTAACTGTATTTCTCCAGCATTGGTATCTTTCATAGATTCACTTGTGCCCACCTACCTCCCCTAGAGGCTGCTCCTATGCTCAGCATCCATCATACTGTAGTCTATACGGTTCAAAATCTGAAGATGGCTGACTGGGGCGGAGCTTAAACTCTGCCAACTCATTGGTTAGGGCCATAAAGGACCAAAGTGAGGTGGAGGGGCTACACAAGTGAATGGCTCATAGACCATAATGGGCAATTTACATTCATATTTCTATGGAAATAATGTATATATTTAAACATTTTTAATAATTATTTAAATCACAGAGGATTCCCAGTCTGCTGACGGGGAATATTCAAGCATGTGAATCTATGAAAGATACCAATGCTGGAGAAATACAGTTACAGGTAAGTAGCTAAGACTTCTGAATTTATTTAGGTTCAATAAGGTCCTCTAGTTTGCTAGGTGTACAAGGCTCATGGGTGCTTAGATGTCAAACTACATTTGTGGGCACTGCATGAAGTTACTCATAAGTGAATATGCCTGCTCTGAATCACATCACTGTGTTAGTCTCACTGTCCTTAACAAACAGACAGTGAGAGCAAGCCCTTTTTTTCGGATAATGGAATCTGTACATACCGCAACACATTTTCAGCAGTACCATGTTTGCCCAAAACGTAGGTGTTTTAGCTCTGTCCACTAAGGGTATACACACTGCTCCTATTTTGTTCTCTGGTGTAGCATTAGTGATGTTAAAGTAAATTCACAGATCCTCTCAGACAGATTGGCAAATATAATAGCAGCAGCACCAGGCCTTACTGGTGTGGTGCAGTGTATTGTATGCCAAAGTTGCTACCTCTATACATGGAGGCCTTAATGTAAATAGTCGGAAACAGACACATTCATCACACAGTCACATACGTGCACATTCCAAGAGTTAAATAACCCAAACGTTACCAATTATGGACTTTCCTTAGATAAAGGGGATTTATGACGATTCATTAAAAGAAAGCACATTTGAGCAGGGGTTTTCTCCATTTTTCCTGACATATCTATCACATTACCCAAGGCAGTACCCAAACAGACATGCATCCATAAAGAACCACTCTCCAACATGCGCGACTTGATTGCTGGAGCATACAGTTTTTGGACAGTTAAACTGTCATAGCAATATTTCCCACAAGCTACTCAGCACAATGACTTTGAACAACTTCTTCCTAGTGGCCCTTCTTCCAGACTCATAAGAATAACCTGGCAGTCAGGTATTTTATGGGCAGGAGGGAGACTCAGCAGGCCTGTCAGCAATGACACTTACATATGAAACGTAATAAATGGTTACAGTAAAATT
The DNA here is from genome assembly GCF_040938575.1 of Ambystoma mexicanum. Lineage (NCBI taxonomy): Eukaryota > Metazoa > Chordata > Amphibia > Caudata > Ambystomatidae > Ambystoma > Ambystoma mexicanum. Next base: position 743,196,750 of record NC_090934.1, read on the forward strand.
GTATTAAGGGAGCAATGTCACCTCACTGAAGTGAAATGGCACTGCTTCTTAGGGTAATAGCCAGGGGAGAACTATAAAAACTAAGAACCAAAGCAGACTATTCACTTGGCAACCCATTCCTAATTCCCACTATTTTCTTTTATTTTTTATTTTAAAACATATAGTTTGTTAAAACCTTTATTACAAATTATTTTCTCACATCTTATTCTCAACTTTGCTCTAGCAGCATTGCAATTTCTTTGGTTTACATGTCATTCATCTATAAAAAGAAAAAGAAAGTTTAAAAAAACGATTAAAAATGACATATTGAGATAGACAACACATTTGGAGTCGTGGATCTTATAATTTCAGTAAAAAGGATTATGGCCTGTAAATGATAATTAATCATGCATGGAAAAACAGTACAGGCTGTGCTGGTATTTGGCTATCTGGAATGCTCTATTAATTTTGTTCAGGATTTAATATGGAGGCTGTCTATACTCCAAAGCCAACTCGTCTCAAATATCGTGATCAGACTTACAATACTTCATTGGTTAGCTGGACTGTGAAAATGCTTTGTTTTAAAATGAGTGGAGAAGGAGTGGGCTGGTATTAAAATGTAAAGCACAATTTTAATTAATGTTATTAAAAATATGTTTATTTAAATTTCAATTTTCAATGATTAATTTTAGATCTTTTAATTTATATGACATTCAGCATGAAAGTCTGCAGGTATCATATTGTACATCAACATTCAGTATCAGCTCCACCCTGGCTTTCCTCCCTGCTCGCACTGCTTATAAGCTGCCATGGCCTAATAATTCCTATTGTGCATTGAACCCTGAACCTCATGCAGCTGAAACCCGTTTGGAATATCTCACTGCTTTGCTGAGTATTATGCCTTGTGCTCTGCCTCTGACTGATCTCTGCTCCTCTGTTGCCTTGCTCCAGTTTCCACAGTCCTTTCCCTGCTGGCTCAGTCCTCCCCTCCCTGCTTAATGCTAGTGTATGTTCTCCTTTCCTTTGTGATGTGTCACTGCAGCCATTAACCCGTTTCCTGTGCTGATTTGTTGCAGCTCCCAGACCCTGCTTAGTGTGCAGGGCCCTACACCTTCCAGCTCTGTGTTGTTTCCCTTCAGTCTCCGTCTTTGTTCCCTGCTCTGCTTTTTCTTACTCTTTCAGGTCTGTTTAGTCACATGTTCCACCCTGCGGAGCCAGACTCGTTTTCCTTGGCTTCTGTTTGTACCTTTTCCCTTAGTTCTAGGTCTGTATTACACGGCCTTGCCTTGCATAATTTGTGTGTTTCCAGTCGTCAGTTTTCCAGTCTGCTTTTGTGATCTAGATTCAGTTTCAATGTACCAGTACCTTGCCTATGTTACCTTGTACCAGTAACTTCCTTCAGGTACCTTGTACTAGTTCTATGCTAACGTTTTTTGCATTCCTAGTTCCTGCTTTTCTGTTCTGAATTATTGTTTCCCTTTTAGAGATCTTGGTGCCTGGTAAGTGTTGAATGGTGTTTGCACCCATGCCTCTGTGTGTTCCTTTGTACAGAGATTGTTTCCTATGCACTTGAAGACAATCTCTGCCCTTTCCTTTGTCTCACACAGAAGGCATCCACTGTATGCTATGGCTGGATCCACACAGGCTTGTCTCAGCTGAGTACAATACTTTTTTGTGTTTTACAGTTCAGATACAAAAGCCACTCCTGTGCTCCCTTCCATGGGCTTTCAGGATGCGTATCTGAGGCATTGAGCTTCCCTTATTTCTGTGGGTAGTCTCAATTCCGATCTGTGTACACCCATAGCAGGATTCCTCATTGCTTGTCCAATACATGGTTCCCATCCATTCTGGCTCACCATTGCGTTCTGCCTTTTCTTGCTGTTCCATTATTCTTATTTAACCTGTCTGTTCTTCCTTCTTGTTTACCCTTTTGCTCTATGCGTTTGCTTGTCCCTTAATTTCAGCATAGCAGCCCTCGAAGCTACGTAGGATGACCTGTGACTCTCCTGAGATCAAGTTTCACTATTTGGTATTTAATTTTGCCACAGCCAGTGTTGCCAGATTACGTCTTTTCATACTGGATTCAGCCTGCTTGAGGCCCTAATTTCTCATGCTGTGTGGTGGGTGGTCGAAGAAGAGGAAGGGCATAGAATGGACATGCCAGAGGTTCCTTGGAATAGAGTGAAGAATATCAGGGGCATCTAGTCTCCTACAGCCTAGAGGTGATTTTTGTCATGTCCAACTGAGAGCAATCATCACAGTGATGCAGCTGGAAGGGGCTCATTTTCAGAAACTGGTAGTAGGCATTGTAAACATATGATGTAAACATTTCTCGTCTTAAATGTTTACATGGAGAAAGTGTTGTGCAGAGCCCTCAATTTCCCCTGTGCATGATGGACTGGCCCGTTCAGTCCTGTTTTTTGCTTTGCATTCTGGGATTTCTAGACCCTCATTTATAATAGAAAAACACACCTTCAAGTGCCAGAAGACACATCTCTGGCACCTTGAGTGTTTGGAACACCACGCTTAGGAATAAACTGCATCTACAACGTGTCTCAAATAAATATGCCACATATTCAGTTTGGCATCAGAGAAATTACCTGCTTTATGTACGTTTCATACATTAAATGTCACGTTTAAATGTGTTCAATTGTACTAACCATTCCCTTATCTTATAAAACGTTGGCCACTGCAGTGTAATAAGTGGGGACTGGTGGTGTTGATCTTTGTGTCAATGTACTGCTTCCATATACCATACCTGTGTATTTTAACCCTCCATTGGGGCTCCTTTGCACTGGGGTGGTGTGGTGATGAGATGAGTCAAATGGAGTTGCCCTTATTTTGAGTTTATGTCATCCATCACTTACATACAATAAATGTGGGTAACAATGACACCTATTTTACAGCACTTTAAGGCAGAAAGATCAAGCATGAATCCCTATATAAAAACACAAATTACTGTATTACAGTATTAAAGTAAAGTAATAATGTTTTATCTGAGAGGACAGTATTGTTCCGCAATCTAATTTGATGGCAAATGTATAACTCGAAAACGAAGAGGTGATGGCTGGAAGGTTTAGAATGAATCTTAACCACTGGCAATGCTCTGGGCATCCCTCCAGACCACTGTTCTTCGCCTGCCAAGCCATTACAGAAGGGGAAAGACCATATGCAAATCAGGCTTGGCACCACCCCAAAAGGGGCAGTCCAGCCCGAACTGCTAGGCCACATCCCTTCTGCACGAGACCACAAGCATCCCCAAACATGTTTCACCCTTGTTGGGGTTCATCAGTGAGGAGTAGCTTGGGTCTCTAAGCCCAGCAGGCACGGGACCCACGTCTGGGCATACCCATCCCACTCGGGGTGACAAAGCAAAAAAAAAAAGGTGATGGCTGGAAGGTTTAGACCACCCTTGTTAATTTGCATATTTAAGTAACTTTGGGTCTCAGGGGAATCCAGACGTGGACCCCTTGCTCACTATTCTTAGAGAGGCACAGATCCACCCTACTGATAAGGTCCAACCTGACCGAAACATGTGTCTGGGGTTTATGTTGGTACTCTTGTTCAGAGGAGAATTGCCTAGCATTTCGGTGCGGGACTGCCCCAGGGCAGGACAAAGACTGATATGTTTGGGATATTTCTTCTCTGTGAAAGATAGTGAGCTAAAGACTCTGGTTAAGTCTCTCATAACCAGGACTAATGTCTGGCAGAGGGACTCCCAGGACCCCCCTTGTTAATTTGCATATTTAAGTAACTTTGGGTCTCACCCTAAATTACTAGGGGAATCCAGACGTGGATCCCTTGCTCACTATTCTTAGAGAGGCACAGATCCACCCTACTGATAAGGTCCAACCTGACCGAAACATGTGTCTGGGGTTTATGTTGGTACTCTTGTTCAGAGGAGAATTGCCTAGCATTTCGGTGCGGGACTGCCCCAGGGCAGGACAAAGACTGATATGTTTGGGATATTTCTTCTCTGTGAAAGATAGTGAGCTAAAGACTCTGGTTAAGTCTCTCATAACCAGGACTAATGTCTGGCAGAGGGACTCCCAGGACCCCCCTTGTTAATTTGCATATTTAAGTAACTTTGGGTCTCACCCTAAATTACTAGGGGAATCCAGACGTGGATCCCTTGCTCACTATTCTTAGAGAGGCACAGATCCACCCTACTGATGAGGTCCAACCAGACCGAAACACGTGTCTGGGGTTTCTGTTGGTACTCTTGTTTAGAGGAGAATTGCCTAGCATTTCGGTGCTGGACTGCCCCAGGGCAGGACAAAGACTGATATGTTTGGGATATTTCTTCTCTGTGAAAGATAGTGAGCTAAAGACTCTGGGTAAATCTCTCGTAACCAGGACTAATGTCTGGCAGAGGGACTCCTGTGAAAGAAGACCGGTGGGGGGTGTCTGTACTTCTGCTCTCTATATGGAAGAAGAGAGGCACAGAAGACCCCAGCCAAGATTCTCTATTACGGTAGCAATGGACAAGCAATCAAGGCCTAGCTTCTCAGGAGGTGATGCAGGCTGGTTCTTAAGTACAGTGTAGTCCCCAAGCCCCCACAAAGGAATGTCCACACACTGTATTGGTTAGAACACAGTCTTTATATAATCAATATTCAAGGTTATGTACACTTATCATAATAACTCACTTTGTACTTAGGAAAATCAACAATGGCAAATATATACAATTCCAAAGTGATACCACCATTTGTATCAGATCTCATTAAAGTGCATCAACAATACTGTAACAATGTCACACATATCAATAGAGTGAAACCAGCAATAGAGAGAGGAGAGAAAATAAGATGGTTGAGCAATAGGCAGAATACTGGCCCCTACCACTAGACACAGTTCTGTGTGGAGATCCCCCCACCTGGGCAACCTGTAAAATAAAGATATAGCACAAGCCCAGTCCATATATTGTTCTGCAAGTCTTATTCCCTCCTATAATGTTTTTACCCCCCCAATGTACCTGGTGGAGTCGAGTTCTTCGAAGAGGCGTCGACAGATCCTTCTTGAGCGACCCCCTTTCAAGCGGGAGTCACGGATCGTCGAGAGGCGTCGAGAAGCATCGAGGAACTCGGTGTTCGGCGACGGGGAATCGACGGCCCTTCTTGAATGCTTTCCCTTTCAAGCGGGAGACACGGGGCGTCGAACGTCCGTCGATAAACAGGGTAGAACGGCGTCGATGAGGCAGCAGCTTCGTCCGAGCGGTGCTCGTCGCCGTCGGAGCGTCGGCGTCCTGCAAGGCAGAGGCGTGCGGGGCACCTCGGTGACAATAGTTCTGGACCGCAAAGATTGTGGAGACGGAGGCCCAACAAGGGCGTCGAGTCGTTCGAGTCTTTGTGGTCTTCGGGTGGCGGGAAACCCACCTCGGCGCGTTGGTCGTCCTCGACTTTCTCCAGCAGGATAAAGCGGTCGACGGTGCGGACGAGGAAGTCCTTCGATTCAAATGTTCTTAGACAAAGGAGCGGACGGCTCCGGTCGTCGGCGGCACGGCGTCAAGTGGTTCCCACGGCTGGGCAACACAACTTCGACAGGCCTCCAGCGGTTACACAAACCTGCGAACCCTGGTCGACGGCAATGGACTTCGACGGCGGCGATGTCCGGGTGCTTCACTTCGATCTCCTCGGCGGTCCCGTCTCGGGTCGGCAGCCTTTCGAGGGTCTGTCTTCAAGGGCGCTTTGGCGAAGAGGGAGCGGTGCTCGATGGTCCCCCGGAGCACGGGAAGAGGGCGCCTTACCAGGTTCTCTCTCGGGTCAGTCTTCGACGATTTCGGCAGCCTTCGGATCGGTCGAGGTAAATGCAACAGCAAGTCTTCTTCTTCCAGCTGGACGTCGAGGATCAGCAGTTCCAGTTACTCTTAGAGTGGAGACTCAGCTCCAAAACGCTTCTGAACGCTTCTGAACGTTCCCTGAACCTTCTGAACAGTGGTGAGAGGTCCCCAGATATACTATTCTGTCTCTCATCCACACTGCTGGCACACACTCAGCAGCCAATCATACAGAAGGGCATTCATGCACTCAGTCAGCCAATAAGGCACACAGTGCATTCAGGCCACACTCCTCCCTTTCAGACACTCACAACAAGGAATGTGGATTGGGACAAGTACCCAGCCATTCAACACTACACACTGCATTCAGGCCAGTTTCGGGCAGGGCTGTCTCAGTCTTTGTCTCTCATGCCAGAAACCAGACAACCACAACAAGGAGTGTATATTGGTCACACACTCCATTCACCCAGGTCCCACCCACAGGAGGTACCCATAACATACAGTCACTGGGGGGGCTCCAGTCAGTCTAGCTGGGCCTTCACAACAACACCATGTATGGAACTTCCACCCAACAGCCAGTCAGGGGGAAGGGACAGAGTCAGGGCTTCCCAGGACTTTGGGAAAACAAGGTAACAGGCAATAGAAAGCAAGAGGCCACAGGGGCCATCTTGTTTCCTATCAGGAATCAACTGATCCCAATGGCAGGGCTTGGGTATCCCAAAATGGAGGACACCCAGAGCACCTGTCAAATTCAGCATGGAGCTGCCACCAGCCCATACCCTGCTCTGTGGGCCACCCACAGGTGCCCATAAACATACCCTAGGGGCACAGGGTTGTACCCCTACCCATGGGTGCCATAAGGGTATCCCAAGGGTCTGTTCACCAAACCAAAGAGAGAGCTGCACTGCCAGGAGTCCCACATGAACTCCTGGGCAGAAAACATGACAGAACACACGATAAAAAGCAGTAAAGGACAAGGATTCAGAGGCCCTGTCCCTCTGATGCATTTCCAGCATCACAGTCGCCCCCCCCAGACTGAGGTGGAGGGTGTCTAATCTCCCACGGGATAGACACCCTCATCCAGACGGTCAACATACCTTCTGGAAAGGCCATCTGCATTATCGTGACTCTTCCCTGGTCTGTGCTCTATGGTGAAGTCTAGCCCTTGCAGGCTAATGGACCACCTGAGCAATTTCGGATTCTCACCCTTCATTTGCATAAGCCACTTCAGGGGCTTATGATCTGTTTGGACCTTGAAGGTAGACCCCCTAAGGTAGGGCCTAAAACGCCTAAGGCTCCAAACTATGCTAAAACACTCCTTTTCAACAGTAGCCCACCTAAGTTCTCTACCCTTGAGTTGTCTACTGATGAATATGATAGGATGTTCTCTCCCTTTGTCATCTAACTGGGACAAGACAGCTCCAATTCCGGTGTTGCAGGCATCCGCCTGGACGATAAAGGGTCGGCTGTAGTCAGGCGCACACAACACAGGTGCCCTACACAGACTTTCTTTCAAGCCATCAAAGGCCCTCTGACAGTCTTCGGTCCAATTAACCTTCCTAGGCTGTTTGGGTGAAGTTAGAGCTGTCAGGGGTGCAGCTATGGTTCCATAGTCTGCCATGAAATTGCGATAGTACCCAGTGAGGCCCAAAAAGGCTCTCACCTGGGTTTGAGTAGTGGGAGTCTCCCAGTTCTGTACATCCTGTACTTTATTGGAGAGAGGTTGGATTTGACCCCCTCCTACCTCATGACCAAGATAGGTAACTTTCCCTTGAGCTATCTGGCACTTGGTGGCCTTGATAGTGAGGTTAGCCCTTTTCAAGGCCTGCAACACCTTATCCAGATGTGTCAAATGCTCTTCCCAGGTGGAACTGTAGATGGCAATGTCGTCTAAGTAAGCCACACAAAAGTCTTCCAGCCCACTGAGCGCATGGTTGACCAATCTCTGGAAGGTGGCAGGGGCATTCTTCAACCCAAAAGGCATGACCCTAAACTGGTAGAGTCCCTCAGGTGTTGAGAAGGCCGTCTTTTCCTTGGCATGGTCCGTCAGAGCTATTTGCCAATAGCCTGAGGTAAGGTCAAAGGTGCTCACAAATTTGGCAGCACCTATGGTGTCCACGAGCTCATCAGCCCTGGGCAATGGGTGCGCGTCAGTTTTGGTGACGGCATTGACTCCTCGGTAGTCCACACAGAACCTCCAATCCTTGGTACCCGCCTGGGAACTTGCCTTGGGGACAAGGACCACTGGACTGGACCAGGGACTGGTCGAGGGTTCAATAACACCCAGATCCCACATCTTGGCGACCTCAGCCTGGATGTGGTTCTTGATGGTATCTGACATACGGTAGCACCTGCTTTTGACAGGCACACTGTCACCAGTGTCAATTTCATGCCTACACCACGGTGTAAGGCCTGGCGTCAGTGAAAACAGAGAGGCATACTGTTGGAGTAAAGCCCTGCAGGCCCTCTGTTGCTCTGTTGTCAAATCCGGAGAGAGATGTACTCCCTCCACTGAGCCATCCTGAGGGTTGCTATGCAGCAAATCAGGAAGGGGCTCACTCTCATCCTCTTCTTGCCCTGAAGCTAGCAAGAGACATGAGACTTCCGCTCGCCGGTGGAAAGGCTTGAGCCTGTTGACATGGAATATCTGAGGGGCTACCACAGAGGCTCCCATGTCAACCAGATAATTGACTTCGCCCATCTTGGAGATGATCCTGAAGGGTCCAGTCCACTTGTCTGCCAGAGCTCTAGGCTTGGTAGGCTCCATCACAAGGATTTCCTGTCCTGGAGTCCAATCCACTTGCGAGGCTTTAAGGTCATGCCAGTACTTATTCAATTCCTGGCTGGCCTTGAGATTTGCTGTTGCCTGACCCATCATCTGTGTCATCCTCCGTCTGAGGCCTAACACATAGTCCCCCACTTGCTTGGCGGGACCTGGAGGGGTGGCTTCCAAGCCTTCTCTGATCAAGGCGAGGGGCCCCCTCACGGGATGTCCAAAGAGTAACTCAAAGGGGGTGAAACCAACACCCTCTTGAGGTACCTCTCTGTAAGCAAACAGCAGGCATGGCAGGAGGAGATCCCATTTCCTCCTTAGGGGTTCTTCCAAAGCCCCTAGCATGCCCTTGAGAGTTTTATTAAATCTCTCAACCAGACCATTGGTCTGGGGGTGCTAAGAGGTGGAGAACTTGTAGGTTACCCCGCACTCTTTCCACATGGTTTTCATGTAACTAGACATGAAGTTGGATCCTCTGTCAGAGACAACCTCCTTGGGGAATCCAACACGGGTGAAAATGCCCAGGAGAGCCCTGGCAACCACTTTGGCAGTAACAGTCCGAAGGTGTATTGCCTCAGGGTACCTGGTGGCATGATCTACCAAGACCAGGATGAACCGATGTCCACCTGAAGTGGGAGGGTCAAGGGGACCGACGATGTCGATGCCCACCCTCTGAAATGGTTTGCCAACCACTGGCAATGGCTGCAGTGGGGCAATGACACAACCTCCAGTCTTGCCAGACAACTGACAAGTTGGGCAGGTCCTGCAGTGGGACTCCACCACTACTCCCATCCGTGGCCAGTAGAAATGGGCAGAGAGCCTCTGCTTAGTCTTCTTGGTCCCAAGATGACCAGCCAAGGGCACCTCATGCGCCAACTGCAGTAGGAAGGGCCTGTAAACCTGGGGTACCACCAACCTCTTGAGGGCACCAGGTTCAGGCTTAGTGGGCTCACTAACAAGGAGCTCATCCTCCCAATTAATCCGGAATGTCCTAGGCACTTCTCCTTGTGCCTGGGACAGGGCCTGTTTCCGCAGTCCCTCGAGAGAGTGGCACTCTCTCTGTCCCTTACAGAAGTCTGCCCGGGAGGGTCCCCCTTCAGCTAACAAGTATTGAAGGTCGGGATGATCCTCTGGGTTGAGAACCTCTCCCACAGGAGAGTCTTCTGTCTCTTCTCCCACAGGAGTTGAGTTTGGGTTTTCCACTGGACCCAGCCCGTCCGGAGCATGGATCCCAATGGGTGCTGTGGAACAGCAGGAAGAGAAGGTGTTCCCTCCACACAGGTGGCCTTCTTGGTCTTCCTTCTTCTTGCCTTAGGCCTCGCCTTTGGTTCGGGTACCTGACCGACAGCCAGACCCGGTGTCACCTGTGACCTAGTGACTGCAGCAGCAGTCATGGGAAGACCATCCGAGATCAACCCCAACTCTACTAGATCATTTCCTAACAGAATGTTAGCAGGGACATTGTCCTGAACCAGGACAGGAAGCTTTGCTGTCTTGTCTCCAATCATGAGTGTGACTAAGGCTACAGGTGATAATTTGGGAGGCCCACCAGCTAACCTGGTGGTTCGCAGAGGAGCACCTACATAGTCCTCTGGCTTGAGCAGGGTCCTGTCCACCACTGTCCACTGTCATGCTTGCCCCAGTGTCTCTCAAACCAGTAGAAGGCTGGCCATTCAAGAGGACACTTCACAAAAACCTACGAGTGTTCTGTGGGATAGTCGCCAGTACTTCTGCATACTGGTCCCAGGCCCCAAGGGACACTAAGGAAATCTCTACCGGAGCACCAAATGTGATCCCGGTAGAGGAGGGGAGGACAGTGGCCTCCACCTCAGACACGGGGTAAGGGTAGGTCAGGCTGACAGCCTGTACTCCAAGTGCCTTACCTTTACACTTGGAGTCACCCCTTTTGTGATCCAGAGCCCCACAGTCCCAACAAGCGCCAGGAGTGCGGGGTACGGTACTGGAACCACTGGGAGCCTGCTTTGCAGCAGGTGGACCACTACTCTTATTCCCACCCACAGATGACTTATCCCCACTAGATTTTTGGGTCTTGGGAGAGGAAGGTTTAGGTTTACCCTACTGTGACTGCTTGTGGGACTCCTCAGCTTTCTGAGAGGCCCCCTTTTCTTTGTCCTTGTCCTTCCCACTGGATTCCTTAGGGGACACCAGGTGGGAGACCCACTTGTCAGCCAACCTAGCCAGCTTAAAGGGGTCCAAAATGTTCTGGTCAGCCACATACTGACGCAGCTCTGGTGAACAGGCTTCAGAAAAATGCTCAAAAAACAAGAGGTGGGACAATTCAACAAAAGTCTTAACCTTGTATCCATTGATCCACCCCATCATGTTCATGTGCGCAGCACTCACCCAGTCAACCCAAGACACATTCTCTCTTTTCTTAAAATCCCTGAACCTTCTAAGGTATTGGGTAGGTGTCTTGCCAAACTTGGCAATCAAAGCAGACTTCATACACTCATACTGACCCCTTTCTTCCACACTCAGCTTCAGAATACAGTCATATCCAGTTTGAGGCACTCTGCTTAACAAACACTTAGTCCAATCTCTTTTATCAACATCATGAATCGCACAAGCCATTTCAAACGCTTCAATCCATTGGAGGATATCTGAACCCTCCACAAATACACCAACCAAATCTTTCATAAACTTGGTGGCTGGGGACCTGACACTCTCACTGGTTTTAGCTGAAGTCTCCACTCTAGCTTTCTCTAGCTGGATTCTCAGACATTCAGTGTCCTGGCTCTTGAGTTCAAGGTCCTTATTTCTGAGTTCAAGATCACTATTCTTGAGCTCCACTTGTTGAGCCAACTCCTCTTTCTTAAGTTCAGCATCTATTTCCAACTTGCGGTATTCAAAGGCCAATTTCATCCTTAATAACTCAAGCTCCAAGGAATTGCTGGGGTTTGGAACAGAGGCAGCAGGAATGGCGGCATTCCCAGAAACAGATTCAGCAGAAACCCCAGGGGCAGAGTCCTCATTGGTTGCATTCCCCCCCTCATCAAGAGTTTCACCATCAGTCTGGTAGTCCACCAGGGCAGCTATCAGCTCAGCCCTATACTTATCCACAAAGTCTAACTCCCTGGCTTCACAAGCACTCTGGAGAGCCTCCAAGCTCATCCGAGTCAATTTGCCATTTGCAATAGACTCCATTGTTTGTAATGCAGTTATCTTGTACACAACTAAACCTTAATTTAATAAAGTGCGGATATCCTTTGTAAGTGGCACGGTTATACACTGATTCTTCAAACCTTAAGCATCCCACCGCTGCCACCAGTGTGAAAGAAGACCGGTGGGGGGTGTCTGTACTTCTGCTCTCTATATGGTAGAAGAGAGGCACAGAAGACCCCAGCCAAGATTCTCTATTACGGTAGCAATGGACGAGCAATCAAGGCCTAGCTTCTCAGGAGGTGATGCAGGCTGGTTCTTAAGTACAGTGTAGTCCCCAAGCCCCCACAAAGGAATGTCCACACACTGTATTGGTTAGAACACAGTCTTTATATAAACAATATTCAAGGTTATATACACTTATCATAATAACTCACTTTGTACTTAGGAAAATCAACAATGGCAAATATATACAATTCTAAAGTGGTACCACCCTTTGTATTAGATCTCATTAAAGTGCATCAACAATACTGTAACAATGTCACACAGATCAATAGAGTGAAACCAGCAATAGAGAGAGGAGAGAAAATAAGATGGTTGAGCAATAGGCAGAATACTGGCCCCTACCACTAGACACAGTTCTGTGTGGAGATCCCCCCACCTGGGCAACCTGTAAAATAAAGATATAGCACAAGCCCAGTCCATATATTGTTCTGCAAGTCTTATTCCCTCCTATAATGTTTTTACCCCCCCAATGTACCTGGTGGAGTCGAGTTCTTCGAAGAGGCGTCGACAGATCCTTCTTGAGCGACCCCCTTTCAAGCGGGAGTCACGGATCGTCGAGAGGCGTCGAGAAGCATCGAGGAACTCGGTGTTCGGCGACGGGGAATCGACGGCCCTTCTTGAATGCCTTCCCTTTCAAGCGGGAGACATGGGGCGTCGAACGTCCGTCGATAAACAGGGTAGAACGGCGTCGATGAGGCGGCAGCTTCGTCCGAGCGGTGCTCGTCGGTGTCGGAGCGTCAGCGTCCTGCAAGGCAGAGGCGTGCGGGGCACCTCGGTGACAATAGTTCTGGACCGCAAAGATTGTGGAGACGGAGGCCCAACAAGGGCGTCGAGTCGTTCGAGTCTTTGTGGTCTTCGGGTGGCGGGAAACCCACCGGCAGGTTTCTCCTCGGCGCGTTGGTCGTCCTCGACTTTCTCCGGCAGGATAAAGCGGTCAACGGTGCGGACGAGGGAGTCCTTCGATTCAAATGTTCTTAGGCAAAGGAGCGGACGGCTCCGGTCGTCTGCGGCACGGCGTCAAGTGGTTCCCACGGCTGGGCAACACAACTTCGACGGGCCTCCAGCGGTTACACAAACCTGCGAACCCTGGTCGACGGCAATGGACTTCGACGGCGGCGATGTCCGGGTGCTTCACTTCGATCTCCTCGGCGGTCCCGTCTCGGGTCGGCAGCCTTTCGAGGGTCTGTCTTCCAGGGCGCTTCGGCGAAGATGGAGCGGTGCTCGATGGTCCCTCGGAGCACGGGAAGAGGGCGCCTTACCAGGTCCTCTCTCGGGTCAGTCTTCGACGATTTCGGCAGCCTTCGGATCGGTCGAAGCAAATGCCACAGCAAGTCTTCTTCTTCCAGCTGGACGTCGAGGATCAGCAGTTCCAGTTACTCTTAGAGAGGAGACTCAGCTCCAGAACGCTTCTGAACGCTTCTGAACGTTCCCTGAACCCCTACCAGTGGTGAGAGGTCCCCAGATATACTATGCTGGCACACACTCAGCAGCCAATCATACAGAAGGGCATTCATGCAGTCAGTCAGCCAATCAGGCACACAGTGCATTCAGGCCACACTCCTCCCTTTCAGACACTCACAACAAGGAATGTGGATTGGGACAAGTACCCAGCCATTCAACACTACACACTGCATTCAGGCCAGTTTCGGGCAGGGCTGTCTCAGTCTTTGTCTCTCATGCCAGAAACCAGACAACCACAACAAGGAGTGTATATTGGTCACACACTCCATTCACCCAGGTCCCACCCACAGGAGGTACCCACAACATACAGTCACTGGGAAGGCTCCAGTCAGTCTAGCTGGGCCTTCACAACAACACCATATATGGAACTTCCACCCAACAGCCAGTCAGGGGGAAGGGACAGAGTCAGGGCTTCCCAGGACTTTGGGAAAACAAGGTAACAGGCAATAGAAAGCAAGAGGCCACAGGGGCCATCTTGTTTCCTATCAGGAATCAACTGATCCCAATGGCAGGGCCTGGGTATCCCAAAATGGAGGACACCCAGAGCACCTGTCAAATTCAGCATGGAGCTGCCACCAGCCCATACCCTGCTCTGTGGGCCACCCACAGGTGCCCAAAAACATACACTAGGGGCACAGGGTTGTACCCCTACCCATGGGTGCCATAAGGGTATCCCAAGGGTCTGTTCACCAAACCAAAAGAGAGAGCTGCACTGCCAGGAGTCCCACATGGACTCCTGGGCAGAAAACATGACAGAACACACGATAAAAAGCAGTAAAGGACAAGGATTCAGAGGCCCTGTCCCTCTGATGCATTTCCAGCATCACAACTCCCACGACCCCCCTTGTTAATTTGCATATGTACAACTCGTGCATATTCTTCACGCCACTGTAGAGTGCAGTGCTGTTTTCACAATATTTTTCAGTAGATATTTGAAGAAACCATGGCTACCAGTGCTCCAACAAGGGAAGGACATACGAACATGTGTATTGTGTTTCCACTTACACAGACATTGGATTTGATTAGTTGCTCAGTGAAAGAAGAACGCTGTCACAGGTTTCTCACCTGTTTTCGCTGCTTGATGGACTCTTTAGGAGGAGTTTTCTTCTGTACGGTACGGATCTTGTACAAGCCCGCTCGGCTCTCTTCGGCTTCCAGTGTTCGTTCAGCTTCGATGTCCGGAATCAATAGGAAGCTCCATGAAGTCCAGAATAAGGAGAAGGTGCACTCGGAGGCGGGTACACGGAATCCGGGAAGAAGGCTGAATAAGAAGGAGAAAGGATAGTAGGGGAAAGCGAAGGATCCGGGAACCAGGAAACAACAGAGTTCCGCAAAGGCGAACTACGTAACACATGTCGAGCAACAGCTAACAGTAGTCTTGAGACGCGCGGGGCTGCAGGGGTGTGGCTAATTTATAGAACATGCTGCATCGGACGTGAAGGCTGGTAAGCAGCGTTCTGTGCTTATGGCCATGTTGGAAGTACAACAGAGTGTAAGCCCCGACGTGTCAAAGACCAGGAGGACCAGATGGGGCGGGTCCGATGGCTCATGACAGCATGCCTACTCCAAAAACCTGTCCCGCCGGGTTTGCACGAAGTACTGGAGCTGACCACGTTTATACCTGGAGTCACATATTCTGGAGACTTCATATTCCAGTTGGTCATTGACAAGTACAGGATTGGGTCTGAGGTTAGTCCGAGAGGTCTGAATGTATGGTTTCAGTAGAGATGTATGAAAAACTGGGTGAATTTTCTTCCAGGAGTCTGGTAATTTGAGCCGAAAGTCCACTGGGTTAATGATTTCTTTTATGGGAAAAGGCCCATAATACCAGGGGGCCAGTTTATTTGTCCATAGATGTCGGGGTAGGAGTTTCGAGGATAGCCATACTTTATCTCCTAGTGTGTAGGAGGGCCCTGGTCTTCTCTTGGAATCTGCATAATGCTTGGTATGAGTCTGTGCCCTTTCTAATTGTTCTTTTGCTTCTCTTTGAATATTGATGAGTGTTTCAATCCAGGAATCAACTGTAGGCACAGGTGTAGGGTGTGGAAGGGTGGAAGATAGCACTGAGGGATGAAATCCTTGACTGCAGAAAAAAGGGCTAGTCTTGACAGCCGAATGATCCAAATTGTTATAGGAGAATTCCGCCAGAGGTATCAGAAGTGACCAATCATCCTGGACTTTGGTAGTGAAACAACAAAGATATTGTTCCAGGGTTTGATTCACACGTTCGGTAGCCCCATTAGTCTGTGGATGATACCCTGAAGAGAGGGCACGTTGTATTCCTAGTATTCGGCAAAGGTGTTTCCAAAATTGAGATATGTATTGCAGTCCTCTGTCTGATATAATCTTGGAAGGGAGTCCATGGAGTCTAAATATGTGTTCCAGGAAAATTCCAGCAAGTTCTGAGGAAGAAGGTAGCTTGTATAACGGTGTGAAATGAGCCATATGAGTGAATAAATCTATGGTGACCATTATGGTTGTACACCCCCTAGAAGGTGGTAGTTCTACAATGAAGTCTGTAGCAATAATTTCCCAGGGCCTTGTTGGTAGTGCGGGCTGCAGTAGGAGGCCCGCCGGTCTCTTGTTATCATGTTTGTTTTGACTACAAACTGCACAGGCTTGAATGTACAGTCGTACGTCAGTCTTCATTCTCGGCCACCAAAATTGTCTTTGTATTAGATGAAGGGTGTTTGTGATGCCACGATGTCCGGAGTGAAGGGTATCGTGACAAAGGTTTATTATCCTTTGCTGTAGTTTCTGTGTGGGGATGACTCAACCTTAATCCTTGAAAAGAAATCCATCCTTAGTTCTGAGATTCCATCGGTTCTTTCCTGAAAATTCTTTCCAAAGTTCAGAGGACTGTGTTTGTATCCGAACCTCGTCCAGGAGACTGATTGCTTGAGCTACGAATATCGTGTGTAGAAATATTTTTGGAAATGACCGGTCTTCAAAGGTTTCGTAGTCAGGACGTCGAGATAGGGCGCCAACAATTATATTCTGTCTTCCAGGGACATGATGAATCTGAAACTGGTATTGAGCGAAGAAGAAGGCCCAATGGGCTTGACGGCTATTCCTACATTCCAGGGCCTGTAATACTTGAAGATTTCGATTGTCCGTGCAAACCTGGACAGGATGTTTTGCTCCTAGAAGTAAATGACGCCAATCTGTGAAGGCTTGACAGATGGCCAGCAGTTCCTTTTCTAAAACAGAGTAATGGGTTTCACTGGGAGTTAATGTCTGTGAAAGATAAGCAATAGAATGTTCCAGCTCGTCGTCGAATTCCTGTGTTAGGACTGCTCCAATGGCATAGTTAGAGGCGTCTGTCTCCACTAGGAATGGCCGGTTGATGTCAGGTTGAGCCAGGATGGGAGCTTGTGTAAACTCTGTTTTTAACTGTTGGAAGGCCTCCTCTTGGGCTGATGTCCAATGAAAGGGAGTGTCTTTCTTCAACAGGGCAATGATCGGTTGTACTATCTCGGAAAAGGAAGGTATGAATTTCCTATAGACGTCAGCCAAGCCCAGGAAAGACTGGATCTGTTTCACAGTGGTCGGACTTGGCCAAGATAGTATGGCCTTAACCTTGGATTGATCCATCCAATACCTTCTGGGCTAAGGACGAATCCTAGATAATGAACAGTAGCGATATGGAAAAGGCACTTCTCAGGTTTTGCCAGGAGCTTGTTTTCACATAGTCGCTGTAATACTGACTTAACATGTTCTTCATGCTTAAGAGGGTCCTTAGAGAATATTAAGATATTGTCCAGATACACGATGACGAAGAGGAACAGCATGTCTGAAAACACCCGATCCATGAAGCGTTGGAAGACCGCCGGGGCATTTGCAAGTCCAAAGGGCATGACCAAGTATTCAAAATGACCAAAGGGTGTTCTAAAGGCTGTCTTCCATACGTCACCTTCTCTAATACGGATCAGATGGTAGGCACCTCTGAGATCCAATTTTGTGAATATTACGGCTCCTCTTACTGCTTCCAGGATATCTGAGATCAAGTGCAATGGATAGCGATCTTTAAGGGTGTACTGATTTAAGTCTCGATAATCAAGACAAGGTCTGAGCTCATTGGTGTCTTTCTTAGGAACAAAAAACAGTGAGGCTCCGGCTGGGGATTTGGATGGTCGTATGGTGCCATTTTCAAGGTTAGTATCCAGATATTCACGGAGGGCCTTTTTCTCCGGTTCAGATAAAATGAACATCCTTCCAAAGGGAATCACAGCTGAAGGTTCGGTTTCAATAGCACAGTCTTCTGGTCTATGAGGAGGTAAGGCTTGAACAATAGCGGAAGAGAACACATCAGAGTATTCCTGACTTTAGGAACCCGGATGATGTTTGAAACTGTGAGTGGGCCTTGATGGTTTGCTGAAAGTCCTTCTGATGGTGACGGAGCGTGATCCAGGAGTAGGCAATGAGACATGCAATGCTCGGAACCCAGGAACAAGGAACCTGCTGCCCAATTGATGTATGGATTGTGTCTTTGTAGCCAGGGCATTCCCAAAACCATTGGGTAATGGGCAGACTTTATGATGTCAAACTTTATCTTCTCTCGATTGTGGTTTATTGCGAGCTCAACTTCCTTGGTCTGAAGGGTTATGGGTCCTGAAGAAAGAAGTCTTCCATAAATTGCTTCTACAGGTTGCATAATATCCCGGGATTTGAAAGGAATATGGTGTTTAAAGACCCATTCTTGATCTATGAATATTCCCATGGCCCCACAGTCCACCAACGTCAGAATGGGGTAGGTTTCTTTCTTGGATGGCGGTAGAAAGGCCTGTAAAATGACCAGATTGTTTTGTCCAGGAGAGTTCAAGGATGGAATAGATGTGGAGCAAACATCTCTCTCCCGACACTGTGCTCCATCTAGGATCGGGAGCTGGCGTTTCCCGAACGCCGTGCAGGGGCTATAGGACACTCTCTCACTAAATGTTTTCCCGAAGTACAATACATGCATAAGCCGTTATGGATCCTTCGCAACCTTTCTTGGGGGATATGGGTCCACGGAAGGCCCCTAGTTGCATAGGTTCGGGTTTGTTACTAGGAACAGAAGCACATCAGGTTTCAAGGAGGTCTCTATGGGGTTCTTCTGGAAGGGTAACTTGGTCTTCTTTTTCTCTGCCTTCCTTTCCTGGATGCGGACGTCAATCTGTAGAGCGAGATCCATAAGGGCTTGGTATGAACTTGGGCGTGCCACTCTGACTAGTTCATCCTTGATGTCTTCATTTAGTCCTCTTCGAAAGAGAGTGAAGCAGGCTTCAGAGGACCAGTCTGCTTCTTTAGCCAATTGTTTGATTTGTGTTACATACATGAGCATGTCCTGGGAGCCCTGCTGGAAATCGAGTAAACGTTCCTCAGCAGTATAGACCTGTTCTGGGCGGTCAAACATGGTCTTAAGGGCTTGAATGAATCCGTCATAATCATCCTTGAGGGCATCTCCGGCATTAACTAATGGTGTGACCCAGGTTAATGCATTCCCGTAAAGGTGGGAAATAATAAAGCCTACCTTAGCCCTGGGGGTAGAGAAATAATAGGGCTTAAAAGTAAAGTTGACCAAATAGGATTTGTCTACAATGCCACCCAATAGTACACTTTCCTTCGTGGCAGAGTCGCGGGATAAGACTAATTGTTTTAACGCGGCATTCTCTGCCTTTAGGTTTTGTACTTCAGTCGTTAGTTCTTGAATGCTGCGCATAACATCTTGAATGGCCGCATCCTTGTCTGTATCGACTTCAGTCAGGTGGCGTCTCTATCTGCCACAGGTTTCCCCCTTTCTCACCTGTTTTCGCTGCTTGATGGACTCTTTAGGAGGAGTTTTCTTCCGTACGGTACGGGTCTTGTACAAGCCCGCTCGGCCGTCTTCGGCTTCCAGTGTTCGTTCAGCTTCGATGTCCGGGATCAATAGGAAGCTCCAGGAAGTCCAGGATAAGGAGAAGGTGCACTCGGAGGCGGGTGCACGGAATCCGGGAAGAAGGCAAAATAAGAAGGAGAAAGGATAGTAGGGGAAAGCGAAGGATCCGGGAACCAGGAAACAACAGAGTTCCGCGAAGACGAACTATGTAGCACACGTCTAGCCACAGCTAACAGTAGCGTTGAGACGCATGGGGCCGCGGGGGTGTGGCTAATTTATAGAACGTGCTGCATCGGACGTGAAGGCTGGTAAGCAGCGTTCTATGCTTACGGCCATGTTGGATGTACAACAGAGTGTAAGCCCCGACGTGTCAATGACCAGGAGGACCAGAAGGCGCATATCCGATGGTTCATGACAAAAGCAAGAACAGGTTGATGCAGGACTTCAATGTTGGATCATCTACAATCTATTACATCAAGGCACAGAAATCAGAATAACTCCAGTTTGCGACGAATTCCAAGAGAAGCAAATCAATTGAACATAATTATCCTGTAAACAAACTAATTGGAAAAGGTATTGTATGAATGGTTTGTGCTAGAATATTCAGAGGGAGCACCTGTAGCTGGCCCAATATTCATTGAAAAGTCAAAGTACTATTATAAACAAATGAAAACAGCAGAAGCATGTGATTTTTCACATGGCTGGCTGTTTTAAAGTTGGCCAATTTATCCAAAGCCTTTATGTGTCTGGTGAAACATAATCAGCTGATCATGAGCACGCTAAAACATATTGAGCATTTTTCGAGAAATGCGTTGGCAAGAATTGCATAACCTCAAAGCAAATCTATAATGCTCATCAAAAATACCTTTTTGGAGTTGATTGTCAACATCTACCCTGGCTTTTTTGTAATTATTATTATTATTAATATTATGGTATTTATTAAGCACAGACCTACCAACAGAGTGCTTTACAGAGGCATACAACAATACAGATACACAACAGAGCACTTTACAGAGGTATACAACAGTACAGATGCATAACGGAGCACTTTTCAGAGGTAACAACAGAACAGATACATGGCAGGGGGTAGGATACAGAGGACACAGAGGAGGGGTACAGTTGTACAAGGAGGTTGGGGAGGAGAGGGATGGACGGCATCTAGCGAGTCAGATGGCATGGGGCGACGTGATGATCTAGGTGTTGAGGAGGAGAAACTCCATGGAGATGTGGTTCTTGAGTTATTTTCTGAATTGTATGAGTATGGGGGCGAGTCTGATGCTGACAGGGAGGAGGGTTCATAGTTTTGGGGCATTTGGCAGAGAAGGTTTGTTTTCTGGTTCTTTCCTTTTTGCAGCGACGGATTTCAAGTCTGCACATGTCCTGGCTTCTGGTGGTATGCTTTCTGCCGGAGATGTTAGTTTCTTCCCGAGGTAGCTGGGTGACTTGCGGGCGACTGCCTTATAGATGATACAGCAAGGCTTGAAGGTGATTCATGTGTGCAGTGGGAGCCATTGAAGGTCGATGATGTGGTTGTGCCGGAGTAGACCCTTGATCAGGCAGCGGGTCACCGTCTCCAGAGCCCTAGTTCTCTCTAGGCTGGACTACTGCCACAGCCTCTTCCTCACCCTCCCAGCTTCATCCCTGCACCCTCTGCAACTCATCCAGAACAGGACCGCAAGACTTATCCTTGGCCTCAAGTGCCGGGACCACAACTCTCTGTCGCTAAAATCTCTACACTGGCTCCCCGTGGCTGCAAGGATCAAGTTCAAGACCCTGTGCATCGTCCACAAGGCTTTCTGGGGCCTGGGACCCACCGATCTGCAATGTTGCCTACCTAAATACAGTCCTTCCGGAGCCCTCCGCTCATCTACCTCCAACCTTCTGCGAGTGAGCCGGTTCTCCAAGCAGAGATTTGGAGGGAGATCCTAATTCTCAGCAGGGGCCTCCCTCTGGAATAGCCTCCCTGCTGCCCTCCGTCTTGAGCCTTATCTCCTTAAATTCTGTAAACTCCTCAAGACCTTCCTCTTCTTCTCTTCCTTCTCTCTTCCTCTACCATTCTGACCTAGCTCTGTGCTCTTTCTCTCTCTCACTCGTTTTCCTTACAGCTTGCTGACTGGCCGCCTGGTGTACCTCAGAGTCTCACAGGTCCTTGACAACCCCGCCAGTCCTCTCTCGCACTTGCCTCAGGCCCTTGCACTCGCCCCACCCTCACTGCACTTGTGAAATGACCCAAGAGAGTGGCCCTCTCTGCACATACTCCAGTCTCCACTGACTGGGTGCACTTGGATCTCCCCCTCCATGTAACCGTCTGTGCACTTGCACGATCCGAATGCACCATGCCTGAAGATCGGCCGTCTGTTCTCCCCTGTCTTTCACCCCTTAATTGCACTTGGTAAAACTGCAGAATTGCTTTCAGGCCTATTTGCTGTGTCTCAACTGTTTAATTATATTATTTGCACTTACTCCGCCTGTGCAGACTATTATCATCTCAGAATTTCAAGGGCTCTGAATGAATGTGTTTTTTTCCCATGTTCCCACCCTCCTTGAGCTCTTTAAAACACTTGTCTTGTGTATATGCGCTTTATAAATAGACATTACCATACCATACCATGCAGACGCATGTAGGACAATTCTCAGGGGCACAAGGAGGACAACGGAAGGCCTTTGAGGAGGGCATTGCCCCATCTAGGTGGTATAGGACCAGTGCTTGAATGGTGGATATAAAGCTGTCCGGAGGGAGGAAGAGCTTGACTTTGCACAGAAGGGAGCACTGATACCAATCTGTCAGATTTTTCTTAGCTACATGTGTCTTGAAGGAGAGGTGTTTGTCGATGTGAAACTGAGGGACTTGGCGCAGGAGGTGAAGCTATGTTCCTCCACCTAGACAAACGAGAACATTGCTTTGAGCGCTTGTGAAGAAGACCGGTAGGGGGTGTCTGTAATTCTGCTCTCTATATGGTAGAAGAGAGGCACAGAAGACCCCAGCCAATATTTTCTATTACGGTAGCAATGGACGAGCAATCAAGGCCTAGCTTCTCAGGAGGTGATGCAGGCTGGTTCTTAAGTACAGTGTAGTCCCCAAGCCCCCACAAAGGAATGTCCACACACTGTATTGGTTAGAACACAGTCTTTATATAATCAATATTCAAGGTTATGTACACTTATCATAATAACTCACTTTGTACTTAGGAAAATCAACAATGGCAAATATATACAATTCTAAAGTGGTACCACCCTTTGTATTAGATCTCATTAAAGTGCATCAACAATACTGTAACAATGTCACACAGATCAATAGAGTGAAACCAGCAATAGAGAGAGGAGAGAAAATAAGATGGTTGAGCAATAGGCAGAATACTGGCCCCTACCACTAGACACAGTTCTGTGTGGAGATCCCCCCGCCTGGGCAACCTGTAAAATAAAGATATAGCACAAGCCCAGTCCATATATTGTTCGGCAAGTCTTATTCCCTCCTATAATGTTTTACCCCCCCAATGTACCTGGTGGAGTCGAGTTCTTCGAAGAGGCGTCGACAGATCCCTCTTGAGCGACCCCCTTTCAAGTGGGAGTCACGGATCGTCGAGAGGCGTCGAGAAGCGTCGAGGAACTCAGTGTTCGGCGACGGGGAATCGACGGCCCTTCTTGAATGCCTTCCCTTTCAAGCGGGAGACACGGGGCGTCGAACGTCCGTCGACAAACGGGGTAGAACGGCGTCGATGAGGCGGCGTCCTGCAAGGCAGAGGCGTGCAGGGCACCTCGGTGACAATAGTTCTGGACCGCAAAGATTGTGGAGATGGAGGCCCAGCAAGGGCGTCGAGTCGTTCGAGTCTTTGAGGTCTTCGGGTGGCGGGAAACCCACCGGCAGGTTTCTCCTCAGCACGTTGGTCGTCCTCGACTTTCTCCGGCAGGATAAAGCGGTCGACGGTGCGGACGAGGGATTCCTTCGATTCGAATGTTCTTAGGCAAAGGAGCGGACGGCTACGGTCGTCGGCGGCACGGCGTCAAGTGGTTCCCACGGCTGGGCAACACAACTTCGACGGGCCTCCAGCGGTTGCACAAACCTGCGAACCCTGGTCGACGGCAATGGACTTCGACGGCGGCGATGTCCGGGTGCTTCACTTCGATCTCCTCGGCGGTCCCGCCTCGGGTCGGCAGCCTTTCGAGGGTCTGTCTTCCAGGGCGCTTCGGCGAAGATGGAGCGGTGCTCGATGGTCCCTCGGAGCACGGGAAGAGGGCGCCTTACCAGGTCCTCTCTCGGGTCAGTCTTCGACGATTTCGGCAGCCTTCGGATCGGTCGAAGCAAATGCAACAGCAAGTCTTCTTCTTCCAGCTGGACCTCGAGGATCAGCAGTTCCAGTTACTCTTAGAGTGGAGACTCAGCTCCAGAACGCTTCTGAACGCTTCTGAACGTTCCCTGAACCTTCTACCAGTGGTGAGAGGTCCCCAGATATACTATTCTGTCTCTCATCCACACTGCTGGCACACACTCAGCAGCCAATCATACAGAAGGGCATTCATGCAGTCAGTCAGCCAATCAGGCACACAGTGCATTCAGGCCACACTCCTCCCTTTCAGACACTCACAACAAGGAATGTGGATTGGGACAAGTACCCAGCCATTCAACACTACACACTGCATTCAGGCCAGTTTCGGGCAGGGCTGTCTCAGTCTTTGTCTCTCATGCCAGAAACCAGACAACCACAACAAGGAGCGTATATTGGTCACACACTCCATTCACCCAGGTCCCACCCACAGGAGGTACCCACAACATACAGTCACTGGGAAGGCTCCAGTCAGTCTAGCTGGGCCTTCACAACAACACCATATATGGAACTTCCACCCAACAGCCCGTCAGGGGGAAGGGACAGAGTCAGGGCTTCCCAGGACTTTGGGAAACAAGGTAACAGGCAATAGAAAGCAAGAGGCCACAGGGGCCATCTTGTTTCCTATCAGGAATCAACTGATCCCAATGGCAGGGCCTGGGTATCCCAAAATGGAGGACACCCAGAGCACCTGTCAAATTCAGCATGGAGCTGCCACCAGCCCATACCCTGCTCTGTGGGCCACCCACAGGTGCCCAAAAACATACACTAGGGGCACAGGGTTGTACCCCTACCCATGGGTGCCAAAAGGGTATCCCATGGGTCTGTTCACCAAACCAAAAGAGAGAGCTGCACTGCCAGGAGTCCCACATGGACTCCTGGGCAGAAAACATGACAGAACACACGATAAAAAGCAGTAAAGGACAAGGATTCAGAGGCCCTGTCCCTCTGATGCATTTCCAGATCACAGTCGCCCCCCCCAGACTGAGGTGGAGGGTGTCTAATCTCCCACGGGATAGACACCCTCATCCAGACGGTCAACATACCTTCCGGAAAGGCCATCTGCATTATCGTGACTCTTCCCTGGTCTGTGCTCTATGGTGAAGTCTATCCCTTGCAGGCTAATGGACCACCTGAGCAATTTCGGATTCTCACCCTTCATTTGCATAAGCCACTTCAGGGGCTTATGATCTGTTTGGACCTTGAAGGTAGACCCCGTAAGGTAGGGCCTAAAACGCCTAAGGCTCCAAACTATGCTAAAACACTCCTTTTCAACAGTCGCCCACCTAAGTTCTCTACCCTTGAGTTGTCTACTGATGAATATGATAGGATGTTCTCTCCCTTTGTCATCTAACTGGGACAAGACAGCTCCAATTCCGGTGTCGCAGGCATCCGTCTGGACGATAAAGGGTCGGCTGTATTCAGGCGCACACAACACAGGTGCCCTACACAGACTTTCTTTCAAGCCATCAAAGGCCCTCTGACAGTCTTCGGTCCAATTAACCTTCCTAGGCTGTTTGGGTGAAGTTAGAGCTGTCAGGGGTGCAGCTATGGTTCCATAGTCTGCCATGAAATTGCGATAGTACCTAGTGAGGCCCAAAAAGGCTCTCACCTGGGTTTGAGTAGTGGGAGTCTCCCAGTTCTGTACATCCTGTACTTTACTGGAGAGAGGTTGGATTTGACCCCCTCCTACCTCATGACCAAGATAGGTAACTTTCCCCTGAGCTATCTGGCACTTGGTGGCCTTGATAGTGAGGTTAGCCCTTTTCAAGGCCTGCAACACCTTATCCAGATGTGTCAAATGCTCTTCCCAGGTGGAACTGTAGACGGCAATGTCGTCTAAGTAAGCCACACAAAAGGCTTCCAGCCCACTGAGCACATGGTTGACCAATCTCTGGAAGGTGGCAGGGGCATTCTTCAACCCAAAAGGCATGACCCTAAACTGGTAGAGTCCCTCAGGTGTTGAGAAGGCTGTCTTTTCCTTGGCATGGTCCGTCAGAGCTATTTGCCAATAGCCTGAGGTAAGGTCAAAGGTGCTCACAAATTTGGCAGCACCTATGGTGTCCACCAGCTCATCAGCCCTGGGCAATGGGTGCGCGTCAGTTTTGGTGACGGCATTGACTCCTCGGTAGTCCACACAGAACCTCCAATCCTTGGTACCCGCCTGGAACTTGCCTTGGGGACAAGGACCACTGGACTGGACCAGGGACTGGTTGAGGGTTCAATAACAACCTGATCCAACATCTTGGCGACCTCAGCCTGGATGTGGTTCTTGACGGTATCTGACATACGGTAGCACCTGCTTTTGACAGGCACACTGTCACCAGTGTCAATTTCATGCCTACACCACGGTGTAAGGCCTGGCGTCAGTGAAAACAGAGAGGCATACTGTTGGAGTAAAGCCCTGCAGGCCCTCTGTTGCTCTGTTGTCAAATCCGGAGAGAGATGTACTCCCTCCACTGAGCCATCCTGAGGGTTGCTATGCAGCAAATCAGGAAGGGGCTCACTCTCATCCTCTTCTTGCCCTGAAGCTAGCAAGAGACATGAGACTTCTGCTCGCCGGTGGAAAGGCTTGAGTCTGTTGACATGGAATATCTGAGGGGCTACCCCAGAGGCTCCCATGTCAACCAGATAATTGACTTCGCCCATCTTGGAGATGATCCTGAAGGGTCCAGTCCACTTGTCTGCCAGAGCTCTAGGCTTGGTAGGCTCCATCACAAGGATTTCCTGTCCCGGAGTCCAATCCACTTGTGAGGCTTTAAGGTCATGCCAGTACTTATTCAATTCCTGGCTGGCCTTGAGATTTTCTGTTGCCTGACCCATCATCTGTGTCATCCTCCGTCTGAGGCCTAACACATAGTCCCCCACTTGCTTGGTGGGACCTGGAGGGGTGGCTTCCAAGCCTTCTCTGATGAAGGCGAGGGGCCCCCTCACGGGATGTCCAAAGAGTAACTCAAAGGGGCTAAAACCAACACCCTCTTGAGGTACCTCTCTGTAAGCAAACAGCAGGCATGGCAGGAGGAGATCCCATTTCCTCCTTAGGGGTTGTTCCAAAGCCCCTAGCATGCCCTTGAGAGTTTTATTAAATCTCTCAACCAGACCATTGGTCTGGGGGTGGTAAGAGGTGGAGAACTTGTAGGTTACCCCGCACTCTTTCCACATGGTTTTCATGTAACTAGACATGAAGTTGGATCCTCTGTCAGAGACAACCTCCTTGGGGAATCCAACACGGGTGAAAATGCCCAGGAGAGCCCTGGCAACCACCTTGGCAGTAACAGTCCGAAGGGGTATTGCCTCAGGGTACCTGGTGGCATGATCTACCAAGACCAGGATGAACCGATGTCCACCTGAAGTGGGAGGGTCAAGGGGACCGACGATGTCGATGCCCACCCTCTCAAATGGTGTGCCAACCACTGGCAATGGCTGCAGTGGGGCAATGACACTACCTCCAGTCTTGCCAGACAACTGAAAAGTTGGGCAGGTCCTGCAGTGGGACTCCACCTCTACTCCCATCCGTGGCCAGTAGAAATGGGCAGAGAGCCTCTGCTTAGTCTTCTTGGTCCCAAGATGACCAGCCAAGGGCACCTCATGCGCCAACTGCAGTAGGAAGGGCCTGTAAACCTGGGGTACCACCAACCTCTTGAGGGCACCAGGTTCAGGCTTAGTGGGCTCACTAACAAGGAGCTCACCCTCCCAATAAATCCGGAATGTCCTAGGCACTTCTCCTTGTGCCTGGGACAGGGCCTGTTTCCTCAGTCCCTCGAGAGAGTGGCACTCTCTCTGTCCCTTACAGAAGTCTGCCCGGGAGGGTCCCCCTTCAGCTAACAAGCATTGAAGGTCGGGATGATCCTCCGGGTTGAGAACCTCTCCCACAGGAGAGTCTTCTGTCTCTTCTCCCACAGGAGTTGAGTTTGGGTTTTCCACTGGACCCAGCCCGTCCGGAGCATGGATCCCAATGGGTGCTGTCGGAACAGCAGGAAGAGAAGGTGTTCCCTCCACAGAGGTGGCCTTCTTGGTCTTCCTTCTTCTTGACTTCGGCCTCTCCTTTAGCTCGGGTACTTGACCCACAGCCAGACCCGGTGTCACCTGTGACCTAGTGACTGCAGCAGCAGTCATGGGAAGACCATCCGAGATCAACCCCAACTCTACTAGATCATTTCCTAACAGAATGTTAGCAGGGACATTGTCCTGAACCAGGACAGGAAGCTTTGCTGTCTTGTCTCCAATCATGAGTCTGACTAAGGCTACAGGTGATAATTTGGGAGGCCCACCAGCTAACCTGGTGGTTTGCAGAGGAGCACCTACATAGTCCTCTGGCTTGAGCAGGGTCCTGTCCACCACTGTCATGCTTGCCCCAGTGTCTCCCAAACCAGTAGAAGGCTGGCCATTCAAGAGGACACTTCTCAAAAACCTACGGGTGTTCTGTGGGATAGTCGCCAGTACTTCTGCATTCTGGTCCCAGGCCCCAAGGGACACTAAGGAAATCTCTACCCGAGCACCAAATGTGATCCCGGTAGAGGAGGGGAGGACAGTGGCCTCCACCTCAGACACGGGGTAAGGGTAGGTCAGGCTGACAGCCTGTACTCCAAGTGCCTTACCTTTACACTTGGAGTCACCCCTTTTGTGATCCAGAGCCACACAGTCCCAACAAGCGCCAGGAGTGCGGGGTACGGTACTGGAACCACTGGGAGCCTGCTTTGCAGTAGGTGGACCACTACTCTTATTCACACCCACATATGACTTATCCCCACTAGATTTTTGGGTCTTGGGAGAGGAAGGTTTAGGTTTACCTGACTGTGACTGCTTGTGGGACTCCTCAGCTTTCTGAGAGGCCCCCTTTTCTTTGTCCTTGTCCTTCCCACTGGAGTCCTTAGGGGACACCCGGTGGGAGACCCACTTGTCAGCCAACCTAGCCAGCTTAAAGGGGTCCAAAATGTTCTGGTCAGCCACATACTGACGCAGCTCTGGTGAACAGGCTTCAGAAAAATGCTCAAAAAACAAGAGGTGGGACAATTCAACAAAAGTCTTAACCTTGTATCCATCGATCCACCCCATCATGTTCATGTGCGCAGCACTCACCCAGTCAACCCAAGACACATTCTCTCTTTTCTTAAAATCCCTGAACCTTCTAAGGTATTGGGTAGGTGTCTTGCCAAACTTGGCAATCAAAGCAGACTTCATACACTCATACTGACCCCTTTCTTCCACACTCAGCTTCAGAATACAGTCATATCCAGTTTGAGGCACTCTGCTTAACAAACACGTAGCCCAATCTCTTTTATCAACATCATGAATCGCACAAGCCATTTCAAACGCTTCAATCCATTGGAGGATATCTGAACCCTCCACAAATACACCAACCAAATCTTTCATAAACTTGGTGGCTGGGGACCTGACACTCTCACTGGTTTTAACTGAAGTCTCCACTCTAGCTTTCTCTAGCTGGATTCTCTGACATTCAGTGTCCTGGCTCTTGAGTTCAAGGTCCTTATTTCTGAATTCAAGATCCCTATTCTTGAGCTCCACCTGTTGAGCCAACTCCTCTTTCTTAAGTTCAGCATCTATTTCCAACTTGCGGTATTCAAAGGCCAATTTCATCCTTAATAACTCAAGCTCCAAGGAATTGCTGGGGTTTGGAACAGAGGCAGCAGGAATGGCAGCATTCCCAGAAACAGATTCAGCAGAAACCCCAGGGGCAGAGTCCTCATTGGTTGCATCCCCCCCTCATCAAGAGTTTCACCATCAGTCTGGTAGTCCACCAGGGCAGCTATCAGCTCAGCCCTAGACTTATCCACAAAGTCTAACTCCCTGGCTTCACAAGCACTCTGGAGAGCCTCCAAGCTCATCCGAGTCAATTTGCCATTTGCAATAGACTCCATTGTTTGTAATGCAGTTATCTTGTACACAACTAAACCTTAATTTAATAAAGTGCGGATATCATTTGTAAGTGGCACGGTTATACACTGATTCTTAAAACCATAAGCATCCCACCGCTGCCACCAGCTGTAAAGAAGACCGGTAGGGGGTGTCTGTACTTCTGCTCTCTATATGGTAGAAGAGAGGCACAGAAGACCCCAGCCAAGATTCTCTATTACGGTAGCAATGGACAAGCAATCAAGGCCTAGCTTCTCAGGAGGTGATGCAGGCTGGTTCTTAAGTACAGTGTAGTCCCCAAGCCCCCACAAAGGAATGTCCACACACTGTATTGGTTAGAACACAGTCTTTATATAATCAATATTCAAGGTTATGTACACTTATCATAATAACTCACTTTGTACTTAGGAAAATCAACAATGGCAAATATATACAATTCTAAAGTGGTACCACCCTTTGTATTAGATCTCATTAAAGTGCATCAACAATACTGTAACAATGTCACACAGATCAATAGAGTGAAACCAGCAATAGAGAGAGGAGAGAAAATAAGATGGTTGAGCAATAGGCAGAATACTGGCCCCTACCACTAGACACAGTTCTGTGTGGAGATCCTCCCACCTGGGCAACCTGTAAAATAAAGATATAGCACAAGCCCAGTCCATATATTGTTCTGCAAGTCTTATTCCCTACTATAATGTTTTTACCCCCCCAATGTACCTGGTGGAGTCGAGTTCTTCGAAGAGGCGTCGACAGATCCCTCTTGAGCGACCCCCTTTCAAGCGGGAGTCACGGATCGTCGAGAGGCGTCGAGAAGCGTCGAGGAACTCAGTGTTCGGCGACAGGGAATCGACGGCCCTTCTTGAATGCCTTCCCTTTCAAGCGGGAGACACGGGGCGTCGAACGTCCGTCGACAAACAGGGTAGAACGGCGTCGATGAGGCGGCAGCTTCGTCCGAGCGGTGCTCGTCGGCGTCAGAGCGTCGGCGTCCTGCAAGGCAGAGGCGTGCGGGGCACCTCGGTGACAATAGTTCTGGACTGCAAAGATTGTGGAGACGGAGGCCCAGCAAGGGCGTCGAGTCGTTCGAGTCTTTGAGGTCTTCGGGTGGCGGGAAACCCACCGGCAGGTTTCTCCTCGGCGCGTTGGTCGTCCTCGACTTTCTCCGGCAGGATAAAGCAGTCGACGGTACGGACGAGGGAGTCCTTCGATTCTATTGTTCTTAGGCAAAGGAGCGGACGGCTCCGGTCGTCGGCGGCACGGCGTCAAGTGGTTCCCACGGCTGGGCAACACAACTTCGACGGGCCTCCAGCGGTTGCACAAACCTGCGAACCCTGGTCGACGGCAATGGACTTCGACGGCGGCGATGTCCGGGTGCTTCACTTCGATCTCCTCGGCGGTCCCGTCTCGGGTCGGCAGCCTTTCGAGGGTCTGTCTTCCAGGGCGCTTCGGCGAAGATGGAGCGGTGCTCGATGGTCCCTCGGAGCACGGGAAGAGGGCGCCTTACCAGGTCCTCTCTCGGGTCAGTTTTCGACGATTTCGGCAGCCTTCGGATCGGTCGAAGCAAATGCAACAGCAAGTCTTCTTCTTCTAGCTGGACGTCGAGGATCAGCAGTTCCAGTTACTCTTAGAGTGGAGACTCAGCTCCAGAATGCTTCTGAACACTTCTGAACGTTCCCTGAACCTTCTACCAGTGGTGAGAGGTCCCCAGATATACTATTCTGTCTCCCATCCACACTGCTGGCACACACTCAGCAGCCAATCATACAGAAGGGCATTCATGCAGTCAGTCAGCCAATCAGGCACACAGTGCATTCAGGCCACACTCCTCCCTTTCAGACACTCACAACAAGGAATGTGGATTGGGACAAGTACCCAGCCATTCAACACTACACACTGCATTCAGGCCAGTTTCGGGCAGGGCTGTCTCAGTCTTTGTCTCTCATGCCAGAAACCAGACAACCACAACAAGGAGTGTATATTGGTCACACACTCCATTCACCCAGGTCCCACCCACAGGAGGTACCCACAACATACAGTCACTGGGAAGGCTCCAGTCAGTCTAGCTGGGCCTTCACAACAACACCATATATGGAACTTCCACCCAACAGCCAGTCAGGGGGAAGGGACAGAGTCAGGGCTTCCCAGGACTTTGGGAAACAAGGTAACAGGCAATAGAAAGCAAGAGGCCACAGGGGCCATCTTGTTTCCTATCAGGAATCAACTGATCCCAATGGTAGGGCCTGGGTATCCCAAAATGGAGGACACCCAGAGCACCTGTCAAATTCAGCATGGAGCTGCCACCAGCCCATACCCTGCTCTGTGGGCCACCCACAGGTGCCCAGAAACATACACTAGGGGCACAGGGTTGTACCCCTACCCATGGGTGCCATAGGGGTATCCCATGGGTCTGTTCACCAAACCAAAAGAGAGAGCTGCACTGCCAGAAGTCCCACATGGACTCCTGGGCAGAAAACATGACAGAACACACGATAAAAAGCAGTAAAGGACAAGGATTCAGAGGCCCTGTCCCTCTGATGCATTTCCAGCATCACAGCGCTCTCTCCACCTATTGCTGTCTCAATAATTTGTCATTTCTGGAGTTTAATTCGGCACTGTTAGCTCCCTTTGGGCAGAGTTGTCCGGCTCACACCTTCATTCCATTTAGCCCATGTCTTTCAGCATGGATCTCTCCAGCCACCCAACAGATGAGGACAACTTTCTTCAACTTGCTCTGCTGGTACCAAACCCCATTCTCTGTCTCTCCCTGTGTCTTAACAGCAATTTCACCTTGGCCTTATGACCGCCCTGGACTCCAGAGCAGAAACCAACTATTACACTAATCTCATATTCTCTCTGTGGCCTCATCCTTGCAAGCTATCTATGACCCTCCAGTCAATGACTGCCCCTCCCAACTCCACTGTTTTACCTGCCCACTCTAAGCTCATTACATTGTCCACTAAACCTCATTCAGAATCCTTAAGATATCAGATGCCATGTTGGCCTCCTCTCTGCCCCTCCTCCAGGCTCTTTCTGTCCACCCCGCCCTCAACATTTCACTATCAAACTTCCCACCAACCACCCTGGCTGAGCTTCCACTCATCGTCTCAGGTGCCAACCCTTCCTCTTGCTGACCCCTCCGCAGGACAAACAATCAAGAAACCCCTGATCTATTATCTTCTCCACTCTTCAATTTTGACTTTTCATTATGATCTTCCCAGCCTGTTTTAAGTTGACCACTACTGAACACAACAACCCAGAAAAATACTGAACCATTTTCTTCCTCACTTATCCAATGTTCTTGAGCAGTGACTCTCTTCAGTCTGGATCCCACAGCAAACACTGCAGAGAGACCCACGCACTACCACATCTCTTACTTACCGAGTATGGGTCATAACAGCCATCTTATTTATTTATTTATTTTTTCATTTGTAGAGTGTGCGCGTACCCTGGGGCATCTGGGCACTGGAGAAGCTGGTTACATACAACCCATATGCTAGGCTGGAAGCGTGAATTAGTTACAGTATCATTAGGGAGCATACAGTTTGTTACATCGTGTTAGTTATTTTTAACTCATGAGCATAGAAGGAAGCAAGCGTTAGTTACATCAGACAATGCCATGGCTGGTCTGTTCTATCTGTTTGTATTAGCTATGTTAGTTGAACAGGATGGTTTTGAAGGCTCTGTGGAAGATCCAGTACTATTCCTCCGCTCGTTGTGCATGTGGGAGTGCATTCCAATGCTTAGCGGCAATGACTGGGAAGCAAGTGCCCCATGTTTTGGCCTACTTAAACTTAGGATGGTCCAGTCTGTGGGTGTATGAGATTCTGATGGGTCTAGACGAGTGGGTTTTGGAGATTCTTTGGACGAGGTAGGGAGGGGCGGATTTGGAGGTGCATCTGTGTATGATAGTGAGGATCTTAAAGGCGATCCTTTCTTTGATTGAGAGCCAGTAGGCAGCTTTGCGGGCAGCAGAAATGTGTTCTCGCTTAGGGATATTCAGGGCATTATTTTGGATGGTCTGGAGTTTATTTAAGTTATGACTGAGGTACCAGCAAATAGTGCATTGCAGTAATCCAGCCTAGCGCCCACCATTGCGCGTACAGTTGTTAGGCAACTGTCTCTAGAGAGGAAGGGTATGGCTGCATTTAGTAATTTTGGAGTGGGCTCCTGAGGAGGCTATGACATTTATATGTTTGATGAGAGAGAGAGTTACGTCGAGGTAGACTCCCAGAGTTTTTACCACTGGAGAAACCTTGATAGTGGATCCATGGATGTTAAAGGTTGCATATTTTGGGTCAAGTTTTTTCAGCACTGCTGGAGGTCCTATTGTGAATAATACCATATTCTCATCATTCAAGCAAAGGCTGTGAGTTGTCATTCAGGCTTGGATTGTAGAGTAGGTTGAGCTCAGCGCGGCATTGTCATTGGTGTATATGCCAAAGAGCGGGAGGAGGATTTGTGTGTCATCATCATAGTTTGTATAGGCTATGTTGAGGGAATCCAGGATCGAAAAGTGGCTTAGTGAATATATTACACAGGGTTGGCGAAACACAAGAACCTTGCAGGACACTACAGTTGATAGGGGCAGGCGCCGCACTTGCATGCTCAGAGAAAACTCTCATTAATCTACCTTCAAGGAATGAGGGAATCCAGGATGCTGCTTCCTGTGAGAAGGACGATGAGGCGGTAAGGTGATGACATAGAATCCTGTGGTCATCTGTCATCTATGTTTACTTTCCCCATGTCTAAGATGCATTTGATACAGAGGGCCATCCCTCCCTCCTTCAAACTCTCTCACATCCTGGCTTTCAGGACACCATCCTATCATAGCTAGCCTCCTACCTGATTTACCAGTGCTTTTTCATTTCCTGGACCATTGGCCCTCTTCTCCCACTTCCCGCCCCTGGACTGTAAATCTGTGCATATCTGTAAATATTGTAATTAAGGAAGATGTATTTTACGCCTGTGTTACGTTTAAAAACATCCCGAAATGGGTCTGTCTAGCTATCAAAAATCCCTTTGTTCCCTGCTCCCTGCCAAAGAATTTAATCATTTTCAATACATACATGTAAATACATGACTACAAATGATACTCACCTGGCTGTTTGAATGAAGAAATGTGAACAGGTGGATATCTGTTCCAAGCCTTAGGCAAAGGCAGATGAGGAATAACAGATTTACTAATCTCACACTCCATAAATGGATCATAAAAACAGGCAAAAACAGGCAGATATCACTCCTTTTCAGAATATGAATGAGCAGGTCTCCAAAAAGAATCGGGAAACCTTTCCATCACCTTCTCAGATTCTTTAACCATTCTCCAACCATGGCCTGAGTATTCTGTAACTTGCTCAGAAAGCCATCGGAAGCCAACACTAATTGCTGGAATGCAATTACATCTGAAAAAAAGCTGCATGTGCATTTCATACAGAAATAGAAAGGCAATACTGAAGTAGCAGAATGCACAGAATTATAATATGAACATTCTATAATTTGCAACAAAACCCCCCATTAGTCTGAGAGGCATTCCACAAAACAATTCTGACTTTGCCCCTACATCTGATTGATTGTTAGAGGATGATATTAAGAGAAAATAGTCCATATCACTCCCAGGGACTTACAAAATTCACCCTGAGATATATTGAGAACTTCAATCAGAAATATTGTCACTACGCCCACCATACAGACAACAGTTCTGCACGAAACAAATCTATCCCATCTCAACAGCAGTAAGCTTTTCTCAAGGGTAGAGTGGGCCATATTGAAACAACTGTCTACTGTAATCTTTATAACATTATACAATTCAGACAAAGGCAACTTCAGAAATACAATCTGTGTCAATAGCATGCTGTGATTACGTAGCCACTTCCAATGACCTTAAATAGCTGATTGGCTACTAAAATAAATGCTTACTCTGGGCAAACAGAGGGCAAAACAATAACATAACAGTGAACATCAGAAGACGCTGTCCACCGCCAAAATGACCACTAAGACAATTAGAGTATCCTTTACAACTTTATAACCAGGTGGAGTTACATCAGGACATACCACAACACCTGGGGATTTGTGCAGTGTCTTTGACATGTATTGCTACTTACACTCCAGCTTGGCTGATTTTATCAACAAAATAATTTCAAACCTTCTGTGTGCTTATATTTAGGTGGACCACTCCTCTTAATATAAATTAATTAATTACAGAGTGATTTTAGATTTAAACATAAAACTCTGTTTCTTCCAGCAGTGCTAAGACTTGCCTTAGCTCCGCCTAACCAGTCTGCTTCCAGAAACGCTGGGACCTGCCCACGTGATCTAATGTCTGATTGAGGCCAGAAGTGGAAACGTTTACCACGCTCTTGTACCAGAGGACCTCTAGTAAAAGTCACAGAAACAAACAAGCAACTCAAAAAAGGAGCACACACCAAGCAAGCAGGAAGACAAATGTATTAGACCCAAACAGCTGGAAGCATGTTTCAGACAGGCCCCTCGAACTGGACTGAATGAAATGCGCTGTCAACGCCACTCACCGCAGCTAAACATTTTATACCCGAATTACAAATTGATCATACAATATTATACATTTTCTGGGCAGGTCACAGGAGCTGATTGGTGGAACTATGTCAGTCCTCTATATGCACTTATATGTTAAGTGACCCTGATTAGGTAGACCCTTTCTTTAGCAGAAAATCACATTAACATCCCTCGTGACATCACAAACCTTCCCACACTGCCCCTCAATTACTTGATGGTGCTGATTGGTCGAAAACACTTGTTTGCCATTGGTTGGCAATGCCCAATATACAAATGGCTTAGATGGCAAGGGACGAGACATTCACAACGAGCCTGACCAATGAGGTGGTCCTCAGACACCAGCAAGGACCTGTACAATGTTGCACCCTAAGGACACCAAAACCTCTATCTGCTGATTGGCTCCCTGTCATGCACTGCATATCCCCAACCCCAATGCTCTGGCCCCCAGCGCCCCTTCTCATGCCTTGCTGCTAAGTCTCGGGAGGATAGCTCAGTGGCAAGGTGCTTGCCTTGGAAACAAGACGAAACAGAGCAACACAGGTTCGATCCCCGGGTCCGCGCTTAGAAACCTCTGGGTATTAAGTGCGTTATAAATAACCTATCATATCATATCATATCATATCAAGTGTAGTCTGAAAAAACTATACCACACCGTGGCTGGAGTTTAACTATATTGAATTTCTATTTCTCTGCCATTTCTCCTCATGCACCCAGGTGCCTTGCTCATTGGCCTCAAAAGTATCTCTTAGAGTGATTTTGCCGGGGCTGCGTTCTCCTGGGAATCTTCAGCCATGCAACATTTCTGCACACTGTTTCTGCGGAATGTTGCAAAAATACAAACTGCTTGTCACACAAAGGCCTGCAGCTGTTTTATTATGAGCTGTCTGCGAGAAATGCTTTCCTTATGTAGGCCTATAAGAAAATGGCTTCTCTATTGGTCATATTTTGCTCAAAAGCCCCACAACCATGTCCCCCCTAAGGTCCTTTGCACCCGGTGCCCGCTCTAACAACTACCCCTTACTACACCCACAGGAGCCTCCCTGCATTGGGTTCCACCAATGGACCTCTCTCGCTGTGCCTGTTTTTCTGTCCCCTTATGCAAATAGCGCTGCATTCAATGACGTCCCCACCCCCGGTGTAACCCACCATGTTACCCTCGATGTCACCACATTACTTGCGCAAATGGTAAGTGCCCCCCCAAACCCCTGGCAGCATTGAACTTGGACCTTTACAACCCTCTTTTGCCATCTTATTGATATGAGGGCTTGGATTTGACATCTTGGAGCTCATTTAGAGTGTGGCAGAGAGTGTTTTTCTGCCACACATCCACCATAAAACTGTCAGAATAGTGGTGTTTGCAAAACTGCCACATTTCCACCGATCATGAGAAAAGGGAAACGTATGCTGACGCAGCAATGGCTCTGCCAGCATATATGCATCTGCCAAAAGAAGCATTAATTATGCCACAAAATTGTCATAAATAAAATTGTTTTGGATTACTTCCTTTCTTACAGGTTGAACACAATCAGTTGCAATATCCTCGTTTGAATCTTCAAAAAGACCAATAATCTGCGAAGTGCCACGCGGCTCCTTTCTGACCACCGTGCTATTTTATAATATTTATATGTGAGCATGGTCAGATTTGATTGAGCATTTTTGCTCTTCTTCCTACGTATATACGGACAACACTCAGTTAATGGTATCTGGAAAATAAGTAGGCATTGCGTTTCAAAGACTTCTTGGATCAAATAAACCAATGGATAATCCTCAACCGCTTGAAATGTAATGCTCGAAAAACCAAAATCCTACTTTGCTCTAACTCTTGAATCAAGAAGCTAATCTTTCATTTATTAGTTCTTCTAAACACTTAGCAGTCAATAAGTGGTCAGAAAATATTTAGTCTCCCACCCTGGACTCTACCTGGTGCATCATTGAATGTTAGGAATCAGGGACTGTGGTTTGATGCTCGGCTATCTTTGGGCCCACATGGCCGCTAGTGCCTACTTTTTACATGTATGCATTCTTAAAAGATTCTTAGAATTATTTCTCAGTCTCACATCTAAGGACCTCATTATGAGTGTGCTGGTACGGTGATATGCCGGTATTACTGAACATCGGCATGTTACAGCACCAGC
This sequence comes from Ambystoma mexicanum, assembly GCF_040938575.1. Taxonomy (NCBI): domain Eukaryota; kingdom Metazoa; phylum Chordata; class Amphibia; order Caudata; family Ambystomatidae; genus Ambystoma; species Ambystoma mexicanum. Next base: position 743,234,857 of record NC_090934.1, read on the forward strand.
ACACTCCAAGTTTGACGGTAGGGCCGTGGATTTACCTCCAGCTCTGAGTTGGAGGTATATCAGCCACCCTACTGGCACAAATTGACAGTATTACCGCCCGGTAATATCAGTGCCTGTAATACCATCAAACCTGACTCCATGGAATTGGGATTTACTGGCATTTCCCCCACTTGGAATCTGCCGGTAATTCTGACAAACCAAGTAGCGGAAACAGTATTACAGTTTACCAGTGATACCGGCAGGATACCGGCAAACATGTAATGAGGCCCAAAGTCTTTGGGCCTCATTACACGGAAGGCGGTAAGGGTTAACGGTCACCGGTAATGGTATCGGTGACCATTAAGCCTTACTGCCTGATTACGAGGTCCCTCTGCGGGTTGGTACTTTAACGCCTGCTTTTTAGCAGACGTTAAAAAGCAACCCGCAAAGGGACCAGGGTGCTAATTAGCACCTTCCCCATTCCCATTATGCCCTATGGGGCAAAAATGGGAATGGGGAAGGGGGAATTACTGCCCCGCCAACCTTGGAATAGGGCGGTAATTCCCCTTTCCTCCAAGGCGGTGCCAGTATTTTACCGGCATGGACCAAGGTGCTAACAGCACCTTGGTCCACCGCCTACCGTGTAATGAGGCCCTTTATCTGTAGTTGGCTGGACTCATGCAATGCTGTCTATTTGGAATTGTCCAAATTTGCTTTGCATAGAGTGAATATTTTACAAAATGCTGCCACCAGCCTTTTTCTCCACATGGGCCACAGAGAGCATATGACTCCAGCTTTGCAGGTGTTGCACTGGCTTGCGGTATAAAAACCCAATTAAGGCATTAGGGGCCTCATTACACGTTGTGCGGTAAAAATCTCCAATTACCGGCATGGCGCTCTTAACGTGTCCGCCCTCGCAAGAGGGCGCTAATAGTGTACCATTACAAGTGCGCGGACACGAGCATAGCGCCATGCCGGTAATGACCCTTCCGCCATGCCGCTAAAGACCCCAAAAAGTCACTTACCGCCCTCGACGAAAGTGCAGATAGCAGCTCCGCCCTCACACTGCATGCAAATAGCGGTCACCGCTATTAGCGGTGACCTTTAAATTGCGGAACCGGAAATAGCGTCATCGCACAGGAACGGGAAAGAGCACGGCGGCCATCTTTAAAAACACAATCCATTGCCATCCTCTGCCCCCTGGACCTGTTTGGAGTAGGTTGCAGTTGCAAATCATCAGGGACACCCTCAACATGCCCAAGGCATTGAAAAAGAGCACCGACAGGCAGCGCAAAGAAAAATTTACATCAGAGGAGCTGATCATGCTGACCCAGACCCTGGCTGACAATGCCGCCGTTGCCTTTGCCAACGACATGCGGCAGGAGACACTTATAAAAAAAAAGGCCATCTAGGATGAAGTTGCGGTGTAAGTTAGTGCATTGGGCACCACCACCCGCAATGTGCGTGAGTGCTGGAAAAGGTGGGACGACCTCAGACTGCGGGTGAGGAGCATCCTTGCCGAAAACCATAGAATAGCCACTGCAGGTGGACCCGGTTCACCCATCAAACTAAAGGAATGGGAGGAGACCTGTGCAAACCTAATCGGAGTGGAATACATTGAGGGAGTCGGCACTATGGTGCATGGCGTGGCAACCACTTCAGATGGAGGTGAGTGTACACATGACAGGATGCTATGTGAATGTACTGGTCCCCCCAAATGTGAGCCCAGAATCATCTCATGGATGGACAAACATCCACACATGCATCCATTCCTGCCCATGTCAGTGTCAGACCCAAACACACACACATGCACACATCACCAGAGACAAGTGCCAAACACAACCATGCATGGATGAGGCACTGAACTGACACATCACCTGCATCCCAAACAATGAAGTTCCAATGGCCACAACTGCATTATTGATGTATTCTGCATAAAGTACATAGAAACGTAAAATATGCCATCCCCCTTCTTGTCCCTGACAGGCTCACATACAGACGGTGCGGATGCCGGAAATGCATCCCAGGCACCCCCTGCAAGTAAGAGACCAAGGGCACAGGACTCTGAGGACACCCCCACGACATCAAGGGGCAAAGGGGGAAGGTTCCACATGATGAGTGTCAAGCATCGGAGGAGTGCCACTGCCAGGATAGAAGTAGCCACACCACTAACTACAGCCCCACCACCGGAGGTGAACCCACAACCACCAATCCCAGCCACGGAGGGCCCACCACCAGCTACGCCAAGCTCCGCATGAGAGGCAGCAGCTCTGTCCCACTATGTGATGTTGAGGACACAACCGATGTCACAATGGAGATGCACACCCCAACCCCCCCTGGAACCCCTGAGCCATTACCACTCCAAACACCTGGTTCTGATGCCACTGGCGAGGACAACATTCTAGGCTCCATGTCCCCCATGGTGGCTTCACCTGCTGACATGGATGCATCGGAGGGCACAGCAGCCACTCCACCAGCACCCAGCACTGCCCTCGACCTGGCCACCATCAGCCAGCATCAACAGGAACTAACTGTGCAGCATGTTGAGGAGGCTGCCCATCTCAGGGAGGAGATTGTGGAGACGGCAAGGCACTCCAGTGAGAGGATGGAGGCCTGTACAGACAGGCTGTGCAAGGAGATAGGCAGACTCAGGGAGGTCCTCACTCGAATAGCAGACACAATGGACTGCCACTTCACACCACCAGGACAGTCAGCCACGTCGTCATCCGCCGGTTCAACGCAGACAAGCCCCCTCCACCGCTCCACACGCACCACCAGGCGCAGGTCTAGCCAGCCTCCAAATGCTGGCGCAGACAATGGCCAATAGGGAGTTTATGGCAAAGCTTCTGCATGCATGGCCCGACGCAAACATAGTGGCAGACACATGAGGAACTGTTGTGGGGGGTGGGGGAAAGGGTGTTATGGGTCTGTTGTGGGGGGTGGGTGGAAGGGTGTTATGGGTCTGTTGTGGGGGGTGGGTGGAAGGGTGTTATGGGTCTGTTGTGGGGTGTGGGTTGAAGGGTGGTGGGGTGTTTGGGGACATGCACCTTTTCATCTTTCCGTTACTTAATACACTGGTGTCTGATCAAAACGCAGGCTTGGACATCTTCATTGTGTTTTTGTACTTTATTGGTGACAGGGTCCATTGCGTGCTTCCAAACATACACCAGTGCATTCATACCCATATCCATGTGACAGTAAAAAAACACGTGACTATTTCGTTGATCAGATGTCTCACAGCACGTCCCTCTTGACCATCCCCTCTTGCATGTCCTGCATCCCCTTCACCTCCGTCCTCATCACCATCATCATCCTCATCCGGTGCTTCCATTTCAACGTCAGGGGGTAGTGGCACATTCCGTCTGATACACATATTGTGCAGCATGGCACATGCCATGGTGATCTTGGCCACCTTCTCATGGCCATACAGGAGAGCGCCACCCGACCTGCTTATGCACCTAAACCGTGTCTTCAAAAGGCCAAATGTCTGCTCAATCACGATGCGGGTACGGGTATGTGCACGATTGTAGTCCTCTTCGTGCCTGTTCTGTGTGTTCCGTACAGGGGTAAGGAGCCACCTCTTCAGGGGATAGCCAGCATCACCTGTATGGGGGGACAAATGGGGACCTGTTACTGTTCAGCACAAGTGCGGCCAGTTCATTTCAGGCTTTTTTAATTTGCATTGTGATTGAAGTGCACAATTAACAGCATACATGCAGACTGTCTGTGTGACAGGAATGTGCAAAGGTAAGGGCGACCCTGCAAGTACACATGCCCCGTCAATGCCTACAACAGTAATGGACATGTCCTGGCTGAAGCCGTGTGTTAGGGGTTCCTTGGTCCTAAGCAGATTTGGTATTACACTGCTGGTGTACTGCCATTCCAACATCACTTGAGGCATCACTTGAGTTGTGCTATAAGTGTGTGGTGTAATGCTATGGCTAGGGGTGATCCTTTCACATGCATTCAAGGCCACAATGCATTATTGCTGTTGTGCTGCACTCATTTTGTAGGACTATGTGGGTGGCATGTATGAGATTTGTGTATTTTGAGGTGTGGAATGTTGTGCAATGTGGATGTGGATGGATGTTTGATTTTTCTAGACCTGGATTGTCATCTATGTTATGTAGCTCACACTTGCATGTCCATTCATCTCTGGTACGTTTTGGGCCTACCCAGATGGATGTTGGCGTACATCTGTATGTGCATTTGTCCAACGGACAACAAGCTACACCCAATCGGAGTATGTATCTCCCCCCCCCAATCACACTGCCATGTGCTTGCCCTGCTACTCACCAAGTAGCCACGAACATTGTCCGGCTTGTCGCTCCATGTAGCGTGAGATAGTTGAGTTCCGCAGGACCATGGAATCATGGGTTGATCCAGGAAATCGGGCACAGCAATGAGTGATTATCTTGTTGGCGTCACATGCCATTTGGACATTGATGGAGTGGAATTGCTTCCTGTTTCGGTACACTACTTCATTGTGATGTGGGACCACCAATTCCACATGGGTACAGTCAATTGCCCCGATGCAACTAGGGATGCCTGCGAGTGCATAGAAGCCCACTTTGGTGTTTGCAAGCTCCTGGGCAGTCCGTGGCATGAATATGTGTTCAGGTGCATGCTTCAGGAGGGCATCGAGCACCTGGGTCAGTGTGCGTGAGAATACTGGTTGTGAGATGCCATGCATCTGCCCCACCTTATGCTGGTAAGTGTCTGTGGCCAGGAAGTGGAGCACAGTCAGCACCTTGAGTAGAGGGGGGATGGCAGTTCGGATGTCTATGAGGCTCACAATGTTGTTGTGTATCATGTTTACAATGCTGGTTATGGAATCCCGGTCCAGACGGTACAGGGTGCGTATCTGCTCCGGGGTTAGGTTAAATGGATTGGCTCTGATCCTGGGATTGGTGGGTGCCTCTGTGGTATGATTAGGTGCCGTGGTGGTGCTTGCTGTGCCTGTCTTGCCCTCCTCCTCCTGCGTCTCCTCTGTGCTGCCTGCTGCTGCTGCTGCTGCGCTGCGAGCATGTCCTCCAGCCCATGTAATGCTGCTAGTATTGGAACCATCTTGGTGTGGGAAGGGGTGTGGTGTGCTCCTTTTGTGCTGCCTGAGTCTCCATTGCCTCCACCTGTGCTGATTGTGTCCACCTTTGGCAGGTGGGAACACTGCTCAGTTCTCTTAACGGGTGGTTCACGATGGCGGTATTAGCGCCATGGCGGTAAGGGTTTTTGGGTGCTTTTCCATGCCGCTATTGGCACGTCCGCCTGGCTTGTGATGATGTGCTAATAGCGGCATTGGCATAAATTACGGACTAGAGGGTGAGCCAGGTCATAATTTGGATGGGGATTTAACGTTAATGGTATTCCATTACCGGTAAGGTTAAGTCCCTACCGCCTACCGTGTAATGAGGCCCTATGTCTCGTACACAAATCGTACTTTTCTATACAGTCTGCCCGATTTACGAATGACTGATTTTTGCGCCATAAACCTGCATGTACTTTAAGATCAGCAACTGCCAGACTATTTTTGGGTGTGAGATGCAGATGTGCTAAGTGGAGTTGACATTCTACTGCTGTCCAGGCATTCATTGCCCCCAGATTTACATCTGACTGTCAACTATTTGAGGTTCAGATAAAGACTAAATACTTTTATTTTCTGTTTCCTCGTGAACTTTTAGTCTGTTGAAGTAGATTTCACCTTTCTTTAGAGATTTGCTTAGTGCCTAGAAAACCACAAAACTGCATACAGTAAAACAAATTACATTTTTTTTGGGCTTATGTAATTATGTTAAAGCCTGGTGTTTGAATATAGTTCATGTGCAAGACCCCTTTTGCAGGCTTTGAAAAAGGCACAGTAGAATGGACTGTGGTAATGGAGGAGGGGTTTGAAGAGTTGAAAAAAGTAATCTGTACAGCTCCTGTTTTAGGAATTCCCAATAATGCTGAGGAGTTTTTCTTATTTTCGCACACAAATGGGATAGTCACGAATGCAGTGCTTACACAGAGAACTACATTGCAGTACAAACCCATAGCGTATTACTGTGGGATTCTAGACTCAGTTATGAAGGGACACTTTCCTTGCGAAGAGTCATTGGCAGCCGCCGCATTTGCAATTGAGAAATTTACAAGCATTGTAATGGAATGCTCAATGACTCTTTTTGTGGAACATGCTCTGTTTTCCATTTTAGAGAAACCCAAAGGTACATTGACATCGCAGAGAGCTTCTTCTTCTTACAAAGTGATGATTTCGAACCCAGCAATTAAAATTGTCAGATGTAAAATAGTGAATCCTGCCACGTTTATAGCTGAGCCAGTAACAGAGGGTGACCATGTACATGATTGTGCAAAGTACATAGAATTCTATGATGATATACTGCATGTAAAATAAAACGCATTGTCAGGAGGGGACATTCTCTTTAATGATGAGAAATTGATCAAATCAATGGAGAAAGGCATTCTGGCGCAGCTGTATTGAGGCATAGAGCAAATGGCGAGTTTGAGGTTGTAGCAAGTGCAAGACTACCGTGTCACTTTTCAGCGCAAGCAGCAGAATTGGTAAAGCTCATTGTCGCGCTCGAGAATCATGAAGGGCAGAAAGTGACGGTGTACAGTAACTCCGCCTATGTGACATCAACCGTGCAAGCAGGGCTAGCAACTTGGAAAAGGAGGGGCTACCTCTGAGCGGGCGGCAAACCAGTGCAACAAGCATTCTTATAGGACAGGCTTATTAAGGCACTACAGCTCCCAATAGCCATAGCGGTTTTTTAATGCGCCGCTCATACTAAGCGTACAGCCTTTATTTCTTGGAGGAACGAAGCAGCAGATGCAGACGCCAAAAGGGTTGCATATTCACCAGATATTTCAAGTTTGATACTCCAGATGTCAAGGAGAAGGTAGTCACGATAATGGTAATTGAAGAATGATTTTATCAGTTGCCAAAAACGCAATTAATGGAGATTCAAGGAAGTGCACCACATGAAGAGCAGGAATTATAGAAGCGCAGGGGGTGAGCTTTATCCCCGACTGAAGCATTATGACGACAGGATAGTACTGGAAAGCCGGTGATGTCAGTAGCATTGTTAAAGGTAGCGCTTGTACAGCTGCACTACCCTGTGCATGTAACTAAGGAAAGTCTTGCTGCAACGATTGCAGAAAACTGGTTTGTTCCAAATTTGTTAGAGCACATTGCATTTTATGTAGTAAACTGCATCGGATGTCGCTGGGCATACACTGCGAACAATAAGATGAGTAATTCCATGACCGAATGGTCCTTTTCAGCATTTACATATTGACTATGTTTTTTTTAAACAAACATTTTATTGGAGTATTCGCAGAAAACACATTGACAATAGCATCATACTTCACAACAGCACAGAGCGACAAATGACCCCCACTCCCGCGCTAATCGAGAGTTCCTCCTTGGAGCCAGCGTGTTAGGGGAGGTCTTCTGGTGAGGCATGGGAATTGTTCAGTGTAGTCCATGAACGGCGCCCATGTGTTGAGGAAATAGTTCAGGTTTCTTGTCCGGATGGCCGCAACCTTTTCAGCCACCGCAATTTCCCAACACTTTGACCGCGATAAGGATATATATACCACGTTTTTCCAGAGCCTTGCCATTGCCACCTTTGCAGCTACGCCTTGAGACTATACCAATGGTACATAAGGTGCTATATAAATGCAAAGTAACATAATATAACATAACAGGAGATGAGTACGGAGACGCGATCTCTGCCCCGTCAAGGGGAATTCCCCTCCCACTGTCTCCACCAGGAGCACAATTCCGAAATCCCACAGTATTGCCAGCCCAGTGATTGCTTTTATGTGCTCTATCACCTCCCTCCAGTAAGCCTCGGTCCTCAGGCAAGACCACATCAGGTGGAACAGAGAACCCTTGGATGAGCATCCTCTCCAGCAGTTTGGGGGGATTTTGGGATTAGCTTTATTTAATTGGGTTGGGGTGATGTAGTATCTAAAACAGAATTGATATCCTCCTTCCCTATTTGAGATACACTGCATGCTCTTATGCAGCCTAGTCCAGATCTTGCCCCATTCCTCAATCTCTATTTCCCGACCTAGGTCTCTCTCCCAGTCTAACATGTATTTCTCGTTTTTTGCGGGGTCCGTTCTGTGAGTGTTGACATTTTGCCTCTAGGGGCGGCAGATAGTAAGGAGATCTTAAGCGCGTGAGTTCTCTGGCCCCCCTCTCCCTTACAGTTCTGTGGGAGACCCAGTGGCGGAGTTGGGCACAATGTAATCGCTCGATCTCCCCTACTCCGAATTTTTCTTTGCACCTTTCAAATAAGATGGGGGAGCCATCTTCGAAGATGTCCGACAGCTTTCCCAGCCATCCCTCCTTCCATGATGTAAAGCCGTGCGGGGGAATGCCAGGGGAGAAATCAGGATTATTCCAAATAGGGATTAGTGGCTCCATGTGGCCCCCACTACCCCATTTTCAGGCTGCTGTCTTTCTGCTACAGACAGTCGTGCTTGTTGACAGGAGGGGGCCCTGGTTTGCGTATGTTTTTACCGGTGGCAAGTGAGGGAGCTCTAATGGGGGAACCGGGAACCAGGCTTCTTCCAACTGTTTCCACAGAGGTTGGTTAGCGGACTGGGACCATGTGTAAGCGTGGGAGAGTTGGGCTGCGTGTGCATACCTAACCACATCCGGGACTCCCATTCCACCTAACACCCTCCCCCGGAGCATGATACTTTTTGCTATTCTGGGCTCCCCCGCCAGATAAATGTTTGTATATTTCTCTGCAAGGTGATCAGTTCAATCGGTGGGAGGTTTACCAGGAGCACGGCGCATTGGTACAGCAGCCTAGGAACCAGGTTCATTTTTACCACAGCGATGTGCCCGAATCAGGAGATCTCTTGGGACTCCCACTGCTTCAGGTCTCGCCAGAACTCGTCCAGTAGCTGGGGGAAGTTACTTGAGTACAGGCGGGAGATGTCTTTGGGGATCCGCACACCAAGGTACTCAATCATAGATTCAACCCATGGGATCTGTAATGTGGGGCTGAGGGCTGCGTGCTACTTCTTGGTCAGGTTGATTGCCAATGCAGCGGATTTGCTTAGATTCACCTTACATCCAGAGACACTGCCTGCCTGTCCGCAAATGCCTCCATAGATAAAGCGAAGACCAGAGGCGACAGGGGGCAGCCTTCCCTGGTGCCCCTGGTTATATTGATCCGTTCAGATCTGACACCATTAACACGAAACTGCCTTGAGGGGCTATGGTAATTGGCCATTACCCATCTTGAGAAATGAGGTCCGAAGCCAAAGTGTGCTAACACCCGCTTGAGGTATCCCCAGTCTACCAGGTCAAACGCTTTGTGCGCGTCCAGTGATAATACTGCCATCCCTTCCCCAGTCCTGGAGGAGCTCTCTATGAGGTCTATAGTACGTCGTATGTTGTCTAGTGTTCCCCTCCCCGGTAAAAACCCTGTCTGGTGAAGGGCGATTAGGTCTGGGGGATGCGATTTCAGCCTATTTTCCCATTGTTATTCATAAGGGTATGGGTCTGTAGGAAGCCGCATGGTGCGGGTCATTCCCCGGTTAATGAACTAGGATCGTTAATGACTCCGCCATTGATTTGGTGACTGAGTCTGTGGATAGAAAGGAGTTAAACAGGGTCATTAATTGTGGTGCCAGAATATGGGCATAGGTTTTATAAAATTTTGCGGTCAGCCCGTCGGGCCCCCTTGCAGTGTTTTGTAGGGACTTGATGGCTTCATTGACGTCCTCTAATGTAATTGAAGTTTCTAGGACTGAGAGGGAGGTCGTGGTACAGGGAGTGTGATTGGAAAAGTAGCTGGGAAGACTGTTGCGGAGAGTGGGTGGACCAGACATTGCTGACCTGTGATGGTTCACTAACTCTTCCATTTTGTCCTTATCGGTAGAAAGGGTTCTACCATCAGCTCCAATCAGTCTAAAAATATTATTCCTGCTGCGGCTCTCTTTAATTTATATGCATGTGCTCTGTTCGCTTTATTACCTTAGCTATAATAAAATAGTTTGGTGTAGGCTAAAGATTTGGTGGTGCGATCAGCACAGTGCATTTCAAGTGCAGTTTTAGCTTTCTTCCATGCCTACTCAGTTTTCTGTGATCTATGGAATTGCAGTTCCTTTTCCAATGAGACGACCTCCCCCTCTAACTTGGCTGGGGCTAATTTTGAAATCCGCTTCTGCTCAGCCCCTGCGTTAATGACTCACCACCGCCTTCATGGCGTCCCAGAGAATGTCTATGCCTATATTGGGTGTTGCATTTTCGGTGAAGTAATTGGTGAGCGTTTCCCCGGCTTCCCTTTTTATGCTCTCATCCAGAAAAATGGGGTCATACAGCTTCCAGAATCTCTGGGGGCGATGAGTGGAGCCTGTTATGCTGAGAATCGCAGACACTGGGGCATGGTCCGAGATCGTCCGGGTGTGTATATGTATTTTGTCCAGGCATGGGTAGATGAACCCAGAGATAAGCAAAAGGTCTATGTGCGAGTAGCCCCTGTGTGCTTGAGAATAATGAGTATAATCCCTCGTCTCGCTATTGTGTAGCCTCCATGCATCTACAGTCTCCGTTTCCCTCAGGAGTCTAGCTAGGGATAGAGCCTGTGTGTAATCCGATCTGGTTGGGGGAAGAGTTTTGTCAACCAGGGGGTCCGGAACCAGGTTAAAGTCCCCACCCATGATAAGAATCCCTTCTGCGAAGGCCAGAATCGTTGGGATGAAGTCGGTAATAAACTTGTCCTGGGCAGCGTTGGGGCAGTTAATAGTGATTATGTTAATCGGATGCTCAGCGAGGTGTCCCTTCACCAGGAGGAATCTCCCACCGGGGTCTCTTTTGACTGTAATGTTTGTTAGGGGGACCTTATCACTTAGTAAAATTGCTACACCTCGCTTTTTCTCCCCAGAAGTGGCGAAGAACCACTTTTTGTACCTCCTAAATTTGATGCGCTTTTCATCGGCATGCAGTAGGTGGGTCTCGTGAAGAAAAACCACATCCCCTCCAATAGCCCCAGCCTATGCTTGACGGACCTGTGCTTCCCTGGGTAGTTAAGGCCTTGGACATTCCATGTGAGGATCCCGATTTCGCTCTCATCATCCAACCCCATTGGGTTCAATGGTAAGTTCAGCTATGGGTGCTGCCCTGCTGGGGACCATACATGCTGCTCTCGGGCAAATACGCTGATTCTGTCTATTTAGTGTGGCTATCAGTGTCAATGTGTTGCAAATCTTAGCTAAATGCCGGAGGTAAGGAAAACCTCTACCCCGCTCTCCAGTCTAACCCCTTCCACCTTCCTCACCCTCCCTCCACCACCCCCCCCAACTTGCCAAATGGTAGGACTGAACACATCCCACCTAACAGGGCAACGGGTGGTAGGCTGAGCAACTTTGACCAACCGGGCACAACGCAGCATTGAGAGGAATGATGACATCCCTGCTTTCGCAGGCAGAGGGGGGGTGCATGAAACGGCGGTTGTTTCCCAAAGGAGCAACCCCCTTTTCCGAATCTTCAGTGCCCCTCCACCCCATGCCTTCACCCATCCTGGGACCACAGTACCACTAGAACCTTTAGAATGAAGGGATAACAACATGTGTGGGTGTGATCCCAAAGACTCCCGCATGTAATTCTTTAATCGCTGGGGTGCAGACAGTGATTGAGGGGATCAGTCCGGCTTGGGGGTCTTCCGAGGGAGGCCGCGGACCCTGCCTCTTCTGCTGACCCGCATCCATGACGTTCCAGCCTGTTTCTTGGAGGGACTCTGAGGGATCTCTTTGGCCTCAGAGGCTTCATCTCCCCCATGGACTCCCAAAAAACATTCAGCCTCTTTTCGCGAGTGGATTTGCTGCTGGGCACCCTCCCAGGTAAATTTCACTGATGTTGGGAAGCCCCAGTGGTATGGGATACCCTTTTCCCTCAGCCATTCCGTTAAGACTTTGAGCGCCTTCCGTTTCTGAAGGGTGGCGTTCGCTAGATCTTGGTAGAGCAGGATTGTCGATTCTCTGAAGTTGATTTGTTGCATCGATGTAACTGCTTTCATGATCTCCTCCTTGACTTTAAAGAAGGAGACCCTTGCCAGGATGTCCGGTGGAGAAGAGGTAGACTGCTTCGGGACTGTTTTGTGGACACGGTCTAATTCAAGTGGGGCGCCGTCAGGGAGAGTTATGATCATTCTGGGGAGGTCCGACCCATACCTCCCGAGGTCTGGGTCCAGGACAGTTGTTGGGATGCCCCTGAGGTGGAAGTTATTGCGCCTTGACCTATTTTCTGCATCCTCCTGTTTTGCCTCCAGCAGTTCACACCTTGCTTCCAGGGTGGCGATCCTGTCCTGCCCACGCTCCGACTCGAATTTCTGGTCACACCACTCATTTTCCAGCCCTGCAGTGCGAGGTTCTACCTCAGCCACTCTTTTATCGAGGAGGCTGATCTTCTTTGAGACCTCTTCAGTGCCCTTCTGGATCTCCTTAATCAGTGCCTTAAGAAGGGCTTTTAAGTCTGATTTTGTGGCTGACTGTTCTGCGGCTGTGGCTGACTGGCTGGGGCCGTTTCTGGATGATGAATCACGCAGCATGTCGCTCTTCTTCGTCTTTTCCGAGGTGGCCCAACTCATAAGCACTGCTATGTCCGCCTGCTGGTCGTTTTGCCACTTTTCGCCTTTGTGGCCTGGTGGGAGAATGATATTGATATTTTATTTCTATTGCGCTCGTACACAAGTGTTTCAGAGCGCGACAAGGCAAGGGAGGGGAACAGGGGAGAACAAAACAGCAATCTTACTAGGCTCAGTGACATTGAGAATGCGCAAGTGCATGGGAGAGGGGGAGGGAAAAGTGCATGGAAGGGGGGAGAAGTGGAAAGTGCGAAGCAGAGGAGAAACAGATAAATAACAATAAATAAATAATAAAGGCAACAAACAGTGGCAGTGCAGCCAGCAATTTGCAAGTGCTAGGTTTAAGGCAGCCGACAGGGTAGGTCTGATAAATGCAGGAAGAAAAAGGGGGAGCCTGTATAGGTACATATACAGACCCCAGTGCAAGTGGTGGCCCGGAGGCAGTGCGGGAGGGTGGCAGGGTGACAGGGTGAGCAGGTACCTGGGCCCGGAGGACAGAGGGTGGCCAGGTGCATGGTGTCAAGAGAGAACAGATCAGCAGGGGAGAGGGGCAGCGAATGCAGAAGAAAAGAGGAAGGTCTTGAGGTTCTTCTGGAACCAGAGATGGTTCTCAAGTTTTAGAGTGGCAGGGAGGCTGTTCCAGAGGGAGGCCCCAGCCGAAGACAGAGATCTACCCCCAGCTTGTTTCTTGGAAAAACGACTGACCCTGAGGGAGTTGGAGGTAGAGGAGCGAAGAGCTCGAGAGGGGAGGTATTTGCGGAGGGATAGCTGAAGGTATTCTGGATCCAGGCCCCAGAAAGCCTTGTGGACAATGCAGACGTTTTGAATTTAATCCTTGCATCCACTGGAAGCCAATGAGAGATTTCAGAGCTAGAAAGATATTATCCCAGGGCTTGAGTCCAAGGACAAGTCTTGCAGTCCTGTTCTGGATTAGTTGCAGAGGGTGGAGAGTAGAGGCAGGTAGATTCTTAGCCTCACAGGTGGGGTAGGAGGAGGGCCAAGGGAGACCGGCCAGAGAATGAGGGGAAAGGATGGTGAAGGTGTGCAGATGAGGAGGATCTCCGTCTTGCTGGCATTCAGACAAAGATCATTGGTGGCACACCAATCTTGAATGGCAGTTAGGCAATCAGAGATGAGAGAGGGAGAGGAGGTGGCAGAGGGTAGCCTGAAAATGAGTTGAGTGTCATCAGCGTAGCACTGGAAATTTGAGCAGAAAGTGGCAATGCAGTGGGCGAGAGTTGCCAGGTATTGGTTGAAAAGCCAGGGCGAGAGGTTAGACCCCTGGGGAACACCACAGGTAGTGAGGAAGATAGATGAAAGGAAGGACCCAAGTTGGACCTGGGAGGGTCGATCTGAGAGGAAAGAGGTCAGCCAGGCTAGAGCCTGATCAGTGATACCCAGGTTTTCACAGAGACGGTTGAGCAGGATGGCATGGTTGACTGTGTCGAAGGCAGAAGAGAGATTGAGGAGGATGAGGACAGAGGGAATGTTAGAGTCAAGGTTGGAGAGCAGATCTTCACGGATGTTCAGGAGAGCAGTTTCTGTGCTTCTGGCAGCTCTGAAGCCAGACTGGTGGTCATGGAGACAGCCATCAGAATTGGAATGAAGGTTAAGCTGAGAGATGGCCAACTTTTCCAGAGGTTTGCCCAGAAAGGAAGTAATGGAAATTGGGTGATAGTTAGCTGGACAAGAAGGATCAGCTGTGGGTCTCTTGAGAAGAGGATGCACAAAGGAGTGCTTCAGATTGGAGGGGAAGGATCCTGAGGCAAAGGAGTTGTTGCAAAAATCAGCAAGGGCCGTAGTGAGGGTGTCAATGTGGTCCTTGATGGTTTTAGAAGAACAGGGATGAACCTGTTTGGATGAGGCTTTCATAGATCGGACTTGTCTAGCGGCCTTGTCAGGGGAGAAAAGAGGAAAGGATGAGAAGGATGGTGGGGGGTGGCTAAAGGAGGGTCGGCAAGCACAGATGGCGAGGGGAGAGGAGGGATGTGGGTGGAGAGGGTGGACAGGATGTCCTGGGTTTTTGAAATTAAGTGAGAGGCAAGGGCAATGCAAAGAGCCTGGGAGGCAACAGGGGGGGGTAGAGACTGCAGCAGGGTTGGCCAGCTCCTTGCAGATTTTAAAGAGTTCGGCTGAGTTGTTAGATGCCGCAGAGACACAAGCTTGAATGTGGACTCTCTTCTTGGTGAGGACAGAGAGTCGGTATTGCTTTTGTAGCAGGAAACAGGCCAGTTTGTCAGAGGATGAACAGGAAATCCTCCATATCCTCTCAGCCGCCCTACACTTACGTTTAAGTGTAGCTAGGTCAGAGTCATACCAGGAATTGCACTTGGCTTTGGACTTCAAATGGATCCTCATGACAGGGGCAAGAGCATCAAGCGTATCAGAAATCGAAGAATAGAGCAGAGACAGGGCTGTGTCAGGATGTGAGACAGCCAAAGGTGGAGGGGGGGAGATAAAGTGGCGGCAAAATCCTCAACTGACACACACTTCATGAGTCGGATGTCCGAGAAGGTAGGTGGCAGTGTTGGGGTAGGCTTGGATTGGGGGGAAGAGAGGGAGAGATGAGAGGAGAGGAGGGAGTGATCGCTCCAGGAGAGAGGAGTGGTCAGAGGGATGGAGAGGGGGAGGTCAGAGGAGATCAAGACATCGAGTGTGTGCCCTCCAGAGTGAGTCGGGCCAGAGGGGAGGATGGACAGGGAGAGGGAGTCGCAGAGGTCACGGAAGAGTACAGAGGATGAGCAAAGAGAGCTTGACAGTGAATACAACGGACGCTGCTCAATCTTACCTACTCTTCACTTTCCTGAGCCGTGAAGGGGCTCTACAGTTGCCGGGCGCTTCCTGGAGGAGGCGTGCCCAGACCAGCACACGTGATCCATCACGTGACACCCCACCTCCTCATAGCGAGGACCCACCCGCTCGAGTGGCGCATTTCGCTGCTTGACAGCGAATACAACGGACGCTGCTCAATCTTACCTACTCTTCACTTTCCTGAGCCGTGAAGGGGCTCTACAGTTGCCGGGCGCTTCCTGGAGGAGGCGTGCCCAGACCAGCACACGTGATCCATCACGTGACACGCCACCTCCTCATAGCGAGGACCCACCCACCCTCACGGCGTTAAGCCCGGCAGGGGTGAAGTCCAGGGTCTGTTGTGCGTCTGTTTGGCGACTGGAAGCGTGGATCATTAATACAGGACGTAAAACACCTCATATTGCACCACTGCTGAGGTGCTCGCAGTCCGTGGCCGCCCCGCGGCCCTCCTGACGCCACAATGCTCGAGGATGAGGCAAGCGGCGAGGGACAATGGCTGCGAAGCCAGAGAACGAGAAGTGAAGACAGCGGCCTAGAGAGGCGGAGCCCCTTGAAACGGGCGAGCCGCTCAAGAAAACCCCCCTCTCTGAAAGACGTTACAACACTGGCAAAATCTACAGCACCCAGTGGCCTCTTCCGAACGGCTCCACACAAAAGTAACGCTGTTACGAAAACAAAGCCACCTGGCCAGATTTGCTCTCCCCTGGAATCAGCGGCGGCGACTGGGCCAGCCAATGGGGAAGAGAACAACCAGCCGCCAAAAGAAGCAATGGAGGTATCCTCCGTAAAACAGTCCCCTTTGAACCATAATCCATTAACACGCGTCTCACCACACCCCGTACAGACTCCAATATTGAGACCTGCCAGTCTGCAAGTCCACGACGAAGAGGACTAATCCACCCGGCCTCCAAGTGGTACCGTCGTAGAGGGACCGACGGACGAGCCGGCGGACGAGGACGCCGGCTCGGCTCCAAGAGACCTTCAGTCCGCACACAGCTGCGGCTTCCTTCCTCTCGATCCAGGCGCTGTCTCGGGCCGGGAGCCCGCTGCAGAGGCGACGAGCCCTGCTGCCGAAGAGCCGCGCCGGGAGCTGAGAGAGGGGGAAAACATGGAGGGGAATAATGCTGGCAAAATGACTACCCCGTTGAGCTCCCAGCTCTCGGAGCCTTTTCAGAACCAGATGCCAGCAAAGTCGGAACGGGATTATGTGCAAGGCGGAGAGGTCTCCCAAAGTGCCTCGACCACTAGGAGCCCAAAATCGGGTTCCCCTGAAGGGGAGCACAATGAAACAGTCAAATTAAAGGAATCCCAGGACAGGGGGGTGACTCATTCCAAAATCACCTCCCCGAAAGCATCAAGTCTGCAAAAACCTTTGACAATTACCATTTCGTCAATAAAAACAGCGGACCCAGAGAACAAGGAAACCATCAAAGCACTAATCCACTGCCCACCAAATTATGAGGATGCCACCAGCCCAGGTAAAAACAGAGCGACGAACAAAAGCACCATCGACAGCTCGCATTCTACTTTCGAATACTCGGAAGATGAGCTGGACGAAGCTATCAAATCCTCATCAATTCCATTAAGACTTAACTTTTCGGAAGCTCATTCAACGCCGATCGCAGCAGACCCTATAAAACTTCCAAACCCTATGAGCACAAGTAACATCAAACTCAAATCACAACCAAGTGCAATGACTCCTCCCAAATCTACTGCAGAGGCATTGTGCAGAAACCTACCGACAAAGGGAAAAATGCCTCCCCGGGCCCACAAGGAGAAAAAAATACTCACAAAGGGATCCATATCTAACTTCTTTGCAACCAAAAGCAAAGCCCCACCTCAGGAAGACATAGCTGAAATATCAGATGCGGAACTACTGGAGGGAGCATACCTAGACCAGAATCTAGAAAATGACAAGGATTCCCGACGTAAACTGGCCTTTCTGAAAAGATGGCACATAAAAGAGGAAAGACCACGCTCTGAAAAATCTTCCAAGATCACAGATCCCAATCGGACACCAAAAAACGGCTCTGCCTCTTCAGAGCAACTTCAGGGCCCACCTGATTCGATCACCAGCAAACCTGAAGATGCCCTGGCGCCCCAAGATATGGGCAGCCACGAGAAGCATACAAACCAGAAGGAACTCCTGAGCAAAGCACCTAAAAACTCTACCATCCATGAAGTAAATAAAGACATTCCAACCTTTGAGAAGTCCCAACACGAGAGCCTCCTAAGCGGCTGCCTCACAATCAAGGCATGTCAATATTCATTAAATGACACAATCTCAAACCAATCTTCAACCACCAAACCCACAACTGGGCTCCCACCTTCATCACCAAAAAGGAAAACTGACCTCCTAGCCCTCATGTCATATCTAACAATAGCACTTGCACCCTTCACCAAACTATATGAGGCGCTCAACGACACAACAAAAGATCAAGTTACTCTGCTGGCGCACATACAAACGAGACTCTGTTTCATCGAAGGCTACATTACAGCAAAGGATCGTAACTATCAACCGTCAGGTCAGCCTCCACTGCAGCCAGATCACCTCGCTGATTGTTCAAAGTGCTTGAGATCCACTCAAACCGAGGCACCAGTTTTCAAAACCTTTAACTTCACAGGGGACTCGGCTAAATCAAGAGTGACAGACCACACTAATCAAGAGAGCAAAGCACTGCCTGTTTCCCAAACAAACATAACACAGGAAACTATCACAGATAAGCTCCGGGTAGCGAAACAAATAGAAAAAACAAAACCCTCAAACTCCAAATTGCAGCTAGCCCAGGCAATTAAGTCGAACAAAAGCACTCAAAAACCAAGGCCCGGTCTTCAACTAAAAAACGGTTGTGCATCTTGGTCAGACAACCAATCCATTCAAAAAGACGTTCCCACGTTGAGAGGCTCCACAAAGAGCAAAATGAGCAAACCCTCAATCAGACTTAAAATCAACGAAAACATCCAGTTATCCTCCTTTAAACAATCCTGTTTACCTTTTGAGTCCAAATCCATCGACCACACTATCCCTCTGTCATCGAAGCCCTCACTAACACCAAGAGATGAAAAGAGGGCCGTAGAAGACACTGTGTGGTCAATCACGGAAAGTGAGCTGATGGACGCAGCTTTAAACGTAACAGAAACGTGGGAGGACCGGGAAGAAGATGACCGGACGCCTACCCAAAAAAGGAAGAGAAACGTAAACAGTCAATCCCCGGTGGTTCAGGCCAAACTCCAGGACCACACAAAAAAAAAAATGAAAATAGAAAAACCAAAAAAAATAACCCGTCTGTTCAAGAGCCAACAAGTCCAATCTTCCTGACACTGGAAGAAAAAAAACTAAAACTCCTGGGAAAAAACAAATACAGATTACTTTCTCAGTACCCACCAGCTAAAAAAACCGAAAAGCCCCTAGAACGAGAAAAGTCCAGTCCACCCCCACCCGTTGCTAAGAGGACTCAACCGTCGAGACACGACTCCCAAAATGCATCACACGAACGACCAACTGTGCCTATCCCACGTTGGTGCTCTAGAGTGCACAAAAGCTCACGCAGAGAGGAGCGTGCACTCTCAAAAACTAGAACTTTCAAAAGACCTCACAAATCTGATCACACAGTGAGATCTCCGTCTCCATTAAACCACCATCGAACATCAAGACCTAGAAGACGCAGTAATCAGAGGCATCAACCAGAACGGAGGAGAAAAAGTATGGACCGACAAGAAAGAAGAGATCTCATAAGTCGCCTGGCTGGGTCCACTAAGACACGTTCCTTCACTTTGAAAAGTATCTGGAAGGAATCCTAAACAGGAAAACGATCTTAAAAATATTACACCTAGTCCCAGCCCTGAAAACTTTATCCACAGAAGACCTCACAATTGTGGAATTCAGGGATAAAAAGTGAGTGGACAGCGTCTACTTACATATTCAATCCGAAACCATCAAATCTGCTTTAACTAAAGAAAAAAACAAATTGAGAGCGTTGGGTTATGACCTTACAGACTACATAAGCTCCAAAGAGCGTACTGACCGCAAAGAAGACTCAGCAAACTGCCCGGAGAGACGTTCCCGGGAAAAGAAGACGAAAGTATATGTCAAGAGCGAACCTATACAGCGGAATGACCAGGTGTCGGCAGTGAACGATAGACACTCTCCAAGATCAATCACACGAAAGCAGATAGAGGCCCACCGGCCAAGCTCTTTAGAACTGGAAAGAGTACCTCCGGGCCCCCAAAAAAATTGGAACATCACCATTGAGCAAGATATCCCATTAAAAGGAAAGGAGAAGCCAAATTGGGACAAGAAGCAACAAAGTCCAAAGGAGGAGGTCAACCGCTGGGCCTGGCCAGTCATTGAGCATGGAACCAGTGACCAACATAATCCTAGGTTCCTGCAACACCCGGGGTTTTTCCCACCTGATGAACTCCTCAGAGGTCAACTTAGGATCTGCAGACATCTGTTGTTTACAAGAAACCTGGATTCAACATAAACCGTCGATAGAAGGATATGCGATCACCTTCTCACCAGCCTTGAAAGGAACATCGGGGAGACCAAGAGCGGGACTACTCACAGCAATAAGAATCGGATCTGACCTCCACTTCTGCAAAGTATTAAAGGCTGAGCCGCACATACTGGCAACTCTGATACAAAGAACCAATAATCTACAAAATGTTAACAAACAAAAAAAACGACATACCTGTTGATCAATTTATATTGGAACCCGGTAGAATGTGTAACAGACACCTTCTTACAGAAAATCGAAAACCTTCTAAAAGCCGCCTTATCAAGTGAACTAGTAGAAAGCATAGTCATCTGCGGGGACTTAAACATCGAGATCAAGAAGAACGGGCAGGAAAACTGTCAAATAAAATCAAACATGACACTACCCTCGGAAAACTCCCAAGACAGAGGAAAGAAATGGGCCAATTTGATGGACAATTTCGATCTTCACAACGCCCACTTCTTAGGTAAAGCATCGCAGCCAAGCTCCCCGACTTGGGAACTTGCCGGAAGGAGCGCCACTTTAGACCATATCTATTTATCCCGAAACCTTCTCCCGCTGGTCACAGGTTTTGATGTCATCAAAACACTTAACAGTGACCATAACCTGCTGAAAATGACATGGTCAGTCCCCCGCCTCAAAGCGCACGAAAGCGACACTGCGCTGAGATCAACCAACATGGAGACTTACGCAAACTCAACCCGCTTAAGGATGAACACCTCAGCAGTTACGACATTAACTCGTAAATACTGCCAAGCAAAAGTGTTGGAAAACTCAAAAGAGGCAGGACACCTTATGGACTACTGCCCACTACTTCAACCATATTATATCAAAAAAAGGGGCAACGGGAAAAAAGAAAAGACTAACCATCACAACAACGAAACCCTCAGGAATAAAAGGCTGGAGATGAGAAGAGCTGTAAGAAAGGCATGGCGCTCCCCCTCACGTGCCAACGTTGAAACAGCCTCGCAAAGTCACTAAAGCCTATAAGAACTGGGTGAAAGGCTTCAAATTACAACTATATCAAGAAGACTCGGAACAAATCCTGCGAGTGCTAGCTGGCAAGCAAACAAAATCATTTTGGTCACTGGTCAATTCTAACAGCTCACTAAGCAAGGACGCTTTAACATACAGCGTACCAGAAGAAGCATGGATAACACACTTCGCTACCCTTTTCGGCCCAGTGGGCAACGAACTGAAACCCATGACAAACCGATCAAACTGGTGGGCCATAGAACCCGACCCATCTAGCATCGAAGATAAAATCAAGAACCTTAAATCATCACAAGCTCCGGGTCCTGACGGTTTGTCAAACATGGACTTAAAATCCAACTCAAAAGCCTGGTCAATCCTTATAGCCGAAATTTTTGAATCCTGTACAGACACCACATCCATTCCGAAGTCTTGGAAAACAGCCAATGTAGTCCCTATCTATAAGTCTGGAGACAGAAGCGATCCCAACAACTATCGCCCGATAGCACTTCTCGACTGCATTGGGAAACTATTCGGATCCTTTTTACTGGACAACTTTAAAACCTGGGTAGTGTCCTCAGAAGGATGGGATAATTTTCAAACAGGCTTCCGGAAAAATGTGCACACTATGGCAAATATCTTCACCATCAACATCTTGAAAGCCAGAGTTCAGGAAGGGCCCCCTCCCCCCCTTTGCATGGCCTTCATCGATTTATCCAAAGCCTTTGATAAAAAGAGAAAAACTTTGGATAAAACTTGCCAAATGGAATTGCCCTCCAGAACTGCTAGACCCAATACAAGAACTTTACTCAGAAACATCCATGAGAGTCAGACTGAATGGCACTGGGCTACTTTGCGCCGCAATAGGAACAGCCAGTGGAGTCAAGCAAGGATGCCCTCTGGCACCAGTACTCTACAATGCCTATACTGGTGATTACCAACAAGCCGAAAAGAAGGTCAAAGCCTTCCCGCCGTCCTTAGGATCTGAAAAAATCAGTAGATTACTCTACGCGGATGACACTATACTCATTGACCAGACAAAGATAGGGCTACAACGAAAGCTAGACAACCTGAACGAATACCTTCATACGAACGACCTGGAAAGTAACACAACAAAAACCAAAGTGATGCGACTAACAAAGGCGGCGAAACGCAAAACCACAGAGGCATGGTTCTTTAACAACACCCGCCTGGAAGAGGTGGACGCCTTCAGATACCTGGGCACGATGTTCAGTAACAAACGGAATGAGCAATCCATGTTAGACCTTCTGACCAATAAAAACAAAACTTTGTCAAACCAACTGATCATCATGGACAAAAAATTGGTCGCTTTTCAGTAAAGGCGGGGACTAATTTTTATAAAATGAAAGTGGTCCCAGCACTTACCTATGGCACAGCGGCATTCTGTGGCATCCCTGATTCAACGTGGCCCAAATAGGAGGGCTCACTTTGGAAAAAAGTGCTCCGTTTACCTGCTTCGACTCCAATAGCCCTGATAAGAAGGGAACTTGTTCTCACTTCTCTACAAGGAACAGTATCCATCAATACTTTGATGTTTTACAGAGAAGTCAGATCATCTGTGGAGAAAATCTACGTACTGATCCGAGAAGAAATCGAGAAGGGGTCAAACAAAACTCTCAAAACCTGGCTAGAAAAAAATCAAACGCTTCTGAAATCAATAGGCAGCTCAGAAGAGGAGCTCTGGACAAACCCGAAAAGAACGGCAAAGAAACTGAAAGACTTAGACTGGTGCGACACTCAACAAATAGCAGCAAACTATAAATCAGTGGCTCACTTACCGGCGTTTGCCCAAAAACTGAACGAACCTATCAGCTATCTACTCCAATTTCCGAACAAGATCTTTCGCGCTACCTTCCTAAGAGCAAGATTGAACACCCTAAAGACCAATGAGGTACTGAAAATCCGAGGAAAATCTAAATCAGATGGCTGTAGATTTTGTCGGAACTCAGACTTAAAGGAAAGCCTGAGACACCTGATTATCCATTTCACAGGAACAACCAGCAATAGGAAAACCCACCTGGATCACCTCTACTCAAACTTTGCAAAGATGGATGAGAACTACTGGTGGGCATACCTAATGAACGGGCTAAGCCGAAGAGCGGTAATTGCAGTGGTAAACTTTCTACTCAGTCTGAAGTTGGACGCCATCTGTGAAGTTTCAGAGAGCCCCTAAAAGACTTAGCCCGTTCTGATGAGCATCTGGGAAAATACATTTCTTTTTCTTTTGTAAAAACTGTCAACAACAGTTATACAGAAATGAAAAAATAAAAAAAAAATTAAAAAAAGAGAGTCTAAATGTATATTGAGGTCACCATGGGGGAGGAGTTGCGTGGTAGAGGCCATGAAGTAGGAGGAGAGGTTTGCCCACTCAGAGAGAAATGAGGTGATTTGACCAGGAGGCCGGTAGATGGTAACCACAGTAGGACAAGGCATTCAAAAGAGGAGTAGGTCTGAGTGGGAATGATAAAGGCATGAGTCCACTCAGGAAAGATCAGGGCTACCCCCTTACCAGACCGGGAGGATCTGGGTGCTGAGAGGATCTTGTAGCCATCAGGGAGGAGAGTGTCAAAGCTCATGACAGAGCTGGCCATGGACCATGTCTCAGTAAGACCAAGGACATCAAGGTCTAGTTCTTCAAGAAGGTGGCAGATGTCAGAGGAGTGTTTGACAGCAGAGCGAGAGTTGAGAGTGGCAATATGAAGTAGGTTGCCAGCCTTAAAGACCTTTCGGGGAGGGGTACAGATCAGAGGTATGCCCTGCGGAGGAGAAAGAGCCCTAGGAGGGGCAGAGGAGGAGGAGGAGAGAGAGGACAAGATAGCCAAGGGGGGAGAGGAGAGGACAGCAGGAGATGAGAGGAAATTGATGAGGCAAGGGAAGCGCCTATCAAAGAGGAGGAGATTGGCCTGAGGGCATTGGACCATGACAGTGCCATTTAGGTAGACATTAATGATGACTTTAGAGGAGTCGAAGGAAGCCATGAGAACTTCCCAGCGAGTGCCACCATTAATGGGAGAGGAAGAGATAGGGCAGAGCACAGAGACCATATGAGGAGTCCATAGATCTGGCGAAGGAACGACAAAGAGGATGTTGGTGAGGGTCTGTCTGTCGGAAGCATTGGAGTAGGTGTCGGCGATAGGAAAACCAGGGTTAGAGGCCAAGATATCCTTTATGAACTTCTTCCTACCAGACTTAGTGAGAATGGAAGGATAGTCAATGGAGAAGCAGTTGGAAAAGATAGGAGAAACAGAAAGCGCCATTTGGGTGGAAGCGAGGAGAGGATGGAGATACTGGAGGGGCTAAGGCAGGTAGGTGTGGGACAAAAGAGAGTGGTGAGGTCACTGGGCTGGCAAGTTATAGAGAAGAAACAGTATACAAGCCAAATACAGAGAATTTCGCAATGGGCAGCAAGATTTGACTTTTTAGAACAAAGAAAAAACAGCAAGATTTGACTTTTTAGAGCAAAGCAAAAATAGCAAGATTTGACTTTTTAGCACAAAGCAAAAACAGCAAGATTTGACTTTTTAGAACAAAGCAAAAACAGCAAGATTTGACTTTTTAGAGCAAAGCAAAAACAGCAAGATTTGACTTTTTAGCACAAAGCAAAAACAGCAAGATTTGACTTTTTAGAACAAAGCAAAAACAGCAAGATTTGACTTTTTAGCACAAAGCAAAAACAGCAAGATTTGACTTTTCAATCTTGGAATCAGATGTTAGCAAAGGGTTTTAGGAAGCACTGCGCATCAGGATAACAACATGGGAGTAACAAGCAGAAAGAACAGTGATAGTCAAAGGCGGTAAGGAGTGAGTCTATAAGGAGGGAACTGACCCATAGTTCTGGAGGAGGCAAAGTCAAGGCAGTCCGGATTTCTTAGAGGAGTGAGGTGGCAGCATCATTGTGGTTAAGGTGCAGGAATTAGCGTTCCGGAAGCGGACAGGGAGCAGACAGAGGCCTCAGAAGTGGGCCTTTGCTGACAGGGCCAGCTGAAGCCTGCCAGTCCCTGATTGGATGGAAGAAAACACTCAGCAACCAATGGGAGTGCAACACAGGGAGAGGTGGTTCAGCACAGCCTGCCTACACAACAAAGAAAACCACGGCGGCCATCTTGGAAGGGCCAAAAAACAGTCAAATAAGCAGGCAATAGTGGCAAAAAACATGTGCTTTCAAAATAGCAAGGCAGCTCCAGGTATTAAAAAGCTAAAAAAAAGTGGCAGCACGATGAAAATGCCAAATAAAACAGTCCTTTCCAACAATTATATGCAAATTTTGTTTTTTTCTTTTTCTTCTCTTTTTTTTCCAATTTCGATTTCGACCTCTCCTTTTCCTACGCTGACACTCAAAGGGAAGCAGGGAGGGGCTCCTACGGTGTGAATGCTGTTGTGCGCAGGTAAGGGGCCCACAGATCCACTTCTGGGGACAGTGGAGTACCCCCTCCATCTTTGTGGTAAAGAAGTTTCACCCAATGTCAGATCCCAGACCAGTCCAACAGGACATTCCGGGCTGGGTGCTATTCCGTGGCTGCACATGGATGGATTTGCATTACTTCGGGAGAGGGACCCCACTGTCCGCGCTGTAGAGTAGCCTCATGAGCAGTAGGATGCTGTGGGGATCGCCTGCCTTGAGGTTTGCTGAGGGCCACTGCCGCCAGACACTTAGCGCTGTTTCTGGGGTTCATCCACTGTTCTTCATCTCACACAGCAGCCCACCCTGATTGAGTCGTGCAGTGCTCTGTTGTTACAGAGGTGTGATTCGGATGACTTTCCTGCACCGCTGCCCACCTGGAGCTCACCTTTCACCAGCGAGTGTGTGTCCCATTCAGGGGCTCCAAAGCACTGAATTCTGCTGCTAGGACTGCAGTTTGGGGGGACGGGGCTCAAACCGTGCCGGTGTGCTCCACTCCTGGCTCCTCTTCCCCCTGGTAGACCCCGGGAGCCCGGGGAGCAACGAACAAAGGGATCCCTCATGGGTGCCACACTTGGGGAGCCTGTTCGAGGGCAGAGGAGCCCGGACCCCGGGCCGGTCTAGGTGACAGCACACAGCTATCACAGGGTGCACCACGCGCACATCAGGGCTGCATAGCAGGGGAAAGTGCCGCTCACAAGGCGGGGAAGAAGGCGGGCTGGGCTTCCTAATAACTTTGGCATACTAATGTGGATATCAACTGGAGGTCTGCAGAAGAGGAGGAGCTCACGCCTCCAGGTCGCCGCAGACGATCCCCCAACCAGGTCGGAACCCTGTCGTTGCAGCCCTTCCGAGGCACCTCCGAATTTGCAGCGATGATTAAGGGTGCTGCTGGGCACCGTAGCGAGGTGGCTCTGCCCTGTTCATGGCTGGGCTGCTGAGGGGGAACATGAATCGGGTCCGACGCCCAGGAGTAAACAGGAGGATCCTGCTGCTACTTTCTCTGCACTCACTGCAGCAGTCCGCTGGGTTTTGCAGGCGATTCATGCCCCATTGCAAGGGTATACCATCCTTACAATTCGATGCCAAATCGGACCGTGGGGCCGGGGATATTCTGCTTGATGCCCAGAGTACACCACAAGCTACTAAGGAGCCATGCTTCTTGCAGCGGCTCCCCATATTGACTATGTTTATATGTTGCAGGTGTGTAGTGGATACAGGTATCTGATAGTGGTGGTGTGTCCCTTCTCTAGGTGGATCAAAGCAGGTCCATGCCCACACCCTGACCTCACTTGCGCAGCAAATCTTTGAGTATGTGAAGTCTTTCCTAGATGGGGAGTGTGTGAAGTGCTGAGATCCGATAATGGGCCACATTTTGTTAACAAAGTATTTTAACAAAAAGCACTATTATTGAATGTTTAACACATTTTCTTCTGCTCATCACCCGCAAGTGAATGGGATATTTGAGAGACTCAACACCCTGTCCAAGGAAAGGATTGCCAAGCTCAAGCGTACGTAGAAAAAGGGATGGCTATTTTCCCTGCCCTTAGCTTTATATGCCCTACGCAATCAGCCTGGTTCTGACCACCATCTCACACCCCATGAACTAGTAACTGGGAGACAAATGAGAATGCCTCTTTCACCTCCATCGAAGAGTAGAAGTGATGCCCAGAGTACAGCATAAATGTTAGGAAATTAGTTACATGGATAATTGACATGTATGACCGCTAGTATCTCTCTCATTTCAGATCAACACGAGCGCCAGGGGGGTCGGTCTCAGAACACAGATGAAAACCATTCAGAAACCGGATCAAGTGAACTTTTATCAGCACCTAGACTATTTGTTGGCAAGACTGTACTAGTTTAAAACTTCACTAGGCAGTGGCACGAGCCAAGATTTAATGGTCCATTTTTGTTGAAAATGTTACTCCTCCAGCAGTACAAATCCTAGGCAGACCAGCGTGGATACATCTGAACGATGTCAAGCTATATACCGGCGAGACCTCAGCACCCCCAGCTATCAGCCCAGAAGCAAGACAAGAAGAATTTCACTGTGTGCATAAAATCGATTGCAAAGAAGAAGGACAATAAAACTATCAACTAATAAATGCAGATTTGCATTTGGACTGTGACTCCCCTTGAAGAATCCTTATAGATATTATAGCAGGCGTGCAATTCTTTGCTTGATTCACAGGAATCTTTGAAAAGAAACTTTAGAGAAATGGAGATGTATCACGATTATGCCTAAATGGCAACACTGAGTTAAGCACTGGAAATGTGAGCAGTACCCAGACTTGTTTCTCACTGAGCATTAGTTTGGCTGAATCTATGGTCTTGTCAGAAGGAGATGCTGACAGATTTGTGCTTTCTGATTTTGTGTTTATCCCTCAAGCTTATCCTGCTCTTGTTAGAAGAGACGTGGACATCCATACTTGTATACAGGATTCTAAGAATGGCCCTGTAATCAGAAGGCTGCTTGTAGCAATAGTAGAGGAATTATCACAGCTACCAAATTCATTGCAGTTACTGGATTAAAGTGTTTTTCCTTCCTTAAATTGCAGTAAAAATGAGGAATGTTGAAGCTGGTATGATTTCAGAGAATGAGCAAGGTAAAGAAGTTCCAGAGTGGTACAAGTGGTGGGGATTCATATGTTGGTTTGTGATATACATATGCTCCATTATGCTTTGTGTTTTTCTGTTGCTTCTGATTTGCCTTTTCTGTCTCATTGATCCAAATAAGACAGAAGTCCCTTTGATCCTGCCCACTCCAGGAACTCTTATAGATTTGCCCATATCCAAGGAGCCAAAGCCCCTTGTGTTGTCTCCCCATAATAGAACTGCTTTTGAGTTGTTTCCATGGGCTTCAAACATTCTGTTAGGGAGACAACGGAGGAGTGCAGAGGATGACAATGTTGGGATAAATAATTATCTAGATAGTACAGCAAACTGGGGTAATAACATGTGGTATCAGCACATGAAAAAGGTGGGAGAAAGCGCATTTAAGGAGGGTTGCTACATCTGCGCTCTTGTACCTTATGCAATGAATGCTGGCCAGACTTTAATTTCCAGAGAAATACCAGAATATGATGCCAGATGTCTTGTTCACCTTGCTGCATGCATGGCTCGAGGACAGTTCCAAGTACATTGTGCCACTCTACGATGGAGATCGAAATGTTCATTTCCATTCCAGGATGATTATATAAAGACTACACAGATGGAAAAGGAGTCTGCAAGATTCTCACGTACCCTAGGGCAGGACAGGATGAAGTGGTTATAACAGAAATGAAGAGAATGGACTGTCCTGATAAAGCAGAGATAGCTTGGACGCCTGGAAGCTGGGAAATAACTCAGATGCTAGTCCATGGACAAGTTAAGTCCAAGAAAGGATGGGAAGAAGGATTGACGTCCTGTGCAGCTCATCTATTGAAGCAGGAATATGTGCGAGAAGTACAAAAAGTAAATGTTTGGTGTTTGAAGACATGGGCCGAACATGCCAAGCGGCTGAAATGGGTAGAAGATGAATCAGGCCCAGTATTTGTGATTCCACTGGTGAATGCGATACTGTGCTTTCAAAGTAAAGGAAGAAGGCATGTGGGAGATAACATAGTTGATGTCTCCCGTGTGGGAGCAGGGACAGCCATCCTGATGGATCAATGTTGGGCTTGTGGGACCAGAGCCTATATGAAGCCTATATGAAGCAGCCCAAGGATTGGGAAGGAACATGTTCCTTAGTGCTTGTCCATGTTCCAGCATTAGTGATTCCTAAGAGTGACCGGAATATTGGAGAGTTTCCAAAAGCAGATGCTCACTTGAGGAGGAGAAGATCACTTGAATTTCTCAACCGAACAAAGTGGGAGAATTACTTTTCAGCTATATCAATGGAAGCCTTTGATGCGATTCCATAAAAGCACAGATTGTTCAGCAAGACTGCTTCAATCTTCATGACTATCTTTATGCCTGGGATCCAGACGGTGGACAATGCGAAGTGGTTGCAAATCACTCGCTGGGAACTCCTGCAGACGATCAACACTACCATAAAGGGATTTAATGCGATCAATGAAGAATTGAGGGCCATAAGACTGATGACCCTCCAGAACAGATATGTCCTTAATATGATAACAGCAATGGATGGAGGAGTTTGTGCAAAAGTCGGGCCATCATGTTGCACATTCCTACCTGCTCATGATGACGAGAATGGCACCTTGACAAAGGCCATGACGTTGTTGACGAAACTGCACAATCAGATGGACGATGAGACAGAAGACATTGCAGATTATAGCTGGTTTGTGTCTATCTTCTCATGGGTTCCACAATGGATGGTGAACATCTTTAAGCTTCTTGGAGCAATACTGGTAAAAGTTATGTTTGGATTCTGTGTAATCAGGATAATAATCACACAGTGTAAGAAGACAGCAAAGAAGGCAGTTGGAATGAAGATCATGATCAATGTCGAATCAGGGTTCGGACCCAAGGATTTGACAGATGAAGAGATCAGAAAATGTATAGAGGCCAGCATCTTAGCACCTGAGGGAACAAAGTTCCTGCATCCAAGAATTCATTAGAAGTATTTAGGATGATGGGTCTATTGCAGTCCGAATAGACAATGCAGCTACATGACCTGGAGTGTTGATAAAAATGTAAAATCAGCAGGGTCCCTGGCTCCAAAGAAGCACTTCTTCAAGATAGTATACCAAGATGTGAAGACTGGTGAGGGAGTGGTCGATGAATCAACCATAGGGGGGAGTGTAGAGGATCAGCTGAATGCCTCTGCAGGAAGTCCCGCTCCCATCCTTCCTATATGCTGGGAGCCAGAAGTCGCAACATGCACGACACCAGTGATTGTGCTTATCCCACAGAGAGCCTTCGAGAAAAAGTATCCATTGAGAAAACACTATATGATGTATCCCCATAGAGATGACAATCGCTTGGAGGAGATCCCTGAAGGAATATGAAGATGATAGAAAGAGAAGTTGGTGAATCACAAGAAGCAAGCGTGACACACTGAAAAGAGTGGCTGAAGAAAAGGATGTATAGACTGTATGGAATCTGATGACAAAATAAAGAATCAAGTAGACTTTCATATGCAGAATGAAGGTTGTACATGTGAAGAGCACTGCAGAAAATGCAAGCCATTTTATAACTGTACAGATGCAGCAACACAAGTAGACTAAGTGATCTTGAAGGCTATCTATATGTAGTGAATAGACTGCAGGCGGTGCCAGCATTATATAGAAGCTGGACATCAGTGTCACATATTTAGTAAGCAGCTCCGACCCACGGAGAACAAAGGATCGGAAAGCTGTGTCACAGCAACATGAAGACAAAAGCATGGAAAGGCCTGGAAGAGCTCTGTGGCCTGGTGTCAAAGGATGAAGTATCCAAGAACTGGTTAACTATCTTGAATAACAGTAACAATGAGGCGCTGAATCATCTTGTGTTAAGGTGCAAAGAAAGAAAACCATGAGTGGCAAGTTTGTTAGTGAAAGACAATTAAATGCTGCAAAACAAGCCAAAATACGGTCTCCTGTCATATGAGCTATGGATAGAAATAGAAAGTGGCCATGCTGCTCTGGACTTGACAATCTGAATGGCAGAAGGCAGGAGCAGTGAGGGATGTTGGGCTAATTGGGTGGGGAGACATGGTCAAAGTACACCCACTGACACCTGGGGTACCAGCTTGCATGCTGCAAGTGAGCTGAATGTTCGAGAAGGGTACAAGCGTGCCAACCAATTATAGAGGGCCATATAACGAAGGGCCTTATAGTTTGAGAGCCAATGATATACTGTGTACTTATTAAGTGTTGAAGATGACTTGCACTAGGGGTGGGCATAAGTTGTCCACCTGACTGTGGAGACCCAATCACAACCTGTCCCTATATAGAAAGTACACTTAGATGTTCCCTTTGAGCGTATCATAACACCTCATGGGTTTCTCTTATTCGCCACATAGTATGACGTGACGTATGATGAATTTTTGCTATATAAATGCGATTTTAAAAAAAAATGCTTTGAGAGAACATGAGCGATTGTCTGTCGATCTCTGTTGTAACTCCCTGTTTTAAATAATTGATATTAAAACAGTTGGATGAGACTTTTTGCCAACTTTCTGAGTCAGTCTTATTTGGTGTAAGAGTTATTCTGCATCCCATACATTCATGACGTGTTAATGATTTAAGGACCCCCCCCCCAGGTTCACCTGCCACGGCTCCAGCCAAACGGGATAGGAGGCAGAAGAAGTGTTGTATGCCGGACTCCGCAACAAGCGCCTGAGGTCACAACCATCGCCGGATTCGGTGGTATCGGTGACCGCGAGGAAACGGTTGCCTAACCTGTCCTCTTCGTCTTCGGTCCCACCGGACAGCGAGTGAAAGAAGTTGGACGCCATGGGAAGGAAGGTGATTTACACGGCGGCTTCCATTATCAAGGCGACCAACACACTGACAATCATAGCCAGGTACGACAGGGAACTGTGGTACAAGCTGGGCCCTATTCTGGAGTTCCTCCCAGATGATAAGAGGATGGAGGCTATCACTCTTTTCGAGGAGAGGGAAGTTACGTCTGATCATGCCATTACAGTGGAATTGGACATCGCCGACACGGGGTTCTGGAAGATGGGGAACAGTTTCTGCCTTCCTCGACAAGGCTGGATGAAGGCCACGAATATCCGCTAGGAAGTCCAGGGGAAGGTGTTGGACATGCCCTTCGACGGAGGGAACTTGTTTAGGAAGGTCTTTGACGAGCCCCTCCAGGCCATCAAGGCGGATACAGAGATGGCCCGTTCCCTGGGTACTCTCAAACAGCAGCGCTCTTCTTTCGCTCCTCCAGGGGAAAGTTGAGTAGGTCTTCCAAAGGTTTCTTCTCTTCGTACCATCAGCCTTCCAGATCCATGACCCAGGAAGCCTACAGAGGCCGTTCCCATGCCTACGGCAGCAGAGGACAGCATCACCATCACCACAGGGCAGGACACCAGCTCTGAAACAGGCCTGAACAGGCCGGGAGGTCAGGCATCCACACATGCACGCCGTGGGTGGACTGTTGATGAGATTCGTCACTGAGTGGAAGAAGATCAACACCGACAGATGGGTGCTAGATGCTCTCGCCCAGGGACACAGCCTAGAATTTCAATGCAGGTGTCTGCGGATCCCTCTGGTGTCCCGTCAGGAGCAGCACATCCCTCAGCTTCTGGAAGAGGTACAAGCCATGCTGCGGAAAGGGGCGATAGAGCTAGTTCCACAATGACTCTGGGGCTCCAGTGTCTATTCCAGATACTTTCTGGTCAAAAAGAAGACAAGGGGCTGGAGGCCCATCCTAGACCTATGACATCTCAAAACATACTTAAAGTCACAAAAGTTCAGGTTGGTCATGTTGTAGCACATGCTCGGCCAACTGGAGGAAGGAAACTTCTTGATGTCACTGGACCTGGAGGATGCCTATTTCCATGTCCCCATTCACAAGAAACATCGAACATTTCTGCGTTTTGGAGTGCAGGGCCAGCAGCACCAGTTCAAGGCCCTACCTTTAGGATTGAAGTTGGCCCCCAGAGTGTTCACAAAATGCCTGGCACCGGTGGTGGTCCACCTAAGACTGCGAGCTATACACATATGCCCATACCTCGATGACTGGCTCATCCGGGCCCACTCACAGGAGTTGGCCGTCGGACACACGGAGGCGACTGTCCAGCTACTCATGGTTCTGGGATTCTCCATCAACTATCCAAAGTCCTGCTTGACACCATTGCAGCATGCGCTGTTCCTAAGAGCCAGATTCAATATGGTGTCCTACCTGGGCTCACCCTTGGAGGAGAGGGTAGCAGCCATTCAAGGGAAGGTGCATCGGCTGTTGTCGATGAAGATGGCCACGGTGCAAACCATCAAGTCATTGCATGTCATGATGTCATCCTGCATCAACCTAATCTGGCTCTGCAGGTTACAGATTCAAATTCTTCAGGAGTTCCTGGACGCTCGCTGGATACAGATGTCTGGAAGCTTCACGCACAAGATATCATTTGGCAAGGAATTCTGTCTGCTCCAACATCGCCCTGGGCATGGGGTTTCAGAACCAACCATACCAAGAGACAGTCACTGTGGATGCTTCCCTGGAAGGCTGTGGAGCCCACACTGGATGCCTGCATGTCAGAGGCCTGTGGCTGTCGGAGGAGAAGGACCTCCATATCAACATTCTGGAGCTACAGGCAGTGTTCTTGGCCCTCAAGTCATTCCTTCCATCTCTGAAGGGCAAGGTGGTGAGGATCTTCATGGACAACACCACACCATGTTCTACATCAGGAAACAGGGGGGCACTTGATCCCCACGCTCTCCAAGGAAAAGCAGGACTTGTGGCACTGGGCCATCATACAAGGGATGTTTCTCGTCCCTCTCCACCTAGCGGGAGTCAAAAACACCATTGCAGACTCCCTCAGCAAGGAATTATGCTCCTGCCACAAGTGGGCCCTTGGATTGATCTGTTTGCAACAGCAGCAAACTCCAAATGCCAGGAGTTTGCCAGCAGTGTTCTCCTTGTCACGGGATAGGATGTTTCTGTACGTATTTCCTCTGTTGCCTCTCCTGCTACGAGTCATCAACATGCTCAGACAGTGCCAATGCAGGATGATACTCATTGCCCCGGCGTGGCTAAGGCAGATTTGGTATGCAGACCTTCTCAGCCGGTCAGCGTCGGCTCCGGTCAAGCTGGTTCCGAATCTTCTCACCAGAGAAGGAGGCGCAATCCTTTACCACAACACAGGATCGCCGAACCTGAGGGCTTGGCTCCTGCAGCCCTATAGTTTGGAGGATATGAGTTGCCTGCAGACTTCAGGGAGGTCCTCGCCAAGGCCAGGGCGTCATCAACTTTGAAGTGCTACCATCATAAGTGGAAGCATTTTGCTACGTGGTACTGGTTGCAGATGATTACCCCGTGGAGGGTCATGGACTCACATATTCTTCCATACTTGCTCTCCTTGGCCAAGGCCGGAGTGGTGCACTCCTCTATCAAGATACATCGGGTGGCTATCTCCCGCTACGCCAGGTCTCCAGTAAGTTATTCATCGTCAAGGAGTGCCTCAAAGCACTTTTTCGATCCTTCTCGCTGGTGAAGGCTCCTGCCCCAGTGTGGGACCGTGGTGTTGACAAAGCTCACTGGGCCCCCTACGAGCTTACGCATCAGGCCCCTCTTAAGTTTCACTCATGGAAAATGGCTTTCCTTGTGGCCATCACCTCTGCCAGGAGGGAAGGTGAGATTCAGGCCCTATGCTGCAAGCAGCCATACCTGACTTTCCACGAATCGAGGGTGGTGCTGCAGACGCACCCCTCTTTTATGCAGAAGGTTTCATCGGAATTCCACCTCAATGAGCCTTTGGTGTTGCCAGTTTTTTTCCTGAAGCCTTCATCGGCGGTTGAAAGGGCTTTGCACTCGCTGGATGTTGATTGTGCCCTGAAGTTCTACGCGACACACGAAGAGTTTTCAGAAGACTTCTCAACTATTCATGAACTTTGGTCCTGTGAACCATGGGTAGGCCTTGATCAAAGCTTCCATCTCAAGGTGGCTCTCCGGCTGCATCATACACTGTCTTCGGTTGGAGAACTGACTGCCGCCCGGCCGTTCGAGAGCCCACTCCACCAGAGCGATCGCTGCGATGACTGCGTTTCTTTCTGGTCTTACCCCGCTGGATATCTGCAGGGCGGCTATGTGGAGGTCCAGGCACACTTTCACGAAATTCTACTGCATCGACAGAGATTCCAGGGAGGAGTCCAGAGTCAGCCAAGCAGTGCTACGCAACCTGTTTGCTTGAGGTGAGTCTGTTCCAGAGGTAAGAGTTAATTTGCATCTCTTGAGCCTCCCGTGGTTGTGTAATGTTGTACTGCTATGTATTAGTTATTCATGAGCATGTGAATCCATGCCAGACCCCATGCTGGAGAAGGAACATGTTACTTACCTGTAACTATTGTTCTCCAGCATGGGTCTGGCATGGATTCACATGCAAACCCTCCCTCCATCCCCTATGCGGCTCTTCTTGGTCATACTGTGACTTTATGTGTTTACCAGGTCTGAAGATGGCTGCCAGAGGAGGGGCTTATGGAGAGGGCTGTCATTGGATGGGGGCAGTATGACCCAGAGGACAGTGAATGGTTTGAAGGTGAAATACAGTTTGTAAGTGAAAGTGAAACTGTTTTTTTTATTTTACTGAGGATTCCCAGCCTGATGACAGGGAATATTCATGAGCATGTGAATCCATGACAGACCCATGCTGGAGAACAATAGTTACAGGTAACTAACTTGTTCCATCTGTATCTCCCCATAAAAGTGTCTGTAGCCAGCAGAGCACACTTGAGATGTGCATACCAAGTTCAACAACTTTTACAGGATGAGCAGGTGAAACACCTAGAAGTTTTAGCTGAATCATGGTGAAACCAAAATAGGGTACTGTATTAGAGGCTGCAGTATGGATTATCTCAGTATGTATCAACGGTCTACATAAGGGTATAGTGATCTTTCCGGGATTCTCTAAATAATACCATAGTCCTGGTTTATAGCAGTCCACACAGTTTTTGGCTCAAAGTTTCACTCTCACGGATATAGCATCAATACTGCTCTTTTGTTTTCTTATCAACAAGTGTGTGCCCCTTTTTCTTAACGTATGCGTCAGGCACACATATTCTCTGTTTTTAAAAGACAATGCTATTCTTCAAAACAAACAGTATATCATAAAATATCCCGTCAAGCAGAGGCAAACCTCTAATACCTTAGAAGCAGTTACAAAACCGTGCAATTTTGAATTCGACTCACACAATTCCCCTAATTCTTCCCAGGACAAGTCAACTTTATCAAGAAGATATGTAAAGTAATGTTGAATCGCCCATTTATGCTAACCTACTGCAGAGAGGGGAATAAGAAACATTGAGCCAAGAGAAAATATGGGGAAGGAAACGAACAGGACAGACAGAATTGGACATTTTATTTTTTTGATCAAAGATTTTATTGATTTAAAACATAAAACAACATTACACTTATCTCTCTACAATACCGGGTAGGGACGTGGGAAAGCAGGGGGAGGGTTTGGGGCAGCAGTGGAAGGGAAGGCAAGGGGTGGGCTGGAGGGGAGAGGAACATATGCAAAATCTACATTTCCAGGTGCATGTAATAGGATTTGGAGAGAGAGAGACAATCAAGAAACCAACATTAAAAAAACTCAACCTCCGGGACCCTGTTCCGACAGACCGTCAACTTGACATCAGATGACTTTGTGGCATAGACTATTCATGGCAGAGGCATTACCCCCACTCTCCCGGGGCAACTCTCAGTCACAGAGGCTGTGGAGCCATCCTTGTCCTTTAGCTCTTCCCATCTCCTCCATATTTTGTCTGCTTTTTGCGGGCAACCCCTCGCCGCGTACACTCAATGTTCCATTATGGCGCATATGTCCACATCCGTGTCCCACTGTTCAAAGCTTGGCGTACGTTCCAATCCCCTCAGTTGCGCAATGTTCCGCCTGAGAACTGCCATCGCAGTCGACCAGAACAATTTCTCATAACGGGAAAGGTCAGTGTCACTGGAGATCCCCAGGAGAAGGAGTTCTGGGCATCTCTGTATCTCTTTACCTATAATGCTAGACAGTTTATCACAGCATTTCTGCCAGAGCCACTGTATCTTAATACATTCCCACAAAATATGGAAAAAGGTACCTTCTTCACTTTTGCAGCGTAGGCATCGGGCGTCCGAGGATTTGCCCCAGTGGAAGAGAGCCACTCTCGGGTAATATGTGCGGTGCAGGATCTTCAGTTGGACCAGTCTAAGTCTTGCGGAAATGGTCGTTTCTCGCCGGTACATCAGGGCCTCCACCTAGTCCTCCGGTTGAAGGGGACCCACATCCCGTTCTCACTTTGCCTTCAAGCTGGTTAGTTCCGGTGTCGCAAAGGATGTTATCACATTGTACATGGTAGAGGTGACTTTCCGGTCCACACGGTCCAAAACTATGTTTCTCTCTAATGGGGAGCTTTCCGGCATGTCTTGTGTTATGTGTCTATGGGTCGTCCAAGCGTGTTTCAGCTGCATGTAGTGGTACCTTTCTCTGTCTGGGAGGGAGAACTTTGCATGCAATGTCTCGAATGCTGGCAGGTTGTCCTCGTGAACCACATCTCCTATACTGGCGATTCCTCGCTGGACCCGTTCAGGCCATCTGGGCAGCTTTCGTATTTCGGGAAGGTTGCAGTTGTTCCATAGGGGTTGTGCCAGCGTTAGCTTCCCGCCCCATCCTAAGTACCGATGTGTTTCCTTCCATATTCTCACTATATGCGTTGCCATATCCGTTTGTGGTGTGCGGTTCAGGCCTCCATTCAGATGCTCTAGAGGCGTGGTCGTGGCGTTACAGATAAGACCTTTGATATGTGGGAGGCTTCCGTCTCCGTGGAGCATATCATTTACTACCGCCATCTGGCTGGCCCAATAGTATGACTGTATCCTGGGCAGTCCAATCCCTCCTTCCCAGGTAGACCTTTGGAGCGTGGCGAGAGCAATTCGTGGGTGGCCTGCCCCCCATAGCAACTTCCGAAGTGTGCACTCTATTTTGTGAAATTCTCGCTGGTGAATGTATAATGGCGCGTTTTGCAGGATATCTAAGAATTTAGGAAGGGCTATAATTTTGAACAGGGCCGCTCTGCCCATCAGCGTTAGTGGCAAGGAGATCCAATGGCGAGCATCTTCTGCAAATCTTGTTATAAGGGGGGAGAGATTCAGGGTTGTGTATTCAGTCAAATGCTTCGTGATACATATCCCCAGATACCTCAACTGTTCCCTTTTGATCTGGTAAGGACCAGCCGCTAAGTTTGCCATTGAGGTGTCCCCTAAAGGGAAGAGGATGGATTTGGACCAGTTCACTCGTAATCCGCTGAATGCCTCATATTGCTCTAACAGGTGGATGACTCTGGGGCAGGAATTGCTTGGGTCTTTCAGATATATGAGAAGGTTGTCTGCATAGAGAGATATTCTGTCTTCCCAGGTCTCAGACCATCGGAAGCCTTCCCAGGTTGGCGCGTGTCGCAAGAGGATTGCCAGTGGTTGGATGGCGATTAGAAAAATCATGGCCGACAATGGGCAGCCCTGTCTCGTGCCCCTCCCCAGGTTGAAGAGGTCCGAACGCCAGCCATTAACTCTGTTCCTGGCCACCAGGGATTCGTGCAACAGGCGCACCCACTTCATAAAGTTCTCACCGAAGCCCATGCGTTGCATTATGGTCCAGATGGCCTCCCATCTCACCGAATCGAAGGCCTTTTCGAAGTCAATTGCTAGCAGGGCTAGCGGGCCCTGTATGCCGTTGGCCCTTTCCAGGGCCGAATATAGCCTGTGGAGGTTCATACGTGTTGATCTCTGTGGCATGAAGCCGCACTGGTCCGGATGTATCAGGGTGGGAATAACCTGTTGCAGACGGTCGGCAAGTAGTTTCGCCAGGATTTTAGTTTCGCTATTGATGAGTGAAATGGGCCTATATGAACTGCATCTTTCCGGGGGCTTGTCCGGCTTGGGTATCACTATTATTGTTGCTTCTCGCAGATCTGGTGGGAGAATGACCTCTTCTAGCGCATGTTGATACATTTGGAGTAGTTGGGGGACCACCACATTGGTCCCCACCTTTCGCCATAGCTCAACCGGGAAGCCGTTAGGTCCTGGGGATTTATCGGTTTGGCGGCCCGACATGGCACTTAGGATCTCCTCTTCTGTGATCTCCCTCTCCAGCAGTTGCAGTTGCGTCTCCGTTAAGGTGGGGATGTCAATTTGATCCATGATTGTGACGTCCATCTGTGTCGTGGGTTTTCTGTACAGCTCAGCGTAATATTCCGCGAAGCCTTGCCTTATTTCCTGATCGGTCACCCCTGCATTCGGCCCTCCTGTCTAGAGCCTTCGGACATGACTGCGTCCCTGCTCCTTCCTTTCCAGCCAAGCCAGCATCTTGCCAGCCTTGTCACCTGTTTCATAAATTCTTGCCCGCATTGCAGTATGCGCTTGTTTCGCATTGTCCATTGCTATGTTTTGCAGCCTTTTCTGTGCTAATAGCAATGTCCGATTCGAGGCCGGTGTGTCCTCAATTATGTGCCTCTCCTCTGCCTGCTTGACCTGTTGTTCGGCTTCAAGAGTCTTGCTCCAGTGCTGTCTTTTTTTCGCAGTCGTCCACAATATCAGTTCGCCTCTTAACATCGTCTTGTAGGCCTCCCACAGTGTTCCTGGGTTCATTGCCGTCTGTGTGTTGAGCTCGAAGTGTGTATTGGTCGTCACCTGTAGCTTGTCCACAAGCTCAGGGTCACCCAGGTAGTAGCTATTTAGGCGCCAGCTCGGCGGTGGAATCCGCCTGGATGTTATGAGTGTCAGTTCTAACGGGGAGTGATCAGAGATGCCTCGGGGAAGAATGTTTATTTCTTGCGCCCTATGTAGATCAGTTGCTGGGATGAAGAAATAATCTAGCCTGGAGAGCGAGGCATGTGCCCCTGAGTGGAAGGAGTATGCTCTCGTGTCTGGGTGGAGTTCTCTCCACACATCGCATAGGCCTAGTGCGTTGGCAAACGTGGCAAGTCTGGTGGGAACATTGGGGTTTCTATTCCTCAGGTGTGATCTATCAAGGGTTACGTTCATGACTTCATTAAAGTCACCTCCCAGTATCATGAGGTTAGATGTGTCGTTTGCGATTAACGGGGCAATGTCAGTAAGCAGCGGCTCTAGCAGGGTTGGGGGTGCATAGGTAGCTATCAGTGCGATGGAGTGATCCCATAGCTTGCCTGTCACGTACACGTATCTGCCGCCTGTGTCATGGGTTACCGTCATGAGGTAGAAGGGGAGGTTTTTATGTACCAGGATCATGACCCCTCTTGAGCCCATCGTGAAACCTGAGTGGAGTGCCAGCTTGTAGTTTGTGCGTCTGAAGAGGGAACAGTCTGTGCTCGCAAGATGGGTCTCAGACAGGAACACTATGTCAGCACCCCGCCTGTTGAGAAATTGCCGCACCAGCCGACGCTTGACTACATTGCCCAGCCCATTAACGTTCCAAGTCATGAGCCTCAGTGTTCTGAGAGTGTCGCTACTACCGCTATGTGATGCCATGGGTGCTTGTGATAGTCACTGCCTGTGTTGCCACTGACGGTGTTATACGCCAGCTGAGGATACGCCCGTGGGCGAACTCTGTCTTATCTAGCCTTATCATCTTGTGCGTTTGACGGGTCCTGTCTGTAACTAAACTTAACACATCCCCAACCCCCCTCCCCATACTCCTCCCAACCAGAAGCATCGGTCGCCCGAACAAAAAAAAACACTGGTGTCAACTGTACACCTTACATGTGTTTAACTTAACTTCAAGTACAGGTGGCATCCCCCCTGCTTGGATCCCTCTCTTGGGGGGGTGGCCAGGGGGAACCGCCACATATACTACCCGTGGAGATTGTTGCACTATCGGGAGGGGGCTCTACTTGTGTCGCGGTCTTGGGGCATACCGCGACCGCATCAGGTAAGTGTGTGTAGCCTACTGTTGCGAGTGTGTGTGTAGATAGAATAAAGCAGTAGCTCAACCAGGGTGACCCAACGGGACCTCGGGCATCTGGCAGGCCTTGGGGCAGTGGTCAGCCCCCCTGATTTTCTGGTGGGTCCTGCGCTGGTGGTTGGCGGACCTCTCACTGTTGGTCTGGTGGAGGCCTTCGGTTCCTCCAACTGTTGTCGCGGGGGATCGACCAATCTCCGTCTATGTTTTGTTTGGCCCAGCGCCAAGCCTCCTTGGAGTCATTGAAGTGGACTGTTCTCCCTTTGTGGTAAATCTTGAGTTGCGCAGGGAAGAACAGGCCGTACTTCACCCCCATTGTTTGCAGTTGGTTTTTGAGGTGGTCAAAGGAGTGTCTCGCCTTTTGCACTTCCCTGGTGTAGTCGGGAAAAAAGGCAATTTTGGAACCGTTGAATGTGACGCCGCCTTTTAAGCGCGCATGTTGCAGTAGGGCATCGCGATCCCTGTAATTTAAGAACTTTGCAATTATCGTGCGTGGAGGTGCGCCGGGTGGAGGTCTGCCCGTGGGCACTCTGTGTGCCCTCTCTATGGAAAAGAACTTGGAGAAGGCGTCTGGCTCGTACAGATCAGTCAGCCATTGTTCTACAAAAAGTTCCATGCAGGGGCCTTCAGCCTTCTCAGGTATACCGAGTATACGCACGTTGTTACGCCTTGATCTGCCCTCTCCATCTTCAATTCTATCCTCCAGTACCTTCAGTTTGGTTGTTACGTTTTGGAGCTGCTGTTGCATGTTATGCATTCTATCCTCTGTGTTGGATATGCGATGTTCCGCTTCCCCGGTGCGTGCTGTTAGTTTTTGAAGATCGTGTCAGAGGAGGGATACATCCATGCTTATCCCATCCATTTTCTGCTCCATTGATATGCAGGAATCGGCTATCACAGCCATAATGTCCTTCAATGAAATTCCCTGGTCCATTTCCATCTCGTCCGCGGATTGCGGATGGAGGTCTGACGCCTGGGGCGGTTGGATGGTATACTGATCCATCCTGCTTTGTGTGGGGAGTTTCCTTGATTTGTCTTTCCCCATGGTACCGATATTACTAGCTTCGTATGGGGCTGCATGCTTGGCCTGTCTTGCACGCCGTTGCCTCCTGGAGCAGAGCTCGGGGGGGGGGGCACTCAGAGCCGCTCCGGCACCTCTTCCTTGTCCGTGGCTCACAGGTTTGCCTCACACGCTGGGCCGCACGGGACGTGCGCCCCTCGTTCTCGCGTAGCAGTGCTGTCGGCGGGGGTCGCGGCGTCCCACGTGGATGGATACGCACCCCGCTCTCACCTCGACACTGGTCCGCTGTAGTCTGCCCGTTGGGAGGGACACCGCCCCGCCGAGACCACTCTCTTCCTCTGGTGTTGACTGCGGAACAGTAGCAGGCTGGATTCCGATCCAGCACGGACTCACTTCAAGGCGTTCGTCCGTGCGCGCCGGCGCCCATTTTGGAAGCTGGATGTCGGTCGCCTCGAAACTTCTTGTGGTTGTATCTCTTGGAATCGGCTGCGGTTTCCTCTGCTCTACGCCTCGTTTGTGCCCAAGGGTATCCGACACCCTACGAGGTTGTTATCAGCTCTTATGTCGTCGAATTTCAGGCGATTTTATCAGTATATTTGCTGCGGTCGCGGGAGCCGAGGAGACCTACGTCTTTCTCATCCCCCAGCTAGCCACGCCCCCAGAATTGGACATTTTAGATGGTTTCAGGGTGGGGCACGTGGTCACCATCTGCCCTCTTTTCAGATTAAACACTATATAGGTCTAGACATTTGTCTGGTCTCGTTACATCTTTCTGATCGGTCCATCATGATGGCGAATTTACGCTGCAGAGCCTCCAGCTTATTTACATCCATTCCTGCTTTTGTATTATCCTTCCCAGGGTCATTCTTTTTGCACTGCACATAGATTGCCACACACTAACCATGGGCCAGTAGAAGCACATTTAAACAAACTTCCACCAGCAAGTATGTTTGTTAAACTGGGATATTGTTAACCTTCAGCCATAGGTCGTCCTCTCAGGCCACTGTCCTCTCGTCTGGCCTATAATGTCTCCCAACAAGCTTTTCGGTTTTCTCTCTTGGACTTGCCGCTCACAGTGTCTGAGATATAGCACTCAGCAGGCACATGTTTTTCTCTCTCCTTTTGCCTTTCCCAGTGTTTGAGCTATAACCCTAATTTGAGTAAATCAATTTGGTTGATTGAAACCATCTCCAATGCAGTTTAACACCCAACCTCAGACCTGGTTCACACAATTGTTTTAAATTGGTTCTTGTACAGCCCCGTTAATCCTAAAATAATGCATCCAGAAATGACAATCCCATCCCACAACGTAGGACAAGAAGCAGACTGCCTTGTGTCTTGGTTAGAATATTATGTTTATTATATTACAAATGAAGAAATTAAGTACAGAGGGTCCCCTAACTCACAATAATGAGAAGTCACCCAAACGAAGCACATTAAGTTGGGCTGTTATAAAATGCATGTTCCCATACAACAATGTACATATTTTTATTTT
Source organism: Ambystoma mexicanum (assembly GCF_040938575.1). Taxonomy (NCBI): domain Eukaryota; kingdom Metazoa; phylum Chordata; class Amphibia; order Caudata; family Ambystomatidae; genus Ambystoma; species Ambystoma mexicanum. The sequence continues at coordinate 743,278,167 of NC_090934.1, forward strand.
GCTGGTTTGAACCAATAACAAAACATTGAACTTGCATTGCTCAGAAATCCATACACGAATAAAGGAAAGACTATCCAAAATACCACTTCAATAACAAACAAGAAATTGTCTAACGATCATTAGTCTGTGGAAACGTGTGCAAAACAATATTGAATCTACTTACCAATGGACAAAGCTAACACATAATATATATGTACATATATATTTGTACATTGGTGATTCAAAACTGTACCCCTTCAAGTTTCTAGTTTAGAATGGTCTGTGATCAGCTTAAATAGTTGAGAGGTTTGGAGGAATACTCTCTATAACTAGATGCCTGAATAAATATGGTTTTAAACTAAGCTCAAATTAAATGGGAATAGAAAATGATTTCAGTTTTTAAGTGAGAATACATTAAAGGTTAATTGAAGATTAAATCGTTTGCATCCTATTTCCCTAACAAAGCACCCCCATTGTCTAAACACTGGAGAAAAAGTTCCTACATTGGGATTTCCATTTTACTAAGGTTGTTACAGTGAATAGGGCATTTTAATTTCTTTGTCAAATCAGTCAGTCCTTCATCATCAGTGGCCACTGATTCCAGGAGACCCTCGCTGGCTGAAGAAACCAGGAAAGAATTTTATCTGAAATGAGAAATACCCACCTCTCATTTCCAGGATTCGACTGTAAGGGGTTTAATCTATAATGGGATCATTTATATTTTCAGTTCTGGAATATAAATCTTGTTGGACATGAATCAACATCAAGCGATGGATCTCTCTTGACCCTCTGCTTGGCGCTTTCGTATATGGAGTCGCAAGTCGTTGGACAATAGGTCATAGGATTCTCCTCCTCAGCCCTTGGAATCCTCCTGTGCATCAGCTTTCTGTCTGCAAATTTGGTACGAATTTCCTTTGTCAAAGTGTTTGTGTTGCTGGCTTATAAGAATACAATCTCATTCTGATGTTCCCTTTCCCCTAGGGTTTGGGCTTCGTATTCCTCGTGTCCCTCCCACATCAGAGTAATCTCATGCAGCATCATTCTTTCGATGGGCCCTATGATTGCCTTGTATTTCAGTAAAGCACCCCAGAAAGCCACCCTCTTGGTTCCTGTTAATCTCAAACTTCAGAATAATATCACAGCGAGTTCCTAACTTCTAGTTCGTTTTCACCATTGCAAGAGATTTGTGATTTATATTAAATTATTCATATTTTACATAGCTACCTTTTTGTTCATGTATGATTAAGCTAAATGACATATTGTTTATCAGAATGTGATGATATGCATGTAGTAACTTTGAATCTTGTGGCCCACCATAAACTGAATTGAATAATATGGATTAATTAAATGAAGTAATATAAAAGTGTGTTATTCCTTTGATCAGTGATTTTAAGACAATGACAATTTTTATTTCATAATTCAACGAGACATAAGGGGTTGTAGGTCAAAGGATTGAATACAAAGGACCGAAATGCAATAGGGTCGAGTCAAAAGGACTGAAAACAAAAGGGGTCTAATTTTTTTTTTGGGGGGTAAAAAATATATACATTTAAAAAAAGGTATTCGACCCTTTTGTTTTTGGTCCTTTTGACTTGACCCTATTGTATTCGATCCTTTTGTATTCGATCCTTTGACTGGACACTTGTTCTATAAATGTACACTTTTTCTTATGTAAACTGTTTAAAAAAAATCAAATGGCTTCATAGTGTGTGTGTTCCAAATTAAAAGATTATTCCAACTGTTGGGTGAATTTTTCCACCCATTAGCAGGCACAAAAGTGGCTTCAAATTCATGGAGAATCTCCTTTACTTCAACAAATGATTTTTAAAACAAATATTATTGTAGACACTCATGCCATCTGGCAATGAAGAGCCACTTGCTTCACACATAGGTCACCATCCATCAATTCAAAAGTGCACTTAAGGTCAACATATCTGAACAGGACCACAGAAACATCATAGTGTACCATTTAATTCTATGTATTTTTAACAAATAGGACTGAACATCTGCTGATGAAGCAACCACAATGGTTTATCAATGAATCAATACATTTTGTTTGTTCAACCAGCAATAGATTTTACAAACAATATATACGAATTTAAAAGTCATTTAGAAGATTTTTTCATAAAACAGATAAAGCATACAAATATTAAAAAGGGATACATTTTAAGATCCTAAGTGCGCTTGAAGGAGAGTCATACAAACATGCACCCGCTTCATGACTATCTTCCTGGTTGCCATCCTGATCACACATGCTTGCAAAATAAAATGAGCCGCTACAAACACAACCTCCTCATTAACTGAGCTAGAGGCCAACTCCATTGGTTCACGAGTGCACTCGATTCCAGTCTTTTTTTTTTAGCATAAGCGTCATTCATTTATTCCTACGGGATGAGTAGCACGGACATAAACATAGGAAATGTACTATTGTCTCCCTTAATGCTCCACATGCAAAACCTAAGTATCTCACATTAGAACCCTTCCACTTCCCCACCTACTCAGCCAAGGGCAATGAGCCAAGACGAAATCTAATATAAAACACACTCATATTGGGATTTCTGATTTCATTCAGATACTTTGCTCTACCCATACAGTTACAATAATGGTTCATCCATATTGGCTAGAGAACAACAGTTGACAACTTAATAGCTGTTCTGAAATTGAATTAAAATTGCTTTGAACTCGACTGATGTCCGATCCTGTTTTAACCTTTATAGAAGAATACAACATGCTTTCTTGAGGCTTTCCAAAACGAACAAATAAACATGTTATTTGTCATTGAAATTGCAAATGCATCATGTACATGTTTATGAAATAGTACATGCGTTATTGTGCCAGTAACGTGGGATTTAAAATAGCACCAGCTTTTGCTTGTATTTCCACATCATGAAATGAAAAAGCATGTCCAAAAAGGGTCTTTAGTTTATACACATCCCAACAAACACTAGACTCTTCTTTCACTCGGATCTCTTCAATAGTCATCATCAGGCTCTTGGTTGTTGTAAGCGGGGCTGTTGCTTTCCAGAATCCCCCTGATGGTTTGGTCTGTTCTTTAATAGTATATGGGGCTTAGCTCTAAGTAAGCTCTCCACTTTTTCTCTTTATATCGTTATGTCTAGCTTTAGTTCCTCTCTCCTATTCCTCCCTCCAGGTCTGCAGCTCAGGTTGTTTCACTTAGTGCTGGGCCTTTAGTATTATCTAGGGCTCTCCATTACTTCTTAAATCACTTCTGATAGGGTGTTCCCATTCTCTTAGTTAGCCATATCCATAATTGGTTAGTTCCCTTTCCAATCATTCTCTGACTGATGTTTTCACTGATCTAATTACTCTTCTCAGTTGTGGCTATTTAATAACCTTATGTTGGTAATTTATCATTAATGAGTCTTTGAGCAGCAGTAATCAAGGATTTAAAATGCTGTATTGCTATTTTGAAGGCAGATGGAAGTGGTGTTCTGGGTATGTGTGCAGTGTGAGCTTGTCAAAAAAGTAAGTGTGCTTTTCTTTCCTCGAGAGCATGCAAAAAACATGCTTTTTTTGCTTGCACATACAAACTCTGGTATCCTCTGCCACCTTGATTAATGATCCCTCAGGATATTTCTACACGTGGTTACTCTTCAGCCCAAATCATTGGGGTATCTAGGAGACCTGTGGGCTGAGTAAGGCCACATGAAAGGGTAAGACAGTGTACCAGATGGAGGGGTTTATTGACTAATCTTTCTTACCTATTCTTGGATTGTAGAGGCTGCATAGAATCAAACACTGATAATAGGAAACATGATGATTTGGGGCACATGAATGGGCCCTGTAGAATCCCCTCTATACCGTCACCAGATATCCCTTCACCGGTTTGGTTGGCATTTCTGGTTCTTGGGGTCGCTCTGAGGGCAAAGGTGGATTATTTTATGTTACTTCATCAAAGGCCCTTTCTAGGCACAAAATACAGTGGTAGGCCAGGGGAAGGACACGGATAAATGGACATGTTTCAACCCTCAGAGTTATATTGAAGTATAATAAAAGCCCTCACCTATCCTTCTTGCTACTGTGGAGGGTTCCTATTCTAAGGAAATAACAAAAGGTGCTCGCTGGGATGTCTTTCAAAACTCAATGCTGTCCTCCGTCCAAACCTATGCTATGTTTTTAATTGACCCTACAACTAACCAAGAAACACAAACGTAGCCCAGAGAAGTTTTATCACTCCCCCTTACTTCACTTATGCTGGCTGGTGCATGACCCTCTCCCAACAATGTCTCTGAAAATAGTCCCCTTGACATCCCTGGGTTTCTCGTGCAGTTCAAGTAAACAAAAAATCTTTCTGAATTCCACCACAAGTACACCGGGCACACTCCTGACCCCTCCCCCAAGTTTTACATTTTGTCTTTTCACAGTTCTAACAAACAACAAGTCTCTTGGATTTGTAAATTTTGCAGTTGTTCAACTGCTGTCTCTCGATCACCCCTCCAGGGGGTCTCAGATTTGTGCAAATAGTACGTTTTTTGTGACCATGCAGGGATCTTCTGCCTCTACTTGAGGTTTTCAGATGCAGTAGATTTTCACCCCTTGTGAGTGGCTGGGATTTTGGCCTCTCGTGAGCTACTTCGTTTCTCTGAAAGCTTCTCTGGTAGTTCCTTAATCTGTCTTTCCTCGGAATGCCTTGTGGGTTATGTATTTCAAGTTTTTCCCTTTTAATATTGGCTTTGCTTCTTGGCTTTTAGAAAGCCCTTGTGGGTTGTTGCTTTCAACTTCACTGCCTTTGGGTATGTTGCTCTCTTTCTGGTTTCTAATAACCCATTGCATGTTATGGCTTTCATATTCACCCCATTTTGCTATTTTTCTTAGTCTCTGTTGGTTTGTAGGCCCATTGGCATTTTTTGTCACTTGGTTCACTTTCTCAGTGTTCTGGATCCCTGTCAGAGGCCTGCAGTGCTCAACCGCCCTCCTCCCTATCCTTGCAGACAACTGCGTACCTTCTTCTCTATGGTGGCCTTCTTTGGGGGAGATAGTTCACTCCTTCCGTGGATTAACCAGATTTCTCAGGTCATCGGTTCCCTGGTTCTGCCTCTGGGTGCCACAATTCAGGCACGCCAGTCTTCAGCCTCAGTCGTTGCTCGGTTTTGCTCGGCTCAAGACTTGGAGCCTGGGCCATCCAGTGCTCCTGGGCTCAGCAGTGTTCTGCAGGCTTTCTGCTCGCCATGTATGCATTGTGTCCCTGCCTCCAGGATGCATCAGCTCCGTGCTACAGCGAAGGCTTCCTCTCTGTGTGCTCTCTCTCAGACTGGTCTGCTCCCAGCAGTCAACTCGTTCTACTTAAGCTCCTATACAGTGGGTAACGGTCTTGTCCTTTATATGTTTCTTCCTGCAAATAGAGACATAATTCCATTGGATCTGCAGTTCTGGTTCCCGGAAGGGGTCAGTAGCCTAACTAAGCATAGCTAGCGGCCCCTTTTCTTTAACATTATTATCAGTCCCCATGTATGCAATAACCCTGTAGGACAATGGTAGCAAGAGGTGTTATATATTTGTTCACTGGGCAGTGCTTGCCATCTAAGAGGGGATCACCCCCAGTGAGTACCCGCTTGCCCAATCCCTTTGGGAGGGTTTTGCACAGTGGGCTCACCTCTCTAGTCTCAAAGAGGGTGGCTCCCCTTTGGGCAGAAGCGACACATTCTCAGGATTTGTCACAATACCAAGTACCTTTGATCATATGGCTTTATTTCTCCTAGAAGATCGTTTCTCTTGTGGTAATGACATTTGCCAGATGAATAAGCAATATACTGATCCCTTCTTCTAAGGAGAATTACATTGCATTCCACAGAGACTTGCACAGCCCCGTCTTTTGCTCATAATGTCCTTTGTGATTTTCATCTTATTCAAGAGGTAATTTTTCCAATATTCCGTCCTAGACATACACTTTAGCAGCTGAGAAGATGTTGCATAACCTGAAACTTCCTAGTGAACTGAAATTCCATTTCAAAAGAACCAGACCATCACCATTTTGTCATGCACGGTTGTCTTGCCCATGTAGGAAAGCAGCTCAGGTGAACATACCAAGCAATATTATCAACTGCATGCCTCTTTTCAATGAGCTTTACGATATTCCATTGGCTCCAGGAGTGTGTGCACACTAAAGGTAGCATTGACAGCCTTTTAGAGACTTTCTCCTGCCTCAGAAAGTTGTAGAGCAAACAACTGTGCTCCTCTTATGCTCTTCTCAACCCTATTCTTTGGATGTGTGTCCGCCTGAATGAATGCAACGTTCATCCACAATGTTGAGTACATTCTGTCTGCTTGAAACTGGTCACCACATGGTGTAACCCTCTCCCTATGTGCAGAATCAGTTTAATCTTGTTCCCAAACCTTGTCAGGAAGGAGGACGAGCAATACAACAGAGGGAGGACAAATTATCTTCATGGCGAATGTGGTTCTCTTAGCTGTTTCACCCCTCCTTCTCAACATCCACCCACGTTAGTCCCCACAAGCACATACTGTGATTCAGCTTGGCATGGTATAAGGGAAAAAACCTTACAGAACAAAGGTTTACAGTTTGATGGTCCATGTATGGGCGACGAGGTTCATAGATGAGGGCATGCATTGCTTGGAATACATCCTAAAAGCACACACTTTACCACTGCGTCTATGCCTGCAAAGCGGTGCAGGCATGTCTTGAAAACAAGGTTGTGAAGGAGGGAGAGTAAGTACTAAGAAAACTGGAATCACTGTGAATGTAAAGTGTTCCTCTTTTTTACACAGGCTGCAGCACATCATTTATAAGGCGTATCCCCAATATTCACTCCTTTGAGAACTTGTTGCACACACTGTGATCTGAACATGTTACTGGTTTACATCATGCACGCACCTTGACTTCGCTTGGCATAGACCTAGTCCTTTGACAGCCTTCGTAAAGGCTATTCTACCAGCCAAAATGGCTTGGTATCTACAGGCTCTTATAGCAAATTCACAAACTTGGTGTATTTTAACAACTAAAGCCAATGGTGACATGTGTCTTCTTTTGTAACAAAGGCATTGGGCCTCATAAGGTCGCCGGTACCGTTGTTTCCGGACTGGCAAACTACGAGTTCTGCGAGCGGGAGCCTTTCAGCCCGCCAGGCATCCGCTCGCAGACCTCGACGGATGCACCGGCACCATTTATGAATGGTGCCGATGCATCCGACCTCCCCATTCCCATTGAGCCCAATCAGACTCAAATGGGAATGGGGAGTAATATTTTCCAGCACCCAGGAATGGGCATTTACCGGGTCCGCCGGCACGGCTACCGCCAGAGTCATAATGACCCCCCCATTGTCTTTTTTCATTTAATTCAGGGAATGTGTCCCTGTATGTTTAGCCATTGCCCCATAGCACTGCAACCAAAGAAGCTAAAGAAGAATTTAAATAGCGCTATAGTTCTAATGTTTTACATATACTATTTCAACTGTCAGATGTTCTATTAATTTGTTTGTCAGTTCAAATGTGCCATTTATATATCTTTTAAAATTCAAACATTTCTCAATACAATCTTTGTTTACATATATAGGGGGTAATTCATGGATTCAAGCGCAGAAGTGGTGCAAGCGGCTGGCGCACAGAGGGAGGGTGTGCCAGCTTGCGCCAACCGCGTGCTCCAAAACCCATTTTCACGCACCGTGTATTCATGGATTCAAACATCCATATCCAGCCGAGGTGCAGCGTGGTACAGCGACCCTGCAGCAGCACCAGTTACGCACCCAAATCCGCCCCGTGCGCCAAAAACATCTGCACAAATCCCCTACATGGCACAAAGGCCAGTGAACGAGCATACAGCCCCCCAACCATGAAATCGCACTAAAAACACCACTCAGCCCTCACTCGACAACCCAATCACGTGTAAAACTCCCCACGCACCCCTCGGAATACGCGCACCTCGCTCGTGCCAGGCCAATCGCATGGAAAACTCCCTGCGCAACTCTCGGAATACGCGTACCTCGCTCGTGCCAGTCCAATCGTGTGGAGAACTCCCCACGCACCCCTCAGAATATGCGTACCATGCTCGCACCAGGCCAATCACGTGGAAATCTCCCTGCACACCCCTCAGAAAACGCATACCCCGCTCGCGCCAGGCCAATCGCGCGGAAAACTCCTGCACATCCCTCGAAATACGGGTACCCCGCTCGCGCCAGCCCAATCATGTGGAAAACTCCCCGGGCGCCCCTCAGAATATGCATACCCTGCACGCGCCAGGCCAACCGCCTGGAAAATTCCCTCCGTACCCCCCTCAGAATACACGTAACCCGCACGCGCCAGGCCAATCGCGTGGAAAACTCCCCACGGACCCCTCGGAATATGCATACCCCACTCGCGCCAGGCCAATCGTGTGGAAAACTCCCCGCACACCGCTCGGAATATGCGTACCAAGTCCCCCCTGTGGTGTGGGCTGGCTGCGGTGCATGGGGAGGGTGGATGGGCTGCATGCGGGGCATGGTCAGGTTGGATGGGCTGGCTGCGGGGCATGGGGAGGGTGGATGTGCTGTCCGTGGGACATGTCCAAGGTTGTAGGGCGCTCCCCTGTGGTGTGGGCTGCCTGCAGGGGGTGCATATGGCCCCTCACCACACGGGTGCGCAAATATGGGAGTACGTGAGTGCGCTTTTCACGCGATTCCACTAGTGCGAGCGGGGTATGTGTATTCTGGGTGTGCGCGAGGAGTTTCACATGCGAATGGGCTGGCCCGAGCGAAGTATGTGTATTCCGGGGGTGCGCAAGGACTTTCACATGCGAATGGGCTGGCGCGAGCAGGGTACGTGCATTCCGGGGGTGCGCGAGGACTTTAAAACACGAATGGGCTGGCGCGAGCGGGTTACGTGCATTCCAGGGGTGCGTGAGGACTTTCACACACGATTTGCCAGTGCAGGCCCTACCGGGTGTGCCCTCTCCCCCTCCCCATACCCCGCAGGCAGCCAACACCACAGGGGACACCCCTACAACCACTGATCATGCCGTGCAGCAGGCCACATGGCACCATGCACTTGGGAGCCCCAGCACATGTCCCCCCCCATGACGGCAACCTGCCAGCAGGCCCCTACTCATGTCCCCCACCCCCAACCCCCAGTGCCGGCATCCTGCCAGCAGGACCCGACTCATGTCCCCCATCCTCTACCCCCAGTGACGGCAACCTGCCAGCAGGCCCCGACTCATGTCCCCCACCCCCCACCCCCAGTGACGGAAACCTGCCAGCAGGCCCCAACTCATGTCCACCCAACCAACACATTGTCACAACATACATGCATGTAGCAAATGTCCACCCAAATCCCACCCCATGCTGCACCCCCACAGTGCAACGCCAGACCCATCCATTGTCCCCACTTCCCAGTACAAGCCTCATGGCATGTCATGCACAGAAGCACACATGCATGCACCCAAAGATATGCCCAACATGGCCGCACAGCAGCGACACATGACTGAGGCAATGACGACTGACACATGGACCAAACCAATGAGAGCATACAACACAAATATGTGAATTGAAGAAAATGTATTAAATAACAGAAATCTCCCTAACGAAAAACAACCTTGACAAGGAAAAATAAATGATTGTGAACTGAACTGAAATGCAAAATCAAAAAAAAATGTGATCAAAACAAAAGGAAAAGCTCCCAGTGGTCCATGTCCAGAAAACAAAATGCAGATTCCAAAGGGTAAATTAAAAAAAAAACATTCCATCATGTGTGTTAAAAAATCAAAGTAATGAAGTCCACAGTTCAAGAAATATAAATAATGAAAGTCCTCAGGGTCCTTGATCCCACAACCAAATGAAACCTATAAAAAATCCTACAAAAATACAACTATGTACAAAAAGTGGAGCAATGTCCATGGACTCCAAAATGAAAATAAAACGAAAGGAAACCTAAGCCTAATCAACTATATACAATGGCGGCGGGCTAGTCCTACGGCTCACCGTTCCTACCAAGAGTCTTGGCCAGGGCATCATTGAACTCCGAGTCTATGTCCTGGAGCCGGGACTGGGCTCTGTCATCGAGGGACGCCGACATGGTCTCCTCCAACTCCCTGCGAGTCTCCTCGAGAAACTGTGCCTGGCTAAATGCCCGCCCCATGGAGTTCTCCGCTCTGACCATGGTGAGCCGTGCCCTCTCTGCCCGCCGCCACTCTGCAACCATTTACTGGCCCATCCGCTGCCACACGGAAGACACACATAGTCCAGGGTCTTGCTGCCCTTCGGCCACTGCCTGCCCCTGTGATGTTGAATGCCCCGGGGTCCAGACGCCTCCTACGTCGAGCCTGGTGCTGCCTGTGCCACCACGACTGGCTCCGGGATGCTGACGACCCCTGGGCCTGTCGTGGACGTGCCCTGCTAGAAGTTGCCTGCACATCCTCCATTGCCAGGGATCCTGTTGCTTGGGTGACCACCTCTGTTGAACCTCCGACTCCCGACTGTGGCAGGGATGGGATCTCCACCAGCCTGGCTGCGGTGGATGAGGCAGGTCCACAGGGTGCCCTGGTGGCAACTAGGCCAGAAGATGGCATGGAGGACGACTGGCGCATGGTGGGTGCAGAGGAGGAGAGGGTCGCAAGAATGGCAAGCACATGGAGGAACCCTGTGACAATGAGCCATCCTAGCCAGTTCAAGATGGCACACAGCTGCTCGTGATGATATGCGTTGTCTTTCCTGGAATCACGCACATCATCACGAATCACGCATGTGCGCATCGAGATACCGACTACGACAGGCTCAACCCTGTCACGGATTACCTCGTCCGCAGGTAGAGGAAGGTCAGTTGATGTGGACACAGCCAACACCACCCCGGCAGTGAGTCAGACCCAAGCCAGACCTTCCATCCTCATTTCAACACCCACTCCCTTGGTCCAGTCCACCAGTGTCACTGCCCCCACTGATCAGGGTCAGATTGGCCACTCTGGGTCAGTACCATCGCACAAAAGGAGGAAGCGTGCTCTTGCGCAAGAGGCTGAGACCCCAGACACTGCTCTGGCCTCCGGCACATTGAGGAAGAAGCCTTTTGGCAAGCAGGAACTGGACTTCCTTGTGGACTACGTGTCGGCACACCAATGCGATATGCTTGTGGGGCCACAGTGCCATACAACACCTCACCCACATTGGCTCCACTGGCAGCATGTTGCGGATGGTGTGACAGCCTTGGGATTGCAGGTGCGCATGGATCAGGACTGCTACATGCGTTGGAATTACCTCCGACGCTGTGCAAAACAAAAGCGTGCCTTCAATTATGCCATGTCTCAGGCGACTGGTGATGGGCCAGCACCAGAGGAGGACATACTCACTCAGCACGAGGAGATTGCTGCAGAGTTCATCCCGGCAGAACAAATCCGTGGAGTGGGAGAGAGGATGGATATGATGCTTCTTCCGAGGAGCATAGATGTATATTACTCAATGACATTTTTGTTTGGCGTGCGTGACCCTCCCAGCTACAACTTGGGTCCTTCCTTTCATCAATCTCCCTCTCTACCTGTGGTGTTCACCAGGGGTTTTACCTCTCGGCCTGGCTTTCCAAACAGCACCTGGCAGCTCTCGGCTACTGCATTTTCATTTTCTGCTACACTTTCCAGTGCTATGCTGATGACACTCAAATCATTTTCAGGCTGCCCTCGGTAACCTCTTATCCCTCCCTCATTTCTGATAGCCTCATTGTCATTTGAAATTGGTGTACTGCCAACGATCTCTGTCTAAATGCCAGGAAGACTGACATCCTCCTCATCGGTACACCTTCACCATCCTTTCCCCTCACTCTCTGGCCGGCCTCCCTCGGCCCTGCTCCTACCCCCACCTGCAAGGCCAACAACCAAGGGGTCACCTTTGACTCCACACATTCCTTCTCTGCACTTATTTCTGACATCTCTTGAGATATTTTAACTTCTTGCTTAACCTCCTCAGGGGTACGGTGCCTTTCCTCTCGTTCACCTACAAGCTCACTGTCTTTTAAGCTCTGGTTGTCTCAAGGTTGAAATACTGTGACAGGCTGTTTCGAAATTCTACCTGCCTCCACACTCCGCCCTCTACCACTAATCCAGTACAGGACTGCGAGACTTGTCCTTGGCCCCAAGCCCTGGGATCCAATCTCTCAAGCTCTGAAATCCCTTCATTGGCTACCAGTGGATGCAAGGATAACATTTTAGACCCTCTGCATTTTGCACAAGTATTTCTGGGGCCTGGGTCCAAAATACCTTCACCTATCCCTCTGCCAATACCTCCCCTCTCGAGTCCTTTGCTCCTCTACCTCACACTCCCTTCGGGTTAGTCGTTTATCGAATAAACAAGCTGGGGGCAGATCTGTGTCTACAGCTGGGACCTCCCTTAGGAACAGCCTACCTGCCACATTGAAACTTGAGAAGAAACATCTCTGCTTCCGGAAGCACCTCCAGACCTTCCTATCTGCTCCTGCATTAGCCCCTCTTCTCCCCAGCTGAACTGTTTCCTCTCTTGGCACTGTGCACCTGGACACCCTCTGTCCTTTGGGCCCAGGTACCTGCTCACCCTGCCTCCCTGCTGCACTGCCTCCAGCCCTCCCATTCCAATGGGTCCTGTATGTGTACCCATACAGACCCCACTCTTCTTCTGCACTCATCAGATTTGCCCTATACAAATGATCTTGCACTTGCCACTTGCTGGCTGCACTACCACTTTTTGAATGCCTATTCTATCATTGTACTTCATTTTCATTCTTTGGTCTCTTCTGTTAGGCTCTTTCCACTTCTCCCCCTTACAGGGACTTCACCCCTTTTTCCCTTCTCCATGCACTTGCGTGTTCTCAATGTCACTGTGCCCAGTCTGATAGTTGTTTTCATTTTCTTTTCTCCCTTGTTCCCCTCCCTTTGCTTAGTTGCGCTCTGTGCCACTTGTGTACAAGGGCAATCTTGATGAGATGTCATATCATGTCATACACATCCTTTGTCCTTGGTGCAGTGTGTCTCACTCTGACTGTGCTGATGGCAGTTGCTCCCCGTGCATATGTGTGCATTCCATGTATGCCCCTAGGTGTCCTTGACCGCCTGCTCATTGTAATATGTCTCCAGCATGATCAAAGTGTCATGTTATGTGGACAGCCATTTCATGCTCACTGTGGGTCTGTGTGTCTTCACACATAACTTTAGGTTGTCCACATCTGTGTTGTGCACATGGCTCCCCCTGTTACAGGCCCCCTGCCTCTGTTCAACTGGTGTTGTGTCTTCTGCATGCATGGGTGTACTACTGATGGTTCCTCATCTGTCCTGCATCATGTCCACTTCTCATCGGCTGTAGTGACATTTGACTGACGACATGCAATAGACGCATGCCGACACTGTCTGCCAATGCACAGTTCTGTGGTGAACCTTTCATTGGCATGCAGTGCCTCCCTGCTATTGCCCAGAGGGTGGGTGTTTCACGGTATCCATGCTATTTAGTGCATGCCATTTGCACATGATGGCTGCAATTGCCCTTACACTGCCATCATGTTTGGAGATTGACATCACTACGTACGTGTTGATTTTGGAAGTTGAGGGGGTATACATGCACCGCACCGCACACACCCACTCCTGTGCCAAGATCAGCCCTTCAACATGCCAAAACAATGCTATGCTATTGTGTGATAGTGACCTGCCATGTATGTACCCATGTCCCTCCTTTCACTGTATCGAAACACAGTAGCCTAGGTGCCTTCTGTGACACATGTACTCTGCATAGTTGATGGCTGTTGAGTTCTGCACGTGAACATGCATGTTACATGTGTCATGGTGTGTTTGGTGTGATTGCCAGCTGTGGCTATTTGTGTGTTCCGACATGCTTATGCTACGTGCCATCTCTTTGTTGCCATCTCTCATTTCTGCCTTGGATGTGTGCCTGCTAGAGGTTGTGTGTGATGCAGGTGATGGGCAACATGCACAACATGTGTTGGCTTCACATTTTGCACACATCCTTTTCTGCTTTTGGGATACCCTTGCATTGCAATGCCACTGCATGCATGTTGGTCTTTGAGTTGCGTGTGACATTTCTGCTTCATGTGTTGGCTGTCAATGTTGTGATCTGTATGTGTGTGGTATGTGCTACTGACATGCATGTTCATGTTTCTTTTGTTTATGTTGCAGGCGATGACGCACTGGAGGCAGAGGATGAAGATGTCATCCCAGGCACGGTGGCCAGTTCACATGACCAACCAGGCACCAGTAGTGGTCGTGGGGTGGCAGCCCACGAGAACCCACTGGTGCTCCAGGCCATCATGTCCAGAGCAGACTCTGAGTCTGGCTCTGATGGATCGTCTGACCACTATGTTGAGCCGGACCTGCATCATGACGTGTCATTGCCGGTAAGTGATCCTGTGTTGGATGATCTTCTGTCCGCGACACCTGCAGTAGGGGGCCAGCCGGGGTTGGAATGTCCGCATGTGATGGTTATGGGTGCAGGGTCACACTCCACACCAGTTGTCCATGTTCCTGTGGCATCAGGTCGACAGAGGGATGCAGTCCTGCAGCCGCGGGCGGCACCAACCCAGCAAGGACCATGGCCCCTTGGGCCCGGCAGGTGTTGTGTCTGGCAACGCGGTGGCCGTTGGGGTCAACTAAGTGGGAGCATGCCTTTATTGCCATAACACAGCAACAGGGGGGAGCAGTTGAGATGATGGCTTAAGGTATGGAAAGTGTGGCCTGTTCCATCCTCACCCTGAAAGGCAAGTGGAGCTCCAGCAGCAGGCTACACGTTCCACGTGCCGCTCACTCAGCCTGGGCATGGCGGCCTCTGTCAGGGCTTCGCCGGGCTGAAATGGTGGCTCTGCGTCAAGCAGTTGCTGCTCAGGCAGAAGCACACCATGAGGCCCTGAAGGTCCAACACCAAACCCTCCGATCTACTCTGGGTGCGCTCATGATGGACGACAGTAGGCGGGCAGAAGACAGGATGGAGCAGCTTGAAAGAACCATCTCAGCTGAGCTTCATGCAAGCCGGGAGGTACTCCGTATGTCATGTGAGGCCATGCAGGCAGAACTCCATTTTACACGTGAGTCCTTGCAGAAGGAAGCATGTGTGACACGTGAGGTAATGCACGCAGACCTACGTGTCATTGCCATGCAGGACCTGGCTTACCAAACCTGCATGCTTGCTGCCGCTGAGGGGCAAGGCGCGGATAGCCGTGGTCAGGCAACTGTGCCGCGTCCACCTTCTGATTTCCAACCAGAGGGTGATGACGACAACCTATCTCCCACATAGGTCGGGCCGTGCACATGTGGGTGTTGAGGTGCACCCTTTACCTCCCCCCTTCTGGGTGCCCATCCATCCCCCGGGTCATATGTGGCCATTTTTTCTTTGTTCCTGTAAATTATTTTTTTTAAATTTTTTTTTGTCTATTGTGCATTCATGTGACAGTGTGGTGCTTTGTGGCATTTGAAGGCATCCACTGTGTGTTCCAGCAGGGCCCATTCAGGCTTGTCTTGTGTATGTGTGTTGCTTGGGGTCCTGACACATATGCTACTCCTGCTTCCCCTTTCCGTGGGCTCGCAAGGATGGCTCTGTATGACAGCACCTCACACAGGGGCATTGGGCTTCCGTCATATCTGTGGCCTTCCTGCAGTCCTACTTGTGCGTACACCCCTAGTGGGTATTCCGGATGGCTTCTCCAATGCATGTGTGCACTTCATTTTGGTGAGTATTCTGTTGACTGTGCATTTCATCATGTTGCTTATGATTTTTTTATGACTTGACTGTCTATGTTCATGCACTTCCTGCTGTAGGTGATACCATGCACCCCTTGGCTGTGTAACACACACTGATGGTAGGAGGGGCCCGTGTGCTGACAATGTGGCATTGGGACACTTGGCCTACAGTGATTTTGATATGCCACATGAACGCTGCATGCTGAGTTATTCTTGTGACCACATGTTTCATCAACCCCCAATTCCTTGCTTCCCCTGCTTTGGCCATCTTGCAGCCCTGCCTGGTGTTTTGTTGTGCCATTTGAATTATGGTCGCATTGCTTTTGACTTGACTGTCCTGTTTGTGGCGTGGCCCTGCTCACCCCTCTCATTGGTTGCACTTGGCCCATGTGACAATACGGCCAAACAGGAGGCTGGAGCCAGATACCACTACTAAAGGCCCACAATGGAGGCCCTGTCTACCCCTGTCCACCCCTGCCCACCACCCTTCTGGGTCCCCTGATGGTCCTATGTCTCCCCTGCCCATTGCCTGTCTCCAACTGCCCCCTACCCCCTCCCCCTGTCTCCCCTGCCCCCACCAGTCTCCACCTGCCCCCGCCAGTCTCCCTCTGTCTACCCCCCTTCACCATCACGCCCCCTCCCCTTCTGCACCCTCTGTCCCCTGGGTGTGCATTCTTTCCCCTATCCCCCTTCCTGCCTTTACACCTTGGCCCCCTCCTCCCTTCTCTCCTTCCTCCCCCTCTCCACCACCCTTTCCCCTCCTTCTTGTCCTCTGTCTGTCTTTTTCCGGCACTACCCCAATTGCCGTCAGGCATGGTGATACATAGCCGATTGTTCTTTGCAGACACTTCCCCCTCTGCCTCAGTCCATCCATCCCCACCCTTCAACTTTTTGAGTTTTATTTTGGCACTTACTTTTATCATCAGTCCCTCCACCACTGATTACAGCTCGTTTCTTCCCCTTTTCCCTTCTGTGTTTCCTCTCCCCCACCCCAGCACTATCTTGATTATTCATCGACCTTTCATTGTTTGTGACTTGTTTTGTTACTCTACTCATCTCTTCCCTCCTCTTCCCTCACCCCCCCTCCTTATGTGACTCTTGCACTGCAACAATTGCCGTCAGGCATAGCAATGTTGATGCTTGTTTTGGTTTCCCACATTCCCTCCCTAGACTCTTTCTTATTGTTACAAGCACTTGTACTGTCTACTTTGATGTGATTGTTATTTTTCACATTCTGGACTGTTTGAGGGACTTGTAGGAAGGTACTGTTATTCTCCCTTGTTCCCTCCCTCCTTGAGGCGCTTTGATGTACTTTCTGTGTAGGCCCTATACGCATTTTCAATGAATCAGTGATTGCTCACTGTCTGCCATTGTCGATGTGGGGTACTCTTTACATGATATGTTCTGCTGGTCAATGGCTGATCCTATGTTGGGTTTGATTTTGAGGTGTCGGGATTGGTGTGGTTTAACACACAGGGGGGTCCTTGAGTGCAATGTTCACATGTGCTGTGTACAGGACACTGAGGCTCACTTAATTTCACATGCATGTATTCGATGCATGTCCCTACTGACACAAACACTTAGGCAACACCCCCCCACACCAACTACGGCAACACCATGCCCACACGTGCACCCAGATTGCCTTCTCAGGCATGCTGTGTCCCTACAATCCATGTTCACTTCCAATTCATTGATCGTGTACATGCATCACAGAGTACTTTTGGTTGATTGTACTTATTTTTCATGATGCTCAAGGGGTTTCCCCAATGCAATGCACACTCACTGTGCTGTCCGGTGAGCGGTGTGTTGCAGGGGACACACACACAGCACACAGTGTTTGTAATGCCAATTTGCTGTTGTCCAATGTACATCGCAACAGGTATTCTGACTTTTGTTGCTTGCACCACTGGTGGCATGCATTTGTGCCACAGTTTTCAGGGTGTGAGGTTTTGGTCAGTCATTTCTTCAGATTCCATATCAGGTGTGATTTTCTGGTGCCTATTTACATTTCTCACGTGGCACTTCATGACTATTGTGTCATGTGTTGTGCATATGCTTTGATTTTTTGCCATTGCATACCGTGGCATGGTGTGGCAGACGGGGGTCATGGTGGTTGGGAGGGTTTGGGTGGCATACCAGTACTTTCATGCCCTGTTTTGCCGGGGGTGGGTGGGATATGCACCTTGCATGTGTTCCTTTTGGTCACACGTGATTGGTTGTGTTTAAGTAGCTAGGGATGCACACAATGTGGCACTTCCGTGGACACAATCTCAGGGTGGTATGGTTGTGACAGTTAACTGTCCCTTTCTTATCATCGATTGTCACCTGGTATGTGCCAGGCCTGTGTGCACTCCACAGGGGTTGGAGTTTAGGTGAAAAATGTGGCCACAAGCTGGTTACGGGCTGCCTCTCCACGTGCCCTTTCCCCTCCCATGCGCAGCGGCCGTGCGTGTGTTTGGGGATGTGGGGGCACCACCATGTGTTCCGGTACACCCCACCGCGTTGCAACGTTGTGCAGGACACATGCTGCCACAATGATCCTGCACACTACTGGGGGTGCATATAGTAGCTTTCCACCAGAGCGGTCAAGGGAGCGGAAGTGTGACTTGAGCACTCCGAATGTGCACTCCACTATGGCCCTGGTTGCAATATGGGCTGCGTTGTATCTTACCTGGGGTGGTGTGGTGGGATTACGTATTGGCGTCATCATGTAGGTGCTCAGGGGGTAGGCACTGTCCCCTGGTAAGGTGATAATGGTTTTCATTAGTTGGACTTGTGTATTTGTCTGTGTGTGACATGCATGCGCACAGGCATTTGCACTCACCTATGAGCCATGTGTCGCCATGCTTCCCAGCTTCCAGGGCCCGGCTCAGGGCGGACATTCTGTATATGAAACTGTCATGGGTGGACCCTGGATAGTTTGCACAGAGGTGATGATTCACATGGCATCGCATACAACCTGAAAGTTCATCGAATGCCAGTGCTTGCGGTTGATGTTTTCAGTGGCCCTAGGTGGACGTAGGGCCACATGGGTGCAATCTATGGCACCGAGCACTTTGGGGAAGTGTGCCACCCTGTAGAAGTCCTGGACCACGGCCTGCCTTTCTGCGGGTGTTCTGGGCATGTATATGTGCCTGCGGACTGAGGGGGCACGTAGTGATGATTGCCAACACCTGGTGTAGGCAACGTGACTGCGTGGGCTGTGAGACACCCCCAACTATGGCAGTTGTCCGCTGAAAAGACCCAGTGACCAAATAAATGCAGTACATTGAGCTCCTTCTCCAAGGGGCTGAATGCTTGGGAGCACAGTGTGGGTGATGTGAGTTCATCATCCCACTCAGTGACCAGCTCTAGGATGATATGAGGTGGAGACCTATACCTGCCATAGACCTTGTCATCAGGCATCCCAAAAAGGCTGGTTCTGGGCAAAAAAATGCAGGGCCTGACTATTCTCCACCTCCTGCGGTGTCCCACGATCACTGCTGTGAGGAATGGGACATTCATCGTAGCTGTATATGCTTGTTTGTTGTGTCCGCGCACTTTTATGCTGAGCGGGGGCGCTTCCGGCTGCTTTGTGTGGCGGACGTATGTGTGCGTGTGCGTGTGTTTTGACGTGCGCAGGTTTTCCCTATTCGATTCCATGAATACGTGTTGTTCACTGGCGTGTGGGCGTTGCGTGTGTTTCCCAGCGGTACTTCCCACGGTACGCCTACATTTTCATGCGTTGTTCCCCATTCCCCATGTTCTGCCCCCTTTTTAGGTGTGTGCGTGGGAAGTTGTGCGCTTTCCCTGTTCCTGTCGTGTACATGTTTGTAAAGTCGCAGTGACGTGTAAGGTAGGCACAGATTTGGCGCACATCCTGGGAAATACATGCGCAGGGCCTTCCATGAATCGCACGCTTGAGAATCGCACGTGTGTGCTAGCTTTTTCACGCTTGCGCCAGCTTGTGTCACAAATTGCGGCTCACAATTATTCCATGAATTACCCCGTTAGTGTGTGCTAAGTATGATTCACATACAATATTTCTTTATTGAAATCTTGAGGATCTTTTAAAGATATGAACTCAAGTGTTGTGCCAGGTGTCTCAATTCCGCAGTAAAACCCTGATGTCATGATTTTGCTTAAATGTGTTATGGCAATAGGGCAAGGAAGAACAGAGGAATGTGATATCAGATGCAAGAGGCAGTCAGCAAGAAAAGAGAAAAAGGCAGTGAGTGACTGGGAAGAACATGGTGAAAGTAAAGGGGATGGAGAGACATGCAGGAATCACAATGTGGTCAAGAGGCAATGGTGTCCTTGTGCCTTTGTGCTGGCAGCCTTCTCTGAGTGCTTTCTTTCTGCTTTTCCTGATTGTAATTTGTAGGCATCTTGCACAATAACTACTAGGTAAGGTATGTTAGGGGCTGGCTGCTGCTATTTTGAAGATTTACGTTTTTTGGCTTGCAAAGTGCTTTAAGGAGGGATGATTTGTGAGTTCCCAATGTTTTGTGGGCTGGTTGGTTCTTTTCAGAGGGATTATTCTGTGTTTTATTCTGTTTTGCAATCTATCTTTTGAGTTTATCTGCAGGTAGGGTTCCCTGGCTTTGTGTTGTAGTCATTTGTTTGTTTCTGGCTTTCTTCATCAGCCACCTACCCCTTAACAATTGGCTAAGGCAGTCAGGTGTCCTTGTACCTTTGTCCTGGCAGCCTTCTCTGAGTGCTTTCCCTCTGCCTTATCCCATCCATCTTCATCCATTCCCTGCCCCTTCTCTCCACTCCCCCGACCGCCCATTTGGTTCTCATTGGGCCGTGTCCCCTTACCTGACCGAACAGCTGAATTTCAGAGGCCCTCCAGGGCAGCCTGGCCCAGGCAGCTGGCTAAGGGCCAGAGGCAAAGGGCAGCTCAGCTCCACTCCGTGTTTGCCTGTGTTCTCCTGGGACGCCTGATGCAGATGACCTATCATGACTGATAAGGTAAGTGTGGTGTGGGCCCGGATAGTTATTTGTTTATTGTGATGTATCAATAAGCCACAGGCAATTGATAATTTATTGTGATTTATCAATAAGCCACAGGCAAAACTGTTCACTTCAGGGCATGCACAGAGGAAAGCTGTAGGGGCAAAAGGGAAATGCAAATGTGCTATTCCCAGCTGGTTGAGGTGTGGCCATGCGTAGTAAGGCCGCTCTGTTTTGAACAAGCTGTAATTATTTGGCAAGATAGGTTTAATGATCTCTACTTGCAGACTTTGTTGTATAAACACTTGCCTGTTTAGGTCACGAGATTCTACACAATCTATATTCTTCAATCACAATAATAGATATACACGATCATCCTCTTGCCATATTTTATTTCTTTGCAATCTGTCCTAACAAGGTGGTACGGTCAGAGTGCATAGACGTTGGACTAATTAAACATTACTAGATAACAACATCAGTGGCTTTCATGTTTTGTTATGTTAAATGTTCTTATACTGCGCACTGTTGCCAACTGCGTGGTTTCTTGGTGCTCTGGCGGATCTGTAAAGCAAGGGTGAATGTGGGGGGTGGGATAAGTTAGTAGGACTGAGCGGGGCGCAAGAGAGCTTTGATCTGATGTTGGCAGCTTTAGTTTGGTTACACAGTTCGCTGAGCATAGGTGTGTTTTCCGTTTGGTGGCTGCCATGTGCTGTTGGGCGAGGCATAGTGTTGTTTGTTTCGTTGTTGTGGTATAGTGAAGTGTGTGCGGTTTGTTGTGCTGTAGAGGTATGGCTGTGTTTGATTCAGAGTTTGGGAAGTGTGTGCAGAAGGATGGGTTTTTTTAGTAGGGTTGGTTAGCGGCAGTACCCTACCCTACCATCTATGTGACACATGGCTAATCTTCATAATTCTACCTAAATGTGACACATGGCTGATCTTTACAATTCTATCTAGATGTGAGATCTGGGGCCCCAGCGATCCATGCAGCTATGATGGTGACGAGTACTGTATTTTACATTGGATTAATGTGTTTTTATATAGCCTGATTCAAGCCCCAATGGACGGCAGAGACCTGTACCAAGGGAAAGGCGCCAATTTACAGAAGAGAATCTATCAGTGAGGCAAGTAAAATAATCAGCATATACAATGTAAACATTATTATATTTGAACGTCTAAAGATATGCGCTAGAATCAAAGAAGTGAGTAATCCATCTACAAATATATCATCTGCGCTGTTAACTTGTAGATGCCAAGGGAAGATAATCTAAGGCAATATAAAGCAATCTGCCTATACTCAATGTAATATATGTATGTATTGTGATTGTCTGATCCGGACTGCAGCCACTTTACTCCAGAATTGAGAACAGGACACGAAAGTATATTTCTAAGGTTTTTAGTAACCTTTTCCTATAACATATAATTTAAAGTATCAGGCTAATGCAAAACTCAACAAATCAGATGTCAGGACGGTGCTCCAAGTCTCAGGGTTTAGCATGAGGGAAGGGCTAGTAAGTCTTTATGAAGGAGTGAACAGAAATAGGGACTTCCCCTCTTGCTTAATAGGGGTTTAGCATGGAAGTGTTCAGTGTTTCAAAGTTCAAGTTAATCCCCAATCCTATAATGGATGCTAAGCAAAGTCTAGTGGCAAATGCAAGGTAAACGTTCAAGATCCTTCCAGTGTCCCAAAGCAAATGTGTTCTTCACAAAGTATTCCCACCTCATGGAGGACATCTCTTCTATCAAGGGGTCTCTTGGGAAAGGTTATCTGGTTCAGTGACCGTCATCTTCAGCGACAGCTTTCACAGGCAACAGGAAAGGGCGCAGGTGGAGCATCCTCGCAGTATCCTGTTTGTCCCTGGAGCCTCTGCGCTGTTGAGTGGCCACGCCCCCTAAAACTTAAAAGTCAAGGAATTCAACGCAGGGTGAAACATGTGAGAAAGGGCACAGGTGTTTGTCAGCCAGCAGGTTGTTCTGCCCCTGCTGGTGGGCGTCCCGCTCAGATCAAGCGCCTGTCCCTGTGGTTTTCGTAGGTCTATACGAAATCGCACAACTGGACAGAGGTACCTTTTTGTTCAATCGTTTCCCCGTGGCAGGCCAGCAGCAGTAGAAGTAACTGGCAATGGGCCTCATTAGGACCCTGGCGGAGAGGGTGTTACGCCAGCGTAG
Source organism: Ambystoma mexicanum (assembly GCF_040938575.1). Taxonomy (NCBI): domain Eukaryota; kingdom Metazoa; phylum Chordata; class Amphibia; order Caudata; family Ambystomatidae; genus Ambystoma; species Ambystoma mexicanum. Next base: position 743,300,884 of record NC_090934.1, read on the forward strand.
TGCATGGCGTACCTCTCCGCCATACTACGAGTTCCCGTAGCGCCATGGAGGTTTTCTCCGCCTGGTTTTACCAGCCGGAGAAAACCATGGCGCTACGGGACCTCGTTGTTAATTACGCCACCGTATTTTACGGTGGCGTGATTAACTCCTTCCCCACTCCCATTATACCCTATGGGGCGAAAATGGGAATGGGGAAGGGCAGAATGGGGATTGGGGATTTACCGCTCCGCCGAGGTCGGAATGGGGCGGTAAATCCGCCAACCCCCATGGCGCTATCGGCGGCTTTCCGCCATGCTTCGCGGTGCATTTAGCACCGCGAAGTCCGCCTGGGTCGTAATGAGGCCCAATATCTGCCTGTAGTAACCGCTCTGTGGCTGCAGGCGAGTACAGGGGGTTAACAGGCAGCAGGCTACGGATAATATTTCGAAGACCTCTGCCCTTGGGTTGGGGGGAAAGGGTGGGGAGTGAGTCAGACTATGGATGCCCCCCAAGCCAGTCGGGCATGCCCCACCTCAGTTTCAAGAAGTGGTTGCTTTTCTACATGAGGAGCTGAATTAAGGACCCTGCTGGCAGTCAGTGAAGGACTGAGAAGGGAGAGCGTGGGCTACGCTAATTTTTAAATTAGTGTGTGTGTTTCATAGCTATCATGTAGCATATTGCGGCTTTATTGGTATTTATCAGCAATGCATAGGTTCTTAATTAAGACTCTTGCACTTAGCAGCATATTTGCCCATTTCCCTTATTTGGTATATTTTTCATAATTTGCACTTTTGTACTCATTTTCACGTTGCACTTTTTTCTGCATCGCTGCAGGTGGGACTTTAAGCCGGTCGGCCATAGGTTAGTCTGTATTGTAGTCTGTGAGGAGCTGGTGTGGCTCGGAAGGAGCAGTATATATAACAGTGTGAGGTAGATACCCACCCCCTCTGTTGCGGCAGGGCAAATGAAGAGGCCCCTTTAAGAGGAGAGACATGGGACCCAGAGAGGGAACTCAGGAGGTGGGCGGAAGAGGAGGGGAAACGGAAAGGGAAAGTTAGTCTGTAATTGATAGGGAATAAAGGAAGATGTATGCACCACTGGCTTTGTGTAGTCTATAATTGGGGGTCCCTGTTAAGCCACAACAACTGGCGACGAGGAGATCTCAACCCCACGTGACCCTCCAGTACTGCAGCGGGATTACAGAGGTCAGACCCCACAGCCCATGAGGAAGACGCCAGGATGAGGGATGCAGGCGTAATCATCACCACGGCGGTGCCGGCGGTGAGCAGAACGCAGTGCAGCCCCTCTCGTGAGTACAGAGAGAGTGCCGTGCAAGTGAGAGATCCAGTCGCCTGTGTAAGTAGTGAGCTGTGACGGCACCAGGAACCCACGTTAAGCAGTAGGAGGGAGTGCATCAACAGGAGGGTGGTGCGAGGAGGCTGCACGATGGCTGTCGGTCACACAAGACTACCAGGGAGCAAAATTCTCACAGTGAGGAGGGCGGCGGAGAAAGAAGCATCAGGAACAAAGGGAAAAAAAGGAGGCAAACAAACAAAAGAATGGGAGAAAGGAAGGACAAGGAAACCATAGGACCCCATAACCACCACGAGGAGGGTGAGAGAAGAACCATATCAACACTTGAGAAAACATCAAGGAAGAAAGTACAACAAGTAACTGTCATGATTCCTGCCCCTCATGTCCCCAGCCCTCCAAGATGTCAGGCTGGAGCCAGGCCACGATCACCTACATGGCCCTCAAGGGCCTCTCCATCCCTCCAAAGACCCACTTGGAGTCAGACTTGGCGCTTGTGGCACCAGACTCACTCACTCCCATAGGATAACATTGGGAATTGGATTTATGGTGCATTGATGGGGACAAGATGGATGCCCCCACATATGTCAGTTCCCAGAACTGCATGTGCAGTCTAGTCTTTTGGGTGTGGTTTAGCCCAGAGACACCTGGGATACCCAGAGACTATTTAAGCCACGCCCAGGCTGAGAAACATGCTTTGTGTTTTCTGCACCTGCAGCGTGACACTCACCGTGTTCGGATCGGTCTCCAGTAGGCCTGCATCTTTCTTCTGCGCTCAGCTCCTGCAAGAACAAGAACACCGTTAGGAACAGCCTTACCTTGCGGTGCTTCTGCCTATCATTTATCCCTCCTTCTGTTCTGCGGGCATCTTCGGCGGTGTCATTCCCGTCCCGGCACCCCGCTTCCTAAGGAAAAGGGAAAAGAACAGAAAAAAGGCATTAGTAAGCATTCAGCAAATCTTTGCTTATTTTTAAAGACTGTACAGCTTCAAACGCTTACCTGAATACCAGCCACTCTGGGGGAACTCTGTCTGTCTCCGGAACTTCTCATCCATCTGCAAGAGGGAAAAGACACTCCAGGTTAGCGTGGAAACATCTAGAGGGCCGCATACCGCGCTTACTCACCGCATTTCTTCTTCATAACCGGCATCCACGCTGAAAACATTGCGGCACCTAAAAGACACAGAAAAATAACTCAGTTCAATACAAATACGAAAGGGTTGCATCGCGCATCGCGCTCTCACTCACCTTCAGGCTACTCATCTCAGCAGCACGTCGCCATCCCCGGATGCCGGCCATCATCTAAAGAAGGAAAGGAACAAAGTTAGAGAACTGTTCAAAAGACTCATTATACTTACCTGTCGGACTCTTGCCAATGAAGTAACTAGGTAGCAACGAGCCGCATCAATCAACGCGCCCCTGCACTGAAAGCAGGACGAAGAGCACACTTTCCAAGAAAACAAGGCCCAGTCTCCAGTCAAGTAGACTCCAAGGAAGGGTTTGAGGTCGTAAGAGATCAGAACAGGCTGAGTGACGTCCCTGTGGATACCAGGTGAGCGTTACAGTAACATAGCACGAACAGAGAAGAAGACAGAGAGCCCTCAAGTTGTGCTTACAGTGATAGCAGGAAGAAAGCAGAAGTGAGCATGTGCATGAGCAGAGGTACCACAAGTGCACACCACCTCAATAGAAGACACGCAAACAGACATAAATAGCTAGCCAACATGGCTGATGAAGCACAGGCAGCTGTAGATGCAGGCACATGAGCCAGAGCCTTAGTTAACATTGGAGCAGCGACCACATCCAGGGCGGCATTCCTAAGGCGACCCAACCCATTCACGCTACAACCACATCATGACCAAGGACAGAGATGGGAAGAAAGAGTGGAGGAATTTGAAGACTTCATGAGGGCCATCGGAGACCAGAATTCCCCCAATAAAATAGACATTTTCAACAAATTGGCTGGGCATGAGATTAAAGGAATACTGAAAACAATTATTGCGCAAGAAAAGTCCACGTATGCGCTTCTGGTGACTGCCATCAACAGGAAGTTGGTCATAATACCTAATCGAGACTACGAGAGGTACTTGTTCAATCAATGTGTACAACTCCCCCACAAGACAGTTGGCAAGTTCGTCATAAAACGCCAAAGGAAAATAACCCACTGCGACTTTGCAAATTTCAACGACAAGAAAGCATCAGACTCAGGATTATTGAAGGATGCACATCCTCAATATTCAGGAAACATTTGCTAAAGAAACCTCTCTCACTCTATGAAATCATAGGCCTACCCAGAGTCTATGAGATAGCAGACGTCCAAGCAGTGGCCATGAAAAACCCCAAGAAAAATGACAGCATTGCAGCAATGCATACAGGACCACATGTGAATGTCCTAAATCAAGGAATGCCAGGCTGACAGGGACCCAGAAGCCTGTACCAACACCCCCAAGGGTAGAAGCAGTGCTATAGATGTGGGTTGGAATACCCTCACAGAGGACAATGTCCGGCCATAGGACAAATGTGCATGAGGTTGGCCAGAAAAATAATTTCCAGGCGATGTGCAGAGAAAAGACTCTGACACTCACAAGCTACAAAGTAACCATGACCGCCAGGACAACTAGACAACAAGAGCAGCCGCGGGTGTTCAACTGCAGGACGCACCCCGACCAATACACCCAGTGAATGATCCCTGACAGGAACGCGCCAACGCTCCAGGCCCAGGTAGGGATGATAAGAGCCATGGAGTAGGTTGCGATGCATCCATTGCCACACTACCTGCACAAATACGACTACTCACCCAACCTTTCGGCACGCTATGCCCCCAATCAAGATACCGATCAGGGACGTAACTCGCGTCCAAACCCACCAGCGTATTTTAACCAAAACCCATATGAGAACCCACCTACAGATAGAGAGGTGGAACTGACACACGGACAATATAGCCACCATGACAGGTACTGCAAAGAATAGGTAAGACTCATCAGTGATGCCACAGATGACAGCACAGCCCCGAAAGTCGCGATCCAGATTCGAGTGCTAGATCATCAATTCATTCTAGACACTAGGGGCAACCGTTAACGTCACTAATGAGAGCCTGTACCAAGCCACAAAAGACGTCTACCCGCTACGCCCGTCCCATGCTCAAATATTCCAGTGGGGTGCAGCAAACCCACTCCAATCAACGAGACAGTTTCAGTGCGACCTGTGTCACAAAGGTTGTAAAGTATCCACGACCATACACGTCATTCAAAGCCCCTCAACAGAGTGAGGTCTGCTCAGTTACAGCACTGTTTGTGCACTTTCACTGATCGACATACAATACGACCAATCATAAGTAGTCCAAGGTCTCCCACCAGGGGCATAGGCTCTGTACACAATATCACAACAGGAAATGAACATTTAAGCGCTCAAGACTCTATTTCCCGCACTATTCAAAGGGGTGGGCATGCTCAAAGACTCAGCCATTTCTCTCCACATTGACTCAAAAGTCAACCTGGTACCTCAACACCCGCGGCAAGTTGGGTTCCACCTGCAAGCTCAGATCACGTAAGAGCTGTAACATCTCCTCGACAATGACATTATTGAGAGAGTGAGCAGCCTGACCCCATGGGTGTCTCCATTGGCCGTCCTACCGAAGGAAAATGGCCGACTGCGCCTCTGCGTCGACAAGCGCATACCAAATACTGCCATTCAAAGAAAAAGGCACCCAGGCCCCAATATAGAGGACATGAAGGTTAGACTAAACCAGGCCACCCACTTCTCCAAATTAGACCTTAACCAGAGGTACCATCAGCTGGTGATTCACCCTGACTCCAGACCCATTACCACGTTTGCAACGCACAAGAGACTCTTCCCCTACAAGCAGCTTCATTTTGGGATATCCTCTGCCATGGAAATATCCCAGCATGACCAAGCCCTGAGGACTGTGCGCGTCATCCTCCACAGGGTTGAAAGGGGCCCCTAGGGGTCCCTCGCGATATGGAAACAAGGCAATAACCATACATGAAAAGATGCGCCAGACACAAGGTTCAAATTCCCAATGCTAGTGTTTATTGCAAGCAAAAATAGTCCCAATTGGCCAACTGTGGTCTCACGCCCCGCGACGTGAGTTTCCTAGACCTCGATAGATGCAAGAGAGCGAATTACGTACATCAGTTACATATATACAAAATGCTGATCATACAATCAGCTATGTCATGTTTAACACCCTCCTTTATTAAGTTTCTTTGAACTTGGGATGACGATGGACATTTCCGACGGGTATGACAATTATGACACTTTCGATGTCTATTCTAGTAACAATGTGCAATTAGAAAGTGCAGAGGCATCTTTTAGTTGTTGAACAGAACACGGTGGTTCTGTTCTTGGAAGCAAGCTGCACACGGGGGAAGAGTCACATTCCAAGCTTTGCTATCTATGAGGTATTATTCGTGTCCTGGGAGCCGACACGCTCTAAAGGGTTTTGCGAAGGGGGGCCATAAGAAGAGCATAATTCAAGCCTTTAGCTGCTTTATTCTAACATATTCTACCACAGTACGAGACTGGCTGGCAGCTGTGAAATGATTATATGCCCTGCAGCTCTCCCTCAAGGCTACAGAGAGGGAGCGTGGGCATTCCTTTCTGGGCTACTCATGAGGAGTTTCAACGAACTCCTCAGTCCCTGCGACCTTGCCCTTTCATATTCAGACAACAATGTTAACAGTTGAGCAGAGTAAGCAGAATCCGCAAGAATTGCAAGCTGCAAAGCAGTTTTAGACAGAAAGCAATGAGCAATGGTTAACAAGCAAAATGGCGATTCTTGCTACGTTTAAAATGGCTGCTTGTTGGTCAAGCATAGCAGTCTGTATTTCTATAATTCGGTGCATAAGACGGTTGGCCTACGGCCATCAAGTTACGTCTGTCATTCAAATGAAGGGTATTCACTTTTCCAGATTGACAAACCCTCCTTTTGGCCGTATGCCAAACGTCTTATTCATTCATTGTATCCTCCTCTGATGAGGATAAGTCTTGGGTATCTATGTCTGAACCTCTCATGCTATCATGAGCATCATCTTCATCATTAATGGCTATAGCCATGAATTTTTTTACTGTTTTTGTTTCATCAGTGTCTCTGTTATTTCGGCCATGCGTTTGTTTTCCTCTCGACACCATGTGCATACATCCCTTAGTACATCCATCAGTTATTTCAGTGCAAACTATTGGTAAGCATTGTATGCAACAGCAACAGGTTATGAATATACCAAGTACCACCATTAGTATTGAAATTAACTTCCATCCCCAGGACCGCAACAGTCCCCCCAACCAGGATCCTATCCCCCAAACCCCTTCTTCAGTAGAGAGTGTGGAACTTAGGACATGTAATTTCCGGATTGCTTTAAATATCGTAGCGGAGTAATCATCTATATAAACACAGCATGCAGTTTTTACGAGTTTGCAAACTCCTCCACGATCAACTAATATTATATCGAGAGCCATCCTGTTTTGTAGTGCCATTAGTCTTATTCCTTTTTCTTATAACGTCATATTCAATAAAATATACGTTGTTGAATCTATTATTATTATTAATATTATAATATTATTTATTTTTTAATAATCTAGACAGTTTTCTTATATTGTAGGAATTTTCTATTTGGGACAAGAATGGTATAAATGATTTGGCTATATCTATTGCTATCATTCCATCCTCGCTACTCCTTTGAGTTCTACCTTTTGTTCGTCTGGCTACTTCTGCTGTTTCCAAGAGGAACACTCCTGGAAACAGTACACCTAAGTAGCATGTACCTCCTCAGTTCCTAGGTAACCAGGGATATGCTTTTTTTCCACATATAAAGTAGACAGGGTCCCCTACGTACACAGGTTCTATTTCGTGCTTCAAAACCACTGTGTTCAGGCAGCTGCTAAACGTTCCTACTTTATAGGAACCTTTTTTCTGTGAACATAGGGGAGCAGTTTCGGGGCTGTGATCCACTGTATAGGCAGGGGGCACAGCATCTTCATTCCATTCATCCCTCATTCGAAATGTCATTAATGATGTTTCTTCTGCTGGCGGGGTTGGTCTATTCTGCCTATGTAATCTACCTAGTCTTGTTGTCTTTCGTGTATTCTTCATCATGGGATATGGTGAAAACATGCGAGCTTTGTGGAATATGGAACAACCCACACGTCTCATGATCACTTCTTCAAATTCATTCATATTGGTCTCATCTAGCTGACCCGTATTACTCTTGTTCCATTTCCCAAAGAACATTGCACTCAACGAAACTTCACATGAATAAACCAATGGTAACGGTTGTACATACCAGCCTATCCCTTTCCCACCGTGCTGTGGTAAATGGGCACAAACCCAGCAATCTTTTTTCTTTAAAACCTCATGGGTCATGTTCATGATGAGCAACAATGTATTGTTGCCGTATCCTTCTCTATGTCTTTCTTCCATTGGGGGCAAAGTACCAGTGATTACATGAACCGGGCTTTCAGTAGCTGCTTTTGGCAAAAGTGTTTCTAATGGGTGCGCGGACTCCAGGAACCATAGTGTAATAGCTGTTATTGTTGGTACTACCATACTTAAGAAACACAGGACCAATGTCCAAATCAGTACCTTATTCCTTTTACCATGCTTTTTCCCCCCTAAATTTACAGTCTCTAAATCTATCATCTTTTCAGCAGGGGTGCGGGAGGAGGCTGAAACCGGTCTTGACTTGTTCTTCATCGTCCTTCTTCTTCTTGCTGGCAAAGTTCGTCGCAAATGTCTCTCGTTCTTGATGCCAGAAAAGTTGAACGAAAATGTCACAGTTCAATTCTGCCAGCCCTTTCACAGCCTAGATCACTTATCCACTCCGAGCAATATTAGTTGTTCTTTCTCCCACTGCTCAGACGATTTCTGAACAGTTCTTTATTGATAGAGTACTATGTGCATCCAGCTTGTCCCGCTCTGGCTTAGGACACATGTACTCTAGCAGCCTTAGTACTTATGTGCGTCCAGCTTATCCTGCTCTGGCTCCTGACACATGTACTTTATTATAAGTGCACCGAGGAGCCGTGAGTCTTGAATTGTCCGACTTGCACAACTCTCACACTTCTCTCCTCTACGCCCCTGGCTCCTACTCCGTCCGTGACTGGAACCAAAGGCAAAAGAAAAGAACCAAAGATCTGTGAATTACTTTGCCTGTCGAGGCCGCAAATGACACCGTTTCACTCCTGGTATTGTATGATCCGTGAATAGTGCCGTTGCTCTTTCAATATCAGGCTCAGTGTCAGCCTGCGGCACAATGATGGGTAGCGATGAGCGCCGTGGCAATGATGTAGTTTCTTTCTTTGGCTTTGGTGCGTTTGCAGAAACTGGTGGGTGCCAAAGGGATACACGCGTTGTTTCTGCTCGTGTTTGCAATGCAGGGTTTGTGTCGCTCGGCAGTGATGTTGTTTCTGCTGAGCAACGTTGGGGCACTTTTCGCCCTTTCCCCTTACTGGCAGCCTCCTCAGGCTCTGTTTAGAGTTTCACTTCTCGCTTGGACTTTGTTTCAAATTTCACTTCTCGCTCAGGCTGATGCTGTGGCAATGGACTGGCAACAGATTCTTTAGTTTCCGAGACTGTTTCCTTTCTCTGGTCGTCAGAAGTTGTCAGCAGTCCAGGGAATCTTTTGGCATGTGTCGCATGGATCCATGCCTTCCGTCCGTCCACTCGAATGGCCGTTTGCGTTGCCAAAAGTACTTGGTAGGGGCCGCGCCACCTGGGTGCTAATGCTGTCTTCCGCTCAAAGTTCTTTATCAAGACCCAGCTTCCAGGCTCCAGCGAGTGCCCCGGTCCGGTGTATCGCACTGGTAACGCCTCCTGCACCTGCTGATGAATCAAACGCAACTTCTGCATTAAAAGGCCACAGTACGTGCTTAACATAGGATGCTCGACCTCACATAATCTTTTGGGCTGCGGTGCGCACCATACATTTGCTGGTCTCCCCATTATAATTGCATAGGGGGAGAGCCCAGTTTTAGCCTGCACAGACATGCGCATGCACAATAGCGCTAGGGGTAATGCATCCACCCAACTCAACTTGCTCCCAGCACAGATTTTAGCTATCTTTGACTTTAAGATACCGTTATGTCTCTCAACAAGCCCGGCAGAACTGGGATCCCTGGAACTGTGGAATTGTTTCTCTATCTGCAGACGTGCACAGATCTGCAGTACTACTGCGCCCACAAAGTGTGGGCCGTTGTCTGACCACAGGACACGGGGCAACCTGAACTGGGAGAAATACTCTTTCAACATTACTTTTGCCGTTGACATGGCAGTGCAGTCTTTTAAAGGATATGCCTCCACCCACTTGCTAAATGCACAAATCACCACTAACACATATTTGTAGTTCTGGCACCTTTCCATTTCTATGAAATCAAAATGGATCACCTCAAATGGCATGGCGGGTGGGCCAAAACTACCTACTGGAGTCACGGTTCCCTTCCCTACATTGTGTTGCAGGCACGTAATACAATTCTGCACTAGCCTTTCTGCATTCTTTTTTATGTGCTCATTTTTCCATACTGTGGATAAATGCTGTACCATCTTCTTCGCGCAAATGTGGGTAGGGCTATGCGCCATTGTAACCACTGCGGTTACGTAACAATTTGGCAACATCCAGTTCTTGGTCTCTTTGTCCACCCAACATCCTTCCAAATCTAACTCAGCAGAGCCCTCAGCCCACCCCTGAATCTCTTCGGTCGTGGCCTCAGCTGCATTTCTTTGACTGTGGCAACTCCATTCTCTATCATACAAGGTACTTCCTCAGTCTGTACTGTCATCATTTTATTTCCCAAATCTGTGGCTGTTTGTTTTGCAATCCTGTCTGCAAATGCGTTTCCATCTCCCACTTTACATGTTACTTTTTTATGCGCCTCGCATTTCACTATAGCTAGGCGCTTTGGAAACGTGAGTGCAGACAACAATCGCACAATCAAAGGCCCATGCTGAATCCTGGCCCCATGTGATGTCAAGCAACCCCTCTCAGCCCAGAGTCGGCCAAAGTTATGAACCACGCCAAAGGCGTACTGGCTGTCAGTATAAATATTCACGTTCAAATTCTCAGAGAGTTCACAGGCTCGGGTCAGTGCTATTATTTCTGCGGCTTGTGCCGAATTGTAGGGGATTCTTCTGCTTTCTACAACACTCTCTAGGGTAGTAATTGCATATGCGGCCGTTGATGTGCCATCAGGTAATTTAAAACAAGAGCCGCCACAAAACAACTCCCCATCTGGCTCTTTCTGTGGGATATCACTCAAGTCAACTCTTCCCTTTGTTTCTTCTTCAGTGACCATTAAACAATCATTGGGTGGTGATTCGTTGTCACCAATTTCTGCTATGGGCAGTGGCATTAATTCTGCAGGATTCAATGCGCTACACCTCATAATTTGGATGTGGGGTGCAAACAAGATGAGCTCATATATTGTTAGTCTAGCAGAAGTGAGGTGTTGCGTCTGTGTTCTATTTAATAGAACGTCTATAGCATGTGGCACCATCAGAATTAAAGTGTGCCCCAATACCATTCCTTCCATTTGTTTCACTGACGCAGCAGCCGCTGCGACGGATCGAAAACATCGTGGTAGTGCGCGCGCTACAGGGTCCAGCGCGGAAGAATAATAGCCGCACGGCCTATTTCTTCCACCTTGTTCCTTTGTCAAAACCGCCAATGCACATCCTTCACTCTCACTCACAAATAGTCTAAAGATCTTTTTATAGTTAGGAGTGCCTAAAACTGGCGCAGCACACAATGCACCTTTCAATTGCTCAAACGCTTTCTGACATTCCTCATCCCACTGTAAAGGCATCACTGCATCCTTTTTAGTTAACTTTATCATCGGCTTCACAATCAACGCAAAATTACTGATCCACTGCCGACAATAAGAGGCCATGCCTATTACAGCTCTCACTCCTTTTTGAGTTTTTGGAATAGGCATACTAGAAATACTTTCTATGCGTTTTGGTGTTAATCTTCTCCCTTCTTTCGAAAGTAGGTAACCCAAATAAGACACCTCCTTTTGATTATACTGGAATTTCTTCAAACTTGCCTTGTGAACATGGGTCACTAGGTGTGTCAATAGTAATATAGTACTTTCTTTGCAGATCTCTTTTGTGTCAGCAGCTAGTAATAAGTCATCTATGTACTGCAAGAGTACGCAACCTTCGGGTAATGCTAACATGTCTAGCTGCTCTTTTAGTGCTCTGCTGTAAATGCTCGGGCTTTCTGTGTATCCTTGTGGAATGCGTGTGAATGTGAATGATCGACCTCCTAGAGTGAACGCGAACAGATATCTACTGCTTTTATCCACTGGAATGCTAAAGAACGCGTTCTTCAAATCAACTACACTAAAGTATTCTGCAGTGGCCGGTATCATTGTCAGTATTGTTGTGACATCTGGGACCAAAGGGAATTGTGGGTCTACCACTTTGGTCAATGCGCGCAGATCAATTATGAAACAATATGGTACTTCATTGCCTCCTTTCTTGTAAACTGGAAGAATCGGGCTGTTGCACGTGCTACCTGCAATTTCTTCAACCACCCCCAATCTCACTAGGTCAGTAACAATACTCTTTAATCCCTTCTCACCTTCAACAGAAATTTTATAGTGGGGAATTCGTGGTAATGTAACACCTTCTTTCAAAGTTATTTTTGCTGGCTCTATTTTCATGCATCCTACATCGTTATCATGCATTGCCCACAGACAGGTTGGTACTCTACTTAGCTCTTCTGGTAACGCTTTTGACATAAATTCCGTCACCGGTGCATCGTGAGGCCACATCGTGAGGAACACCCCATCTGCCGTACAATGTATAACTGCCCCCAATGTTCTCAACAAATTTAATCCTAGCAAGTTCTCCCCACAATTTTCTGTCAGAAGAAATGGACAATGTTCCGTAAATGGTCCTATTGTAATCGGGACAGCTTCGGACATGGGGTTAATTACTGGTGTACCTGCAAACCCTACAGAAACATTCTTTTGCCCCGACAGTGGGATCTCCGGAAGCAAGTGGTGGTCTATCGAACACTTCTGCGCCCCTATATCTACAAGGAAACGGTGCTCCTTATTCCCGACTCTCATTTCTACATAGGGTCCTCTCTGATTCACGGGAATAGACACTGGTTCTGACCCCTACCGTGGGCTGTCCTATTGCGAAAATAACACATTGTCCGATGTGTAGTCACCGCTGCTGCTATAATACGTGTTTGGCTGTGTATCAAAAATATTCCCATTTCCCCCTCGGTGTCCTCCACTCTGATCATTTCTCTGTTGGCCCTGCCCGCCCTGATTTTGGTTCAGAACACTTTGGTTCAATGCCTGGTTCTGTTGCGCTTGGTTTTGACCATAGGATTGGTTTTCAGTACCTCCATTGGTATATCCCTGCTGCTGCTTCTTGCTATTTCTGCTTGGGCCATTTGACCCCTGATGTCCTCTATGAGGCCTTCTCTGGCCAAACCCACCTCTATTCTGTAGGTGCGGGCATTGCGCTCGCCAGTGTCCTTCCTCCTTACAGTACGCACATTGATTTACTCCCAATGACAGCCCGTGCATATTAATCAAATTTCCCCTGCCTTGTGCATTTCCTCTACCTCTATTGTATCCAATGACCTCCTGCAGTAACACCTTTGTTTTTAAATTTACTCTATCCTTCACCTCTCTTTCTTTCGCCACATTTACCCTGTTCTCGTAATATTGGGCTATGTGTAATATCTCACTCACCGGTTTTGCTGCCCAGGAACTTTCCGACGTCATTAACATATCTTGAATTGGTGATATTAGTCCCCTCACATATTTATCAACAAATAGGCTCATCCTTGCCCTGTACACATGTAGTTAATTTGTCCCACTGAATCCTTTTTTCTGGAATTATTTCCCTCAATCTCCGCATTATTCGTTCTGGTAGATCTGCCATGCGGGTTCCTGGATTTTCCCCTACTTTTCTATTTTTGTCCTCCAATAGTAACTCCGCCCATGTGGCGCCAAAAGCCCCCACGTCATCTACCGTCATCATCTGTTTGCATATATCTGCTGGCAAAATGACTGGGAAAATCAAATCTATATCGCTCATAGTAAGCACTGCTGATCTCAGGGTTGACTCTACTTCCTTGTAGAAACCTGCAGGATTCTTTCTTATATCGGGAATCATCTGTTTTATAGTATTCACCTCTTGCCTGGAAAAGGGTACATGCACATACTGGGCGGTGAAATGGGCTGGTGTTACCTGCGCTCCTACTGTACCCGTCGCAGGGATCTCTACTTTTGGTACACACGTGGGCGGAACCTCTCTCATTGGAAATGCCCCACTCACGATCCCTCCCCCTTCTCTTAGGTTCAATAGTATTCCTAAGTCCAGTGATAGGCCCGTTTCTCCTGTACTTAGCTCGAATGCTCTCTTGTATACCGCTAGTATCTCAGGTGGGCTGGCCTTATTATTTTTTATATCCTTCTCTATCAAATGTTCAGCCATCGATTGCAGTGCCTTTCTTTTCATTGGCATGGAATATTCGTCAAATATGTCATGTATGACCATTGTTGGGATACTAGGATTCGACACCCACTTTATCGCTTCTCGTATACACACTTTCAGCTTGTCGCCCCTCTGTAAGGATGACATTGAATGTCTCCGCTGTATGTATGGTTCTACCGTCCCTCTCCTATCTCTTCTAATATCCCAACCCCTGTATCCAGGTGCAGCAAACATTTTGGTATACTCATTATCCAACTCATTTTTAAGATCAAAAAGTCCATTCACATGTTCCTTTATTTCTTCATCTTTTATTCTACAACATGCTAATTGGTTCAAATCTAACAATCGTTGTGGCGGTAATTTCTCAAGTAACTTTTTCCATTTTCCCACCAAAAATTTCCCCAGGCATTCCAACACTACCTGTCTCTCGTTGCTTCTTCGGTACCCATAGAATGAGGCCAATGCTGCCGTCCCATCATTTCCTTCTATGTACATTTCTGCCTCTTGCTGTAATTCAATCTTTCTTTCTTTGCTGATCGCGCTTCGAGTTACCCGTCCAAATCCTGTTCCTCCACCCCCGCCTCTCGCCTCCCCGGTCTCAATTTCGACTTCGGGAGGGGCGGACGGTGCTGAATCTGTTTATGGAGCGGGAGGTGCGGATGGGACAAGTGACACAGGTGGCATCTGTGAAGGGCCTTCCTGGGTGCTGGGAAATTGTGTGTCTGTGGTCTGCGCTTGTGGGAGGGCTCGAGCTGTGGGTGGGGCTTGGGTTAATGCTTGCGTGAGAGGAAGTGCTTGGGCTTTGGGAGGGGGTATGAGAACTACTGGTTGGGCCTGCGCAGTCACTACTGGCGTGTTTGGTTTCGATTCTGGTTTTGGGCCTCGACCCGTATTAGTTAGCAAATGTTCCATTAATTCGTCTGCTATGTGTAGTTCCCGCTGCGGGTATAATCCTTCTATGTTCATTTGCTCACGTCTCCCTTCCCGTCTTAGACTTGCCGTCCACTCCTCCTCCTCTTTTTCTACTGCTACCTCAACCTTCGATTTGTGCCTACGCGCATGCTTCTCTCTACTCCTAAATCGGAGCATTGCTTCCCTCCTCCAATCTTTGACAGTCTCAAAAGCTGCGGGTCGCGTTTTTTTCCTAATCAGCACCCTTTCTAGGTTATCTAGCGTTGCAATCTCAAAACTGCCATTAATCGGCCACTGATGGTCCTGTTGCTTTCTAGTTTGCCTATGCCAAATTTCACAAAATATTATCGCACCCACACCATATTTTGCATACATGTCATAAGCCGGCGTTCCCCCAGGCGGTGCACTTTGGCCATATTCCAAGGACTGTCTACTGCAGCGGAAAAGCCCCGCTAAAGTGGACAGTACATGTTTTTAACCTTCCCCTTTGGTTAGCTAACCTTTACCTGGACGTTTGAATTTGCAAAATCAACACTCTACCAAAAATCAGGTTTTTGTTTGAATCGGGGAATGACTCACCTGATAAAACAAGTCGCCTGTCCTAACGCAACCTCTCCCAACGTCGTGTCTGCGCTTCTCTGGCTTCTGCCTCGTTTCGGGACCCTCGCCTCCTTTGCCCTCTGGCCCGGTACGTCGATCAGGGATCAGATGTGTGCAGATCTGCGAAGGAATCTCTCCTCACTTCTACAGGGCGCCCCGTACACCTCTTGATCCCGGCTCGATCGTCCCGTCCTCGCCGTTCTTCCGCCTTTACTCCGTTACAACATATACGATGGGGCAAGTGGGGGAGGGTCCCTGTTCGGGCGCCATCTTGAAAGGGGCCCCTAGGGGTCCCTCGCAATATGGAAACAAGGCAATAACCATACACGAAAAGATGCGCCAGACACGATGTTCAAATTCCCAATGCTAGGGTTTATTGCAAGCAAAAATAGTCACAATTGGCCAACTGTGGTCTCACGCCCCGCAACGTGAGTTTCCTAGACCTCGAGGGATGCAAGAGAGCAAATTACGTACATCAGTTACATATATACAAAATGCATATCATACAATCAGCTATGTCATGTTTAACACCCTCCTTTATTAAGTTTCTTTGAACTCGGGATGACGATGGACATTTCCGACGGGTATGACAATTATGACACTTTCGATGTCTATGCTAGTAACAATGTGCAATTAGAAAGTGCGGAGGCATCTTTTAGTTGTTGAACAGAACACGGTGGTTCTGTTCTTGGAAGCAAGCTGCACACGGGGGAAGAGTCACATTCCAAGCTTTGCTATCTATGAGGTACTATTCGTGTCCTGGGAGCCGACACGCTACGTTTAAAATGGCTGCTTGTTGGTCAAGCATAGCAGTCTGTATTTCTATAATTCGGTGCATAAGACGGTTGGCCTATGGCCATCAAGTTACGTCTGTCATTCAAATGAAGGGTATTCACTTTTCCAGATTGACAGGGTAGGCCTCACCATAAACGAATCAAGGTGTGCCATCAACAAAAGGAGCCTGCGATTCCTTGCCCACATCTTCGCATACCAGGGTATCATGGCTGACCCAGAGAAGGTCAGCGCCATTGTCAACCTGACATCCCCCACAGGAGTTGCGGAACTACGATAATTCCTAGGCATGTCGGGCTATTGTGCCCGCCATCTACCGAACAATGCCACTCTCACAGATACTCTCAGAAAGCTGCTCAAAAAGGACATGCTGTTCGAAAGGGACGCTGCCTGCCAGGAGGCATTCCACACCATCAAATCAGAGCTGGCCAACAGCTGTCAGCTTGCTTACTTCAACCCAGAAAGGGACACTGAACTAACTGTTGATGCCAGCCCCGTCGGGCTTTGCGCCATACTCGCCCAAACCGACCCTGGAGGACAAAATAAGCGAGAAATCGTCCCATACGCCAGCAGGACCCTGTCACCTACCGAGCAGGCGTACTGCCAAGCAGAGAGAGAAAGCATAGCAGCGGTGTGGGCATGTGAGAAATTTCACCAACTCGTCATCAGAAGGAAATTCATGCTCATAACTGACCACCGAGCGATCATCTCCCTGTTTGGAAACCCCAAACCCAAAATGCCCCCACGCATCGAGATATAGGGTATCAGGCTTCAAGAGTATGACTACTGTATCACTCACAAACCTGGAGAGGATGCCAACCTGGCAGACTACTTATCCAGGCACCCGGAAGGGAGGACGGAGGACTCTGTGGTACACGAGGCAGAGAGCTACATCATGTACCTCTCAGAAAATGCTCTTCCCCCAGTCATCACCACTGAACTCTTCACTGACAGGAGCAGAGCGGACCACACTCTCCGTGCAGCTGTGCAACTCACCACCATGAACAAATGGAAGAACCTCTGCAAGGGAGGATTTGTGAACGGGGAGGTGGACAAGAAAGAATTAGAGAGAATGGGTAGGATACAAGGCGAACTAGCCACGACAGAACCAGGCATCCTGCTGTGAGGAAGCCGGCTAGCAGTCCCTAAGTGTCTGAGAAAAGCAATGGTGAACATAGCACACGAGGGGCAGCGAGGGATCGCAAACTCAAAGAAAATACCGTGCAACCAAGTATGGGTCCCATAGATGGATGCGATAGTTGAAGACACCCTAACACACTGCCTAGCCTGTCAGAAAGTGGCGAAAAACTCACCCTCATGACCCCTGAAAATAGTAACGCTACCAGAAGTGCTCTGGCAATGAATAGCTATGGACTTCTATAGACCCCTAGAAGAAAGAGGTCATCGGCTCGTTATAATAGACGAATACTCTCGATTCCCAGTAATAAAGCGAGTACAGTCTGCAGCGTTCCATCACGTGGTAGGAGTGATTGATGAACTATTCAGTGAATGGGGAATACCAAACACTGTGAAAATAGACAATGGGCCCCCATGCCAAGGCCAAGAGTTCTGGAAATTCGCGACACACCTGGGATTCCACCTCCAGAGAATCACACCGCTGTGGCCACAGGCCAACGGGATGGTGGAGCGATTCATGTCCACCATCAAGCGGACCAGACAAAAAGCCACCCTCGACCAAACATCACTTCCTCAGGTAGTATGTCAAATGCTAAGTAGTTACAGGAACACACCGCACAAAGCCACCTTGCAGACGCCGCTAGAGCTCATGATAAAGTACAAGCCCCGGGCGCGTCTCTTGCAAATGGAAAATTACACGGCAGAACAAGATGTAGAAATCCGAGAACGAGATGCAGAAAGGAAAAGGAAAGCGGAGGAATGGGCAGATCAATGAAGAGGGGCAAAGGAACGCTAACTCCCAGTTGGCAAAACCATCCTGATGGGACAAAGACAACAAAGAAAGACTCAAGATAGGACCCTGAACCATTGCTTGTGACTGAAGTAAAAGGGTCAATGGTTACAGCAACAGGAGAAGGACGGGAAATAACCCGTAATGCTTCATTCTTCCGGCGGCTACATGCATAAGAACCTGAGACTGTGGAGGTGACAACAAGAGATGAAGAGCAGGAAAAGGGAGAGGAACAGGGTGAAGAAAGTCGACTGCCGACTGAAGAAAGACCAGGCGGAACCTGCAAATCACCCGGATGGCCACAGCAGGCAGTGAAAAAACCACGGAACTGCCATGATAAGCAATGGGGAGGTGTTGCGGCAGGGCAAATGAAGAGGCCCCTTTAAGAGGAGAGACACAGGACCCAGGAAGGGACCGTGGGAGGCGAGCGGAAGGGGAGGGGAAACGGAAAGGCAAAGTTAGTCTGTAATTGATAGCGAATAAAGGCAGATGTACGCAACACTGGCTCTGTGTAGTCTATAGTTGGGGGTCCCCGTTAAACCACAACACTCTCTTTAAACATGGCCAAAAGGAAAGCAGAAAATCTGATTTCACCTGAAGCTAGACAGAAGAAAATATTGTGCATATTTAAACCCATAAAGGAGGTAAATACTCTAATTCAAGAAATTAAAGGATTTGCTTTTGCGACATAGATGGCATTGATGGTACAAATAAATGGGGGGCATTGGTAGTAGTGGTTTTAATTGTGTACTTACAGCAGGAGATAGTGAGTTTTCAATATCTCCCCTCGATTTATAACCACAAAACACTAAAAGCATGGGCCTGCTTTGTGGCCATCGCCCTGTTGAGGACACCTTGGAACCTTTTGTAGTTGGACACAAGCCAGGGAAAGGGGAGGGAGTGAATTATACTTTACCTGTGAAAAGCTCTGGGGTTGGTGTAGGCGAGTGGTGCATAGCTTGCATTTAATTGAAAAATACTCACAATAGGAAGTGCCAAATTTAAGTGAAGAAAGTGAGGATATAGTGCCAATTTTAAGCGAAGAAACAGAGGATGCAGTGGGGGTGGAGGTGGCCCCTCAGAACTGGGAAAGGGAAGTAGAGGTGATGAGTGGTAATTTGAGGGTTAATCCTTTGGATCTCCTCTCTAATAGATTTGACTCCATTTCAAATAATGGCCCCATAATTAGAGATCTAGGTAGGGGCAAGAACCATAGGGGGGAAGAAGAAGAAGAAGAGGAGGAGTGCAAGTGTTGGTGGAAAGAGGACAGATAGAAGTTTAGCACCTAACAGAATTAATAACACCTGCTATGTAAATTGCCAAACACACCTACTACCCTCCCCCCAGCCTGAACACCGAACCGTGTAGGTTAAATCAAAAGGTCGAAGACATTCTCTCTGAAATAAAATACCTAATAGTAAATAAAACAGAAATCTGACTAAGGGAGCTGGCCAGGGAAATAAGCTGATCAAAGATAAGGTGACTCTTCTTGACCCTTGGTACACAGAAGAAGGGTGCCTTGGGGTTAAAGGTGCAAACCCACGAGGCGAGTCGCTGGGGCCTCAAAAGAAAGGTAATGATATGAGTAAGGAAAAGATTATCAATGAATATCCTCCTCCCCCGCAACAGAGCCCGGCAACTTGGGTTCCAGGAAATCCTGTTATTAGGCCATAACAGGCCATCGCACCAGAGACCTGGAATCTGGGCCCTAGGAAATTCTGTTATTAGGCCCCTTTTGGGCCATATATTATTGAAAAGAAGGCCCCTATGTAGAACCAGTATGCCCTTTTCAGGCCCTAATTTAATTCCGGTGAGAGGCTGTGAAAGTTATAATCAGGAATATGGAGCTACAAGTAATAACCCAAGCGAAAAGAGCAGACGATATTGCCCTTCCATAACTATGGCCAATATACCTTGTATTTCATAAAATATGCATGAGGATCATGTAGAATTAGTAAACAAATGTATGCATTGGTTAAGATACTCCAAGCAATGCCTCTCAATTATTAGAGACGATATCGTCAGATTTATCAGGACGCCCACTCCAAACACTATGACAGACCATACACTGGTGTTTTTGAGAAATTGGGATCTGGTTTATAGAATTATGGAAATTGACATCATGGCTTATTCTCCAGAAAATACGAAAATCACACTTAAATCATCTGACAATTTTCAGAACAGGTCATATATCCCAGGCAAACCCACAGCAGGCTCTGCTAATATTGTAAGGATCTGAGGGACAGTGGGTGAGTGCTCCAACGTAGCTTCAAATGGGCAGGCAGAACTTGAAAGGGTAGACTGTCTGATTTTAACAATAATATGCCTGCGGAGCAATCAGGCTACAAGCTTTTGTCCTGGAACATAGCTGGGCTGGCAAGCTCATTGATGATCCCTTCTATATCAGAGGTCATCAAATAATCCTACTTCAGGAAACATGGGTCTTAGAAACTGTTCCGCTCCAAGGCTACTAAACGTTGTCAATATCTGGGTCTACCTCCCCTTTCGCCTCACCTGACTCTCCTGAGGTAGATCCTTGACGGTCGGTTTCAGTCTTCTGGGGTTTCTTTTTGATCCTTGCACCCTTGCCCTTGGGTGCTCGAACCTTCTTTTCGTGTAGGTATGGTCTGGCCGCTCCGGAGGCCACCTTGACAGAGGCAAAGACCTGTCCTAGGGGAACCCCAGGGGGCCAGCCTCCAATCTAGGGAAAAAGCACGAAGGCAGAAAAAACCCTAGTTCATAGATGGTCTTGATGATGAGTCAAAGAGATGGTACAGATGTTCTGCAACTCTTGTCGTGGGATCCAGAGATGTGAAAATACAATCCAAGGGTAAAACTAGATAAACTTCGCGGAGGCGAGCGAAGCAGTAGCACAGAAATGACTGAGGATACAGAATCAAGTAAGAAGCGTGCTGCCGAGCTGGCAGCTGGCGAAAGACAGCAGAAAAGAAGTAGCGGAGGAGTGGCACCGCGTTCAAAAGGCAGGAAGTCGAACCAAAACGGCTGGGTTGGAAGTTGAGCGGATAGGAAGGCGCTCTAAGCAAATGAAAGTAGTTTTGACTGTACAGAGCGACAGTGACTAGTTAGAATAGGGTGAAAGTATACTGGAAAACAAGGAAGGCAAAGTAAGAAGACGGTAACACAGAAAAAGGATAGACAGGAATAAGAGGAAAGGAAACGAGCGTAGTTCAGGCTAGCTACGGGAGGGCTGTAGAAGGAGCAGAATTCACGGAACGTAGATACGAGTAAGCAGCACTCGGAGCATTGAATGAAACTGCAACAGATACAACGCGCCGAGCAGGGGGGCGGAGCCTGCCTTTAAAGGCACCGCGCCATGTTGGATGAGGACTAGACAGATCGTCGGGGTCGGAACTTCCAGCGACTCCAGCATTTCCAATCCTGGTTCCTGACAGTATACCTCCTTCCTCTCGGGGGACCCCCAGGCTTGCCCGGATGGAGACAATGGAACTTCCTGAGAAATCTGGGTGCGTGGATGTGGCTAACAGGTTCCCAGGACCTTTCTTCCACTGGATAGCCCTTCCAGTGTACAAGGTATTGGAGCCTGCCCTTGCGGTATCTGGAATCTATCAGGTATGCAACTTCGTATTCCTCCGGAATACATCGTATTTGGGCGCAACCCTTGTGGATGGGTCTAAGGAACGGGTCTTCCTTATACTCCTTAAGCAAGGATACGTGAAAAACTGGATGAACTCTCTTGAGGTAGTCCGGAAGTCTGAGCCTGTAGGCTACCGGATTGATTTGTTGAAGGATAGAAAATGGCCCAAGAAATCGAGGGGAAAACTTCCCAGTATGAACCCATCTAGGAAGGAATCTGGTTGACAACCAGACCTGTTGTCCCACACCCCAGTTGGGATTAGATCCCCGATTCTTATCTGCCCATCTCTTTTGAGTCTGTAGACTGGCCTGGTGTGCCTTCTTGGCAAGACCATGTACTTTCATGTATTTCCTGCAAGATACCATCCAAAGCAGGGATCCTTGTTGCTGGAGAACTAAGACCCGGTAGATGTTGAGGATGATACCCATATGTGCACAAAAAGGGGCTCATTTGGATAGAGGTATGCAGAGTGTTATTGTATGCAAACTCTGCTTGCAAGAGGAAATGGTACCACCTCTCCTGCTGTGGACTGCAGAAACACCTCAACTATTGTTCCAGACTGGCATTCAGCCTTTCTGTCTGCCCGTTACTCTGAGGGTGGTAACCCGAGGAAAGAGCGCGGTGGATTCCCAAAGTCTGACAAAGTGAAGTCCAGAATTTGGACGTAAACTGAGGTCCCCTGTCTGATACTATAGTCCGGGGTAATCCATGCAGTCGGACTATGTCTCGAAGAAAAACCTCAGCGGTCTCAGACGCGGATGGTATCTGCCTGAATGCAGAAAAGTGGGCCAGTGTCAAGTATCCTGGCCTTGCGCGGAGGTAGCACGTACACCTGCTTCCCCGTTGGGTATTGGTGCCTGGACTATTACCACCGCAGGCTGCCGCGACCCGCCGGGGAAAGAGGGTTAGGGTCCGCTGGATTGGATGGGTGAGGGGGAGTTAGGGTAACCGGGTTGAGTTTTAGGGAAGGGAATTGGGTGGGTGAGGATAGGGATGGATAGGGTAGGCAAGGATGAATAGTTCCTAGGCTCCCTCCTGGGTGCCTTCGATGTTTTGTCTCCGCCCACTCGTTCTTACATACATCAAATGGTATTCCTCTAGTGATTTACACTCTAGTCTTGACACGACACACACAACACACACTGAAACCTGTAAACAAGATTCCAAATTGCATAAACCCCCTCGTGTTTCACATTACTTAGGCATAACCCCCACAATGGATAGCAGCTATTCACATTATCGTTAGGAGTCACAACCATAGCAGCACTTAGCTCTGAATGATGCTGGTGATGTGGCGAGAGAGTTCCGCTACAGGCTTGGATTCTAGGACTCTTGATTTTGCAACCAAACGGGAGCGCCGCTACAAAAGAACAAAAGCACGTATGAGTTTTACGTTGCGTACTTGCCAAGTCACACTTCCAGTTCCCACTGAATGCGGGCCAAAGATTTGTGCCGGAGTTCCGACACCCACACACACACTCTTTACTATGATGGGCCTTCGGCCCCGTTAACTAGAAACATCCGAAAACGAGCTTCGTAGTGCTCGTAAAACTCTTTTGAAGTCCGGGGAGGTGAACGAAATAAGGTTCCCTCTCCGGAGCCCCAACTATGGTTCCCCGCTCAAACAGCCCACAGTCTAGCTCAGCGGAAGGTAAGTGCACTTATCTCTAGCGTTGCGCGGGGCCTGCAGGGGAAGCAGGCGGGGTGTGGCCCCGCGAATCGCTGCCTGCAGGAGCCTCCGGAACATGCGTCTGAGTCCTCCGGTGTTCTCGAGCGCAAGCGATGCTTCCTGGTTCAGTTGTGCGCATGCGCGGAAGCTGGGGCGGTGTCCGGAGCGCAATGCGCATGCGCGGAGGCCGTTTCGGTGTCCTGAAGGGTTCTGGAGGCTCGTGGACACACGAGCCTCCTGGGTAATGTAGTCCTTTGGCGTCCTTGCGCCCCCTGAGGGCTTTATGTCGTACTGCGAGACTCCTCCTGCACATAACACAAAGCAAGGTCCTGAAATACAGGCATTTCTTATGCTTGGACATGTTGACAACATGTTTTACCATTGAACATTGTTTACTTTGAGTACCACCGGTCCCTATTACATGTGGAACCCTGACAGTACTCCCCCCTCCAGCAGGACCTGGTTTACCAGGATATCTACGGTGAAAGGCTCTCACTAGGCGGGAAGCGTGGACCGCAGTAGCAGGTTCCCACGACTGCTCTTCAGGCCCGTAACCCAACCAATCAATAAGATAATACAGCTTACCATTTTGACGGCGGGAGTCTAAGATGGCCTTTACTTCATATTCCGGGATTCCATCCACAATAGTGGGTGGGGGATTTTTTAGTTGGGCGGACTTTGGAGCTGGTTTCAACAAGGCTATATGAAAGACCGGATGTATGCGCATCTGGGCTGGTAACGTCAGTCGTACTGCTACAGGGTTTATGAGTTTTTCTACAGGAAAGGGCCCTATATATCTTGGTTGGAATTTCCGAGGACCCTGCAACCGGAGATTGCGTGTTGCCAACCACACCTTGTCTCCAATCTTATACACAGGGCCTAATCTTCTCTTTTTATCGGCATATTGTTTGTATTTTTGTTTTGCAGTTGCTAGATTAGCAAGAATACTACGCCATATTTCCTCAAGTTTTTGTCTGTGTGATTGGGCGGCTGGAACCCTGTCTGGAATGGTATGGGGAACAGGCTGAAATCGAGGGTGGTAACCATACGTACCATAAAATGGGGTTGCTTTAGTAGACGCATGTATAGCGTTGTTGTAAGCCAATTCAGCAAGCCAGATCGTATCAGCCCAAGTGGCTTCATTTTCGTAGGTCATGCATCGTATGTACTGCTCGAGGGTCTGGTTCACCCGTTCTGTCTGCCCATCGGTTTCGGGGTGGTAGCTACTGGACAGTTTTAGGTTAATACCTACCGAACTACAAAAGGCTCGCCAGAAACGGGATGTGAACTGTGACCCCCGATCAGACACGATGTGCTGTGGGATGCCATGTAGGCGTACGATGTTCTGAAGAAAGAGGTCCACCAATGTTTTGGCCGTTGGTACCCCTTTACAGGGAATGAAATGTGCTAATTTAGTTAGTGAATCCACCACCACCAGTATGGTGGTTAATCCATGGCATGCTGGCAGATCTACTATTAAATCTAATGATATCGTGTGCCAAGGTACTGGTGGCGTAGGCAGGGGCTGTAATAAACCAGCAGGACGTTGATGGTCAGATTTATTTCTCATACAACATTCACATGTAAGTACATATTGTTGAATATCTTGCTTCATTTTGGGCCACCAGAAGTGACGCATCACGAGTTCACACGTTTTAGCTGTTCCAGGATGCCCCACAAAAGGAGAATCATGACACCATTTAATGGCACGTTGTCGGATGGTAGTGGTTGGAAGATACAAGGCTGTTCCTAGGAAGGGTAATCCGTCTTTAACTGTTCTCCCTATGCTCGGGTCATGCCATTGCGCTAATTCTTGTGCCGTTAGCGCTTTTCGAATATCGTCGAACATGTCATCGACTGTAATACTACCAACGATACGTGCAAGGGGCACGATTGGTTTTGGTTCTTCCTCTTTAATGGTCTCTGGACCAGGTTCTGGATAACGAGACAGGATGTCAGCTTTTTTATTTTCTGTTCCTGGGCGAAATGTCACTATGAAATCAAAGTCAGCAAAATACATCGCCCACCGCAATTGTCTAGGACTTAAGGCCTTAGCAGATCTTAGGAATTGTAGGTTTCTATGATCAGTGAGGATCGTGATGGTGTGTTGTGCGCCCATCAAATAATGGCGCCATTCACTAAATGCTGCTTTAATAGCTAAAAGTTCCCTATCGGCTATTATGTAATTTCTTTCCGCAGGAAGCAAAGAACGAGAGTAGTATGCCACAGGATGTAGCTGCCCAGTATGATCTCGTTGTGATAATATCGCACCCAATGCATAACTGGAGGCGTCGGTTTCCACTACATATGGGCGAGTGGGATCTGGATGGAGTAATATTGGTGCTGTAGTAAATGCTTTCTTCAGGGCCTGGAAACTGGCTTCTGCCTCCTTATCCCACCGAAACACTACCCCTTTTTTCAACAAACGAGTGATTGGCTGCACTTTCGTTGCAAATCCGTCTATAAATCGACGGTAGAAATTGGCAAAGCCTAACACTGATTGCACTTCTTTTACCGAGGTAGGGGACGGCCATTCCGTGATGGACTGCACCTTCTTCTGATCCATTGTCACTCCTTCTGGAGACAAAATAAACCCCAGGAACTCTATTGTGGTTTGGTGGAATTCACACTTTTCCAGTTTAGCATATAACCGATGATCCCTTAAGCGTTGCAAGACCGCTCTCACGTGTTTCTGATGTTCCTCTAGGTTCCGTGAATAGATGAGTATGTCATCTATGTAGACAACTGTAAAAACGTCTAGGTACCCCCGTAGGACCTCATCCAGGAAGTGCTGAAAGGCGGCGGGTGCATTGCAAAGGCCGAATGGCATGACCTGATATTCATAAAGGCCGAATTTTGTTCTGAAGGCAGTCTTCCATTCGTCCCCTTCACGCACCCGCACCAGATGATAGGCACCCCGTAGGTCCAACTTGGTGTATATTTTGGCCTCACGAACTTGGTCCAACAACGTGGGAATCAGAGGTAATGGATATCGGTTCTTTATCGTCATTCGGTTAATTGCTCTGTAGTCTATACAAGTTCTTAAGTCCCCAGTCTTTTTGGGAACGAAGAATAAAGGCGATGATACGGGTGACGTTGAATGACGTATAAAGCCGTTAGCTAGGTTTGTCTTGATATAATCCTTCAGATGTTCATTTTCGGATTCTGTCAGTGCGTAAATGCGACTGCAAGGTAGCGCTGCCCCGGGTTCTAAGTCGATTCTGCAGTCAAAAGGCCTGTGGGGAGGCAAAGTCTCTGCTGCGGTTTTACTGAAGACGTCTCTATAATCCTGGTATTCTACGGGCAAGCCGCTTCCAATACTGCCAATTACATGTCCCTTAACATGGGTTTTGTTGCAATTTTTGGAACAGAAAGCTGAGACGAATTTCACCGTCCCTTGGGACCAATTAACTTCTGGGTTATGAGTCCTCAACCAGGGCAACCCTAGGATAACTCCGAATTGTGGCGCGGCAATGACATCGAACTGGATTTCTTCCTGGTGTGGTGGGTCGCACTCTAAGTGTACCCATTCAGTTTGCTGTGTAATTAGACCCGACGTCAGTGGCGAACCATCCACCGACTGAACTTCCTCCTTGCGTCCCTTATCCACCAAAGGGATTCCTAATTTAGACACTAATGTTTGATCTATAAAGTTCCCTGTGGCTCCAGAGTCCACCATCAAGGATGCCGAGCACTGTTGATCCCCCCAACGTATGATACCTGGAACTGTAACATGTGTTACTTGTGGTTGCAAGGTATTAGCTAAAAGTCTAGGGGTGTTTTCTGGTGGGCTCGCCCGGGCCACCCTCACTGGCGAGCTTTCTCGTTTCCCGGCAATTCTTTCTTGGGCTTAGTTGGACACTCTCTAACAAAGTGGCCCGACTTCCCACAATAGAGACAGAGTTTTTCTCGTCGTCTCTTGTCCTTCTCCTCTTTGGACAGAGGGCCGCGAACGGTTCCTATTTGCATTGGTTCATCGCTTGTTTTGCTAAGTTTCGATTGCTGCTGTTGGTCTAGCCTAACCACTGGTTTGTTATCCCACTTTCTTCTATCCTGCTTCCTCTCGCTTTGCCTCTGATCAAGCCGTAGTGCTAGGTCTATCATGGAAGAACAAGTATCGGGTTGAGGGTCTACTTGCGCTATAAGGTCTTTTATATCATCACGGAGCCCCTGATAGAAAAGCGCAAGTCGCTTTTCCTGTGGCCAATCGGCTTCCACCGCCAACCGATTAAAGGTGGTAACATATGTCACTAAATCCTTCCCTCCTTGACGCAAGGTAAGCAGCTCCCTGTCTTTTATTAAGGTCGCTGCCCTTCTATTGAATATTTTACCAAACTCTTCAAGGAATCGATCCCAATCATACAACAGCCCATCGTCCTTGGTAACTAGTGGCGTGGCCCAGGATGCGGCATCTCCACCTAAGTACGAAATGACGAAGGCAGTGCGAGCTTGGGCAGTACGGAAGACTGTAGGTTTCGTAATGAAATGCAACTGGCATTGCATTACGAACTGATCGAACCGTTGGCAATCCCCATGATACCTCTCAGGGGCTGCCAAAGGGAGTGGAGGCTCAGTGGACACCTGGACCTGTACGGGGATAGGTGGGGCATGATCGCTAGGCAAAGGTGTGGCTTGAGCTGCGGCCTGGACAGTAAGCGTATGAACCTGCCCCGCCAGAGAGGCGTAATCCTGCCTAGTGGCATGCAACTCATTCTTTAGATCCTGTAAGGCTGCCAACACAGCCTCCCTGGCGACGTGCTACCTGGGCGCGTGATAATACTTGGGCTTGCGCTCCTGTCAAGTATCCTGGCCTTGCGCGGAGGTAGCACGTACACCTGCTTCCCCGTTGGGTATTGGTGCCTGGACTATTACCACCGCAGGCTGCCGCGACCCGCCGGGGAAAGAGGGTTAGGGTCCGCTGGATTGGATGGGTGAGGGGGAGTTAGGGTAACCGGGTTGAGTTTTAGGGAAGGGAATTGGGTGGGTGAGGATAGGGATGGATAGGGTAGGCAAGGATGAATAGTTCCTAGGCTCCCTCCTGGGTGCCTTCGATGTTTTGTCTCCGCCCACTCGTTCTTACATACATCAAATGGTATTCCTCTAGTGATTTACACTCTAGTCTTGACACGACACACACAACACACACTGAAACCTGTAAACAAGATTCCAAATTGCATAAACCCCCTCGTGTTTCACATTACTTAGGCATAACCCCCACAATGGATAGCAACTATTCACATTATCGTTAGGAGTCACAACCATAGCAGCACTTAGCTCTGAATGATGCTGGTGATGTGGCGAGAGAGTTCCGCTACAGGCTTGGATTCTAGGACTCTTGATTTTGCAACCAAACGGGAGCGCCGCTACAAAAGAACAAAAGCACGTATGAGTTTTACGTTGCGTACTTGCCAAGTCACACTTCCAGTTCCCACTGAATGCGGGCCAAAGATTTGTGCCGGAGTTCCGACACCCACACACACACTCTTTACTATGATGGGCCTTCGGCCCCGTTAACTAGAAACATCCGAAAACGAGCTTCGTAGTGCTCGTAAAACTCTTTTGAAGTCCGGGGAGGTGAACGAAATAAGGTTCCCTCTCCGGAGCCCCAACTATGGTTCCCCGCTCAAACAGCCCACAGTCCAGCTCAGCGGAAGGTAAGTGCACTTATCTCTAGCGTTGCGCGGGGCCTGCAGGGGAAGCAGGCGGGGTGTGGCCCCGCGAATCGCTGCCTGCAGGAGCCTCCGGAACATGCGTCTGAGTCCTCCGGTGTTCTCGAGCGCAAGCGATGCTTCCTGGTTCAGTTGTGCGCATGCGCGGAAGCTGGGGCGGTGTCCGGAGCGCAATGCGCATGCGCGGAGGCCGTTTCGGTGTCCTGAAGGGTTCTGGAGGCTCGTGGACACACGAGCCTCCTGGGTAATGTAGTCCTTTGGCGTTCTTGCGCCCCCTGAGGGCTTTATGTCGTACTGCGAGACTCCTCCTGCACATAACACAAAGCAAGGTCCTGAAATACAGGCATTTCTTATGCTTGGACATGTTGACAACATGTTTTACCATTGAACATTGTTTACTTTGAGTACCACCGGTCCCTATTACATGTGGAACCCTGACAGTCAGCTTGCTGAAGGAGTCTATTGTGACCATGATTACTGTCGTCGTTAGAAGGAGGGAGACCGACAATGAAGTCTGTGGACACGTGTTCCCATGGTCGTGATGGTAAGGAATGCTGCTGCAAGAGACCGAGCGGTTTGCCAGTTCGGTATTTATTAGAAGCACAAATAGAGCATGAAGTGACATACTGGTGCACATCCTTTCTTACCCTTGGCCACCAGAAACCTCTTTGCAGCAATTCATAGGTCTTTTGGATGCCGGGATGTCCTGTCAAGGGAGAATCATGACACCAGGAAAGGATGAGTTTCTGGAGACTTTTAGTGGGAATGAAAAGTGCGTCTTCATGGTAGTACAAACCATCACTACCTAGGCGGACCGAAGAAGGAAGTTCTGCGCAAGCCTGATATTGAGGTATCAGGTCTTGGAGGAGGGAGACAGTAGTTGCTAAAACCTTAAGATTGGGGAAAATACGGTCATGTCCTTCGTAATTCCCTGAGCTGTCCCCAATGCTTTGTGACAAGGCATCCGCCTTCTTATTTTCAGAGCCGGGAATGTAGGTAATCACAAAATCGAATTGTAAAAAAAAATAAGCCCACCGGCCATGTTGGGCATTGGTACACTCCATTTGTTGGAGAACCCGAACGTTACGATGGTCAGTTCTGATCACAAAACAATGGGCAGCGCCCTGTAGGAGATGTCGCCATTCTTGACAGGCTGATTTGATGGCCAACAGCTCTCTTTCCAGGACAGAGTAATTGCGTTCGCTGCTGGTGAGGGTCTTAGAAAAGTATGCCACTGGGTGTTCGTAATCATCCGCTGCCTTCTGCAATACGATGGCACCTATCGCTCCTATCGACGCATCAGTCTCCAGAATGAAAGGTTTAGTCTGAACTGGTTGTACCAGAACGGGAGCAGAAGAAAAACACTCCTTAAGGGTTAGAATAGCCCTCTGTTGTTCCTCTCCGAAGGCGAACTTGACACCCTTCTTAAGCAGGGAGGTAAGAGGAAGCACTAGGTTGGAGAAGTTGGGAATGAACCTCCTGTAAAAATTGGCTAACCCTAAGAAGCTTTGTAGCTCCTTGACAGTGTTGGGTTCTCTCCATTCCCTGATGGCCTTAACCTTAACTGGATCCATCTCTATTCCCCTTCCTGACAAAAGGAATCCTAGGTAGGATACTGAGGTGGTTTCGAATTGGCATTTCTCAGGTTTAACTAATAGCTTGTGATCTTGAAGACGTTGCAGTACTCTCTTAACCAGTACCCTATGCTCGGGCAATGTCTGGGAGAATACCAGGATGTCGTCCAAGTACACTACAACAGATACGAACAACATGTCTGCGAATACCTTGTCCATATATCTTTGAAAAATGGCTGGGGCATTGACAAGGCCAAACGGCATCACCCTGTATTCGAAAAGTCCAAATGGGGTACGGAACGCCGTCTTCCATTCGTCCCCTCTTCTTATCCTTAGGAGGTGGTAAGCGCCCCTTAAGTCCAGTTTGGTGAAGTAAATAGCCCCCTGTACTGCCTCCAGAATATCTCGGATCAAAGGCATGGGATACCTGTCCCGGATCGTCACCTTGTTCAAACCTCTATAGTCTATGCATGGACGTAATTCTGCACTATCCTTTTTTGGAATAAAGAATAAGGAGGCACCACAAGCGGATCTGGACTCCTGGATAAGCCCATTTTGAAGATTGGAGTCTAGGTAATTCCGTAGAGCTTTCCTTTCAGGGAGAGACAAGGGATACATCCGTCCGAACGGAACTACAGCATCCGGAAGTAAGTCAATACCACAGTCTTCTGCCCTGTGAGGAGGTAACTCACATGGTTGGATGTCTAAAAACACCTCCGAATACTCTTGGTAATGTGTTGGAATCAAAGCGATGATAGCCGGACTTAGAGCAGGACCCGATCTCCCTCCATGGTGAGTTAAGCCGATAGACTGGTCCATACAAGTGGACTTACAAAAGTGCAAATTAAAACTCACTCTATTGGCCTTCCAGTTGATCTGAGGATTGTGTCGTCTTAACCAAGGGATACCAATGACCAATGGAAAGTGCGCAGCTCGGATCTGATCGAACACCAAGTATTCAGAATGGTGACTCAACTCCCTCTTCAAAGGTATAGTCTCTTTAGTAATAGGTCCGGAGGACAAAGGCCTCCCATCCACACCTTCTACAGGTATGGGAGTTGTCTTTGGTCTAGTGGACACCTGATGTTCCTTAGCCCAGTTGGAGTCCATAAAGTTTCCGGCTGCTCCGCAATCTAGCATAGCAAGAACTTCTGTGGGACCCGAGTCGGATAGCCACAATTTGACTCGGAATACCATCAGACTGTTCTCCTAGGGGTCATTCATGGTTCTTGAGTAGTTGCAAGGGTACTTGGCAATTCCCCCCAGAATTCCCTTGCGGCAGATCGGGGGCTGAAGTTTTCCTTCCGCCTAGGAGGAACTTCCGGACAGTTTCTTAGTAAATGTTTAGAGGAACCGCAGTGCATGCACAATCCGGCTTCTCTTCTTCGTTTGCGTTCCTCAGGTGTGAGAGGCCCTCGGGTGGCCCCTATTTGCATAGGTTCTTCAGGAGTGAGGTTTGATCTGGATGTGGGAGAAGGAGCAGGTAGACCCACGGTTTGAGGGGTGCCTCTGATTTGCCTTCTTTCTTGTCGCCGTTCTGATAGACGGAATTCGATCTGTAGAGATAGAGTCATCAATCCTTGGCAGGACACAGGTCGAGCTACACAAGCTAACTCATCCTTGATTTCATCTTGTAGCCCTCTTCTGAATATAGTTTGTTGAGCAGAGTCCGGCCAATCTGCCTTAGCCGCCAATTTCTGGAAGCGGGATATGTAGGTTTGGACGTCTGTGTTCCCTTGTGTGACATCCAATATAGCTTCCAGTGAAGAGTAGAATACTTCTGGTCTGTCAAACTTATCCTTAAAGGCTTCCACAAAACGGTCATAATCATTCAGGGAGGGATCATTTCTGGCTACCAGGGGGGTGGCCCAAGCCAGTGCGTTGCCAATGAGGTTGGCAATAATAAATCCGACTCTGGACTTGGCGGATTCATAGGCATGGGTGTGAAAGGCAAAATAAACATTGCAGGCGTCTAGGAAGTCCTTTAATCCCCCCTGGTGACCATCGTACTTGCCAAAAGAAAGGGGCATAGCGGGTAGATCCCCGCGGTCATCACGGTGTAAGACCACCTGTTGTCTGAGGGCGATGTTCTCAGTTCTCAGCGCTTGGACTTCTGCAGTTAGGTTCTGCATAGCTGCCACTAGTTCTTGGTATTGTTCCAAGGAGGCCATGGTATTGCAAGGGCGTTGTATTCTGTCAAGATCTGGGTCTACCTCCCCTTTCTCCTCACCTGACTCTCCTGAGGTAGATCCTTGACGGTCGGTTTCAGTCTTCTGGGGTTTCTTTTTAATCCTTGCACCCTTGCCCTTGGGTGCTCGAACCTTCTTTTCGCGTAGGTAAGGTCTGGCCCCTCCGGAGGCCACCTTGACAGAGGCAAAGACCTGTCCTAGGGGAACCCCAGGGGGCCAGCCTCCAATCTAGGGAAAAAGCACGAAGGCAGAAAAAACCCTAGTTCATAGATGGTCTTGATGATGAGTCAAAGAGATGGTACAGATGTTCTGCAACTCTTGTCGTGGGATCCAGAGATGTGAAAATACAATCCAAGGGTAAAACTAGATAAACTTCGCGGAGGCGAGCGAAGCAGTAGCACAGAAATGACTGAGGATACAGAATCAAGTAAGAAGGGTGCTGCCGAGCTGGCAGCTGGCGAAAGACAGCAGAAAAGAAGTAGCGGAGGAGTGGCACTGCGTTCAAAAGGCAGGAAGTCGAACCAAAACAGCTGGGTTGGAAGTTGAGCGGATAGGAAGGCGCTCTAAGCAAACGAAAGTAGTGTTGACTGTACAGAGCGACAGCGACTAGTTAGAATAGGGTGAAAGTATACTGGAAAACAAGGAAGGCAAAGTAAGAAGACGGTAACACAGAAAAAGGATAGTCAGGAATAAGAGGAAAGGAAATGAGCGTAGTTCAGGCTAGCTACGGGAGGGCTGTAGAAAGAGCAGAATTCACAGAACGTAGATACGAGTAAGCAGCACTCGGAGCGTTGAATGAAACAGCAACAGATACAACGCGATGAGCAGGGGGGCGGAGCCTGCCTTTAAAGGCACCGCGCCATGTTGGATGAGGACTAGACAGATCCTCGGGGTCGGAACTTCCAGCGACTCCAGCATTTCCAATCCTGGTTCCTGACAAACGTACTTTATATCCGCAATTAAAGGTTCGAAAGGCAGGCCAAGTGGCGGCCTCCTAATATGGTAGATGTTATTCTTAGATGGAAAGTGGCAGAATGCTAGACAGGATCATTGGACCTTCAACGTCTGTCAATTCGCACAAAAGAGGGAGAAGTCATCTTCCTGTGTAACATTTATAGTAGACCCTCTGGAGCTCAGGGGTTAGCCACGCTGGAAAATGTGCAGGATGTTGTAAACTTGTGGATCTACCAAAAGGGTCCAAGACAGTATATTGTGGTAGCAGATGATATTAACCTAGAGTTTGAGCTGATTAGCGAGCTTGATGGTCTATGGGAAGATCAAGTCCTGGCCGGGGATATACAAACTCTGATACCCACCCGCGCTAAAAAAGTTCAGTGCCTAGTTTTTGACACTGCCCGCATATTTAACAGCTTAAACTGAAGGGCATTCAGCAGCCGCTTCCCAAAAGGCCCGGGGACGAACTATACATTTAATGGTTGTAATGGGGCCTCTAATATTGATTATATATTAATTACAAGCAAAGACTGGGCTACAGTGGCTAATTTCGAGATCATGGAAAGATCTGAAAGTGACCACAACCCTCTAAGCATCAGTATCCTTGGGATGAGGGACTGTGGGGTGTAACGATTTAGTTGCGATACAGGCACAAACGATCAGCCATTTCGGGTCATGCCCGGATGTCTGTTAAGTGGTATTGAATCACTGAACAAGCAGCAAAGTCCGCTCTGTATGGTGTGATTTTGGACAATCTGGGCGTCATATGTGGGGAAGCAAGCTCTGCATGTGATATTATGAGAGAATTTGAAAGACTCTGTGAAAACCTTATCCCATATATTTCTCTCCAGTCTGGGCAAGTAAAGAAGAAAAAGCCCTGCATAAAGGCAGATGGTACGATGGAGCTTGTAATGAGGCCAAAATGAAAATAGTGGTCTATGTTAGATCTGGACGTTAAGTGGATAAAGCTAATCTTAGCCTGATCATGGCTGATTACAAAAGTTTGGTAGCACTTAAAAAGAGAGAATACGCTCTAAACCAGTGGAGCACCCTATTAAAAGCTCTTGAGGACAGGGACATCTTATTTTGGAAGATGATCTCTGCCACAGAGTTAAATGGGGATCAGACACAACGCTGTTGTATCACTGCAGATGCATGGTGGGCTCATTTCTCCAATGTATACAATAGTTTTGCACAAGACACAGCTCCTGGGAGAAATAGAGAGCTGACCATAGCCCATGATATGACAAATTTTGCCAGGATGGGGTCTGGCATTAATTCACATGCTCATGAATATTCCCCTACGTCAGGCTGGGAATCCTCAGTAAAAGAAAAAAACAGTTTCACTTTAGCTTTAAAACTATTTCTCCTCTTAACAAATCACTGTGCTCTGGGTCATATTGCCCCCATCCAATGACAGTCCTCTCGCTAAGCTCTGCCCCTGGGGGGCCATCTTCAGATTTTTACCACACGCTTCAGTATTGTTTTTTGACAAATCCTTAATAGTTTTTGACCAATTTTTGTCTCACCGTTCGACCGGGGGTCGACTACCGGCAGTAGGGACCCACTGTTGGCGAAGATCATACTGCATCACAGATTGTCAACGAGTTTTGAGAAGGCCCGGGCTTGGGCCTACTTCGCACCTTTTCACCATGAACGAAGAAAAGAGATCAAACTCCGCGCAAAGTGTGGATTGCTGAATGTATATGTCGAAGATCGACACCACAAATGTCTCTATTGCCTGCATCTAGACCATGATGAGGAGGGATGCTAGGTCTGCCAGGGACTTTCCAAAAAGATGAAGAAAGACCACTAAAGTAGGCTGGCAGCATGGTTGAAACCAGGTAAGGCCTCTGACTCTGTTTCAGGGCACGGTCATGCTTCACCCAGGAATGGCCGGTTCCAGGAACAAACTCCCTCAGAAAGAGGTTGAGGTCCTTTGAGGATGTCCCTTCCCGGGGGTCCAAAAGAAGGCCAGGGTGTACCGCGTTGATCCCACTGCGTTTGCTGCGTCTGCAGTTCCAGGTGTGGGAAGGACAAGGTTGCCATCACCAACAACTTCTTTGGCAAGCCCCCCGGTGAGGGGTGCTCCCTCTAAGAGAAAGTCCTTGACTCTGTCAAAACTCTGCTTACCATCGGCGGATAAGGCATTGAAGGAAAGATCGAAAGGTGGCCCTTCGCTGCCCCCATCAACGACGCCATCATCATTGGCTGCTCAGTCGGCCAGAATGATTTTGTCAGCGGCATCCACAACCATGTCGACGAAGGCTGCGATCATCCACTCGGCGACGTCGCAGACGGCCATCACTTTGTCATTGAAGGGGGGTGGGGCTGGCCAGGACAGTGGTGTCCACATTCACGACAGCTACTCCTCGAGTGTCGCCCCCATGGCGTGAGGCGGCTTCTGCTGTGCCTGCAAAGGCCCCTGTACTTGGGACAGCTCTCCTGGCCACTTCACTCCAGAAGTCTCTGGAGAGGGGAAGGGGTAAGGCTCCTGCCACCCCTAAGAAGGGTACAGGCCCGTGGTCTGTCCCGGAGAAGCCGGTGCAGATTTATACCAGCTTGGACATGGGCGAGGATGATCTGCCCGAAGATTATTATTCAGACCACGAAGGGGGTCATGCCTCGCCGCAGAAGACGCATCAGCCCTGAACCTCCACCACTTGTTCCTTTCACGCCTTAACCGAGGGACATGTATTTGGACATATTGACAACGCTGCACGCGCTGGTCTTGGAAATCCAGCAGAGACTGCCTCCAACACCGGGCCCTGAAATGTCTAGGAGCCCTCCAAGACCTTCAGCCTGGGGGTCCACCCTGGCGCAAGTGGAAGGCAAAGGACCTT
This sequence comes from Ambystoma mexicanum, assembly GCF_040938575.1. NCBI lineage: Eukaryota > Metazoa > Chordata > Amphibia > Caudata > Ambystomatidae > Ambystoma > Ambystoma mexicanum. The sequence continues at coordinate 743,337,390 of NC_090934.1, forward strand.
CTGGGCCCATAGTGTCAACCGGCACCTCTGCCTCCACCGTGGGATGTGATGCCGACAGGGGATCCGGCAACGCACACGGGCACGGATATGGATATGGCGGCTGCGGCCACGGACACAGACGAGGCAGATTAATTTGTACCAGCAGACGGGGAGCCGCTGGGCGAGGATCAACCCCACAGGACCTCTTCACCGGATGAGGTTGGCTCGTTCTATGTCATGATTACTAGGGCCTCAAAGCTGTACCATATGATACCTGAGGAGACTAAAAAGGAAGGCTTCCTTTACCAAAGACTTGAGCCCAGGCGGAAGACCATCATGTCTGTCCCCTTACTGGACGATATCTGGGTGGAGTGCTTCGCCCTGACAAAGACCTCGAGCACCAAGCAGCCCAAATTGGATAAGCTCAAGAAGAAATACAGGGTCCCGGACTCAGCCCCCAAGTGCCGGAGGGCCCAGCCTTCACCTGACCCTGTGGACTCAGCCACGGCCAGAAAACGATCCGCGAACCTGTCGTCTTCGTCCATGGTGCCCCCGGACGAGGAGGGGAAGAAACTGTATGTGATGAGGAAAAGGATCATATGCACTGCTGCAAGCACCATTAAAGCCATAACGCTCTGGCCATTTTGTCCCCCTATGACCGGGAACTATGGTATAAACTGGGCCCTATTCTGCACTTCTTACTTGACGATAAGAAAGTGGAAGCCGTGGTGCGGTTCCAGGAAGGGGAAGTGGCCTCGGACCACATTGTTACAGTGGCAGTCTACATCGCAGATGCAGGTTTCCGACAAATGGGCAAAGTGTCTCTTCGGCAGTAGGGATGGCTCAAAGCCACCAACTTCAGACCAGACATTCAGTCCAAAGTGTTGGACATGCCATTTGATAGTGAGAAACGTTTTGGCAAGACCGTCAACAAGTCTCTGCAAGTGACCAAGATGGGCATGGAGATGACACGTTCACTGGTTATCTGGCAGCAACGTCGGTCATCGTTCTTTCGTTCCTCGAGAGGAAAGTCTGGCAGATCCTCCAAGGGATATAACACCCGTTATCGACAACCATCCCGTTCCATAATGCAAGAGGCATACAGAGGTCACTCACAGGAATATGGTAGCGGAGGACAGCGCCCCGACACCGAAACAGGCCTGAAACGGCCATGGACTCAGGCCCCCACTTGTGCACCTCAGTGGGAGGCCGGCTGGAGAGGTTCGTCCATCACCGCTGGCAGATGTGTGCTGGATGCTCTCCGAGTTCCAACGCAGGTGTCCTCGTATTCCCCCTGTGGTTCGACAAGAACAGCACGTGGCGCAGCTGCTGCAGGAGTACCACGCTATATTAAAAAGGGGGTTAATAGAGCCCGTCCCCCAGCACCTCTCGAGTGTACTCAAGATAATTTCTGTTCCTAAAGAAGACAGGTTGGTGGAGACTGACCTGAGACACCTCAAGAAGTACTTGAAGTCCCAGAAGTTCAGGATGGTCACGTTGCAGCATGTGCTCGGATAACTGGACCAAGGCAACTTCCTGGAATCACTGGATGTGGAGGACGCCTACTTTCACATCCCCATCTACAAGAAAGCACCACAAATTCCTGCAGTTCATGGTACAGGGACAACACTATCATTTCAAGGCACTCCACTTTGGCCTGAAGTCAGCCCCAAGGGTATTTACAAAGCGTTTGGCTTTGGTGGCGGCACACCTTCGTCTCAAGGGCATCCACGTTTATCCTTATCTGGACGACTGGCTCATCCAATCCCACTCCTACATGTTGGCGAGAGAACACACGTCGAGGAGCGTCCATCTGCTGACGGAACTTGGCGTTTCCATAAATTATCCGAAGTCCTGCTGGGAGCCTGACTCAGCAAAATAACATGTCTGGCATCGCTCTCCGAAGAGAGGGTGGTAGTAGCCATCCCGGGGAAAGTACAGTGCCTGTCGACGGCACGGTCGGCACAGTGCCAGCCGCCAAGTCGCTGCTAAGCATGTTGTCCTCCTGCATCAACCTCGTCTGCCTTTGCAGACTGCAGATGAGACCGCTCCACAAGTTTCTGGATGCGAGGTGGCTGCAGGTCTCAGATTCCTGGACAGGCAAGATCACCCTCAGTGAGGAGTTTTTCCGGTGTGTACATCTGAAGTCATAACATTCTCTGGCAAGCATGGGAAGCTATATGGTGTAATTGTAACTACTTTATTTGTGGGGAAATTCCAACTTTGTAATCCTAGTGATGGTAGCAGGGGCAGGAGAATAGTGTTTGTTTTCTTCTTCATGTGGACAAAGTATGTCAGTTTCAGATTGTTTGAGCACAACTTTGTAGCCTCGGGACCCCCACAAGTGTGGCTCATGTTCAGAAAGGTTTCCTTTGGCTTTGGTACGGAAGAAAGAAATGTTCTTCCCCACTCACTAGTGATTTTAAAACTGTGCTCTGTTGAAGAGGAAGGCATTGCTTCCTATGTAAGAGGTTTGGGACTGGCTGGAGGTAGCTTTAGGGCAATTCCATATAAAGAAGCGCTTCGACTGATGGCTCTCTCGGGATGAGGGGGTCTTCTGGTTACCGAGGGGGGCAGTGGAGGGTGTGTGGAGCTTGCATGTGAGCTTCCCCAAGGATGGGCACGGTTCCCCTTTTCAGTGTTCCGTATGCTCCTCGTTCTTCTTTTTTCTTCTAATTTCTGCCTCCCTTCGGTGCCTTATCCCCCCACCACATGTCGGCTGCAGGAGGCTTCACGACATGTGCATCCTATGATCGGTCGTTCCAGGTCTCGGACCCCCATGCGCTCTTCCTTAAGTACCTGAGGCCCGACCACCGCTGGGACTCGTCTGCAGCTTGCAGCTCTCTAGGTAACCGATCCTTGAAGAATCACCTTTCCCGCTGGAGAGAGATCTTCCATTCTTCACCACTGGTCATCTAAAGGACTTTGTCACTAGTACCTCGCGTCAGGAGGACGTAGGTCCTCTGTTCACCGATGTTGCCGTAGATTTCACTGAATACCATTTTACCAAATGAAATTTCACCTAATTTATTTCACTGAAAATGGTAGGTAAAGTGGCATATGTACAGTGCATAATAGATGGGGTGTGGGGTAAAGGTATAAGTTAGGGTAGGGAGAGGTGAGGGGGACACCATGGGGTCTCCCCCACATTATAAAAAAATAAAAGTAGAAAAGTAAAAAGTTAATTTCATTTTTTGGTGAAATGGATTCAGTGAAATCTCCATTAGGTAACATATTGTCAAAGAAATCACATACATTTGTTCACCAAGGCCCCCCAGCATGGAGACTCCTTCCGGGACCTCTGGCTGGGAAGGGTCACTTGTACTCTGGTTCTGGAAGCAGACCCAAGGCCGATAAGGCTACCGGCTCCCAGGCCGAGGGGCCCAGGGGCTCTTCTGGGTGGTCCGCTGAGGAACACTCCAGCTGTTCTTCTTTAGCATCAGTGTGCAAGGGGCCTTTGGTGCAGTCCCCTGCGACTACCAGCTCCCCAACTGCGGGCTCACAGCCTACCGGAGCTGTCCCTGATGTCATGTCACAAGTGGCGATTCGACTACCGGAGCCATCTCCAAAGTTGACGCTTCTGCGTCTGGTCTGGGGCACAAAGAGTGCTCGTCTATGTGGGACCCGGCATGGGGTTCGGGGCATTTGCGTCTTCCCACCCAGGGCATGGCGCAAGGCCCCAAGATGGCTGACAAGCATGTGGCAGAGCCTGCGCGGCCTTCTTAGATTCAGATTCCATGCCTCAGGTGCGACCATCGCCTTCAAATTGGGTGGTACAAGGCAGATCCAGTCCTTTTCCTTCGGTGAGCAGAGTCAGCCCATTCCCTCTCTGCCCCAGGCCCCTGAGGGGCATCCAAGTCTTCCATCATCAGCACTGCTCGCACCACCAATGCCCCCTCAGTCACCTGTCAATGTTCAGCTGCCTTTGGAAACTGCCCAGGGGGTATCCCCCCAAATCCTCACATGCTAAACCCAGATTCACCTCTGTCTGGCAAAAAATGTGGGGAGGAGGCGATGATATGCAGGAGGAAGAGCCTTCTTCCAAGGCTTTTCATGACCATCTTCAAGGCCTTGTTGAGTTGTTGGGGGCCCCCCATCCGGAGAAGGCCCCCCAGGAACCAGGAATGCTAGCAGTGGTATTTGCTCTGCGTGCCACAGGCTGCTCGGGCATCCCCCTTCAGAAAGAAGTCCTTTCCTTGGCAAAGAAGGTCTGGGAGAAGCCTCGGGCCAACACCCAAATTAACAAAAAACTGGACAGCCATTTTCGGCTACTGGATGGAGAGCCAGTTCTCCTGGAATCCCACCCTCAAACACACTCTTCAGTATTGGCAGTGGCTTCATTGTACTCAAAGCCCTCTTCTTCTTCCTCTGCGGCTGGGGCCGCCTCCAGCTGTCTGTCCAAAGAGGAGAAGGCCATTGAGTCCTTTGGCAGGAGGTGTTACATCAACGCCAGGCTTCACCTCCGACAGGCCAACGCTGATGCCCTCCTAGCCGTGGCAAACCAGAAACTGTGGCGAGAGATCGGGGAGTCTTTAGCGAACCTCCCTCTGGAGAGCCAGGCCTCCTTCAAAGTGGGGCTGCTGGAAGTGCGCACGGTTGCACACAATCTGATGGAGTCCTCGGTCCCCCACATAGACTCAGTCGAGATGGGGTCGACAGTGTGGATGCATGCCACAAGATTCTCCAATGACGTGCCAGAGAGGATCCTAGATCTGCTGTTCGAAGGGACAGACCTTTTTCATTAGTCCACTGATGATGAGTTAACAAACAAGAAGACCAACGCAGACTGCTAAGTCCTTGGCCATCCTGAAAAAGAAGTCTTTTCCTCAGCCCCAGAGCAGGTCCGAGTTCAAACCCTGCTCCTTCAGTGGCTTCAAGGGGTTCAGGAACCACGGCACACAGCGACAGACAGGTCTCCCCGTGAACACAGGAGGAAGCAGGACCTTGCAGGGCTTCTTTTGCTCCTCCTCCTCCGCTCCCACCTTGGATGTCAAAAAGCAGTGACGTTTCAGTCAGGGAACACAGCTCGCCTGTGGGGGGCCAGCTGGCTCTCTTCGCAGACAGCTGGAAGTGTTCTTTCAGGAGTCCTTAGATCCTTTTCTGTAGTGTCCACAGGCTTCAGTCTTCCTATTTCTTTTCCTCCACCCTCTTCTCCTCCCCTGTTGCAGATAGGGTTGCATGCTCTGTTGTGGGAGATTCTTCTTCTTTTGGAAATACAGGCAGTGGAGCTAGTGCCTATGAGACAGTGGCTATGGGTTCTATTTCAGGATTTTTGTGGTAGCCAAGAACAACCAGGCTGGCTTGCGGTTAGTTCTGGACCTGTCTTTCCTCAACCTGTCTTTACTTCTCGAACGTTTCAAGATGATCACCCCCAATCACATAGTGTAGTCGCTGTGGACAGGAGACTGGATGTGTTCCCTAGACCTCAAAGATGCGCACCTTCCCGTTCCCATCTACCAACCACACCAGAGGTTTCTGCGTTCCACAATTATGTCACACCACTTCCAATACAGGGTACTGCTGTTCGGCCTCATTTTGACCCCTCATGTGTTCATGAAGCTCATGAACACAGTTGCGAACCTCCTTTGTTTGGAGGGCCACCATCTATACCCCTATCTGAAGGACTGGTTGGTGCAGGCCAGCTCGCCAGAGGGGGTGGTGCATTCCTACCAGCGGCTAGCAGATGTCCTTTACCAGCTGGGGTTTTCTCTCAACCAGCTCTGGACTTGGTGTTCCTCTGAGTTTGATGGAACATGGCTGTTTAGAGGGTGTTCCCAAGAGCAAAAGTCTTCAGTCCCTCTGCAGGGCAATCCAACACTTTCTGGCCAACCCAACCACTTCAGCATAGTGGTTCCAGCACATTCTGGGCATGATGGCATGCTGTGAGCTCACATGGCTGCACGCCCATCTAAGGATGCAATGTCTGCAGCTCCACCTGGTGGCCAACTGGGACCAGCAAACGGGGGTGCAGTCGGACAGGCTTCCTATTCCTCTGTCCTTGCGTCCAGATCTTCATTGGTGACTTATGGACAACAACGTGGCAGTGGAAACCCCTTTCACTGAGCCAGAGCTTACTTGGTGGAAACAACGGATTCCTTCCTCACAGGCTGGGGGCTACCCTGAATGGCTATTCGATCCACGGTGCATGGTCCAGGGTAGGGACCCTCCTGCATATCAATCTTTTGGAGCTCAGGGCAGTGGGCCTGGCTCTCAAGGCTTTCTCACTGGTTATCAGCAGAAAGGCGGCCCTCATCAGGACTGACAATTCCATGACTATGTTCTACTTGAACAAGCAGGGCATAACCCGCTCCCCCTCCTATGCATGGAGGCGGTTTCCATCTGGGAGTGTGCCCTGTTGGAGGGGATATGGATCTCCACCTTACATCTCCCGGGGGATCACAATGCGGAAGTCGACATGCTCAGCCGCCTGGGGTTCAACACCTATGAATGGGAGTTACACATCAACTGCTTGTTGCCCCTCTTCCAGGAATGGGAGGTTTCTGGATTTTGACTTATTTGCATCTCCTCTAAATGCCAAGTGCCCACTCTTTGCTTCATGGGTGGGTCGGGCCAGGGATCTCTGGGGGACGCATTCCAGATCTGTTGGCACAGCTGCAGGTATTATGCATTGCCTCCTCCTCCATTGTTACAGTGGAGCCTCTGAGGTTGCAGCCCACTGAGGCCCGAGACCTGCATCCTGATCACCCCCCACTGGCCAACAAGGGTGTGGTTCTCAGACCTCCTGCAGCTGCGCTCCCAGGTGCCGATCCATCTTCCGATCCCCAGTCTGCTTTCTTATGCAGCTAGGTGGGGTGGTGGAGCACCCGGACCCAGCCAGGCTGTCCCTCTCGACCTGGCTCCTGATCAGCTGAGACTTCAACACTCCCAGATGTTGGACAGCAACTGGGAGATCATACAGGAGTCCAGGAAGCCTTCCACATGTTGTCGGTACAAGAGTAAGTGGACCACGTTCTGCCCCTGGGCTCTTGACAAAGGGCTGGACCCCCTCACTTGCTCCGTGGACAAAGTACTGTCTTTTTCCATGCATCTGGCTTGGTCCGGCACCCAGGTTGATACCTGCTGCACCTACAATGGGGCCTATTGGGCCTACAAGAACTCACCGGATCACACCTTCTCAGCGTCAATTGGTGGTTAAGGCCCACGACAAGGGATTGTCCAGGTTGTTTCCTCTGTTGCATAGACACCATCCAACTTGGTGCTCGCGGCCTTACAGCATAAACCGTTTGAACCAATGCTTTCCGTAGATATCCGGCTGGTGACGCTCAAGGCATTTCTGCTGGTGGCTCTCACCTCTGCGTGCAGAATCAGTGAGCTGCAGGCGCTGTCGTCGTGTAAGCCCTTCACCACCTTCCACAATGACAAGGTCATCTTACACACTCACCCAAACTTCTTGCCCAAGGTGGTCTCCCCATTCCACTTGAACTGGAAAATATGCATGCCAGTGTTCTTTCTGTACCCGCAGTCAGAGTTTGAAAGGGCTTTGCATTCCTTGGACTTGAGACGAGTGCTCAAGTTTTACCTCTCCTGGACGAGGACTTTCTGGAAATCTGAGGTGGTGTTCATCACCTTCGGGGGCTCGGCTCACGGCACTCAAGCTTCCAAGGCTTCCATAGTCCTTTGGATGATACACGCTATTTCAGAGTCTTACGTGGCTTTGGGAAAAACTGCGCCCGCAGGGATTCATGCACACGCGGTCAGGGCCAAGTCTACGGCTGTTGCCTTTCAGAGACATGCTTCCTGGGAAGTCATTAGCAAGGCGGTTATGTGGGCCACTTCTTCTGTGTTCCGTAAACACTCTTCCCTAGACACCTGCTCCAGGTGGGATGCAGAGTTCGGTCAAGCGGTTCTGTAGAACCTTTTTGCTTCTTCTTAAGAATGAGGCAGGTTGTCACAGCTCCGCCCATTTGTCTTGTTCAGTGGAATAACCCACAAGGATGGAGGAAAGGGGACGGGACATATGAGCAATTAAAGTTACTCACTGCAGTGACTAGAGTACTCATAATCCTTAGTTCCCTTTCCTCCATTCGTCCCACTCACCCCCCCCCCCCACTAGTATGCCAGGGGCTAAAAGTGTCAGAATAGTCAGGCGTGAAAGCGTCCAATACGTAAAACGGGGACTGAGGTGAGGCGCCATAGGGTTCGCCTCCACACACTGTGCTAAATTGAAAGGGGTAGCTCATTTTTTGCTGCCAAAAAGTACCAGTACCATCCCCATGTTGGGGGATGCCCATAAGAACATATTTCTGCGATACACTAATATATTGTCTCGTGTTTACAGAACATTAGATGCCGAAAGTGCAGAGACCGGCGGCCTGCATATGAAATGAATTTGGTGGTAAGCAACCCACTGCACACCCCAGATCTTGGGGCTACTAGTGTGCATTCACTATAAAAGCAATAGGCATGCATGTATACATATAGATATATGTGCTGTGTCACCATCCCACAGATAGGAGCGACGCTGGAACTACAGATTCAGGCCAGTGACACACATTCATTGGTGAACTGGATACAATTTCCCTCTAATTTATCTTAATTCATCCTAATGTGATACAAGTTTATGTATACACAATGTTGTTGGGTACAGCCTTGCTGAGTCTGCCCACTAGCCGTTATTTATAGATACGAGGTAGTCATGCGTGAATTAAACTCCCTGTCGATCATCACATTTCTGATGTGCGCAAGATTAGATGAGATTGCACGGTATGTGTTCCATCCAGGTTGAAACACATTTGGAGAGAGCTATTTTTACATCGAATATTTATTATTAAATTGTATCTCCGATTGTTTGAGCACAGGAATTCACATGGAGGAGAATAAAATTGTTATCTGTCCTGATGAAGGCCATTAAAGCCAGAGATTTTTTCAGAAGCTCATAGGGCTAAAACACATCTGTGTGGACAGGTATTTTACCATAACAGTGGAGCACACAGACACTGTTCATTAAGTAGAGTGAGAAAGCAGACAGTTTTAGAGAACCTCTGCAACACATCAAAAACAGGACTGCGAGACTTGTCCTTGGCCTCAAGCCCAGGGATCGTGTCTCTCCAGGACTGGCTCCCAGTTGTGGCGAGGATTAAGTTCAAAACCCTCTGCATTGTCCATAAGGCCTTCTCAATACCTTCAACTCTCTCTTCCTAAATATCTTCCTTCTCAAACTCTTTGCTTATCTGCCTCCAACTCCCTCAGGGTCAGTTGCTTCTCCAAGTAACGAGTTGGTAGGTGATCTTTTTCGTCGGCTGGGGCTTCCCTCTGGAACAGCTTCCCTGCCTCTCTGAAACTTGAGGAGAACCATCTCTGGTTCCGGAAGCGCCTCAAGACCTACCTCTTTGCTTCTGCTTTCTCTCCTCCTCTCCCCTGCTGATGCCTGGCTGAAACTGAAACTGCACTGCTTACCTGGTTAACCGCTGATCTCGGGCCCAGAACCTCTCCCCACCAGTGTCATACCTGCACTGCCCCCTGGCAATCCTTGTACTCAGGGGCTGTTTCTGTATCCCTACAGCCCCCTACCAGCACTTGACACCTGATGTCTGCACTTTCCCTTGCACTTGTCACCAGCTGGCCGCACTTTTTTTTTTGTTTTATTTATTTTTACTGTTATCCTATGTACTGCACTGCACCCTCCTCTTTCCCCCTGCACTTACCCCGTCCCCCGTCCCCTGCACTTGAGCGATCTTAATGTCACCTGGCCTAGTAAGATCGTTGTCTCTGTCTTCCCTATGTTCCCCTCCCTTGCCTCGTCACACCTTGCAAACACTTGTGTATAGGCGTGTTATAAATGCAATATCATATCATACTTCTGAATGTTGTTCACTCTCGAAACACACACAAAATATTCCCTCTCAATTACAGAGTACCTTGCCTAGCTATCTTACACCATTGTAGATGCATGACATACTGTCCCCTCTACTCTATCCTTGACTTGAAAAATTACCGCCCCAAATCCGGTAACACTAGCATCAATAGTAATCCTGGTTTCTTTCTGTACTTTGAATCCTCCAAGATTTGTTGCACAGCTATTCCTTTCTTAATCAATTCCATTGCATCCATGCATTGCTCGTTCCAGACAAAAATGCTCTCTTTCTTTAATAGCTTCCTAATTTATTTATTTTTATTATTTTGTTTGTAATGCTTCGATAGCCCGCAGGCATCAGGGCGCAGAGAGACAAATTAGAGTTAGGCAGAATGCTAGGTGGGAACTAGGGGTGGCACATTATTTGAAGAGATGGGTCTTCAGGTTTTTCCTAAAGATTAACAGGTTAGGCTCTGCTCTCCTCAACTCTAAGCCAGTGGAGGGATCTTCTAGCTTCCGTCACATGACTTCTTCTATCGATCCCTTTTACGACCCAGACTGCATTGTTCTCCATTATCTGGCATTTACTGATGCATTTTTTGGAGGCTCCCAGCAGCAATGAATTACCATAGTCCAAACGTGCCAGTATAATGGCCATGGCTATTGTGGCCGCATTATTTTCTGTCAGAAAAGGGGGTATAGCTCTCAATAGCCTAATATAGTATGCGTTGTTTTTATGAAGATGGTTTGCCTGGGATTTTGATCCCAAGGACGCCTCCGGCATCATCCCAAGTGTTTTGACATGGGAAACCACCTTAATGCATGAGTCTTTAATGGTAAACTCTTCAAATTCTTTGCCGAGCTTAGCCCTTGCTTGACCAGAGCCGAAAATCATAAGCTCAGTTTTTTTACTGTTCAAGCACATCCAATTATCTTCCATCCATTTGTCTATCAGATTGTAGATGGTTATAATCTTTTCCTTATCTAGTTGGAATTCTCCCTCAAGCTCAAACACTAACTGTGTATCATCGGCGTAGTTAGTAAAATGGACGCTGATGGGTTCTAAGAGTACACATAGATATTTCATAAAAAGGTTAAAGAGCAGAGGGGAGATACTAGCGCCCTGTGGTACACCTGCACTTATAGGGGTAGGCGATGAGAACTTCTCTTCCCAGTGTATTCTGGCTACACGGTCTGTAAGGAAGGATGCTAACCATGCCAAGGCTGCCTTGGAACATCCCGCTATTTTCGCCAGAACTTGTTGTAACAAAGTGTGATCAACAAGGTCAAAGGCAGCACTTGGATCCAAGAGCATTAGGATCCCTGTTTTGCCCTTGTCTACTACAGAAAGCATGCGTGTTTGTAGATCCAACATTGCAGTTTCCGTGCTGTGGGTAGCACGGAAACCCGACTGTTGCTCATGCAGGATATTGTTGGCTTCCACGTGTGCCTGCAATTGTCCTGTGGCGATTTTGTCCATGATTTTTAGTACAAAATTGGTGTTAGTGATGGGGCGCATATTGTTGGGGTCTTTAGGATCCAGGCCTGGTTTTTTTAACAGTGGTGTAATGGTCACCTTTTTCATGGCTGTAGGAATCTTACCATCATGGAAGGATGCATTGATTATCTTGGATAGCACTGGTGCAAACAGTTCTTTGTTTTCCACAATAATTTTGGGGGGGTTAGGTTTTCGGCACAAGAGGATGGTTTCATCCTGGCTAGCACCTTCACCATCTGAGCCTCGGAAATTGGTTGAAAATTAAAGTTTTCCAATTCATAGGGCTGTAAATTGGCCTCTCTGGGAAGATGAAAATCCTTAGCGTTTTTTCTGGCCAGGATGATGGCTTCTCTGGCTTTTTGAGTTTTGTTTTCAAAGGCTTTTTTTTACGATTTCACAGTCCTCCTCCGTTGGAATATATGGGGGGGACATGGATTTCGGTTTCTCATGAGATTTAAGGATATCAAAAAGCTTACTGCCAGCATTAGGTGCACCCTCAATCAGCTTATTGTAGTGTTCAGCTTTGGCATTTTTAATGCAGTTTCTATACTTAACATTCGCCTGATTCCATTGCTCACTTGGATTCAGGTGAGAGATTTTTTTGCCAGATTCTTTCTAGTCGTCGTTTCTCTATCTTAAAGTCCTGAAGTGTGCTGATAAACCAACTTTGATGGTTGCTAGTTTTTCTGACTAGTTTGGATTTAAGAGGGGCATATTGATTGACCACCTCTGATATATGATTTGTGTAGTGTTGTAGCAGTTGCTCACAAGAGTCCCCGGTTTGAAAGCATTGGCCTATTAGGCGAAGGCAGGGTTCGAACTGTTCTGGGCCTATACCTTTAAAATTTCTGCTCTTGGTTTTAATATGAGGGCTATGTTTATGGCTGGGTGCTTCAGATAGACAGATCTCAAACATAACTTTAAAGTGATCTGAACAAATGCATGGCTGGGTTACTATGTTCTGAATAATAAGGTTGTGTGTTACAACCCAGTGTAACTGATTGCCCTTCATGGTGGTAGGTTCATTATTCTTTACTAGAAAGTCAATGTTTTTTAGGGACTTTTCAAGGCTGATGGCCTCTTTATCCAAGGGATTTTGATACCATCTGTTTAGATCGCCGACCAAGATTGAGGACGAATTAATGGATTTCAGTGCATTAAGTTGCTGGGTAATCTCACAACTAAAGTCTGAAACAAGAGATGGGGGTCTATAAAGTACAATAAAATTGATGCATACTCTAGGGGTTGGGGAGTATTTAAGGTGGAGGGTTTCACAGCCAGTGCAGGACATTGAGGCTTAAAAAAGGCTAAATGATTCTCTTGCAATAAGGGATACCCCACCTCCAGCTCCTTTATCCCTGTTCTGATAGTATAAAGTGTATCCTTCAGGGACTGAAGGATACACTTTATACTATCCAATAGGCTCCAATACGGTATACTATACGGTCCAATAGGCTCTTTAAGCCATGTTTCTGTAAGGAATAATATGTCTAGCTTTTCTTCCATAATGAGGTCGTGTATGTTCTCTGAGTGTCTGCTGAGGGACCGGGTTTTGTTATGCTTACAACATTCTTTATAAACTTATTGTAATACTTGGCCAGTCCCAAAAAGGACCGACCCCCATCCTTCATGGATGGTTTAGGAACATTTTATATTGCCTCCATTGCATCTCCTTTTGGCCTGTAATCCATACCACTCACCAAATGATCCAAGTACTCAACTTATTTCTCTCTGAATTTACACTTTTTCGCCTCAACTCTTAATAATGTCTCCCTTAATCTCTCCAGGACTGCTTTCAAACTACAATCATGCTCTTTTTGTCCTCTCCCAAAAATTATTATATCATTTTGTTACCTGACACTGCAGTCTGCAGTCTCCCGTTAATATGATTTGATGATGGGCGCTTGATAGGTCCAATGTTGTAAATAAGTCTGTCTCTTCTATGGAGTTCAACATCTCAGAAATTATCGGTAAGGGAAATGTGTCGACCTGTATGTTTATATTTAAGTCTCTGAAGTCTACACAAATCTGTACATTTTTTATTTTTTTATTTTTTTTATTATTTATTGGTTTGTTCAACCTTTAAAAGAAAAACAAAAAAAAAATATACAAAACAACACACAAATCTCTCCCATATGAATTCCCCTCTCCTCCATTCCACCCTCCTTAATGGTAAGCGAGACCAGAACAAATCGGACAGGCTTCCTTATGTCTCATACAGTACTTGGCTGTAACTCTGCTTTCAGCTGAGTTTTTAGAATTGGTAGAAAGTTTATTAGAGCAAACAGTGCTGCTCTATTGAGTCCTTCGAAGAGAACTTGCTGCCACTCTTCAGTGCTCCTTGTGCGGTGAAGGTTGATCACGGGGGCAAAGCAACGGCCCCTTTGCTGCTCCAGAGCCTGGCAAGACATAGTCAGATGTTTCAAAGTTTCCTTGGCCTCGTTACAAAATCGACAGTTAAATTTGAAGTTAGCTTGTTTGGACCTGATTCCCATACGATCTCTTGTCGGAAAAATATTTAGTCTGAAGCGCATGTATAGCGCCCTTGCATGCTGGTTCGGAAGGCGCATTAGGTAATTGGCACGTTGGTCGTATGCTTTAGCCTCACCTGGTACTTCAAGCATTGATGAAGAACGGGCTCTTCGATCACAGGTTTGGATCCAGTCCAGTTTCCACAGCTTGTTCTTGGCAGCCTCCGGATTGTCCAATAACAAAGAGCAAGTGATGTCATATTCTTCAAGTAAGTCTTGAGACAGCCGGTTCCATTTTGCAAGAATGGTATTTGCATTTTCCAAGCCCGGCCTATGCAGGATGCCAAATTGGGGTACCGGATCCATCATTATTGTTTTACGATATAGACTTAGCAGATTCCATGCAACTCTAGCGTGCATCGAAGTCAGCCCCAATTCATAATGTATACAAATAGTTGATGTACCCTTTGGTAATTTCAGCACACGTGACCAAAAGATGTTTTCTAATGTGTTCCAGAGTTCATGCGAAGACCCCAATGCATTTCCCCTCCATATACAGAATGGGAACCACTTTCTGTTGGTAAAACAAGATAATTGGTTTTAATGAGAATTTCCCGTATCTGTTGTTAATCAAGGATGCTTGGGATGCTAACTGAAGACACTTGATTTTAACTACTTCAACCCAGGGAGCATCGTTTCGGCTCACACTAATTCTCATGCCCAAATATGTCGAGTATTTTACGAGCTGGATCTTGTCGTTGGCAATGTACCAGGATGGTTTCTTACCCCTACCACACGAACCTTGTAGGTTTTCTAGGATCAGAATTTCGCATTTTTGGTTATTAATAGACAATCCGTTTGCTGTTATATAAGCGTCTATTAGGGTCATTTTGCGTTGCAACCCAACTGGGGTCTGATCTCGGAATATAAGGTCGTCGGAATATACCAGGTAGTCAATGGGTGCACAGTGTATTTTTGGGGGAAACGTGTTTGCACCAAGGAAGATTTCTTGTATGTCTGATATGAACAGATTAAAGATAGTTGCAGCCAAAGGACACCTTTATATGTGTTTATTTTAGTAGACAGCGTGCCTAACATATCAAGCCGAATCCTGATGGAAGTTTCCATGTGCAATTCACGAATTGCACTGGCTAGACTTGTGGGGCAGTCCCATTTGGCTAGTTTTTTCCACAGCAACTCTCTATTTATACTGTCAAATGCCTGCGAAAGATCTATCATCGCTAGGTACAGCTTGGTGTTGAGTCTGATTGTTTCCATCTTCAAGATGTTCAGTATAAGTAGATTCAGGCCACAGCCAACCCCCTTTACAAAACCTGCTTGCCTGGGGTATATGTGATTAGAGTCTTTGGCCCATTTCAAAAGTTTTCGTTGGAGCAGCGTTGCATATATTTTCCCCAGAACGTCAAGAAGCGCTATGGGTCTGTAGTTTTTCGGGTTCGAGCGATCCCCCTTCTTGAATATTGGCACCACAACGGCACTCTTCCAAGAACTAGGGGTTGCACGATTCAAGACAATCCGCTTGAATAAAGTGACACAGAAGTCTGCCCATAGATCCGGATTACGCTTGATCGTATGGTTTGTTAAGCCGTCCGGACCCGGGGCTCTGGATTCTCGCACGCTTTTGATTTCCAGGAGGATGTCTATTCTCTCAAACTCCAGGTCCCATTCTGTTGTAATTGGAGGGACTCAAGTTGTCAATGGAACTCCTTTGCTGAACAGAGCTGAGTAGTTCTCTACCCAGGCTTCTTCGGTCACTGCAATGGCCTGGATGGCATGTTGCGGTGCTAGGTTACTGTTTATTAGTTTCCAAAATTGAGCTGATTTCTTTGCCTCCATTTTGGATAACATATTCTCGGCGTAATTTTGCAACATTATCGCTGCGTGAGACTTGAGCCAGTACTTATAATTTTGTTTAAGTGTCCTTATTCTTGGTTTTGTGTTTTCATTCATAGGCCCCTTAATATTCCTTATTTCTTGTCTCATGAGTCTTTTCCGTTGCAGAACGTAGACATCGAATTTATGTTTTGGTCTTAATTCGCCGTGACTTAAGTTGTGTTTACGTTCTGCGAAGTTCGACAGCAGATGTTGATATTCAAGGCCTTCTGTGTTTCTAATGAAGTTAGCTGTTATCTCCTCTACTTCAGTGTCAAGGAGGTTTAAGCGGATCCTACTAGACCCAGTGCCGACGGCATATGGCCAGCAAGCACTTACATGTTTGTTCTGGTTTTCAAGGGTGAGCTGCACCGTTTCGTGGTCGCTATGCGACATTTCAAGTACGTCTAAGTGCAGTACTCTCTTATGAATGTTTTCGCTAACAAATATGTAGTCTAGGACTGAGTTTTTCTTTAATCTCCGTATTCCCATTCAACATATGCATTCCTCGAGCTTTCATTTCTGTGCACCATTGTGTTGCTTTGGGCACCAGGTGTTTTTTCTCATTTAGGCATATGAGATTTAAGTCTCCACATAGTATCAGGTCGGGCGGCTGTATCTTTTCAAGTAACCCGTCAATCACTGCTGATACTGTGTCTGCAAACCCTTTAGCTTCTTTTGCTTGATGGTTCCAATAGACGTTAATAATGCATAGCTTATTGGTCTTGCGATTTGCAGATTGTGAGGCACATATTGTAGTTATCTGGATATAAGGCGACACATTGAACAATTCAATTATCCTGAACCCCGAAGCCTTTCTAACTGCCGTTAATAAGCCAGCCATTGGTCTTCCGTTAGGCTGGCATATCGCAGGGTTGAATGCAATTTCGAATCCTTTAAGTAGAGGAGTTTCACTTAGCTATGTTTCTTGTAGGCATATGAGATCCAGATTATTTGCCCATGGGGTATTAAACAGATGCCGAAACTCTCGAGTGTTCCACGAGGTCAATGTGCTGATGCTTCTTGGCTCCACATCCTGGCGTTAGGTGTTTGACACCTTATTTAGGGTGGCTGCAAGCCAAGACCAGTCGGACACACTATCTGGAGAATTGGAAGCTGGCGAACCATTGGATGTTGGCAGACTCCGGGTTCCCCTGATTGTAATCCTTATTGGTTTATCCTTGTGAGGCAACACCACACACTCCGCAGACATGGGAAGAGCCGTTGTTGGAGCCTTTGTCATTGCAGCTATTGACCTTGATTCTTGCTCTTGATGCCATTCACAATTAGTCTCGGGCTCAGTTGTAGAGATATTATCTCTTTTTGTGGTAGGCAGCCACACACTAGGATCTGCCCTTGTTTTGTCGAACCCTAATGACATCAGCACAGGACCTGCATCTAGTAGGGCATCAGCAATCAGTTTGAACTGCAAGTGTAAGATTACAGCATCGTTTTTCGTTTCATTGAAAAATTCGACAATTGTAAGGTCCTCGGAGGCAATTGGTCTCAGACTTGGAATCAAGTGGCATAGCCAAATTACATTGTGGCGGTTTAGAATTAAGTCATCCGAGGATACAATACGTTCCAGTAGGAGGCAATGTAGACCCTGCTGGAGTTTGCTCCGTGAATTTCCCATCTTTTTCTCTCCAGAGCGGTCGCTTCTTTTAGCGTGATCTTGTCTATTCTGATGCTCTTTAGAGTTACAGGTCGATGCAGACATATTGCTTTCGAAGTTGTTGGCCCAAGACGGGCCCATTAGACGAGGTATCGCGGGGTCATTAGTCTCGGCCAGTGAGACCTTGATGTTCTGTTTAAGATCTAGATTACCGGGTCCTTGTGCTACACGTAAGTTGTTGAATTTTTCTTCCACCAGTTTACGTTTATCAGCCAAGGTTAAAAACTGTAAGCAGTGGTCCGCATTCCCGTTAAGACGGGCACACGGAGGTTCGATCAGTTGGCAGACTCTCATAGGACTTCTTTTGTCGTTGACTTGCTTAGGTCCTGCCGGTGTTGGACACATTGCAGGGATGATTGGGTCAAGACAATGTCTGGGACCAAAGTGATTGCCAGTTGTTGGTTCTGCTGTGGCTTGATCGGTAGCAAGACTTGTCTCGACGTTGCCTCTGCGTGTGTATCAGGCACTGCTACATCCAGCACTATGGGCAAAGACATCTGTCTGGATATAACCTTCTTCGCTGTACCAGACTCGAAGGGGTTCACAGAGTGAACCGCAGTAACCGCTAGCGCCTGTGCTGGCAGACAAGCCACTTGCTACATAGTTGTGTTAGTGGCGTTACAGGGCGTCTCTACGTCCTCGTAGGTCGAAACATTCACCAGCGAGTCAGAGACGTTGCTAATGCACGTATGGGCGGCTTCCAAGTCTATTGGTAACTCCTTAGAAGCTTTAGCCGACTGCTTGCTTTCTATTGGTTTACTTTTTGATGGCAGGCCGTTTACTGTGACATTCACAGTTTTGAGGTTGCGTAGGAATTTTCATGAGTTTGTGGCTGCTCTCTTCGCTTTCCGTGCTGGTAAGTTTTTCGTTTTCTTACCGGGGCCACTTAAAGCATGTTCATCACTTTTATTTGTTTTATGCATGTCAGATGGAATCTTGAAGATGTCATATATCACAGCCGACGGCTCGGCAGCATCCAACATTACTCTGGGTGGAACCACAGGCACCGTCTCCTGGCAAGAACTGCTTGCAGATGTTGACGGAGTTTGAGGGTTTTGTAAAGCTAGGTTAGACGCATCTTGGGCCTCTATTACGGCTTTCTCAAAGCCACTTGTTACTGCGGGGCAAGGATCTGTCTCTGGGAAAGTGGCAGCCAGACTGTACTCGACACTGCCGGTTGAATCAACCGACCCTACCTGTACCAATGGAGCTACTGCTGGTAGCTGTAGGCCAGGTGTACATTCCGTGAGGTCCACGAGTGGCGGGATGTTGGATGGATTGCTGTGTTCTGGTCTGGAACATGGACGATGAGTGTCTAGAACTGAAACCGGAATACACCTCTGACACTTAAGAGCGGTTGACGAACCATTCAGTGTGGAGTCTTTTTGAAATATATACAAAGCTTCTTTTGCAACCTCAGCCAGCAGTTTTTTTTATCAATGTTAGCGTTATTTACGTTGTCCAACAAGGCTGCAAAAGTTACATCAGTCTTCTTGTTCAGCTCTTCTAGTACCGCCTTACAGCGAAGGGAGTCTTGATCAATTTTACACACATTGGTTGTCAACGTGTGTATTGCAGAAACCATTTCTTTCATGTTGTCGTTGAGGTGCTCATATATTTTGAGGAACGGTGCAATGGACATACTCATGGATGACATAATCAGAGCCTGTAGGTCTTGAGGGGATTGAGCAATTCTTGGTGCGACATGCTCAAACTCTCCACGGTGCGCACTTCTTTTTTGCGAGATACCCGGCATCTGATCTTAGGAAATGGTCGTTCCATAAGAGAGGAGTCAGAGGACACTTGCTCTAACTCGTCCTCGTTTGCTGACACAAATAATTCACTTCCGCTTTGTTCGCATTGCAAGGCTTCCATTGAGTTAGTTGCATTCAATCGATCGTTCTGATGCGAACTTTTCACTTTTTTGTTTTGGGAGCATCTAAGACTAGGTGAGATGCTTTCATCCAATCTTCAGCGTTTGACAAGGCAGCGGACACTGTGCAGTTTCTGTGGCACAGAGATAGGTGAAGATGCCTTTTCGACGAGAGGCACCCTGGACAGCGGGTCTGTAGTCAGTAGGCTGTCCGGCGTTATTCCTATGTCGCGTTTCCGCGTTCTTTGTTTGTTAATGCGAGTAAGGTCAGCCAGCAGTTTGTTCACAACCTCAAGTGAGTTTCTGCGGTCCATGCCAACTACACCAGCATTGACCAGAGCGGGTTCATGTTCCCTTGACATTTGCGTCCAAAGAGCATCTGCTGGATTTGTATGCTGACCTATCTCGCAGTCGTCTGTGCATTTAAAGACCACGTCGTCATCTTCGCAGTTAGAGCCGCAAGCGGAGGCACACTGAAACTCTGTAAGTGTGGCGTCACCTACGGGTCCTATTGTGGATACTGCACTGAAAAAGCAGCTTTGAGGTAATTCTCCGGTGGAAGTTGATCTTGATTCGGGATTTTTGGACGTACAGTTGATACCGTTGCAACCAGCCACACAATGAGTTGGGCCCAGATGACTGGACACTGTTGACGTTAGGCTCGTGACAGTCGCTGTTGCAGGAAAAATTTCCGCATCGGATGCAATACTATCCGTGGAGCCTTGACTGAGGTCTGCCAGTGGCGTTGCGTTGCTAGTACTGAGGTCAGCCACAACGTCACTCACAGAACTACCGCTCCCTCCTGTAAAGACCAATCCAGCCAGTGCACGACCCGTGGGCACATCCTTACTAACGGCCGGAGGGGGCAAGGGGAAGAGGTCCAGTGCAGGGTGATTGGAAGAGACATTTTCAGTACTATTACCATTGTTATTGCCAGGTGGACTTCCCATACCAGCCTTCATACAACTGGGGGTAACTCTTGACATTAGGTCACAAAGTTTCGTGTCACTTACTTGGGACTCATCCGAGAGTTCAGTGATATCTGAAGGATGTACCGGCTCATTTGTAAGGACACAGTCCAGGCCGGTAGAGCAGTTGTGGATAGGAAGAGTTGCGCACACTGGAGTCGCTGATTTCGGTGGCAACCCCGCCTCCAGATGCCGTTGAACACGAGTTTTGGCGGAAAGAACGATTTTCTTTGCCGCATAGACGAAAGCAGCCCCCTCGAGCTTCCTTGAACTTCCTTCGACTCCTTGGACTCAACACCGACTCCAGGCCCGCTCCGCGGGGGAATCGAGTCTTTCAGTGCACGCAGGCACGCAGGTACGCCCACAGGGTAGAGACAGTGTAGCCAGACTGCAGAACTCCACACCAGTAACTCCTTCGACTCAACACCGACTCCGCGCCCGCTCCGCGGTGGAATCAAGTCTTTCAGTGCACGCAGGCACGCAGGTACGCCCACAGGGTAGAGACAGTGTAGACAGACTGCAGAACTCCGCACCAGTAACTCCTTCGACTGAACACCGACTCTGCCCCCGCTCCGCGGGGGAATCAAGTCTTTCAGTGCATGCAGGCACGCAGGTACGCCCACAGGGTAGAGACAGTGTAGACAGACTGCAGAACTCTGCACCAGTAACTCCTTCGACTCAACACCGACTCCGCTTTACCATTCTTCTGAATTGCAACCAAAATGCAGGGTTCGAACTTAAGGTTTGATGAGCAGAATCTAAAACCAGCTGTGAGGCATCACCTAGTAGGCAAGAGCTACTGCTGGGCAACTAGGAGCAAGTACCCAGCACAACGCAACTCTAGCTTCCACATGAGATGCACACATTAACTTTTGTTCACTATGTATGGTTCATTATGTGTAAATGTGTACTAGATGTGTCCTAATTCTTCTTTATCAGGTTTTTCCAATACTCAGTTAATGTCATATAGGCATGTTTGTAAGGAATCGATTTTCCCAGGGACCCCAAAGTAGCATCTGCTAATTTTTGTTCTCAAGCTAACCAGGTTCTCCTAGGCTAGAAGCAGTTGCGAAATAGTTCCCAGCTTCCCTCAATTTCAAACCTTAACAATGGGGCTCACCCATTCTACAGACTCGATTTTCTCAATTATCTCATCATTCTTCAGTCTTTCTAGCTCATCCTCTACCTTTTTTGTTAGAGCAAACGGTATGAGTCTTGACTTGTTGTGGACTTCTGGCATTGCACCTGTTTTCAATATTATCATGTGGGCATACCCTTTCATCAATCCCATTCCAGAATGAAACACTTCTGAGTAGCCTTCCAAATTGAGACTCTCCCTTGTGGCTTTACACACAATACGGTTCACGTTTGCAGGGATCCAGTCTTATCTTCAATGTTGCTTAATTCTTTCATCCTAGAACATTTATGCCTTGCCTTGCGACATATACTTTTATCCTGCTATTCTGTCCTTAAATTCAATGGTGGAATTGAACCAACACATTACTTCAATACACAACCCTTTAGAAAACGCCTGTATTTCTTATGTCTGGTTCATGTAATTTTGCCTCAAGGCTGTTACTCTTCAATTCTTCCCATTAATTCTTTGTTATAATAGTATATGTCGAACAACTGTCCACCATCATTTTCTGCTTCCAGTTCTCGACAATGACTTCACAACGAGGGCATTTGAGCTTTTGTTCATCTCCTCTATATTCCACCTGACCTCGAATCATCATTACTCATACATCATCTGAATCAGTCTCTTCGTGTACTATCGTCACTCTCCATTTGTTTCTGCACACCACAGCCAAATGTCCCCTCATGTTGCATAAAGCACAAATTTGACCTAGTGCTTGGCAATTTCTTGAGTTTGCATTGTGGCCTATCCTGCTACATCTAAAACATATATCTATTTCTCTCTTACCTCTATAGTTTCCCTTTTGCCCTTGCATCTTGCAGTCACCAGCTGGTTCTCTGTATTTTTGCGTTCATTCTTCCCATTCTTCCTTATCTGAGATGATTTATTTGTTTCTTTCCTATCTCACTCACACTTGCTTGGGATCCACCTTCGGTATCTTTCCTAGACTAGCTTTGTTCTAGAAGTGCTTCCTTCATCTTTTAAAGATGATTTTATTGGGGTTTACACCACTTGAGCAAACAACAAATCCACTCCCAAATCCCTCCACACAAGCATTGAAGATCTACTCCATTGTGTATATGACCCATACCAGAACAAAACCATCATGCAGGTCCACAGGTGGCTGTTTGAAAGGGATTTCTGTGATTTCACTGAATCCACTTCACCTAAATGGGAAATCATAATTTATTTCTTCAACATTCTTTTTTTATTATGTGGTGGGAGATCCCCTGCCCAGCCCCACTTCCCCCTACCTTAGCCTATTACCCTACCCCACCCCATAGTCCTTTTTGAATGTACCTACTTACCTAAACAATTTGAAGAAGAAAAAAAGTTCAGTGATTTCTGAGTAGGTGAAATTGGATTAGGCTAAATCTACGGTATCAGTTTGAAATACCACCCTCATAGTTATAGGTTTAAATCAATTCAGGCTTATTGAGGATAGGTGATGAATCAAGGCTCAACACAATGCTTCATATTTTGCTGATATGCCTCTGTTCAGGGCCGTAAGTTTCTCCATCTCAGCTATCTCCCAGAGCCTGTTTGGCCATTGAGGGGGGCTCTTTTTTATCTCATATCAAAGTTATCACCAGTTTAGCAACTAAAAACGTGGCATGGGGCACTCTGATTTGTACTGTTAAACTTTCCCATTCTTCCCCTTGGTGAATCCCAAGTAAGATGAACTCTGGTGTGAGTGTTGTAGGGCACACTCCTAGATCAAGAATGATCCCTTCAACAACCCGCCAAAGGCCTGCTAATTTCAGACATGTCCCCATGATGTGTGTTAGGGTACCTTCCTGCCCACAGCCTCTCCAGCATGCTTTATCGGCGCCAGCTGCAAATCTGTGTATCTTATTGGGTGTATAATACCACCTCTGCACAATTTTAATCTGCTGTTCCCCATGCTGCATGCATATGGATCCCTGCCACACCATTTGGTATACATCTCCCCACTTCTCTGGTGAGAAGGCCCTTCCTAGTTCTTCCACTAGAATAGCCAGTCTTCCCCCCCTGAACGGTCCGCTATACCTTTGTAGACCCTCTCATCCCTTCTTCCACTTGGAGCACCTTCTCTAGGGCTGTGTGCAGCTTGTAGCTCCCTCCTTTATCCTAGTGTCATGTAGCCAGTGCCTAAGCTGTTGAAACTGGAACCTGCCACGTTCTTCCAACCCAAAACGTAATTTGAAGTCTTTGAATGAGATTATCTCGTCTCCCTGTACCATGTCCCCTCTCTTCCTACAGTCTTCCCCTTGCCACCTCTCAAAGCCTCTATCTCTAAGAATCAGGGGTAAATTCCACATTCGCATGGATCGGTGTAAAGCAGGAAGGGCTATCTCTTTAAGTGTGGTTTACATTCCCGTAATATTTAAGATTTCCGGTTACAGAATATTAACCTTAAAAACTGAGACTGCCCAGAGAACCCATTCTGAGGTGAACTACCTTTTTAAGGTTTGGAATGCTTTGTCAGTGGCCTTATCCCATTAGTAAGGATAACTTTTCTTGAGGAGGCGGGTAGGAGGCAACAGTATTCAGGAATATTTGCGCATAAATCTTCTATAGAATTTAGATGACAGGTTACATGTCATGGAATTGGCCATTCTACTACTGAGAATATTTTCTTGGGGTTTGTTTCGATGCCTTGAGAGGTTAAGAAATAACCTAAATAAGCAAGCCAGTGTTGATAAAAAAAAAATCTCTACAGGGCTCCAGAGACCTTGGAGTACTTCCTTGACATGGGATGTGTGTTTATCATAAGATAAGGAAAATATCACAATGTCATCCAAGTATATAAACACGTAGAAATCTAAAATGTCCCTGAAGATGTCATTCAAGAAATACTGAAATACAGCGGTGGCATTACATAAGCCGAAAGTCCTAAATAGTTTTTGAAATGCCAAAACCTGGTTCTAAAGTCTGTCTTCCATTCCTCTCCATCCACCATGCGTATTAAATTGTAGGCACCCTTTATTTCTAAATTGGTATAAATATGACTTCCTGTGGCCTGATCTAACAAGACCTGGATTAGAGGCAAAGGGTATCTATTCTTTATAGATATGGTGGTCAACTGCCTGTAGTTCACACATGGCATGAGTTCCATTTCTTCTTATTAGGATGAAAAACATGGGGGCTCCTGCAGGAGAAGTAGAGTGTCAGCAATTTTTAAAGTTTTTGTTGATGTAATATTTACGGATAACATTCTCTTTCTCTGAGAGTGCATATGTACATCCATATGGAATCTTCGTTCAAGGGTTCAATTCTATATAACAATCATACATACCCCCTTTGAGGTGGGAGTTTGTCAACTTATTTTGGATCGGAAACATGTGCAAAGTCGTGATAGTCTGAGGGCAAATGATTCTGCATGACTAGAGCTTGTTGTGTGGTTATAGAAATAGAAACCAATATGGTCTTTACGCCAGGGGAATCGGATAGGAGAGTCTCACCGGGAACAAGAGGATGGACATTGGGACCCCTGAAACGTGAGTGTCTGCTCTTTCCAGTTTCTCGAAGGGTTGTGATGTGTTAACCAAGGAGTCCCCAAAAGGATCTGGAAATTTGGGGCAGCTATATCGTCAAACGTTATGGATTCCTGTTGAAACTGGGCACCCATCGTTATCCTAGTTCGAGTTTGTAATGAGATTAGAGCAGAAATGAGTGAGGAATGTGATGCGTGTGAAGGCATGATCAATATAAGGGTCTCAGACTTTGGGTCTTCTTAAAGAAAATAACTTTATTAAGCATGCATAACCAAACCAGGATATAAATAATAAAGTAATGTGTTCAAATGTAAATGATTTAGAAGTCCACCCCTGTGTGAATAATGCAAACTTGAAGGTGTACTTCACCTATCAAGTAAAAAGGTGCCCCAAAGTACTAAAACCCCTAAAGTAAACTCACCTGTCACAAACAATCCTTTAACTTAAAATAAAGGTTTCCTGAATCAGATGTTCCTTGAAAGTAAATTGTCAGAATAGCTAAATCAAATTGTACAATGAAGAATTTAAACTTCCCCAGGATGAAAGGTATTGAGGGAAGAATATCTAACTTAATGTCCTTCCCTAAATAACAAAAAACAAAAATGCAACAATTCAAATTTCTCTTACAGTTTTCTCAGGTAAACAGGGTTGCTTAATCGAAGCTATCAAACTGGGACCTGTAGTTATCTTCTATGTGCAGGGCCTCTTAGGCGAGGGATCAGCTGGGTCCTGCGCTTAGGCTCTCTATCTCCTTCCTTCGAGTGGTTCCTTGCTTTCTCTCCTTCTCTCAGCATGACTCCTCTTTCCTTCAGGAGTCTATCTTCTTTAGCTTCCTACTCCCTTTCCTCTCCCCCCCCTCTTCAGGGGATATTGGATTTTGCACCTCTTCCCCTCAGGGGTCCTGTTTCTGTCCTAGTCCCTCTCTACCAAGATCTTAGAAAGGTTTTGCCTTACTCTCTTTCCAGGATTCTTAGGCGGGTTGGCTCTTTCACCTTTCTGGCTGTAGGGGTACTCTCCTTCTTCTCCCTGGGTCAATCAGTTTACTCCAGGTTCTTTGGGCAGCTTGCAGGCAGGCAGTGCTCCAGGGTAGTCCATGCTTCTTCACCCAGTCAGAAATCTCCCCTTCAGGATACAGCTCCTCTTCATGTTGCAGCGTCTGGAGAGACGTACAGGGAACCTGTTCCTTACTGAGACAAGTTCAGAATGAGCTATCTCTGCTTTTATAGCCAGACTCCTCCTCATCCTTTTGGAAGCTGATTGGAGGAAAGCCTAGTTTACAGGATTGGCCAGCAGGGTGTTTCCACTATGGTCCTGTTTTAGGCTCTCTTTCCATTGGCCTGTTGGGCTTCTATTAATTCAATTGTGGTTTCATTTTATTTGTTTTTTTGCATTCTTGTTTTATCCTGGGCTCCTTTTAAAAATGATTTGTCTGTTCCTCTGAAGTACTGCAGTGTTTGTCTGCCATCTCATCGACTTCCATCCTTCAGAGCGGAGGATGACGCTGTCCTGTATTCCTGTGTTTCAGCACAGGCATGCTAAGGGGTGGATGCCATTGTGTTCCTCCATGTGTCGGGAGAAGCACCACTGAGGTCACAGTCCTGTTCTGGCGGGCAGTGCCACTGCCACTGCCACTGCCAGGCAGTCATGGGGAAGCCTCTTGTGTGGATCGTGGCACTGCAATTCACCACAGGAACGTTTTACAGAAAAGATTAACTTTACATTGTCTTTGAACACTAAGGGAAGTCATTTCTTTATGGGCAAAAGATATGTCTACATCTACAAAATTCCCAGTAGCCCCTCTCTCTATAAGTGCTAGTACACCATCCCACATTTGGGAACCTAAATATAAATGTACTAAGATATTTAAGTGAGAGGGTTAAATCGGCATAGCCGTCAGATGGTCTGTGGGGAATCCATACTGTTAGTTCTCGCCCTAAGATTTCCTACTGGGGGCGGGCTCTGGCATTTCCCGAAGGCTGATCGATTCTTCTAGGGCACCCATGCACTGACTGTCCTGCGTCACCACAATAAAAGAAAAGATTCAGACTTCTTCATCTATCTCTTTCTTCCATTGTAACCAGTCCTGTAGTCCACCCAAGTTCCATGGGTTCCGGTTCACTCGAGGAGGGGGGAGTCTTTCTCCCATTGAGTAGGAGCAGACAAACAGAACGCTGAACCTCCTCCTTCTCCCATTTTTCCGCTAGCTCTTTTATCAATGCGAATGACCAATGCCATAAAGTCAGAGAGGGTACTGGGAGGGTCTACTACTTGGCTAAGTGCATCCTTTAACTCTTCCTTGAGGCCCTTACTGAATATAGTTATTAGAGCTCTTTTGGGCCATGCGGTCTGGTTTACAAGTCCTTTAAACTGAGAGATATAGGTAAGTAGATCCCGATTCCCTTGGCGTATATATCTAATAATTCATTATGGACTACTTGTCCTGAATATTGGCGGTCGAACATGGATTGAAATTCCTCCATAAAACCAGTATACTCATTTAATAAAGGGCTGTTGCTATCAACATACAGGGTTGCCCATGATAATGCTGTTTTCTCTGGATTAAAAAGCACAAAGGATACTTAAGCTTGGGTGGAGGCATACAGCTATGGTCGGTTCAAATAATGTATTCTGCATTGGGTCATGAAGGGTATGAGTCCTTGGGATCCCCCCATATGTAAGAGACATGGGAGGGGAAGGAATACTAGACGCTTTTCCAGTTCCTTGAAGGGTAGCAGGAGTAAGAATTGGTTGTGTATCGGAATGAGAAGAGGCCCCAGCCCTGTAGCTGGTGCCCATCCCTGTCCCCAGGGATTCCTTATAGGAACAGGTTTCTTGGATAACTGCATAACAGTACATTGTAGTGCAGCCATAGATTGAAACAGGACGATATTCTCTTGCGTAGACGTGGCTACCTCGACCTGTAGTTTTTGCACTGCTGCTGCTAAATCTTTGAGTACAGCGTTCATGGTTCAGGAGAGGATAGGAGGTTCTCGCAATCTGTGAGGCAAGAGCAAGATTTACAGAATGGATCTCTCAGAAACCACTGGTTGCTATACCCGCCTAATCCTAAAGGATACCCAGTCGGCTGTAGGTACAACACAATGTGGAAAATCGCCCTGGCCAAGAGTGCTACGGAACGCAGCCCCTCTGGAATAGAGCTGAGATGGTTTTACAGGAGCTAGAGTGGTATGACGAGAGAAAATCATTGTGGTATTTCCTTAGCAGGCAGGAAGCAGTACAAAGACAAGATGAAATAATCTTACCACTATAACGTGGTGCTCCAGGTGAGCTGAGGTCCTTCGGGAGGTCAGAGACTTTCTCTGAATTAAGGGATGCTCAAAAAGAAGGAAGAAATCCAGGAAATCTAAGTACCTAAAAATAAAATATCAATGGGGTCTGCAACAACATTAAGTATTACCGTTGTGAGAATGCCTACTGGTTGTAGAGTCTGTCTGTATATATTGGGAGTAGCCATGTCATTCTCGGAAATGGAACGATGCAGACTAGACGAAAGGATATAACATTTTTGTGACTTTCTGCGTTGCTTCTGTCTAAAGAACGGTTATCGGTAATTGAGAACAGGAGTCCTTAACAATCACTTTGTGGACACCGACCCTCCCGGAGCTGATATATGCCTTGAGGTACTAATCCAGATATTTACAGATAAAACCGGGAAAGGATGGGCACATTTTCCTAACAGTCTGATTGCCTTACAGTTTATTTTCGTTCATGGCCTTTTAAAAATATTTGCTTTCCTCTCTTAACTTTTATGTTTTATCGCAGCGCATTTGGATGCAGAGACTCTTAAGATGAAATTGCCCATGTATCGGAGCTTCTGGCATTGCCAAGATAACGAATAAGGCTTTCTTTGAGTTTCTTCCTCAAGTTCCCACATAGTGACGTCCTTTATTCTAATGACTTCAGCTTTGCCGTGCCCTTGTTCCATCAGACTTGTTGTCCGCGTGCACTATCGTTACTGCCGTGCCTTACCATGCACTGTGTCTTTTACCCTTTTCTTTTCTTTTATGCTGTTGTCTGCGTTTTTTCTTCCTCTCTGGGTCCTGTTTCTTCTTGAAGATTTCAGCCGCCACCAGATCACTGCGGGTCAGAGGTGTAGTGTCCTTTGTTGCCAAAATGTGGTAGGTGCTCCCCACCAAAACAGGAGTAGGGAACACACATCAGGTAAGTCTCTGTGCCTTTTATTTAGTCACTCGGTAAGAGCCTGTGAAAATCAGAAGAGGTGATCCAAAGCAACAAAAGGAAACATCCTTTAGGCAATAGAGAAAATTGTCTGATATAGTAGGATTCCTGTGTTGAAGGTACAGTGGGCAATTAGAAGATGGAAAGGTGTTCTGGAAATAAAAAGTAATAGATGGAAGAACATACAAAAGGTAAGGAGGTAGAAAGGGAAGTAGTAGATGTATACCTGTTGTAGATGAGCGCTAAATGATGACGGTAATGGATGATACACTAATTGAGATCAAGTTGTTGAGCTATCCAGTGTTGGCTAGAATTTAGGCGAATGTGATGAATGGACTTCAAGATGAGAGGAGAGACCATAGTTGACAAGCATTGGGTAGATGTTGGAAAAGTAGAGTGATGAGCTCCTTCTTGAAAGTGAGGAGGGGAAGGGCCTGTAAATGTTATGGGGATAGGGAATTCCTGAATTGTATTGATTAGCCCAATATACCTTATTTTAGTTATTATTGTTGTTTGAATTTTGAGGGCTCCAGGTGCAGAGTTTCCTTGCTATGGAGTACTTTGCTAACATATGAAATTGTGCTAGCCAAGGAATTTGGGGGAATTCCGGATGATGGGCCTACTAGTGATATGTGCCAATTTGAACACCCACCAATGATACATAGGGAGATAATGTAGTGTAATGAGGACCGTTCATCCAAGCAAGATAAGTGTAAAGAAGGCAAACTTGCCTCAGAACCACTTGCAGATCTCTGGACATAATAGGGCTGGCTTCAGTGAAGTTCTTTGCCTTGTAGCTCGGGATGTTCATTATTTTCTTTGTTATTTGTCCTGAAGTTCCTATGACTTGCACCTCTCTGATGAGCATCTGTCCTCCTCGACTGCCCCATGCATCTACTCAAAGCAACTTGAGGAAGGTAATGGATTAGTTAAGGATAGTAATAGGCCATTTGAAACCCTAGTGATTCTCAGTCTCTTGTCATACATTGGTTCTTTCACAATTAGATATATATCTAAGGGTCCTGGTGGTCTGCAGTTGTCACCAGGTACGATTCCTATTCATGGCTTTCATTTAGGATTTTTTTAGAAGTTTGTAGTAACATTATACTTTTTTTAAATTTCTGGGGTATATCCACTGAATGGTTCAAGTTGTAAATACTGTGGGTTTATAGAATGCTACCCAAGCAGTGGTTCACGTTCCGGTGGGAACACTTCATCTTGTTTGTTCCGATATGTTCACCACCTCTGTTTTTAAGCCATGGTAATGTGTGCACTTAAAGACCTCTGTAAACTGGCATTTAAACAATGAATATTTAGAGAGTGGGCCCTGGAATGTGGAGAGGCTGTGGTGCGCCTCTGATTAAATAACTTCTGCTCTGCAAGAGTATAAGGATAAGCAGTGTCTAAACCACCGTCTCAGCCCCCATATGTTTACAAACCTACAGTGATCCCAAGCATACAGGTAAAACAGGCACATCTAAGAGACACTATACATTCCACCCCTGTAAAGGAAAGACAGAGAAATGCAGAATGTAATGGTGCAGCACTCTAGACTTTCAGCAGGGAGGAAAGA
Source organism: Ambystoma mexicanum (assembly GCF_040938575.1). Classification (NCBI taxonomy): domain Eukaryota; kingdom Metazoa; phylum Chordata; class Amphibia; order Caudata; family Ambystomatidae; genus Ambystoma; species Ambystoma mexicanum. Next base: position 743,367,948 of record NC_090934.1, read on the forward strand.
AAGGCATGAAATACAACACAGAATTTAAAAAAGGAAATGTTGCTGGTGAAAAGGGGTGCTAAAGCGACTCAGCAGGTCTCTAGTGCCCCAAAAGGTGGATCAGGTGGCCAGTGACAGTTAAAAGTACCTTAATCCAATGTTCAGTGGTTTCACAGCATCAAACTAGGCTCTGAGCTGCACTGCTGTGCAGGTCGAACCAGGTTCAGGAGGGTCGAGTTGTTCTGGGTCAAGTGTGAGCTGGCATCTAGTCAGTTAGAAGCAGGGGCTCTGTGTGGTTGAGTGTGGTGTTCGATTCAGCAGTTCGGATGGTTAACCAGGAATGGTTTGAGGGTTGAGTTGGTTCGAGATGTTGATAATAGCAGGTTCAGGTCAGTGAGTGATGTGATGCTCCAGCAGTTCAAGTCGAGGTCCGTTGCTTTGATTCAGTGTCCTTACTGACCTGATGCAGGGTTCAAAGATGCAGCGGTTTGAGTTTGTATGTAGAAAAGCGCAGGTTGTTCAAGCTGAACTGGTGAGGCGCTCCACTTGGCACTCTGAAACGGTGAGCCACTTTGATGGGTGCAAAGCAGCAGTCATTTGGAGGTTGATGAAATACCGAAAGCAGTACCTCTGGTTGTTCGAAATGCAGTTTCACTGGTTTGAAGTAGAACAGGGATCATGGCCCATTTGGCCCTGCAGATGCCGTGAGACCTACTGCAGGGGCTCTAGGACAAGTTGAGTCATTTCAGGTTCTGCTCTCCGAGGCTAGGTGGAAGGTCTTGGTCCTCAGCAAGAGTCACCCCCAATGTGCCCTGGGAGTGCTTAGGGAGCATTGCTTGCCTCTGCCTTGGAGCACTCCTTCTTCACCCCAATTGTTGAGGACTTTGGCAAGATCAACTTCCCCAAAGGAAGTACAAACACATTCTTCCTTAAATCCTGGATGGTCCAAAAGTGAATCAACGAAGTAGTGGGAGACCCACTCATTTATAGGAAAAGGTCCACAGGCGATTGGACAAACGCAAGCCTGCTTTAAGGGCTACAATCCCTGTTCCTGTGACAAGTGGTCTTTGCCTTCATGCCTCATACCGAAGGTGCTTTGTGCTAAAGGAGGCAGAGACAGGAAGGACGGAGCGGTACAGAGATAAAACGAGATGGTGGAACCTTTTCCCAACTGTGCTGAACTCCCTCTTTTTACAATAACCCCACCCACTTCTTTAACCCATATCATCAAATCCCTTTGGTATGCTGAACCCTGGTGTGAGGGTAGTCCTTTTGTGCAAGATGTGCCCTTTGATTACTGTTTCCCAGAACAGCTCCTGCTTAGGGACTGTCTTGCTGGTGAGAGGTGTTAACCAACCTCATAAAGGACTGAAAGAAAGGCAACTCTCACTGTCTCCTGTCCTTTTGGTTGCAGCAGAGACAGCCAGTCTAGGGAAAATATCCACAGCCTCTCCATGGCAGGCCAGGACTCACAGGACTGACATATGTATGATACCAATCCAGTGGCCACCATGCCTTAACTCGGGTATGGCCTTTTTTTTAAAGTGTGCAACTGCCACCAGGATACTAACTCATAATCCTGTGGTTTTGAAACAGAGGTGCAGGTTTAAATGCAGCCTCTGTCCAGAAGTGACTTTGCTGTCGCCACTGCCGCCAAGAGGCCATCTGATTAACAGACCACCCTTCCTGAGAAACAGACCACCCATTCTGTGATATAATTACCGTCATCATTTTACTATTAAATAGATCAACAAATCAAGGGCTTCTACACCCTTTCCAGGTGGCAATCCTTCACACCGATTCCTTTCAAATGTTACAGAATCTTTGAGTCGTTGATTGCCCACTCAGCTATCTGTCAATCAGCAACACTCTAAGCCCATCATGCATCAAACGAAAGTATGCGTATAAATGACTCTTCTGTTTAGGTCTTTGTTAAGTCATTGCTTTACCCTTGTTCCTATCCTTTTCTCCCTTTGTTGCCAGCCCGTTTTGCCTTCTCTTCTCTGTTATTCTTTGTTGCATTCCCTTGCTGTTCTCAGCGCAGTCCCACACCATGTCATAACTCATGATGTCACAAGATTCCTGCTGATGTCAGGGCTTTCTTATATGGAGCCTGTAATTTTGGCTGGCCAGTTTGGGGCGTCTATCTGGTAAGGTGTCCTTCCCATATGTGGGGTCGTTATGCTGAAACCTTTTCATTTGTATCTTCTTACCAAATAAAGAAAGTTTGTTCATGATAAGTCTTGGAGTTCTCCCCTCTTCGTCACAATAGTCTTGATAGGTTTTTTGTTTGTCTCAGCCTCATGGATTACTTGATGGCTGTTCCACTAAGATATTTCTTCACTCAATGGGTATCATTTTATCTTGTGTGGAGCTTCTTATTCAATGCCTGCATGCTGGAATTAATGCTTCCACATGCGAACATGTTAGCATTTAAACAGTACAGTTGTATGAGTTCACCAGTCCTACGGCAATGAACTCAGGAAAAACTCTGAATTTCACAAATACTGTATTTCTGAAAATCTGTATTTACTTTTTTGCACTCCTAGAAATCTATTTGTATTTATGTTTTGGGTTATGAAATGGATTAAGTACAGTAGCAGCTCATACCTCTACTGCACTATATTCGTCAATGCACCGTGGGTTTACCAATGACCCTTCTATACAGTTCATTGCAAAGGCGTGGAGAAGGTGGGCATTATACATGCTGACATTTTCACACCCTCCACTTGTCATATATGTCTGTTTTGTGTTGGTATGTGCAGCACATTCCGTCAGGTAGGTGAAAACAAGTTTTTAAAAGTTGTGGGTTGAGCTTCCAATGTTTCCCCCTAAACTTTGGCCGATATTCTGGGAGGTATTTCACCTCATATTCAGGATGTATACATTGCATGTAGTATTTCTAATGAATACCGAGTGAGGTATCTAATAAGGTGGGCTGTAATAACAGATACAATGTGAAATACTACCTGTTTGTCAAACATACAATGTAGGTCCAGGTGACTATAAAAGAAGGGACATGTTTTTTAATGCAAACATTATTAAAATAAAATTCTCTCCAGTTTTAAACCACGATGCGTATACTCATTTGTATGCCTGGCCTGCCATGCACTGAATATGTTTTAAGCAAATACTCATTTCATGTGATTTAAAAACCAAATCACTACTCTCATCACAAATTAATGTATACAACTGTAGAGAAATGCATGTGTATAGCTCTCTTTGCTGTTCGGTATAATCTCTTCTTTCCGTATGTTACAGTCTGTCTTCTTATAGGGAGATCAAATTGGGTTTGCCGGAAAACGTATTCTTCAATGACATTTGTTCCCGGGAAAGCTGGACATACATTTTTAGATTGGTTTATTCTCTGACAGTCGTGAATTATTAGAAAACGTACCAATCAGGCCTCCTTTATGGTCATATGAGGTCAGAGATAAGGTTAATGAAAATGTCTTTCCTTCTCTCGGCATTGCTGCCACTTCAGAGATCATTCCGAATTCAGAAGTTAGTACAAGTGAAACGCAATAAGTTCAGCAACTTCCTTTTAATAATTCGGCCCATGTCTTAATGCAGAGGTTATTTTTAAAGAAAACATTGAATCGCATAAAGAAAAAAAAAACAGGGCTGTCGCACACTATGTGGTAACGGCCATGCCAAAGGCACTGGAAACAGAGGGGCGAATGCTAATGGGTAATATTGTCCCCATTATCCAAGGGCGTTCTAAGACATATTGGAAATATCCATTCACTGTGTTTTGCTCAGGAGCTCATTTGACATCATGCATTGTGATAGACTGATTTATAACAGCATCATTATAAATTGAAATGTTTTTAGTATACAATATCGATCACGTTTCTTGGAATTTTAACAACTCAAGACTCTCAGTAGAAATGGCATAGATTCCAAAACCTATATTTCTGGATTTGCATTTCTGAGCTCTCCATGTGATGTACCACGCCAAAGCTTCCTTCAGGGCAATTAAGGAAGCAAGCGAAGGGCCGTTTTCAATAACTGCATTAGTGAGTGAATGACTGTTCTAGTAGCAATATGTTCAGTGGGTTATGCATGTCTCCCTGATTTCATCTCATTCAGTTGCAACCCTCAATAATCGTAATCGAACTGTTCCTTGTCACAGTCCGTACAAAGAGCCATGTGTATCAACCTTGCAATCTGGGATCCCTCTTTAAATAATGTTCAACCCTTTTTAAAGTAAGCCCTGCCAGTGCCTACTTGGGATGCAGAAAAAGGAAATAGATTATGCAGAAACTTCCATATTACTACCCAACCCTTAACCAAATTGGGCCAAAGCCACACACCTTTATGGTTTTAGGAGCGTGAGGTGTAGGGCTTTGAGTATTGAGAACTACTGGTAGGTATCTAGGAATTTCCTGAATGTCCCTTTTCCTCATCACACTCCTTTTACTGTGAAGCATACTAAAGCAGACACGAATAGAACTAAAGACATAACTTCACAATACTGCAGTAACCCCTAATGTGCTATAGTCATGAGCATGCTGGCGAGAACAAACCCATATGTCAAGAAGAACACACTGAACTTTACAATGGGAGCCATTCGTCTAGTTGTTCTGCCTGCTGGACAGATGGGAGAGTCACCTGTCCTCAAGAATATGCCTCAGATAAGGTCTTTGAAATCTAACTAAACAATTTTGCAGCAAAATGACATAAATGGAGCCAACATTTGTCCTGAGGAATCATTTACGATTAATGGGAGCACTATGGAACATCTCCCTCAGGGAACAAGAGAGGGACATCAAGCTGGTAAGCCATTCCTGGAGATCCATGCAAGGGAGACGACTATACCCTGTAATGGAAGGCAGAAACTGACCATAGAACCAGGTAATTTCACATAAGCATGGCCAAAATCTCCCTAAATAGGGAGACACCAATTCACTTAACCTACTAGTCAAGGGAAAGTCTGTAAGAAATGTTATCCGCAAAGACCCGAATTCAGATAAACTATCTCCAAGAACCCATCGCCAGGGCAAGTATCCTATCAGCATGTACACATTTCTATAAAACACAAAAGACCTAGAAAAAGTATGAAACATAGAAACGATTTGAGGAATGTGACGACTAAAAAGTCACCAGCTGCCATAGCATCCCAGGCTCCCCAACATTGCTAAATCGCAACCTACTCCAGATGAAAAGTTTAGATTGAAAAATCCAACTAAACCATCCTGATATAAGTAGAAGTTACAGAAATATGCATCAGCCCCAGAACATGCACCAAGTTCAATATGTAGCTTAATGCCTCACACAGACACAGAGTGGAAGTCCTTCTAGATTGCAGAAATCGCGCAACAATGTATTAAAAGAAATGCTAATGCTAACGCTCCAACAGTTCCGCTTTCAAACTTTGGAGATGCTGCTTAATATAACTTTCCAGGTAATAAGAGGTGGATAATAAGGCTTTCACTTAAGAATCCAAACATATTAAGCTTCATCCAAACACATAGTTTAAAAGAACATGCATACATGTAATTCAACAAAGATCATAGGTGGACAGTAGAGGCTGTCCTCTTCTGTCTTCTTCAGGGCGATTGAGAAAAGACAAAATAGATTAAATGAAAATGTAATTATTCATGAAGTAGAAGAGGACGAAATGCATCTGGCAATATATGTTTAAAACCAGAACTGCACATGCACATCCTGGCTGCTCGCGGTGTCTAAATTGTCAGAAAATTTAGACCTGGC